>NC_092335.1:119388500-120020500 GCF_046630445.1 Rutidosis leptorrhynchoides | reverse complement strand
TTAACTTTTAAAATACTTCAAGACATGTAACATAACTTATTTATATGTTAATTTAACAAGGTAAAACTTGGTTTTTCAAAGTATAAGTATTTTTGGAAAAATGGTCATTAAATGATTTTGTTGTAACAAAAATGTTTAACTTCATATGTTTCACTAAACTTTCATCTATGCCGTATGATTTTGAATACAAACCAAGGTATTTACAGTTCATAGTCTTATAGAAGAACTCGATCCAAGAAGATGGCAATTTGAATCAACGAAAACGGACTTGTAACGAAGAAACTATGACCGAAACAAAATTGGCTATCCTAGACATTTTCAACTTCGGGATTCATTGGAAAAATTTACATAAAATCACATACTTCTAAGATAACATGATATTTTATATATATGTACTCATAATTCAATTTCATATGGTTCAGGATCACCCGTAAGCAACACGAGAAGATTAATCATAAGATCCCATGTTTGTACGCAATACGTCATTTGACAACACCGGTACTTTATGTACGCAATACGTCATTTGACAACACCGGTACCGTGGGTCAAGATTAATCTCTACCAATACATATACGATGGGGTTTTATTTATTTCGTTGGGGGTTTTGTTTTGCGGGTATATTAAACATCTAAAAATGAACCATTAAAATTGAATTACTAACATCGGAATGCTAACTACGGACTAAGGAAATATTCAAAATATTAAAAGTATAACAAGTATATATATATATAACGTTGTTTTAAAATGAAAACATATTGATATATTATATATGGATAGGTTCGTGATATCAACCGGAAGACCGAGTCAAAATATATATATCATCAAGACAAGGGTGAGTATATAGTCCCACTTTTAAACTCTAAATATTTCGGGATGAGAATACATGTATTTTATGTTTTACGATATGGACACAAGTAATTGAAAAATATGTTCTACGTTGAGTTGTACCACTGGCATACTTCCCTGTAGCTTGGTAACTAATATTTACAGCGGTATTGTAAACGCGAATCCTGTTGATAGATCTATCGGGCCTGACAACCCCAACCGGACTGGACGACCAGTATTCAACGGTTGCACAGTACTTCGTTTTGTGACTACACTTGGTACGGTGTAGTAAGATTTCATATTAAAGGGAATATGCGACGTGAAAATGTTAAGTATGGTTACCAAGTGCTCAACCACTTAGAATACTTTTATTAAACTGTTTATATACGAAATCTTGTGGTCTATATATATATTGCTGCCGGCATTAAACCTATATCTCACCAACTTTATGTTGACCTTTTAAAACATGTCTATTCTCAGGTGATTTCTAAAGCTTCCGCTGCATCATGTTGGATCTAACCAGGATCTTGCGTACGCATGTTTGTGTCAAAAATAAAACTGCATATCCGAGATGTTGTATTGTAAAATATGCTAGAAACCGTGTTGTTGTCATCATTTGTAAAGTTTGTAAGTCGAAGATTATCGCTAAACGTTAATCTTCTTTTTATTGTCTTAAGCTTGTAACAAAAATAATGGTTATGGTTTGTAATGTATAATATATGCAGTTTTCTTTCAAAAATGTCTCATATAGAGGTCAATACCTCGCAATGAAATCATACGTTATCTAACGCGTTTCTTATGGTTAAGGACGGGTTATGACATGTGGTATCAGAGCGTTGGTCTTAGCGAACCAGGTTTGCATTAGTGTGTCTAACCGAGAAGTCGTTAGGATACATTAGTAAAGTCTGGACTTTGACCGGGTCTGATTTTAAAAACCATTGCTTATCACTGTTGGTTAAAAATTTATATGTAAATATTATGTAAGTACTAATGGGTTAGTTGTTATGTGTTAGATGTCGGGCTCGAAACTTATTATCACATTCAGCGACTCCGAATCAGAACCTTCAGATTGTGTTTCAGTCATTAACATATCCGATGACGAAAGTGGTATTTTTGGGGAAGACTCACAATTTCCGGATGAACCAACTATTGAAATATCGGAAAGTGAACCCGAGGAGGAAAGTGAACCCGAAGAGGAAAGTGAACCCGAGGAAATTACAAAAGAAAAATATGATCAAGGAAAGAAACGAAAAGCTAGTGAATTAGAAAATCCAAATCCCGAGTTTAATGAGAATGAAGTGGCACCAATTCCACTCAACACTACCACCCCTATCCCCGCTATTCCTATTAGTGCTATCCCTGCATCTAGTTCTTCGGCACCTCAGCCAAAACGTAGGGAGACAGCTAGGATTCGCGTTGGGGGATTCCCTGGACATAAATGTTTTGGGAAATAGACCAAATGATGCGCTGCCGTATTAAACCATGGAATCACATAATGTTTGTATAATATTATTAGTGTGGTTTGTTTAAAGTTTGATGTAAGCATATGTAAAATAGCGAAGTATGAAATGCAATAATTTTCCATGGTTAAGTATTATTTAGATTGTAGTAATTGATTCTGTACTAAGCTATTAAGTATGAACATTAACGGGTAGGTACTACCCAAGATATAATTATAAAACGCTAATAAGAAGAAAAGGCTTTTATAATAATACCTGGTTCATATTATTAACAAGCTATAAATGTACTATAAATACACACTACATCTATAATATTACATGTGAATAATTATTTTCTTTCATTAGGAAATGGCGCGATTGAATCGAATGACGGAACAAGAACTCGAGGAACTCATCAACCAGCGAGTGAACGATAGAATGCTATGGGTCGAAGCTGCAAGAGCTGCTGCAGTTAACCCAAATCCTCGTGTAGGATGCTCCTACAAGACATTTCAAGCTTGCAAGCCATCATCATTCAGTGGAACGGAAGGACCGATCGGTTTAACCCGATGGATAGAAAAGATGGAGACGGTGTTCAAAATCAGTGGTTGTGATGAAAAAGACATGACCAAGTTTGCATCGTGCACTTTACAAGATAGTGCACTCACATGGTGGAAGAATTATGTGAAGGCGGTAGGAGGAGATGTAGCTTATGATACTCCATGGGAAGAATTCAAAGCGATGATAATCACCGAGTATTGTCCAAGGAATGAGGTTATTAAGTTAGAAGATGAGTTACGAAGTTTGAAGGTGGTTGGTACTGAAATCACCAACTACAATCAGCGATTCATGGAATTGGTTTTACTATGTCCTGAATTGGTTCCAACCGAAGCACGGAAGATTGAAATGTACAAAGGTGGTTTGCCCGGCAAGGTCAAGGCAAACGTTACGGCATCGAAACCTAAAACAATTCATGAAGCTATAACCATGGCGAACGAGCTAATGGATCAGGTCATTTTGGACAAGAAAGCATTCAATACTGAGGTGAAGGTATTGGGGAACAAGAAAAAGTGGAATGGAGGTTATGATCGAGGTAACCAACAACAACCTTATAAGAAACAAGAAACCACGAAAGGTGCGGGTAGTGGTTCAGGCTTTGCTTACAAAGGACAAAGTCCTTTATGCAACCGTTGTCACAAACATCATTTTGGTTACTGTAGTGTGTTGTGCACTAAATGCAATAGACAGGGACATCTTGCTGAAGATTGTAAGGCTCTCGTTACAAATGCAAATGGTAACAAGACTCCTGCCACCAACGCAAATAGAACTGCTTTGGCTAACATTACTTGTTTTGGGTGTGGAAAACAAGGTCACTATAAGAGCCAGTGCCCGAATCAGAATGGCGGACCTGCACGTGGAAGAGCGTTTGTTATTAATGCTAGAGAGGCACGAGAAGACCCGGAGCTTGTTACGGGTACGTTTACCATCAATAACTTATCAGCATCTATTTTATTTGATACTGGCGCCGATAGAAGTTACGTGTGTATAAATTTTTACACTAAATTGAATTGTTCATCATTACCTCTAGATGCTAAGTACTTGATTGAGTTAGCTAATGGTAAACTAATTAAAGCCGATAGAATTTGTCGTGATTGTGAAATAAATCTAGCCGGAGAAACGTTTAAAATCGACTTAATACCCGTAGAATTAGGAGGTTTTGATGTAATAGTCGGCATGGACTGGATGTCCAAAATAGGAGCGGAAGTTGTTTGTGCCAAGAAGGCAATTCGTATTCCTGGTAAGGATAAAATGCCAGTGATGATTTATGGAGAGAAGGGTAATTCAAAGCTAAAACTCATTAGCTGTTTGAAAGCCAAGAAGTGTTTAGAAAAGGGATGTTACGCTATTTTAGCACATGTTAATAAAGTCGAAAAGAAAGAAAAGTGCATCAACGACGTGCCTGTGGCAAGAGATTTTCCTGAAGTTTTTCCGGAAGAATTGCCGGGATTACCTCCATTTAGATCGGTAGAATTTCAAATAGATTTAGTACCAGGAGCTGCACCAGTGGCTCGTGCTCCATATAGACTTGCACCGTCCGAGTTAAAAGAACTTCAAAGTCAGTTAAAAGAATTACTGGACCGTGGATTCATACGACCGAGTACTTCACCGTGGGGAGCTCCAATTTTGTTTGTTAAGAAGAAAGATGGATCTTTTAGGATGTGTATAGACTATCGTGAATTAAATAAGTTAACTATCAAGAATCGGTATCCACTACCGAGAATTGATGACTTATTTGATCAATTGCAAGGATCATGTGTTTATTCGAAAATCGACTTAAGATCGGGCTATCATCAACTACGCGTCAAAGAAGAGGATATTCCGAAAACTGCTTTTCGGACACGTTATGGTCATTACGAATTTTTGGTTATGCCGTTTGGATTGACGAATGCGCCAGCTGTATTCATGGACCTCATGAATCGAGTTTGTAGTCCGTATTTAGATAAGTTTGTTATCGTTTTCATTGATGATATTCTTATCTATTCCAAGAGTGAGCAAGAGCATGAAGAGCATTTAAGGTTGATACTGGAGTTGTTGAGAAAAGAACAACTTTATGCTAAATTTTCTAAGTGTGCTTTCTGGTTGAAAGAAGTGCAATTTCTTGGTCACGTTGTTAATAGCGAAGGAATTCAGGTTGATCCAGCAAAAACTGAAGCTATTGAAAAATGGGAGACTCCTAAGACACCAACGCAGATACGTCAATTTTTGGGTTTAGCCGGTTATTATAGAAGGTTTATTCAAGATTTTTCCCGAATAGCTAAGCCGTTGACAGCGTTAACGCAAAAAGGGAAGAAATATGAATGGACCTCGGAGCAGGAGAACGCATTTCAAATACTGAAAAAGAAGTTAACTACGGCGCCTATTTTATCGTTACCAGAAGGGAACGATGATTTTGAAATATATTGTGACGCTTCGCGACAAGGTTTTGGTTGTGTTCTTATGCAACGAAAGAAAGTAATTGCATTTGCATCCCGACAATTGAAGATTCACGAGCGGAATTATACGACGCATGATCTAGAATTGGGAGCAGTCGTGTTTGCATTGAAGATGTGGAGACACTACTTGTATGGGGTTAAATTCACTGTGTTTACTGATCATAAAAGCCTTCAACATATTTTTGATCAGAAACAATTGAACATGAGGCAACGTAGGTGGGTCGAGTTAATAAACGACTATGATTGTGAAATTCGTTATCATCCCGGGAAGGCGAATGTGGTGGCTGATGCTTTAAGCAGAAAAGAACGAGAACCAATTCGAGTTCGAGCAATGAACATAAAAATTCGTATGAATCTCAACTCACAAATCAAAGAAGTTCAACGAGAAGCACTCAATGAAGAAAACATAAAGAATGAAATAATGAAAAAGTACGAGAAACAACTTGTTGTACGGGAAGATGGAATTCGGTATTTTGCAAATCGTATTTGGGTACCGAAGTTGGGTGGATTAAGGAAGTTAATATTGAACGAGGCACATAAGACAAGATACTCGATACATCCTGGAGTTGGAAAGATGTATCAAGATCTTAAGACACGTTATTGGTGGCCTAATTTAAAGACCGACGTTGCAACATATGTTGGGGAGTGTTTAACTTGTTCTAAGGTCAAAGCAGAACACCAGAAGCCGTCAGGGTTACTTCAACAACCAGAAATCCCAGAATGGAAATGGGATGGTATTACCATGGATTTCATCACAAAGTTACCAAAGACTGCCTGGGGATACGACACCATTTGGGTGATTGTTGATTGTCTCACCAAGTCTGCACATTTCTTACCTATAAAGGAAACGGATAGAATGGAGAAACTATTACGATTGTATATAAAGGAAGTTGTTTCAAGGCATGGAATACCTATTTCCATTATATCCGATCGTGATAGTAGATTTACCTCAAAATTCTGGCAATCACTACAGGAGGCACTAGGAACTCGGTTGGATATGAGTACCGCATATCATCCACAAACCGATGGACAGAGTGAGAGAACGATTCAGACTCTCGAAGACATGCTCAGGGCATGTGTGATCGATTTTGGAAACGGATGGGATAAATATCTACCGTTAGCAGAATTCTCGTATAATAATAGTTATCATGCGAGCATTGGAGCTGCGCCATTCGAAGCATTGTACGGAAGGAAGTGTAGATCTCCTATCTGTTGGAATGAAGTAGGAGATCGACATTTAACTGGTCCCGAAATCATACACGAAACGACCGAGAAGATAGTACAAATCAAGGAGAGATTGAAAACAGCTCGTAGTCGCCAAAAGAGCTACGCCGATGTTCGAAGGAAACCATTAGAGTTTCAGGTCGGGGACATGGTTATGCTAAAGGTGTCACCTTGGAAAGGTGTAATACGTTTCGGCAAAAGGGGTAAACTGAACCCAAGGTACGTAGGCCCGTTCAAGATCATCGAACGCATTGGACCGGTAGCTTATCGACTCGAGTTACCGCAACAACTCGCCGGAGTACATAATACCTTTCACATCTCGAACCTTAAGAAGTGTCTTGCAAAGGAAGACCTTACCATTCCTCTTGAAGAAATCCATGTCGACGAGAAACTACAATTCGTCGAAGAACCAATCGAAATCATGGACCGTGAAGTTAAAAAGCTCAAACAGAGCAATATACCGATTGTTAAGGTTCGTTGGAATGCTAGAAGAGGTCCCGAGTTTACTTGGGAACGAGAGGATCAGATGAAGCAAAAGTATCCACACTTGTTTCTCGATGACGCAAAATAGGTACAATTTTAAAATTTCGGGACGAAATTTATTTAACGGGGAGGTAATGTAACGACCCGCACTTTTTCGATCATACTATACTTATAAGATTAATATTTACATAAATTAAACCTTGCCAACATGATAAGCAATCCAAATTGTCGAGACTTATATTTCCGAAAAGAGTTTTACACAACGTTTGACCGTCTAGCTTGACCGATGATATCACGAACTATACAATATATGATAATTATACGTTTGTGTATATAAATGTATATATACATATTTAACATGATTAATAAATGTTTTAATATCTCATTTTGTATTAATAACAACAAGTTATATGTGTATTTTGAAACTACTAACTTAAGTTTTCAAAACGATAACTATACGTAACGTTATTTGACATAAATACTTAAGACATATAATGTTTATACATATATTGTATAAGTAATGTATTTAATCACTTTTAAAGACTTAAATACATAAAACCATATAAGTGTATTCACAAAAGATAGCTATATTTGAATCCTCATTCCATTTTTCACAAAATTTCTATACGTATACCTAGAGTATTTGTACTCGTATCATACCAAGCTCCTATACATATTTACTAATAGTAAATACACATCAAAATCACCACCTAACCAGCCATTATTCATGCCATGAGGACTAGGTAATTGAACTTGGAAGCAATTAGGACTAGATACATAAAATTATCACTTGAAATTTTGTCCATATACACCATGTTACACGTTTTTTTGGTGTATATATACATGCTCATTTTGATCCATTTTTACTACCATTTTCTTATCAAAAACACACACTCTTTCTTACTCTCTAAACTCCATAAACATCCAGCAAGAAACCTTGAAGATCTAGCTTCAAAAACCATACTAAAACACCATAAGAAAACCATACAAAAACACTTCAAGAAAACCCTCCAAGAACACCAACTTACTTCCAATCTTTCATCCACTTCTATCACCCTTTTGATTCTAGCTTCTTACTCCTCTTTTACAGAAAACTTATCCAAGGAACTTGAGGTAGAATCTATGTTCATAACCTTATTCAATTCATATATATATAGCTATCTTATTTTGTGGTACAAAAGTTTAACAACAAGAACATAGTTTGAATGTTTTCAAACTTGTTTGCAAACTAAATAGATCCTTCTAACTTAACTTTTAAAATACTTCAAGACATGTAACATAACTTATTTATATGTTAATTTAACAAGGTAAAACTTGGTTTTTCAAAGTATAAGTATTTTTGGAAAAATGGTCATTAAATGATTTTGTTGTAACAAAAATGTTTAACTTCATATGTTTCACTAAACTTTCATCTATGCCGTATGATTTTGAATACAAACCAAGGTATTTACAGTTCATAGTCTTATAGAAGAACTCGATCCAAGAAGATGGCAATTTGAATCAACGAAAACGGACTTGTAACGAAGAAACTATGACCGAAACAAAATTGGCTATCCTAGACATTTTCAACTTCGGGATTCATTGGAAAAATTTACATAAAATCACATACTTCTAAGATAACATGATATTTTATATATATGTACTCATAATTCAATTTCATATGGTTCAGGATCACCCGTAAGCAACACGAGAAGATTAATCATAAGATCCCATGTTTGTACGCAATACGTCATTTGACAACACCGGTACTTTATGTACGCAATACGTCATTTGACAACACCGGTACCGTGGGTCAAGATTAATCTCTACCAATACATATACGATGGGGTTTTATTTATTTCGTTGGGGGTTTTGTTTTGCGGGTATATTAAACATCTAAAAATGAACCATTAAAATTGAATTACTAACATCGGAATGCTAACTACGGACTAAGGAAATATTCAAAATATTAAAAGTATAACAAGTATATATATATATAACGTTGTTTTAAAATGAAAACATATTGATATATTATATATGGATAGGTTCGTGATATCAACCGGAAGACCGAGTCAAAATATATATATCATCAAGACAAGGGTGAGTATATAGTCCCACTTTTAAACTCTAAATATTTCGGGATGAGAATACATGTATTTTATGTTTTACGATATGGACACAAGTAATTGAAAAATATGTTCTACGTTGAGTTGTACCACTGGCATACTTCCCTGTAGCTTGGTAACTAATATTTACAGCGGTATTGTAAACGCGAATCCTGTTGATAGATCTATCGGGCCTGACAACCCCAACCGGACTGGACGACCAGTATTCAACGGTTGCACAGTACTTCGTTTTGTGACTACACTTGGTACGGTGTAGTAAGATTTCATATTAAAGGGAATATGCGACGTGAAAATGTTAAGTATGGTTACCAAGTGCTCAACCACTTAGAATACTTTTATTAAACTGTTTATATACAAAATCTTGTGGTCTATATATATATTGCTGCCGGCATTAAACCTATATCTCACCAACTTTATGTTGACCTTTTAAAACATGTCTATTCTCAGGTGATTTCTAAAGCTTCCGCTGCATCATGTTGGATCTAACCAGGATCTTGCGTACGCATGTTTGTGTCAAAAATAAAACTGCATATCCGAGATGTTGTATTGTAAAATATGCTAGAAACCGTGTTGTTGTCATCATTTGTAAAGTTTGTAAGTCGAAGATTATCGCTAAACGTTAATCTTCTTTTTATTGTCTTAAGCTTGTAACAAAAATAATGGTTATGGTTTGTAATGTATAATATATGCAGTTTTCTTTCAAAAATGTCTCATATAGAGGTCAATACCTCGCAATGAAATCATACGTTATCTAACGCGTTTCTTATGGTTAAGGACGGGTTATGACATGTTGGGATTGCGATTGTCGTTGCAGTTAATGTTACAGTTGTTGTGGTTGTTATAGCGATTGTTGTTGTTATTGGATTGGTGACCCTTGTCATTGTTTTCTTCCCACTTTCTCTTGACTTGCTTCATTTTAGTCTCTTCGGCCGCCTGATCTTTAATTCTTCCCTCAATCTAATTTATGAGTTTGTGAGCCATACAACTTGCCTGTTGTATGGAAGTGGGCTCGTTTGAACTCACATCCTCCTGAATCCTTTCTGATAATCCTTTTACAAACGCGTCAATCTGCTCTTCTTCATCTTCGAACACTCTTGGACATAATAGGCACAACTCTGTGAATCGTCGTTCGTATGTGGTAATATCGAATCCTTGTGTTCGTAATTCTCTAAGCTCTGCCTTGAGCTAATTGACCTCATTTCTGGGACGGTACTGCTCATTCATCATGTGTTTGAATGCTGACCACGGTAGTGCGTAAGCAGCATCTTGTCCCACCTGCTCGAGATAGGTGTTCCACCATGTTAACGCAGTACCTGTGAAGATATGCGTAGCGTACTTTACCTTGTCTTCTTCAGTACATTTACTTATGGCAAACACCGATTCGACCTTCTCGGTCCACCGTTTTAATCCGATTGGTCCTTCAGTTCCTTCGAACTCAAGAGGTTTACATGCAGTAAATTCCTTGTAGGAGCATCCTACACGATTTCTTGTGGAATTTGTTTCATTGCTAGATTCAGAGTTATTGTTGTTTTGCATCGCAGCCTGTACTGCGGCTATGTTTGCTGCAAGGGAAACACGAAAGTCTTCCTCGCTCATGTTCATGTTGTGTCGAGTAGTCGGTGCCATTTCCTTCAAAAATAGCCAAAAGAATTCAGTTAATCATATGGAATATTATGAGTAGTCAATAGTATTTCGTAGCATAATATGAACTTATTTATAAAAGCTTTTTCTTCATATTAGCGTTTTATAATTCAGATTCGGGTAGTACCTACCCGTTAAGTTCATACTTAGTAGCTAATATACAAATCAACTACTACAATTCTATCATGAAAACTGATAATAATATTTCGCGTTCAACTTTTAATACAATATTTTACAAATGTACAATACCGCTATTTTACATACAGCTTGAAATATAGCACATAATAACTTTGATACAAAGCAGTTGTGAAGACAATTCTAGTGAAGCTCAAATTGTTCAGTGAAGGGCAATAAAGACACGTAATTCATAAGACCAGAAACAAGTCATGCATTCAGGTTTTACTAATACTATTTCCCATCCTTGATCAAGTGGGGAATAACCGTTGTGGCCGTTGGCAAGACAACACGTTGTAAGGTCGTCAAAAGGACGGGGGTTACAAAATACCCAACAGTTTCGTGACAACTTAAAAACCTTATTTCCCACCTCAACTACTGAATCCGTCACCTGTGGAAATGTTTTATTAAGTAGTTGCAATCCGATGTTCTTTTTCTCAGTTTGATGAGAGGCGAACATCACTAACCCGTAAACATAACATGATTCTTTAAGTTGCATGTTTGAAGCTCTTTCTAAAGAACGAAATCCTATATTGGGATATGTGGAGTCAAAATAGGCTCTCAACCCATAGCGGAAAATTGCATTAGGGTTTCCCGCACACAATGCCTTAAAGAAAACATGGCGTAAATTAAGGTTTCCCCAATGTGATATACACCATCTATCGAAGGAAAGCCTTTTATAAACCAAGGCATGCCTGGATCATCTTTCAAATGTCCTACAAACTAATCTCGCCATAAACATTTAAGCCGATGAATCCTGACCAACTCTAGACAAGATTTCATCAATCATATCCCGTGGTAGGTCTTCTAATATATTCGGTTGTCTATCCTTAATTTCCATTTTGTGTTTTTATACTGTAAAATAGAAGAAGGTTAAATTCGTAAAAGATAATTAACAAAACAATACAAGCAATTTTTACATATAACATAGAAGTACAAGCACACTACAATACATATATTACATGGCATGGTAAAAGTAAATGATTACAACTCTTTATTCGGACTCACTCGTTTCTTCCTCCTCGGACTCGGTTCGTTTTGCTAATTTCCTAGGGATAAATGGTGATCCTCTAATACGAGCCGTCCTTTTCATAAGTGGTCTAGAAAAATATGGTCGTTTAGATGTTCCCGGGCTATAGTTAAAGTTTAAGAAATATGGATGTTTACGGTATATTCTGTCAGGGTATTTCATGTTAACATATAGTTCATCAGGTTTGGGGTATGGTTTCTCTATTTTGATAGCTTTTCCCTTATTGTTTTCTTTTGCTTTATTATATTGGGCTGGGAAAATTTCTATTACTTCATCGGAATCCTTATCGGAATCCGATTCATCAGAAAATTGGTAATCTTCCCAATATTTTTCCTCCTCAGCGGAGACACCACAAACCATTTTTAACTTTGGTCCATTGGTTGAAGATTTTCTTTTATTTAACGGTTTTTCTGTGATTTTTATTATTTCCTCCCCCGGAACTTCTTCTTCTTCCGGTTCCTCTTCTTCCATTTCCTCTTCTTCTGGTTCCTCTTCTTTCGGTTCTTCTTCTTCTTCTTCTTCTTCCGGAATTTGTGAATCTTTCCAAAATACATTCGACTATTCATTGTTATTAGGTGAGTCGATGGGATTGGTACTGGAAGTAGACATCTATCACACATTAACTAACACATTAGTAATATACCACATAATATTTACATGTAAAAATATATAGTTTCCAATCAAAAGTGTTAAGCAATTGTTTTTAAAGTAAACACGGTCGAAGTCTAGACTCACTAAAGCTTCCTAACAAACTCGATAAGACACACTAATGCAAATTTCTAGTTCTCTAAGACCAACGCTCGAATACCAACTGAAATGTACCGTTCATATCGATTATAAACGTTTCATATTAATTGATTTCGTTGCGAGGTTTTGACCTCTATATGAGACGTTTTTCAAAGACTGCATTAGATTTTAAAACAAACCATAACCTTTATTTTATCGATAGAGGTTTAAAAAGCATAACGTAGATTATCAGGTAATCATAATCTAAAATGTAGCGTTTACACACGACCATTATATAATGGTTTACAATATTATTACACATCAATTTAAGTCCCCGAATGCAGTTTTTAAACAATATATTACAAGCATGCTGACTCCAAATCTTGTCCTTAAATTAACATGCAACAGCGGAAGCTCTTAATAATCACCTGAGAATAAACATGCTTTAAACGTACAAAAAAAAATGTTGGTGAGTTATAGGTTTATTCTATATATATCAAATTATAATAATAGACCACAAGATTTCATTTTTCATAAATATCGATCTGCATAAAAATCATTCATATGAATTGAACACCTGGTAACCAACGTTAACTTTAACGCATAGAATATCCCCAAACAGAACCTCTCGTCTGTATAATAATAATCTCGAAGTGCTAAAGCCATCCATAACCTGAATGGGGGTTTGTTAAGCCCAATAGATCTATATTTGGGATTCGCATCAATTAGGGGCCATTTCCCTAATTCTTAGGCTACCAAGCTTGAAGGGGCAATATTCGGTTTAATAATCTAACCATAGAATGTAGTTTCAAGTACTTGTGTCTATTTTGTAAAACATTTAAAAACTGCATGTATTCTCATCCCAAAAATATTAGATAGTAAAAATGGGACTATAACTCACTTCCACAGATTTTTAATTCGTCGAGAATTAGACTTGGCCACGGGTCGATTCACGAACCTATAACAAATATATACATATATCAAAGTATGATAGAAATATATTCATATCATATTTTATTACGTGTTAACGATTTAAGTTGTTAAGTTAGCAGTCCAACGTTAGTAGTCCACAATTAGTAGTCCACAGTTAATAGTACATAAATAAATCAATATATTATATTATGCGTATTATCTTGAATCAATCCACCACCCAGTGTATACATGTCTCAGACTCGATCACAACTCAAGGTATATATATTATTTTAGAATCAACCTCGATCCATTATATGCTAACTCGAGCATTACCGCATATAATGTCTTACGGTTATTCCAAAATAATATATATCGATGATGTCAATATGATATGTCAAAACATTGTATACGTGTCTATGGTCTATAAAGGTATATTATATATATATATATATATATATATATATATATATATAGAATAAGTTGGTTAGGATATGTTTAGTATAGATTTGTTATAAAATTTTCGTAGCTAAACTAGTAATTCTATCCAATTTTGTTTTACCCATAATTTCTTCATTTCAAATCCGTTTTGAGTGAATCAAAAGGCTATGGTTTCGTATCGAACCATAATTTGTTAATCTAAATAGAAAAAGTATAAGTTTATAGTAGTAAATACAGGTTACAAGTCATTTTTGAAAGAGATAAAGAACGACATCTTGATAACCATTTTGAAAAACATACTTCCACTTTGAGTTTAACCATGATTTTTGGATATAGTTTCATGTTCATAAGAAATATCATTTTTCCAGAAGAACAACTTATAAATCAAAGGTTATCATAGTTTTTAATTATCCAACCCAAAACAGCCCCCGGTTTAACTATGATGGCGTATGTCCGGTTTTACGGTGTTCTTCGTGTTTCCAAGTTTTTGATCATTAAGTTAGCATATCATATAGATATAGAACATGTGTTTAGTTGTTTTTAAAATTCAAGTTATAAGGATTAACTTTGTTTGTGAACAAGTTTAGAATTAACTAAACTATGTTCTAGTGATTACAAGTTATAATCTTCGAATAAGATAGTTATATATATATATGAATCGAACAAGGTTATGAACACCATTACTACCTCAAGTATAGTAGGTAAACCTACTGGAAATGATGAAAAAATAACTTGAGCTTCAAAGGATCTTTGATGGCTTGGAAGTTCTTGAAGTAGAATCATGACATGAAAACAATTTCAAGTAAGATTACTACTCGAATTAAGATAGTTATAGTTATAGAAATTGAATCAAAGTTTGAATATGAATATAAACTTGAATAAGAAAGATAACCTACTGTAAATAACAAAGGTTTCTTGATCTTAGATGATTACTTGGAATGGATTAGAAAGCTTGGAAGTATACTTGCAAATTTGAAAGTATTCTTGATTTTATGAAACTAGAACTTATAGAATTTATGAAGAACACTTAGAACTTGAAGATAAAACTTGAGAGAGATCAATTAGATGAATAAAATTGAAGAATGAAGGTGTTTTTATGTGTTTTGGGCCGTGATATATAGATTAGATATAAAGGATGCGTAAGTTTGTTTTCTTGTAAATAATTCATGAATGATTAATAATATTTTTGTAATCTTGCTAAATAATTCATACTAGATTACAAGGAATGGTTCTCACATGTTTGATGACTCATTAAGGCTGCTAAGGAGCTGATCACTGAGTGTATATACCAATAGTGTGTACAACTAGAAGCTGGGTATTGTACGAGTACGAGTACTGAACGAATACGAGTAGAATTGTTGATGAAAATGAACGAGAATGCAATTGTAACCAACTTTGATAAGTATGAGTATTTTGATATGTGTCTTGAAGTTTTCCAAAAGTGTAGTAATACATCTTAATACACTATATATATATATATACATTTTAATTAAGTCGTTAACTCATCGTTAGTCGTTAAATGTATGTGTTGTTTCGAAATTTATAAGTTAACGATCTTGTTTAATGTAATCAACCCATTATTATTATATCCAATGAGATGTTAAATTGTTATATTATCATGATAACATGGTGTATGAATATATCTTAATATGATATATATTCATTAAAAGGTTATTACAACGATAATCGTTACATATATAACTCGTTTCGAAATCCTTAAGTTAGTAGTCTTGTTTTACATATGTAGTTCATTGTTAACATTCTTAATGATATATTTAATTATTATTTTATCATGTTAAACATAGTGTATTAATATCTTAATACGATACATATGTATTTATTTTAATTCAGACGTTGTTATAACGATAATCGTTATATATATCGTTTCGAGTTCTTTAATTCTGTAGTCTCATTTTATGCATATAACTCTTTGTTAAAATACTTTGTGAGATACTTACTTATCATAATATCATGTTATATATATATATATATATATATATATATATATATATATATATATATATATATATATATATATATATATATATATATATATATATATATATATATATATATCATGTCGTTTTTACAAGTTTTAACGTTCGTGAATCGCCGGTCAATTTGGGTGGTCAATTGTCTACATAAACTCATTTCAATTTATCAAGTCTTAACAAGTTTGATTGCTTAACATGTTGGAAACATATAATCATGTAAATATAGATATCATATAATATATAATCATGGAAAAGTTCGGGTCACTACAATCCTAATGTTGATTAGGATTAGGTTGACTCACGGATTAATGGTGGATTATAATGTTATTAACTATGATTAAGGGAGTGGGCGGTGTTTATTTATTTGGTGGCGGTTCCCCGAAGGTAGTGGGATTATGATCTCACTTTACGCCTTTAAGGTATTTTTTTGTCATTGGATCGAATTCAATGAGTTTGATGTGTGAGTGATTGATGAGATGCTCTGATGCTGGAATAAGCATCTCTTTTTATAGTGTTGTTGGAGAGCTTGTTCCCGGTTTCGAAGTCTTGACCAACTTTCAAGACGATTATGGAGATGTTGGTGAACTTTCCCTAAATGGGTTGACGGCGCTACAGTGCTCAAGGAAAGTCATATAGATGCCTTCCTCATTTGCCTTGGTGGTGCCGAATACTGTTTGGAAAGAATATTTTCCATATCTCTTCATTCCAGGCAGTCATGTGACATAGTTGCAGTCCTTTGGTATTGGTACCTAAGATGTCTTTGTTATCTATTGCCTTCGGGCAATTGTTTTATGCCTTATGGACTTAGCTTGAGATATTGGGTACAGTATCAACGTGGTTAAGCCGTGTTTGAGTTGATTTTGGCATTTTGTTTTGATGTTCATTATGTTGGTGTTCCTTGCTAAATGTTTGTTTGCTTTGGCTTTAAGTTCATGTTTAGTGTTTGGTAAGATCTGCTCGATAGTGTTGTAGGTTAAGTTGGAGTCTGTTCTCTCTTGTTTACTTTCTAGTTACGAGGCCAGTCGGGTTGGTTTTATCTTCTTTCATTTCGTTTTGGTTATTTCATTTTTGATGAAAGTTTCTTATTTATACAGTTTTGATTTTTTGATATAATAAATAAATATAATTATAGAGTGATTTGTCTAACTCGGTTTGGACATTGATATCGGCAAAAAGTCACGTTTTCACCCCGGTATTAAGGCCTAAAAACAAGAAATATTCGAACTTTATTGGCAAAATACCCACTTCATCGGTTAGAATTGAAGAACAAGTAATTACGAAGACGATGCAAAAAGAATCAAGAGAATCGGAGCTAAAACGAAGATTCTAGAGCAAAAATGGTGAAAGACAAGAAATCAAGTTATGATTCAGGGAATCAGCAGGCCAAACGGCTTACCAAACGGCCTGCCAATGCGAAAAACGGCCTGCCAAACAGCCAGATCAAATGGCCTCAGCAAACGGGCTGCCTCAGCAAACGGGCTGGCCAAACGGCCTGCCAGCAGTTTGCAGGCAAAAATCAAGCTTATTTAAAGGGCACTTGTCATTCATTTTCAACACACACTTTAATTCAATTCTTTCTCTCTCTTGTACAATATTAGTCATACTTTCAAGGTCTTCGACTCCGTACGGGAAACCTAGTACCCGGAGAAGAACGTCGAAGATTGTATTAGGAGCGGTCTGGAGTCTTGAAGTTGTCACTTTTGTATTAAGAACTCGTTTAATCTACTGGTAATTCTATCCCTTGTCTTTTTATAATGTCTTCCATTATTATGCTTTGCGATATTGGTGCCATGATTAGCGAGTAGTTATCTTTAGTGTATGTTATGACGTAATCAGTTATAATGCCGAAATTATATTATGGCTTGTGTATGTTGTCAAAATGCTTTTCGATTATGCTTTTAACTCAATCGCTTTTCCAACTAATAGAACGTAGTTATTGGCTCTGTTATTGGGAAGTTGCGAACCTCGATTTAGAGTACACTATATGTGTCACCCCTTGGTAAGAGAAGTCTATCGGATACAACGTGAGTTTGACTGAGGCACACCGGTTGTAGTAAGTCCACCGAGCCTTGGATTTTGACTGAGGACTCTTTCGTAGTGAAACATCTGACTAGACCCCTAGTACATTGTCGGTCCTAGACCATGCTAGTGTAGTCACCAAGCATATAAACTTCGTACGTGCACGCTAAAGCACAACGGTTGTTGTAACCTGTACCTCTGCTAAGTAAGGCCATGGAACACGGTTAGTGTTGACTAGTACACTTCACCATAACGCGGTCTCAAGCATTGCACCCTGCTTGAGGGATTCTTAGTTAATTAAGGAACTGTTTGTTCGAACACATAAAGGATTGGACCGTTAGGATAACCGAACATTTCCTGGAAGTCAGCTTGACTTGGCCATGGTGTTCTTTATGGTTAAACTCTTTTAAGGGCCTAACTATCTTCTAAACCGATCATTAATGAAAGCATTGCGACCCATCACGTCTCTCGGTTATGGAAAACCAGGTATTCTATTATACTTAAGAAAGTTTAGACCATTTCGGAATGTTAATACGTCACCCAACCGAGTCACTCAATTGGATGAGCCATGTAAGACCCTGTTTCTGTTTCTGATTTTGCAGTAGATCGGGATGCCGTCCAACCTTCGGGACGCCGTCCAGCAAAGAAGGACGGGACGCCGTCTAAGATTCGGGATGCCGTCCAAACTGTCTGTCGAGCCAGCTGTTTTAATTAGTTAAAAAGGGGAAAAATGGTAATTTCACTTGGGTGCCGGTTTGGAGCCTTCAAGGCTGATTCATTGATCACTTTGGATCATTTCTCACCAACCAAAAACACTCTCAACCTTATCTAGAGAGAGAAGAGAAGTTTAGAGAGAGAGAGAGAGGTGGATTTGGAGAGGAAGGAGTCGATTTCTCGCAAAAGCTCGGGTTCTAAAGTTGTTCATCTCGCTCCTTGCTACGTTGTGGTGGTATTGGTAAGCTCAAACTCTGAATTTCATTTGTTAAATTTGATATTCAAGTTAGGGTTTTGAGTTAGTTTGTTGTGAAACCCTTTTAGGTGATGAAATGGGTTTATGGTGACTTGTTAATCTTGTCACTTGGCGAGTTTTGGGTCGGTTGACTATTTGGCCTTGTTTAGGGTTTGATGGTGAGTTTAATCACTAGGTTTAGTGATTATGGAAGTGTTGGAACACTTTTGGGTGTGTTTGGTTGCCTAATTTTGAAATGGGTCAAATTAGGGTTTTGGTGTCAAAATGGGTACGACACGTGTTTAACACTTGTGTTCGGGCTTAATTGGTGTGTTAAGACCATTTTCACTCGTGTTAGTGGATATTGGTTAGTTTGGGCGCGTTTCGTGCTTGGAAGTGCAAATGGGTCGAATTTGCACTAGGTGTCAATTGGGTTGGTTTGTAAGTCAACCCTAATTGTGTTGTTGTGTTTGTGATAATGGAATAGGTACTTTCCATTTGGCGCATTGCGGATTACTTGGAAGCATTCATCAAGGCAACTAGGTGAGTGTTAATATCCTATATGCATATGTATGTGTAGGATGGGTGCGGGTCGAGTGAAGTGATTCTCGGCTATAGAGCTCACTTCACATATAGGTGGATTTGATGGACTTTTGTATGAGTCCAATTGGCACGGTTGTGCGTTTTGGTTGACCACCCTTTGGCGAGGTACACGTTTGTGTGTACGTTATCACACGTGGTTGTGATTTGGAAGTTATAACCCCAATGGCGAAGGGTTGATATTGTCGTGATGTGGATAACCCCGACGTGGTGGATTTTATAATCCTGTGACCGTGGGTTGAGTTGGAGAAGTGAATCACGTGTAGTTCGGATTCACGATGACGCGTGTAGTTCGGTCATCTTATCGAAATGAATCTCGTGTAGTTCGGATTCATGGTGACTCGTGTAGTTCGGTCATCTTATTGAGGTAGTAATTGTAGTGACCCGAACTTTTCCATGTTTATATATATATTAAATGAAATTGTTATTTACATGATTAAGTGTTTCCAACATGTTAAGCAATCAAACTTGTTAAGACTTGATTAATTGAAATAGGTTTCATATAGAAAATTGACCACCCAAGTTGACCGGTGATTCACGAACGTTAAAATTTGTAACAGCTATACGATGACATATATATGGTTATATATATAGTTAACATGATTTTATTATAACTATGTATCTTATTAGGTATTTTAACAATGAGTTATATACATAAAAATGAGACTATTAATTTAAGAAACTCGAAAACGATATATATAACGATTATCGTTATAACAACGTCTTACTAGGTACATATGAATCATATTAAGATATTGATACACTTGGTTAATTATGTTAAATGATAAGTAAATATATTATTAAGTGTATTAACAATGAAATACATATGTAAAAATAAGACTACTAACTTAATGATTTCGAAACGAGACATATATGTAACGATTATCATTGTAACGACATTTAATGTATATATATCATATTAAGAGATATTCATACATGATAATATCATGATAATATAATAATTTAAAATCTCATTTGATATTATAAACATTGGGTTAACAACATTTAACAAGATCGTTAACCTAAAGGTTTCAAAACAACACTTACATGTAACGACTAACGATGACTTAACGACTCAGTTAAAATGTATATACATGTAGTGTTTTAATATGTATTTATACACTTTTAAAAGACTTCAATACACTTATCAAAATACTTCTACTTAACAAAAATGCTTACAATTACATCCTCGTTCAGTTTCATCAACAATTCTACTCGTATGCACCCGTATTCGTACTCGTACAATACACAGCTTTTAGATGTATGTACTATTGGTATATACACTCCAATGATCAGCTCTTAGCAGCCCATGTGAGTCACCTAACACATGTGGGAACCATCATTTGGCAACTAGCATGAAATATCTCATAAAATTACAAAAATATGAGTAATCATTCATGACTTATTTACATGAAAACAAAATTACATATCCTTTATATCTAATCCATACACCAACGACCAAAAACACCTACAAACACTTTCATTCTTCAATTTTATTCATCTAATTGATCTCTCTCAAGTTCTATCTTCAAGTTCTAAGTGTTCTTCATAAATTCTACAAGTTCTAGTTACATAAAATCAAGAATACTTTCAAGTTTGCTAGCTCACTTCCAATCTTGTAAGGTGATCATCCAACCTCAAGAAATCTTTGTTTCTTACAGTAGGTTATCATTCTAATACAAGGTAATAATCATATTCAAACTTTGGTTCAATTTCTATAACTATAACAATCTTATTTCAAGTGATGATCTTACTTGAACTTGTTTTCGTGTCATGATTCTGCTTCAAGAACTTCGAGCCATCCAAGGATCCGTTGAAGCTAGATCCATTTTTCTCTTTTCCAGTAGGTTTATCCAAGGAACTTAAGGTAGTAATGATGTTCATAACATCATTCGATTCATACATATAAAGCTATCTTATTCGAAGGTTTAAACTTGTAATCACTAGAACATAGTTTAGTTAATTCTAAACTTGTTCGCAAACAAAAGTTAATCCTTCTAACTTGACTTTTAAAATCAACTAAACACATGTTCTATATCTATATGATATGCTAACTTAATGATTTAAAACCTGGAAACACGAAAAACACCGTAAAACCGGATTTACGCTGTCGTAGTAACACCGCGGGCTGTTTTGGGTTAGTTAATTAAAAACTATGATAAACTTTGATTTAAAAGTTGTTATTCTGAGAAAATGATTTTTATTATGAACATGAAACTATATCCAAAAATTATGGTTATACTCAAAGTGGAAGTATGTTTTCTAAAATGGTCATCTAGACGTCGTTCTTTCGACTGAAATGACTACCTTTACAAAAATGACTTGTAACTTATTTTTCCGACTATAAACCTATACTTTTTCTGTTTAGATTCATAAAATAGAGTTCAATATGAAACCATAGCAATTTGATTCACTCAAAACGGATTTAAAATGAAGAAGTTATGGGTAAAACAAGATTGGATAATTTTTCTCATTTTAGCTACGTGAAAATTGGTAACAAATCTATTCCAACCATAACTTAATCAACTTGTATTGTATATTATGTAATCTTGAGATACCATAGACACGTATATAATGTTTCGACCTATCATGTCGACACATCTATATATATTTCGGAACAACCATACACACTCTATATGTGAATGTTGGAGTTAGCTATACAGGGTTGAGGTTGATTCCAAAATATATATAGTTTGAGTTGTGATCAATACTGAGATACGTATACACTGGGTCGTGGATTGATTCAAGATAATATTTATCGATTTATTTCTGTACATCTAACTGTGGACAACTAGTTGTAGGTTACTAACGAGGACAGCTGACTTAATAAACTTAAAACATCAAAATATATTAAAAGTGTTGTAAATATATTTTGAACATACTTTGATATATATGTATATATTGTTATAGGTTCGTGAATCAACCAGTGGCCAAGTCTTACTTCCCGACGAAGTAAAAATCTGTGAAAGTGAGTTATAGTCCCACTTTTAAAATCTAATATTTTTGGGATGAGAATACATGCAGGTTTTATAAATGATTTACAAAATAGACACAAGTACGTGAAACTACATTCTATGGTTGAATTATCGAAATCGAATATGCCCCTTTTTATTAAGTCTGGTAATCTAAGAATTAGGGAACAGACACCCTAATTGACGCGAATCCTAAAGATAGATCTATTGGGCCTAACAAACCCCATCCAAAGTACCGGATGCTTTAGTACTTCGAAATTTATATCATATCCGAAGGGTGTCCTGGAATGATGGGGATATTCTTATATATGCATCTTGTTAATGTCGGTTACCAGGTGTTCACCATATGAATGATTTTTATCTCTATGTATGGGATGTGTATTGAAATATGAAATCTTGTGGTCTATTATTATGATTTGATATATATAGGTTAAACCTATAACTCACCAACATTTTTGTTGACGTTTTAAGCATGTTTATTCTCAGGTGATTATTAAGAGCTTCCGCTGTCACATACTTAAATAAGGACGAGATTTGGAGTCTATGCTTGTATGATATTGTGTAAAAACTGCATTCAAGAAACTTATTTTGTTGTAACATATTTGTATTGTAAACCATTATGTAATGGTCGTGTGTAAACAGGATATTTTAGATTATCATTATTTGATAATCTACGTAAAGCTTTTTAAAACCCTTATCTATGAAATAAAGGTTATGGTTGTTTTAAAAATGAATGCAGTCTTTGAAAAACGTCTCATATAGAGGTCAAAACCTCGCAACGAAATCAATTAATATGGAACATTTTTAATCAATAAGAACGGGACATTTTAGTTGGTATCCGAGCATTGGTCTTAGAGAACCAGAATTTTGCATTAGTGTGTCTTATCGAGTTTGTTAGGATGCATTAGTGAGTCTGGACTTCGACCGTGTTTACTTGAAAAATGATTGCTTAACAAATTTTGTTGGAAACTATATATTTTTAACATGTGAATATTATGTGATATATTAATCTCTTAACGCGTTTGATATTATGTGATAGATGTCTACCTCTAGAACAAGTCCCATTGACTCACCTAATAATAATGAAGAGTCAAATGTAAATTGGAATGATTCATGGACTGATTCACAAGTTCCCGAAGAGGAACCGGAAGAAGAGTCGGAACCGGAAGAAGAGTCGGAACCGGAAGAAGAATCGGAACCGGATGAAGAAATAGAACCGGTGGGGGAAATAATAAAACGGTTAAGTAAAAGAAAATCCTCAACCAACCGACCAAGGTTAATTATGGTCAATGGTGTTTCCGCCAAGGAAGCAAAATATTGGGAGGATTACCAATTCTCCGATGAATCTGATTCCGACGAGAATTCCGATGATGTTATAGAAATTACCCCAACTGAATTTAAAAAGGCAAAAGAAAATAATAAGGGAAAGGGCATAAAAATAGAGAAATCTAATTCCAACCCCGATGAACTTTATATGTATCGTCAACCCCCGAAGTCCTTAAGTTGTAACAATGACCCGGGAACCTCTAAACCACCAGGTTTTTCTAAACCAATGTGGAAAATGACGGCTCGTATTAGGGGAACATCATATATCCCTAGAAACTTGGCAAAACAAACCAAAACCGAAGAAGAAGAAACAAGCGAGTCGGAATAAGATAGTTGTATTCGTGTGGTGTAATATATGTAATATAGTGTGCTTATGTTTTATGATATATGTAAAAATTGCTTGTATTAATAAGTATTTTTTTTATGAATCTAACTCTTGTCTATTTTACAGTATAAAAACACAAAATGGATAGACAACCCAATATTTTAAGAGACCTACCCGGAGACATGATTGATGAAATCTTGTCTAGAGTCGGTCAGAATTCTTCGGCACAACTATTTAATGCGAGATCAGTTTGTAAGACATTCGAAGAACGTTCCAAGAATGCCTTGGTTTATAAAAGGCTTTCGTTCGAAAGATGGGGGATATCACATTGGGAAATCCATAAGTTACGATGTGTTTACTTTGACGCATATATTGCGGGGAACCCAAATGCTATTTTACGCAATGGGTTAAGAAATTATTTTGACTCAATATATCCGAATATTGGACTTCGTGATTTAGAAAAAGCGGCTAACATGCAACATAAAGAAGCATGTTATGTTTACGGATTAGTAATGTTCGCTTCTCACCAAAGTGAGAACAAGAACATCGGGCTACAACTATTAAACAAAACGTTCCCACAAGTGACGGAGTCGGTAATTGGGGTAAGAAATGAGGTTTTTAGATTGGTACGGGACTGTTGGACATTACGTAACCCTCGTCCCTTTGACGACGTTACAACACGATGTCTTATCAACGGCCATAACGGTTATGTTCCACAAGACCAAGGATGGGAAGTAGTCCTAGTAAAACCAGAATGCATGACTTGTTTCTGGACGTATGAATTACGTGTCTTTATTGCCTTTGCGGAACGACTTGTGTACTAGCTAGAATTATCTTCACAACTATCTTGTATCAAAGTTATTGTGTGCTATATTTCATGCTTTATGTAAAATAAGCGGTATTGTAAGTTTGTAAAATATTGTATAAAAGTGTGAACGCGAAATATTATTATAATCAGTTTTTCATATAGAATTGTAGTAGTTGAATTGTATATTAGCTACTAAGTATGAACTTAACGGGTAGGTACTACCCTTTAAACTTATAAAACGCTAATATGAAGAAAAAGCTTTTATAAATGAGTTCATATTATGCTACGAAATACTATTAACTACTCTTAATATTCTGTATGATTAACTTGTTCCATTTGACTATTTTGAAGGAAATGGCACCGACTACTCGACACACCGTGAATATGAATGAAGAGGAATTCCGTACTTTTCTAGCTTCAAACATAGCTGCAGTACAGGCTGCGCTACATACCAACAATAACCTTGGATCTAGCAGTACAGGAAATCGTGTAGGATGCACCTACAAAGAATTCACTGCGTGCAAACCTTTGGAATTTGATGGAACCGAAGGACCGATCTGAAATGTCCCGTTCTTATTGATTAAAAACGTTCCATATTAATTGATTTCGTTGCGAGGTTTTGACCTCTATATGAGACATTTTTCAAAGACTGCATTCATTTTTAAACAAACCATAACCTTTATTTCATCAATAAAGGTTTAAAAAGCTTTACGTAGATTATCAAATAATGATAATCTAAAATATCCTGTTTACACACGACCATTATATAATGGTTTACAATACAAATATGTTACAAAAAAATAAGTTTCTTGAATGCAGTTTTTACACAATATCATACAAGCATGGACTCCAAATCTTGTCCTTATTTAAGTATGCAACAGCGGAAGCTCTTAATAATCACCTGAGAATAAACATGCTTAAAACGTCAACAAAAATGTTGGTGAGTTATAGGTTTAACCTATATATATCAAATCATAATAATAGACCACAAGATTTCATATTTCAATACACATCCCATACATAGAGATAAAAATCATTCATATGGTGAACACCTGGTAACCGACATTAACAAGATGCATATATAAGAATATCCCCATCATTCCGGGACACCCTTCGGATATGATATAAATTTCGAAGTACTAAAGCATCCGGTACTTTGGATGGGGTTTGTTAAGCCCAATAGATCTATCTTTAGGATTCGCGTCAATTAGGGTGTCTGTTCCCTAATTCTTAGATTACCAGACTTAATAACAAGGGGCATATTCGATTTCGATAATTCAACCATAGAATGTAGTTTCACGTACTTGTGTCTATTTTGTAAATCATTTATAAAACCTGCATGTATTCTCATCCCAAAAATATTAGATTTTAAAAGTGGGACTATAACTCACTTTCACAGATTTTTACTTCGTCGAGAAGTAAGACTTGGCCACTGTTGATTCACGAACCTATAACAATATATACATATATATTAAAGTATGTTCAAAATATATTTACAACACTTTTAATATATTTTGATGTTTTAAGTTTATTAAGTCAGCTGTCCTCGTTAGTAACCTACAACTAGTTGTCCACAGTTAGATGTACGGAAATAAATTAATAAATATTATCTTGAATCAATCCACGACCCAGTGTATACGTATCTCAGTATTGATCACAACTCAAACTATATATATTTTGGAATCAACCTCAACCCTGTATAGCTAACTCCAACATTCACATATAGAGTGTCTATGGTTGTTCCGAAATATATATAGATGTGTCGACATGATAGGTCGAAACATTGTATACGTGTCTATGGTATCTCAAGATTACATAATATACAATACAAGTTGATTAAGTTATGGTTGGAATAGATTTGTTACCAATTTTCACGTAGCTAAAATGAGAAAAATTATCCAATCTTGTTTTACCCATAACTTCTTCATTTTAAATCCGTTTTGAATGAATCAAATTGCTATGGTTTCATATTGAACTGTATTTTATGAATCTAAACAGAAAAAGTATAGGTTTATAGTCGGAAAAATAAGTTACAAGTCGTTTTTGTAAAGGTAGTCATTTCAGTCGAAAGAACGACGTCTAGATGACCATTTTAGAAAACATACTTCCACTTTGAGTTTAACCATAATTTTTGGATATAGTTTCATGTTCATAATAAAAATCATTTTCTCAGAATAACAACTTTTAAATCAAAGTTTATCATAGTTTTTAATTAACTAACCCAAAACAGCCCGCGGTGTTACTACGACGGCGTAAATCCGGTTTTACGGTGTTTTTCGTGTTTCCAGGTTTTAAATCATTAAGTTAGCATATCATATAGATATAGAACATGTGTTTAGTTAATTTTAAAAGTCAAGTTAGAAGGATTAACTTTTGTTTGCGAACAAGTTTAGAATTAACTAAACTATGTTCTAGTGATTACGAGTTTAAACCTTCGAATAAGATAGTTTTATATATATGAATCGAATGATGTTATGAACATCATTACTACCTCAAGTTTAGTAGGTAAACCTACTGGAAGTGACAAGAAATGATCTAGCTTCAAAGGATCTTGGATGGCTTGAAAGTTCTTGAAGTAGGATCATGACACAAAAACAAGTTCAAGTAAGATTTTTGCTCGAATTAAGATAGTTTATAGTTATAGAAATTGAATCAAAGTTTGAATATGAATATTACCTTGAATAAGAAAGATAACTTACTGTATATAACAAAGGTTTCTTGATCTTAGATGATTACTAGGAATGGATTAGGAAGCTTGGAAGTAAATTAGTAAACTTGAAGGGATTTTTGAAGTATTCTTGAAGTGTTCTTCCTATGATGATTATAGCTTGATTCTTGAAGTGATTTTTGATGAAGATGATGATTAACTACTGGAAAAATACGTTCATAATAGTGTGGGTGTGTTGAGAGAGAATTAGAAAGAGATTTGGAAGTGAAATGGAGTGAATGATGAGTGTTAATTGGTGAGTGGTGAGTGGGGTTAAAAGGAGTTCTAGTTAGTTGACTAGCTCATGGTAGAAGTTAAAATTGATTAGTCATACATGACATAATCAAGAGTGGAATCCCATGCTAGTTCCTATTGGTATATACCCATAGTAAGTACGTTTTGAAGCTGTGTATAATACGGGTAAGAATACGACTAGAATTCTTGATGAAAGAAAAGAATGGGAAAGTAACTGTAACCATTTTAGTTAAGTATGAGTGTTTTGATATATGTCTTGAAGTCTTCCAAAAGTATTTTAATACATATAAATACACTACATGTATATACATTTTAACGGAGTCGTTAAGTCATCGTTAGTCGTTACATGTAAGTGTTGTTTTGAAACCTTTAAGTTAACGATCTCAATTAATGTTGTTAAACCATTGTTTATTATATCTAATGAGATGTTAAATTATTATATTATCATGATATTATGATATATTAATATATCTTAATATGATATATATACATTTAAATGTCGTTACAACGATAATCGTTACATATATGTCTCGTTTCGAAATCCTTAAGTTAGTAGTCTTGTTTATATGTATATAACTCATTGTTAATATACTTATGGAGATACTTACTTATCATAATCTCATGTTAACCATATGTATATCCATATATATATCGTCAAGTCGTTTTTAAAAGTTTTAACGTTCGTGAATCGCCGGTCAACTTGGGTGGTCAATTGTCTATATGAAACATATTTCAATTAATCAAGTCTTAACAAGTTTGATTGCTTAACTTGTTGGAAACATTTAATCATGTAAATATCAATCTCAATTAATATATATAAACATGGAAAAGTTCGGGTCACTACAGTACCTACCCGTTAAATAAATTTCGTCCCGAAATTTTAAGCTGTTGAAGGTGTTGATGAATCTTCTGGAAATAGATGCGGGTATTTCTTCTTCATCTGATCTTCACGCTCCCAGGTGAACTCGGGTCCTCTACTAGCATTCCATCGAACCTTAACAATTGGTATCTTGTTTTGCTTAAGTCTTTTAACCTCACGATCCATTATTTCGACGGGTTCTTCGATGAATTGGAGTTTTTCATTGATTTGGATTTCATCTAACGGAATAGTGAGATCTTCTTTAGCAAAACATTTCTTCAAATTCGAGACGTGGAAAGTGTTATGTACAGCCGTGAGTTGTTGAGGTAACTCAAGTCGGTAAGCTACTGGTCCGACACGATCAATAATCTTGAATGGTCCAATATACCTTGGATTTAATTTCCCTCGTTTACCAAATCGAACAACGCCTTTCCAAGGTGCAACTTTAAGCATGACCATCTCTCCAATTTCAAATTCTATATCTTTTCTTTTAATGTCAGCGTAGCTCTTTTGTCGACTTTGGGCGGTTTTCAACCGTTGTTGAATTTGGATGATCTTCTCGGTAGTTTCTTGTATAATCTCCGGACCCGTAATCTGTCTATCCCCCACTTCACTCCAACAAATCGGAGACCTGCACTTTCTACCATAAAGTGCTTCAAACGGCGCCATCTCAATGCTTGAATGGTAGCTGTTGTTGTAGGAAAATTCTGCTAACGGTAGATGTCGATCCCAACTGTTTCCGAAATCAATAACACATGCTCGTAGCATGTCTTCAAGCGTTTGTATCGTCCTTTCGCTCTGCCCATCAGTTTGTGGATGATAAGCAGTACTCATGTCTAGACGAGTTCCTAATGCTTGCTGTAATGTCTGCCAGAATCTTGAAATAAATCTGCCATCCCTATCAGAGATAATAGAGATTGGTATTCCATGTCTGGAGACGACTTCCTTCAAATACAGTCGTGCTAACTTCTCCATCTTGTCATCTTCTCTTATTGGCAGAAAGTGTGCTGATTTGGTGAGACGATCAACTATTACCCAAATAGTATCAAAACCACTTGCAGTCCTTGGCAATTTAGTGATGAAATCCATGGTAATGTTTTCCCATTTCCATTCCGGGATTTCGGGTTGTTGAAGTAGACCTGATGGTTTCTGATGCTCAGCTTTGACCTTAGAACACGTCAAACATTCTCCTACATATTTAGCAACATCGGCTTTCATACCCGGCCACCAAAAATGTTTCTTGAGATCCTTGTACATCTTCCCCGTTCCAGGATGTATTGAGTATCTGGTTTTATGAGCTTCTCTAAGTACCATTTCTCTCATATCTCCAAATCTTGGTACCCAAATCCTTTCAGCCCTATACCGGGTTCCGTCTTCCCGAATATTAAGATGCTTCTCCGATCCTTTGGGTATTTCATCCTTTAAATTTCCTTCTTTTAAAACTCCTTGTTGCGCCTCCTTTATTTGAGTAGTAAGGTTATTATGAATCATTATATTCATAGATTTTACTCGAATGGGTTCTCTGTCCTTCCTGCTCAAGGCATCGGCTACCACATTTGCCTTTCCCGGGTGGTAACGAATCTCAAAGTCGTAATCATTCAATAATTCAATCCACCTACGCTGCCTCATATTCAGTTGTTTCTGATTAAATATGTGTTGAAGACTTTTGTGGTCGGTATATATAATACTTTTGACCCCATATAAGTAGTGCCTCCAAGTCTTTAATGCAAAAACAACCGCGCCTAATTCCAAATCATGCGTCGTATAATTTTGTTCGTGAATCTTCAATTGTCTAGACGCATAAGCAATCACCTTCGTTCGTTGCATTAATACACAACCGAGACCTTGCTTTGAAGCGTCACAATAAATCACAAAATCATCATTCCCTTCAGGCAATGACAATATAGGTGCCGTAGTTAGCTTTTTCTTCAATAATTGAAACGCTTTCTCTTGTTCATCATTCCATTCAAATTTCTTCCCTTTATGCGTTAATGCAGTCAAGGGTTTTGCTATTCTGGAAAAGTCTTGGATGAACCTTCTGTAGTAACCAGCTAGTCCTAAAAACTGGCGTATGTGTTTCGGAGTTTTCGGGGTTTCCCACTTTTCAACAGTTTCTATCTTTGCCGGATCCACCTTAATACCTTCTTTGTTCACTATGTGACCGAGGAATTGAACTTCTTCCAACCAAAATGCACACTTTGAAAACTTAGCGTACAATTCTTCCTTCCTCAATACTTCTAACACCTTTCTCAAATGTTCACCGTGTTCTTGGTCATTCTTTGAGTAAATAAGTATGTCATCAATGAAAACAATGACAAACTTGTCAAGGTATGGTCCACACACTCGGTTCATAAGGTCCATGAACACAGCTGGTGCATTAGTTAAACCAAACGGCATGACCATAAACTCGTAATGACCGTAACGTGTTCTGAAAGCAGTCTTTGGAATATCATCTTCTTTCACCCGCATTTGATGATACCCGGAACGTAAGTCAATCTTTGAATAAACAGACGAGCCTTGTAGTTGATCAAATAAGTCGTCAATTCTCGGTAGTGGGTAGCGGTTCTTGATGGTAAGTTTGTTCAACTCTCGGTAGTCGATACACAACCTGAATGTACCATCTTTCTTCTTAACAAACAAAACAGGAGCTCCCCACGGTGATGTGCTTGGTCGAATGAAACCACGCTCTAAAAGTTCTTGTAATTGGCTTTGCAGTTCTTTCATCTCGCTGGGTGCGAGTCTGTAAGGAGCACGAGCTATTGGTGCAGCTCCTGGTACAAGATCTATTTGAAATTCAACGGATCGCTGTGGGGGTAATCCCGGTAATTCTTTCGGAAATACATCGGGAAATTCTTTTGCAATGGGAACATCATTGATGCTCTTTTCTTCAGTTTGTACTTTCTCGACGTGTGCTAGAACAGCATAGCAACCTTTTCTTATTAGTTTTTGTGCCTTCAAATTACTAATAAGATGTAGCTTCGTGTTGCCCTTTTCTCCGTACACCATTAAGGGTTTTCCTTTTTCTCGTATAATGCGAATTGCATTTTTGTAACAAACGATCTCTGCTTTCACTTCTTTCAACCAGTCCATACCGATTATCACATCAAAACTCCCTAACTCTACTGGTATCAAATCAATCTTAAATGTTTCGCTAACCAGTTTAATTTCTCGATTCCGACATATATTATCTGCTGAAATTAATTTACCATTTGCTAATTCGAGTAAAAATTTACTATCCAAAGGCGTCAATGGACAACTTAATTTAGCACAAAAATCTCTACTCATATAGCTTCTATCCGCACCCGAATCAAATAAAACGTAAGCAGATTTATTGTCAATAAGAAACGTACCCGTAACAAGCTCCGGGTCTTCCTGTGCCTCTGCCGCATTAATATTGAAAACTCTTCCGCGGCCTTGTCCATTCGTGTTCTCCTGGTTCGGGCAATTTCTAATAATGTGGCCCGGTTTTCCACATTTATAACAAACTACATTGGCATAGCTTGCTCCGACACTACTTGCTCCGCCATTACTCGTTCCGACACCATTTGTTCCTTTTGTTCTATTAACCCCTGGTCCGTAGACCTCACATTTCGCCGCGCTATGACCATTTCTTTTACACTTGTTGCAAAATTTGGTGCAGAACCCCGAGTGATACTTTTCACACCTTTGGCATAGCTGTTTCTGATTGTTGTTGTTGTTGCGGTTATTATTGTTGTTGGGATGATTGTTGTAGTTGCTGTTGCTGTTGTTGTTGTTGTTGTTGTTATTGTTGTTGTTGAGCCGTTTGTTGTAGTTGCGATTGATGTTGCGATTGTTGTTGTTATTGTATTGGTGATTCTTATCACCATTTTCCTCCCACTTTCTTTTGACTTGCTTCACATTGGCCTCTTCAGCAGTCTGTTCTTTAATTCTTTCTTCAATCTGGTTCACTAGTTTGTGAGCCATTCTACATGCCTGTTGTATGGAGGCGGGCTCGTGCGAACTTATATCTTCTTGGATTCTTTCTGGTAATCCTTTCACAAACGCGTCGATCTTCTCTTCCTCATCTTCGAATGCTCCCGGACACAATAGGCACAATTCTGTGAATCGTCTTTCATACGTGGTAATATCAAATCCTTGGGTTCGTAACCCTCTAAGTTCTGTCTTGAGCTTATTGACCTCGGTTCTGGGACGGTACTTCTCGTTCATCAAGTGCTTGAATGCTGACCACGGTAGTGCGTACGCATCATCTTGTCCCACTTGCTCTAGATAGGTATTCCACCATGTTAACGCAGAACCTGTAAAGGTATGCGTAGCGTACTTCACTTTGTCCTCTTCAGTACACTTACTTATGGCAAACACCGATTCGACCTTCTCGGTCCACCGTTTCAATCCGATCGGTCCTTCGGTTCCATCAAATTCCAAAGGTTTGCAGGCAGTGAATTCTTTGTAGGTGCATCCTACACGATTTCCTGTACTGCCAGATCCAAGGTTATTGTTGGTATATAGCGCAGCCTGTACTGCGGCTATGTTTGAAGCTAGAAAAGTACGGAATTCCTCTTCATTCATATTCACGGTGTGTCGAGTAGTCGGTGCCATTTCCTTCAAAATAGTTAAATGGAACAAGTTAATCATACAGAATATTAAGAGTAGTTAATAGTATTTCGTAGCATAATATGAACTCATTTATAAAAGCTTTTTCTTCATATTAGCGTTTTATAAGTTTAAATTCGGGTAGTACCTACCCGTTAAGTTCATACTTAGTAGCTAATATACAATTCAACTACTACAATTCTATATGAAAAACTGATTGTAATAATATTTCGCGTTCAAACTTTTACACAATATTTTACAAACTTACAATACCGCTTATTTTACATATAGCATGAAATATAGCACACAATAAATTTGATACAAGATGGTTGTGAAGATAATTCTAGCTAGTACACAAGTCGTTCAGCAAAGGCAATAAAGACACGTAATTCATACGTCCAGAAACAAGTCATGCATTCTGGTTTTACTAGGATTACTTCCCATCCTTGGTCTTGTGGAACATAACCGTTATGGCCGTTGATAAGACAGCGTGTTGTAACGTCGTCAAAGGGACGAGGGTTACGTAATGACCAACAGTCTCGTAATAACCTAAAAACCTCATTTCTTACCCCAATTACCGACTCCGTCACTTGAGGGAACGTTTTGTTTAATAGTTGTAGCCCGATGTTCTTGTTCTCACTTTGGTGAGAAGCGAACATTACTAACCCGTAAGCATAACATGCTTCTTTATGTTGCATGTTAGCCGCTTTTTCTAAATCACGAAGTCCTATATTTGGATATACTGAGTCAAAATAATTTCTTAACCCGTTGCGTAAAATAGCATTTGGGTTCCCCGCAATATATGCGTCAAAGTAAACACATCGTAACTTATGGATTTCCCAATGTGATATCCCCCATCTTCCGAACGAAAGCCTTTTATAAACCAAATCATTCTTGGAACGTTCTTCGAATGTCTTACAAACTGATCTCGCCTTAAATAGTTGTGCCGAGGAATTCTGACCGACTCTAGACAAGATTTCATCAATCATGTCTCCGGGTAGGTCTCTTAAAATATTGGGTTGTCTATCCATTTTGTGTTTTTATACTGTAAAATAGACAAGAGTTAGATTCATAAAAAAAAATACTTATTAATACAAGCAATTTTTACATATATCATAAAGCATAAGCACACTATATTACATATATTACACCACACGAATATAACTATCTTATTCCGACTCGCTTGTTTCTTCTTCTTTGGTTTTGGTTCGTTTTCCCAAGTTTCTAGGGATATATGATGTTCCCCTAATACGAGCCGTTATTTTCCACATTGGTTTAGAAAAACCTGGTGGTTTAGAGGTTCCCGGGTCATTGTTACAACTTAAGGACTTCGGGGGTTGACGATACATATAAAGTTCATCGGGGTTGGAATTAGATTTCTCTATTTTTATGCCCTTTCCCTTATTATTTTCTTTTGCCTTTTTAAATTCAGTTGGGGTAATTTCTATAACATCATCGGAATTCTCGTCGGAATCCGATTCATCGGAGAATTGGTAATCCTCCCAATATTTTGCTTCCTTAGCGGAAACACCATTGACCATAATTAACCTTGGTCGGTTGGTTGAGGATTTTCTTTTACTTAACCGTTTTATTATTTCCCCCACCGGTTCTATTTCTTCATCCGGTTCCGATTCTTCTTCCGATTCCGATTCTTCTTCTGGTTCCGACTCTTCTTCCGGTTCCTCTTCGGGAACTTGTGAATCAGTCCACGAATCATTCCAATTTACATTTAACTCTTCATTATTATTAGGTGAGTCAATGGGACTTGTTCTAGAGGTAGACATCTATCACATAATATCAAACGCGTTAAGAGATTAATATATCACATAATATTCACATGTTAAAAATATATAGTTTCCAACAAAATTTGTTAAGCAATCATTTTTCAAGTAAACACGGTCGAAGTCCAGACTCACTAATGCATCCTAACAAACTAGATAAGACACACTAATGCAAAATTCTGGTTCTCTAAGACCATCGCTCTGATACCAACTGAAATGTCCCGTTCTTATTGATTAAAAACGTTCCATATTAATTGATTTCGTTGCGAGGTTTTTGACCTCTATATGAGACATTTTTCAAAGACTGCATTCATTTTTAAACAAACCATAACCTTTATTTCATCAATAAAGGTTTAAAAAGCTTTACGTAGATTATCAAATAATGATAATCTAAAATATCCTGTTTACACACGACCATTATATAATGGTTTACAATACAAATATGTTACAAAAAAATAAGTTTCTTGAATGCAGTTTTTACACAATATCATACAAGCATGGACTCCAAATCTTGTCCTTATTTAAGTATGCAACAGCGGAAGCTCTTAATAATCACCTGAGAATAAACATGCTTAAAACGTCAACAAAAATGTTGGTGAGTTATAGGTTTAACCTATATATATCAAATCATAATAATAGACCACAAGATTTCATATTTCAATACACATCCCATACATAGAGATAAAAATCATTCATATGGTGAACACCTGGTAACCGACATTAACAAGATGCATATATAAGAATATCCCCATCATTCCGGGACACCCTTCGGATATGATATAAATTTCGAAGTACTAAAGCATCCGGTACTTTGGATGGGGTTTGTTAAGCCCAATAGATCTATCTTTAGGATTCGCGTCAATTAGGGTGTCTGTTCCCTAATTCTTAGATTACCAGACTTAATAACAAGGGGCATATTCGATTTCGATAATTCAACCATAGAATGTAGTTTCACGTACTTGTGTCTATTTTGTAAATCATTTATAAAACCTGCATGTATTCTCATCCCAAAAATATTAGATTTTAAAAGTGGGACTATAACTCACTTTCACAGATTTTTACTTCGTCGAGAAGTAAGACTTGGCCACTGTTGATTCACGAACCTATAACAATATATACATATATATTAAAGTATGTTCAAAATATATTTACAACACTTTTAATATATTTTGATGTTTTAAGTTTATTAAGTCAGCTGTCCTCGTTAGTAACCTACAACTAGTTGTCCACAGTTAGATGTACGGAAATAAATTAATAAATATTATCTTGAATCAATCCACGACCCAGTGTATACGTATCTCAGTATTGATCACAACTCAAACTATATATATTTTGGAATCAACCTCAACCCTGTATAGCTAACTCCAACATTCACATATAGAGTGTCTATGGTTGTTCCGAAATATATATAGATGTGTCGACATGATAGGTCGAAACATTGTATACGTGTCTATGGTATCTCAAGATTACATAATATACAATACAAGTTGATTAAGTTATGGTTGGAATAGATTTGTTACCAATTTTCACGTAGCTAAAATGAGAAAAATTATCCAATCTTGTTTTACCCATAACTTCTTCATTTTAAATCCGTTTTGAATGAATCAAATTGCTATGGTTTCATATTGAACTGTATTTTATGAATCTAAACAGAAAAAGTATAGGTTTATAGTCGGAAAAATAAGTTACAAGTCGTTTTTGTAAAGGTAGTCATTTCAGTCGAAAGAACGACGTCTAGATGACCATTTTAGAAAACATACTTCCACTTTGAGTTTAACCATAATTTTTGGATATAGTTTCATGTTCATAATAAAAATCATTTTCTCAGAATAACAACTTTTAAATCAAAGTTTATCATAGTTTTTAATTAACTAACCCAAAACAGCCCGCGGTGTTACTACGACGGCGTAAATCCGGTTTTACGGTGTTTTTCGTGTTTCCAGGTTTTAAATCATTAAGTTAGCATATCATATAGATATAGAACATGTGTTTAGTTAATTTTAAAAGTCAAGTTAGAAGGATTAACTTTTGTTTGCGAACAAGTTTAGAATTAACTAAACTATGTTCTAGTGATTACGAGTTTAAACCTTCGAATAAGATAGTTTTATATATATGAATCGAATGATGTTATGAACATCATTACTACCTCAAGTTTAGTAGGTAAACCTACTGGAAGTGACAAGAAATGATCTAGCTTCAAAGGATCTTGGATGGCTTGAAAGTTCTTGAAGTAGGATCATGACACAAAAACAAGTTCAAGTAAGATTTTTGCTCGAATTAAGATAGTTTATAGTTATAGAAATTGAATCAAAGTTTGAATATGAATATTACCTTGAATAAGAAAGATAACTTACTGTATATAACAAAGGTTTCTTGATCTTAGATGATTACTAGGAATGGATTAGGAAGCTTGGAAGTAAATTAGTAAACTTGAAGGGATTTTTGAAGTATTCTTGAAGTGTTCTTCCTATGATGATTATAGCTTGATTCTTGAAGTGATTTTTGATGAAGATGATGATTAACTACTGGAAAAATACGTTCATAATAGTGTGGGTGTGTTGAGAGAGAATTAGAAAGAGATTTGGAAGTGAAATGGAGTGAATGATGAGTGTTAATTGGTGAGTGGTGAGTGGGGTTAAAAGGAGTTCTAGTTAGTTGACTAGCTCATGGTAGAAGTTAAAATTGATTAGTCATACATGACATAATCAAGAGTGGAATCCCATGCTAGTTCCTATTGGTATATACCCATAGTAAGTACGTTTTGAAGCTGTGTATAATACGGGTAAGAATACGACTAGAATTCTTGATGAAAGAAAAGAATGGGAAAGTAACTGTAACCATTTTAGTTAAGTATGAGTGTTTTGATATATGTCTTGAAGTCTTCCAAAAGTATTTTAATACATATAAATACACTACATGTATATACATTTTAACGGAGTCGTTAAGTCATCGTTAGTCGTTACATGTAAGTGTTGTTTTGAAACCTTTAAGTTAACGATCTCAATTAATGTTGTTAAACCATTGTTTATTATATCTAATGAGATGTTAAATTATTATATTATCATGATATTATGATATATTAATATATCTTAATATGATATATATACATTTAAATGTCGTTACAACGATAATCGTTACATATATGTCTCGTTTCGAAATCCTTAAGTTAGTAGTCTTGTTTATATGTATATAACTCATTGTTAATATACTTATGGAGATACTTACTTATCATAATCTCATGTTAACCATATGTATATCCATATATATATCGTCAAGTCGTTTTTAAAAGTTTTAACGTTCGTGAATCGCCGGTCAACTTGGGTGGTCAATTGTCTATATGAAACATATTTCAATTAATCAAGTCTTAACAAGTTTGATTGCTTAACTTGTTGGAAACATTTAATCATGTAAATATCAATCTCAATTAATATATATAAACATGGAAAAGTTCGGGTCACTACACGATCGGATTGAAACGGTGGACCGAGAAGGTCGAATCGGTGTTTGCCATAAGTAAGTGTACTGAAGAGGACAAAGTGAAGTATGCTACGCATACCTTCACAGGTTCTGTGTTAACATGGTGGAATACCTATCTAGAGCAAGTGGGACAAGATGATGCGTACGCACTACCATGGTCAGCATTCAAGCACTTGATGAACGAGAAGTACCGTCCCAGAACCGAGGTCAATAAGCTCAAGACAGAACTTAGAGGGTTACGAACCCAAGGATTTGATATTACCACATACGAAAGACGATTCACAGAATTGTGCCTATTGTGTCCGGGAGCGTTCGAAGATGAGGAAGAGAAGATCGACGCGTTTGTGAAAGGATTACCGGAAAGAATCCAAGAAGATATAAGTTCACACGAGCCCGCCTCCATACAACAGGCATGTAGAATGGCTCACAAACTAGTGAACCAGATTGAAGAAAGAATTAAAGAATAGACTGCTGAAGAGGCCAATGTTGAAATGTCCCGTTCTTATTGATTAAAAACGTTCCATATTAATTGATTTCGTTGCGAGGTTTTGACCTCTATATGAGACGTTTTTCAAAGACTGCATTCATTTTAAAACAAACCATAACCTTTATTTCATCAATAAAGGTTAAAAAAGCTTTACGTAGATTATCAAATAATGATAATCTAAAATATCCTGTTTACACACGACCATTACATAATGGTTTACAATACAAATATGTTACAACAAAATAAGTTTCTTGAATGCAGTTTTTACACAATATCATACAAACATGGACTCCAAATCTCGTCCTTATTTAAGTATGCGACAGCGGAAGCTCTTAATAATCACCTAAGAATAAACATGCTTAAAACGTCAACAAAAATGTTGGTGAGTTATAGGTTTAACCTATATATATCAAATCATAATAATAGACCACAAGATTTCATATTTCAATACACATCCCATACATAGAGATAAAAGTCATTCATATGGTGAACACCTGGTAACCGACATTAACAAGATGCATATATAAGAATATCCCCATCATTCCGGGACACCCTTCGGATATGATATAAATTTCGAAGTACTAAAGCATCCGGTACTTTGGATGGGGCTTGTTGGGCCCGATAGATCTATCTTTAGGATTCGCGTCAATTAGGGTGTCTGTTCCCTAATTCTTAGATTACCAGACTTAATAAAAAGGGGCATATTCGATTTCGATAATTCAACCATAGAATGTAGTTTCACGTACTTGTGTCTATTTTGTAAATCATTTATAAAACCTGCATGTATTCTCATCCCAAAAATATTAGATTTTAAAAGTGGGACTATAACTCACTTTCACAGATTTTTACTTCGTCAGGAAGTAAGACTTGGCCACTGGTTGATTCACGAACCTATAACAATATATACATATATATCAAAGTATGTTCAAAATATATTTACAACACTTTTAATATATTTTGATGTTTTAAGTTTATTAAGTCAGCTGTCCTCGTTAGTAACCTACAACTAGTTGTCCACAGTTAGATGTACAGAAATAAATCGATAAATATTATCTTGAATCAATCCACGACCCAGTGTATACATATCTCAGTATTGATCACAACTCAAACTATATATATTTTGGAATCAACCTCAACCCTGTATAGCTAACTCCAACATTCACATATAGAGTGTCTATGGTTGTTCCGAAATATATATAGATGTGTCGACATGATAGGTCAAAACATTGTATACGTGTCTATGGTATCTCAAGATTACATAATATACAATACAAGTTGATTAAGTTATGGTTGGAATAGATTTGTTACCAATTTTCACGTAGCTAAAATGAGAAAAATTATCCAATCTTGTTTTACCCATAACTTCTTCATTTTAAATCCGTTTTGAGTGAATCAAATTGCTATGGTTTCATATTGAACTCTATTTTATGAATCTAAACATAAAAGTATAGGTTTATAGTCGGAAAAATAAGTTACAAGTCATTTTTGTAAAGGTAGTCATTTCAGTCGAAAGAACGACGTCTAGATGACCATTTTAGAAAACATACTTCCACTTTGAGTTTAACCATAATTTTTGGATATAGTTTCATGTTCATAATAAAAATAATTTTCTCAGAATAACAACTTTTAAATCAAAGTTTATCATAGTTTTTAATTAACTAACCCAAAACAGCCCGCGGTGTTACTACGACGGCGTAAATCCGGTTTTACGGTGCTTTTCGTGTTTTCAGGTTTTAAATCATTAAGTTAGCATATCATATAGATATAGAACATGTGTTTAGTTGATTTTAAAATTCAAGTTAGAAGGATTAACTTTTGTTTGCGAACAAGTTTAGAATTAACTAAACTATGTTCTAGTGATTACAAGTTTAAACCTTCGAATAAGATAGCTTTATATGTATGAATTGAATGATGTTATGAACATCATTACTACCTTAAGTTCCTTGGATAAACCTACTGGAAAAGAGAAAAATGGAACTAGCTTCAACGGATCCTTGGATGGCTCGAAGTTCTTGAAGCAGAATCATGACACGAAAACAAGTTCAAGTAAGATCATCACTTGAAATAAGATTGTTATAGTTATAGAAATTGAACCAAAGTTTGAATATGATTATTACCTTGTATTAGAATGATAACCTACTGTAAGAAATAAAGATTTCTTGAGGTTGGATGATCACCTTACAAGATTGGAAGTGAGCTAGCAAACTTGAAAGTATTCTTGATTTTATGTAACTAGAACTTGTAAAATATATGAAGAACACTTAGAACTTGAAGATAGAACTTGATAGAGATCAATTAGATGAAAAAAATTGAAGAATGAAAGTGTTTGTAGGTGTTTTTGGTCGTTGGTGTATGGATTAGATATAAAGGATATGTAATTTTGTTTTCATGTAAATAAGTCATGAATGATTACTCATATTTTTTTAATTTTATGAGATATTTCATGCTAGTTGCCAAATGATGGTTCCCACATGTGTTAGGTGACTCACATGGGCTGCTAAGAGCTGATCATTGGAGTGTATATACCAATAGTACATACATCTAAAAGCTGTGTATTGTACGAGTACGAATACTGGTGCATACGAGTAGAATTGTTGATGAAACTGAACGAGGATGTAATTGTAAGCATTTTTGTTAAGTAGAAGTATTTTGATAAGTGTCTTGAAGTCTTTCAAAAGTGTATGAATACATATTAAAACACTACATGTATATACATTTTAACTGAGTCGTTAAGTCATCGTTAGTCGTTACATGTAAATGTTGTTTTGAAACCTTTAGGTTAACGATCTTGTTAAATGTTGTTAACCCAATGTTTATAATATCAAAAGAGATTTTAAATTATTATATTATCATGATATTATGATGTACGAATATCTCTTAATATGATATATATACATTAAATGTCGTTACAACGATAATCGTTACATATATGTCTCGTTTCAAAATCATTAAGTTAGTAGTCTTGTTTTTACATATGTAGTTCATTGTTAATATACTTGATGATATGTTTACTTATCATAATATCATGTTAACTATATATATAACCATATATATGTCATCATATAGTTTTTACAAGTTTTAACGTTCGTGAATCACCGGTCAACTTGGGTGGTCAATTGTCTATATGAAACCTATTTCAATTAATCAAGTCTTAACAAGTTTGATTACTTAACATGTTGGAAACATTTAATCATGTAAATATCAATCTCAATTAATATATATAAACATGGAAAAGTTCGGGTCACTACAGTACCTACCCGTTAAATAAATTTCGTCCCGAAATTTTAAGCTGTTGAAGGTGTTGACGAATCTTCTGGAAATAGATGCGGGTATTTCTTCTTCATCTGATCTTCACGCTCCCAGGTGAACTCGGGTCCTCTACGAGCATTCCATCGAACCTTAACAATTGGTATCTTGTTTTGCTTAAGTCTTTTAACCTCACGATCCATTATTTCGACGGGTTCTTCGATGAATTGAAGTTTTTCGTTGATTTGGATTTCATCTAACGGAATAGTGAGATCTTCTTTAGCAAAACATTTCTTCAAATTCGAGACGTGGAAAGTGTTATGTACAGCCGCGAGTTGTTGAGGTAACTCAAGTCGGTAAGCTACTGGTCCGACACGATCAATAATCTTGAATGGTCCAATATACCTTGGATTTAATTTCCCTCATTTACCAAATCGAACAACGCCTTTCCAAGGTGCAACTTTAAGCATGACCATCTCTCCAATTTCAAATTCTATATCTTTTCTTTTAATGTCAGCGTAGCTCTTTTGTCGACTTTGGGCGGTTTTCAACCGTTGTTGAATTTGGATGATCTTCTCGGTAGTTTCTTGTATAATCTCCGGACCCGTAATCTGTCTATCCCCCACTTCACTCCAACAAATCGGAGACCTGCACTTTCTACCATAAAGTGCTTCAAACGGCGCCATCTCAATGCTTGAATGGTAGCTGTTGTTGTAGGAAAATTCTGCTAATGGTAGATGTCGATCCCAACTGTTTCTGAAATCAATTAAACATGCTCGTAGCATGTCTTCAAGCGTTTGTATCATCCTTTCGCTCTGCCCATCAGTTTGTGGATGATAGGCAGTACTCATGTCTAGACGAGTTCCTAATGCTTGCTGTAATGTTTGCCAGAATCTTGAAATAAATCTGCCATCCCTATCAGAGATAATAGAGATTGGTATTCCATGTCTGGAGATGACTTCCTTCAAATACAGTCGTGCTAACTTCTCCATCTTGTCATCTTCTCTTATTGGCAAGAAGTGTGCTGATTTGGTGAGACGATCAACTATTACCCAAATAGTATCAAAACCACTTGCAGTCCTTGGCAATTTAGTGATGAAATCCATGGTAATGTTTTCCCATTTCCATTCCGGGATTTCGGGTTGTTGAAGTAGACCTGATGGTTTCTGATGCTCAGCTTTGACCTTAGAACACGTCAAACATTCTCCTACGTATTTAGCAACATCGGCTTTCATACCCGACCACCAAAAATGTTTCTTGAGATCCTTGTACATCTTCCCCGTTCCAGGATGTATTGAGTATCTGGTTTTATGAGCTTCTCTAAGTACCATTTCTCTCATATCTCCAAATTTTGGTACCCAAATCCTTTCAGCCCTATACCGGGTTCCGTCTTCCCGAATATTAAGATGTTTCTCCGATCCTTTGGGTATTTCATCCTTTGAATTTCCCTCTTTTAAAACTCCTTGTTGCGCCTCCTTTATTTGAGTAGTAAGGTTATTATGAATCATTATATTCATAGATTTTACTCGAATGGGTTCTCTGTCCTTCCTGCTCAAGGCATCGACTACCACATTTGCCTTCCCCGGGTGGTAACGAATCTCAAAGTCGTAATCATTCAATAATTCAATCCACCTACGCTGCCTCATATTCAGTTGTTTCTGATTAAATATGTGTTGAAGACTTTTGTGGTCGGTATATATAATACTTTTGACCCCATATAAGTAGTGCCTCCAAGTCTTTAATGCAAAAACAACCGCGCCTAATTCCAAATCATGCTTTGTATAGTTTTGTTCGTGAATCTTCAATTGTCTAGATGCATAAGCAATCACCTTCGTTCGTTGCATTAATACACAACCGAGACCTTGCTTTGATGCGTCACAATAAATCACAAAATCATCATTCCCTTCAGGCAATGACAATATAGGTGCCGTAGTTAGCTTTTTCTTCAATAACTGAAACGCTTTCTCTTGTTCATCATTCCATTCAAATTTCTTCCCTTTATGCGTTAATGCAGTCAAGGGTTTTGCTATTCTGGAAAAGTCTTGGATGAACCTTCTGTAGTAACCAGCTAGTCCTAAAAACTGGCGTATGTGTTTCGGAGTTTTCGGGGTTTCCCACTTTTCAACAGTTTCTATCTTTGCCGGATCCACCTTAATACCTTATTTGTTCACTATGTGACCGAGGAATTGAACTTCTTCCAACCAAAATGCACACTTTGAAAACTTAGCGTACAATTCTTCCTTCCTCAATACTTCTAACACCTTTCTCAAATGTTCACCGTGTTCTTGGTCATTCTTTGAGTAAATAAGTATGTCATCAATGAAAACAATGACAAACTTGTTAAGGTATGGTCCACACACTCGGTTCATAAGGTCCATGAACACAGCTGGTGCATTAGTTAAACCAAACGGCATGACCATAAACTCGTAATGACCGTAACGTGTTCTGAAAGCAGTCTTTGGAATATCATCTTCTTTCACCCGCATTTGATGATACCCGGAACGTAAGTCAATCTTTGAATAAACAGACGAGCCTTGTAGTTGATCAAATAAGTCGTCGATTCTCGATAGTGGGTAGCGGTTCTTGATGGTAAGTTTGTTCAACTCTCGGTAGTCGATACACAACCTGAATGTACCATCTTTCTTCTTGACAAACAAAACAGGAGCTCCCCACGGTGATGTGCTTGGTCGAATGAAACCACGCTCTAAAAGTTCTTGTAATTGGCTTTGCAGTTCTTTCATCTCGTTGGGTGCGAGTCTGTAAGGAGCACGAGCTATTGGTGCAGCTCCTGGTGCAAGATCTATTTGAAATTCAACGGATCGATGTGGGGGTAATCCCGGTAATTCTTTCAGAAATTCATCGGGAAATTCTTTTGCAATGGGAACATCATTGATGCTCTTTTCTTCAGTTTGTACTTTCTCGACGTGTGCTAGAACAGCATAGCAACCTTTTCTTATTAGTTTTTGTGCCTTCAAATTACTAATAAGATGTAGCTTCGTGTTGCCCTTTTCTCCGTACACCATTAAGGGTTTTCCTTTTTCTCGTATAATGCGAATTACATTTTTGTAACAGACAATCTCTGCTTTCACTTCTTTCAACCAGTCCATACCGATTATCACATCAAAACTCCCTAACTCTACTGGTATCAAATCAATCTTAAATGTTTCGCTAACCAGTTTAATTTCTCGATTCCGACATATATTATCTGCTGAAATTAATTTACCATTTGCTAATTCGAGTAAAAATTTACTATCCAAAGGCGTCAATGGACAACTTAATTTAGCACAAAAATCTCTACTCATATAGCTTCTATCCGCACCCGAATCAAATAAAACGTAAGCAGATTTATTGTCAATAAGAAACGTACCCGTAACAAGCTCCGGGTCTTCCTGTGCCTCTACCGCATTAATATTGAAAACTCGTCCGCGGCCTTGTCCATTCGTGTTCTCCTGGTTCGGGAAATTTCTAATAATGTGGCCCGGTTTTCCACATTTATAACAAACTACATTGGCATAACTTGCTCCGACACTACTTGCTCCGCCATTACTCGTTCCGACACCATTTGTTTCTTTCGTTCTATTAACCCCTGGTCCGTAGACCTCACACTTCGCCACGCTATGACCATTTCTTTTACACTTGTTGCAAAATTTGGTGCAGAACCCCGAGTGATACTTTTCACACCTTTGGCATAGCTGCTTCTGATTGTTGTTGTTGTTGCGGTTATTATTGTTGTTGGGATGATTGTTGTAGTTGCTGTTGTTGTTGTTGTTGTTGTTGGGCCGTTTGTTGTAGTTGCGATTGATGTTGCGATTGTTGGGATAATTGTTGCGATTATTGTTGTAATTGCTGTTGTTGTTGTATTGGTGATTCTTATCACCGTTTTCCTCCCACTTTCTTTTGACTTGCTTCACATTGGCCTCTTCAGCAGTCTGTTCTTTAATTCTTTCTTCAATTTGGTTCACTAGTTTGTGAGCCATTCTACATGCCTGTTGTATAGAGGCGGGCTCGTGTGAACTTATATCTTCTTGGATTCTTTCCGGTAATCCTTTCATAAATGCGTCGATCTTCTCTTCCTCATCTTCGAATGCTCCCGGACACAATAGGCACAATTCTGTGAATCGTCTTTCGTACTTGGTAATATCAAATACTTGGGTTCGTAACCCTCTAAGTTCTGTCTTGAGCTTATTGACCTCGGTTCTGGGACGGTACTTCTCGTTCATCAAGTGCTTGAATGCTGACCACGGTAGTGCGTACGCATCGTCTTGTCCCACTTGCTCTAGATAGGTATTCCACCATGTTAACGCAGAACCTGTGAAGGTATGCGTAGCGTACTTCACTTTGTCCTCTTCAGTACACTTACTTATGGCAAACACCGATTCGACCTTCTCGGTCCACCATTTCAATCCAATCGGTCCTTCGGTTCCATCAAATTCCAAAGGTTTGCAGGCAGTGAATTCTTTGTAGGTGCATCCTACACGATTTCCTGTACTGCTAGATCCAAGGTTATTGTTGGTATGTAGCGCAGCCTGTACTGCGGCTATGTTTGAAGCTAGAAAAGTACGGAATTCCTCTTCATTCATATTCACGGTGTGTCGAGTAGTCGGTGCCATTTCCTTCAAAATAGTCAAATGGAACAAGTTAATCATACAGAATATTAAGAGTAGTTAATAGTATTTTGTAGCATAATAAGAACTCATTTATAAAAGCTTTTTCTTCATATTAGCGTTTTATAAGTTTAAATTCGGGTAGTACCTACCCATTAAGTTCATACTTAGTAGCTAATATACAATTCAACTACTACAATTCTATATGAAAAACTGATTATAATAATATTTCGCGTTCAAACTTTTATACAATATTTTACAAACTTACAATACCGCTTATTTTACATAAAGCATGAAATATAGCACACAATAACTTTGATACAAGATAGTTGTGAAGATAATTCTAGCTAGTACACAAGTCGTTCAGCTAAGGCACTAAAGACACGTAATTCATACGTCCAGAAACAAGTCATGCATTCTGGTTTTACTAGGATTACTTCCCATCCTTGGTCTTGTGGAACATAACCGTTATGGCCGTTGATAAGACAGCGTGTTGTAATGTCGTCAAAAGGACGAGGGTTACGTAATGTCCAACAGTCCCGTAACAATCTAGAAACCTCATTTCTTACCCCAATTACCGACTCCGTCACTTGTGGGAACGTTTTGTTTAATAGTTGTAGCCCGATGTTCTTGTTCTCACTTTGGTGAGAAGCGAACATTACTAATCCGTAAGCATAACATGCTTCTTTATGTTGCATGTTAGCCGCTTTTTCTAAATCACGAAGTCCTATATTCGGATATACTGAGTCAAAATAATTTCTTAACCCGTTGCGTAAAATAGCATTTGGGTTCCCCGCAATATATGCGTCAAAGTAAACACATCGTAACTTATAGATTTCCCAATGTGATATCCCCCATCTTTCGAACGAAAGCCTTTTATAAACCAAGGCATTCTTGGAACATTCTTCGAATGTTTTACAAACTGATCTTGCCTTAAATAGTTGTGCCGAAGAATTCTGACCGACTCTAGACAAGATTTCATCAATCATGTCTCCGGGTAGGTCTCTTAAAATATTGGGTTGTCTATCCATTTTGTATTTTTATACTGTAAAATAGACAAGAGTTAGATTCATAAAAAAAAATACTTATTAATACAAGCAATTTTTACATATATCATAAAGCATAAGCACACTATATTACATATATTACACCACACGAATACAACTATCTTATTCCGACTCGCTTGTTTCTTCTTCTTCGGTTTTGGATCGTTTTGCCAAGTTTCTAGGGATATATGATGTTCCCCTAATACGAGCCGTCGTTGTCCACATTGGTTTAGAAAAACCTGGTGGTTTAGAGGTTCCCGGGTCATTGTTACAACTTAAGGACTTCGGGGGTTGACGATACATATAAAGTTCATCGGGGTTGGAATTAGATTTCTTTATTTTTATGCCCTTTCCCTTATTATTTTCTTTTGCCTTTTTAAATTCAGTTGGGGTAATTTCTATAACATCATCGGAATTCTCGTCGGAATCCGATTCATCGGAGAATTGGTAATCCTCCCAATATTTTGCTTCCTTGGCGGAAACACCATTGACCATAATTAACCTTGGTCGGTTGGTTGAGGATTTTATTTTACTTAACTGTTTTATTATTTCCCCCACCGGTTCTATTTCTTCATCCGGTTCCGATTCTTCTTCCGGTTCCGATTCTTCTTCCGGTTCCGACTCTTCTTCCGGTTCCTCTTCGGGAACTTGTGAATCAGTCCACGAATCATTCCAATTTACATTTGACTCTTCATTATTATTAGGTGAGTCAATGGGACTTGTTCTAGAGGTAGACATCTATCACATAATATCAAACGCGTTAAGAGATTAATATATCACATAATATTCACATGTTAAAAATATATAGTTTCCAACAAAAATTGTTAAGCAATCATTTTTCAAGTAAACACGGTCGAAGTCCAGACTCACTAATGCATCCTAACAAACTCGATAAGACACACTAATGCAAAATTCTGGTTCTCTAAGACCAACGCTCGGATACCAACTGAAATGTCCCGTTCTTATTGATTAAAAACGTTCCATATTAATTGATTTCGTTGCGAGGTTTTGACCTCTATATGAGACGTTTTTCAAAGACTGCATTCATTTTAAAACAATCCATAACCTTTATTTCATCAATAAAGGTTTAAAAAGCTTTACGTAGATTATCAAATAATGATAATCTAAAATATCCTGTTTATAACGACCATTACATAATGGTTTACAATACAAATATGTTACAACAAAATAAGTTTCTTGAATGCAGTTTTTACACAATATCATACAAACATGGACTCCAAATCTCGTCCTTATTTAAGTATGTGACAGCGGAAGCTCTTAATAATCACCTGAGAATAAACATGCTTAAAACGTCAACAAAAATATTGGTGAGTTATAGGTTTAACCTATATATATCAAATCATAATAATAGACCACAAGATTTCATATTTCAATACACATCCCATACATAGAGATAAAAGTCATTCATATGGTGAACACCTGGTAACCGACATTAACAAGATGCATATATAAGAATATCCCCATCATTCCGGGACACCCTTCGGATATGATACAAATTTCGAAGTACTAAAGCATCTGGTACTTTGGATGGGGCTTGTTGGGCCCGATAGATCTATCTTTAGGATTCGCGTCAATTAGGGTGTCTGTTCCCTAATTCTTAGATTACCAGACTTAATAAAAAGGGGCATATTCGATTTCGATAATTCAACCATAGAATGTAGTTTCACGTACTTGTGTCTATTTTGTAAATCATTTATAAAACCTGCATGTATTCTCATCCCAAAAATATTAGATTTTAAAAGTGGGACTATAACTCACTTTCACAGATTTTTACTTCGTCGGGAAGTAAGACTTGGCCACTGGTTGATTCACGAACCTATAACAATATATACATATATATCAAAGTATGTTCAAAATATATTTACAACACTTTTAATATATTTTGATGTTTTAAGTTTATTAAGTCAGTTGTCCTCGTTAGTAACCTACAACTAGTTGTCCACAGTTAGATGTACAGAAATAAATCGATAAATATTATCTTGAATCAATCCACGACCCAGTGTATACATATCTCAGTATTGATCACAACTCAAACTATATATATTTTGGAATCAACCTCAACCCTGTATAGCTAACTCCAACATTCACATATAGAGTGTCTATGGTTGTTTCGAAATATATATAGATGTGTCGACATGATAGGTCAAAACATTGTATACGTGTCTATGGTATCTCAAGATTACATAATATACAATACAAGTTGATTAAGTTATGGTTGGAATAGATTTGTTACCAATTTTCACGTAGCTAAAATGAGAAAAATTATCCAATCTTGTTTTACCCATAACTTCTTCATTTTAAATCCATTTTGAGTGAATCAAATTGCTATGGTTTCATATTGAACTCTATTTTATGAATCTAAACAGAAAAGTATAGGTTTATAGTCGGAAAAATAAGTTACAAGTCGTTTTTGTAAAGGTAGTCATTTCAGTCGAAAGAACGACGTCTAGATGACCATTTTAGAAAACATATTTCCACTTTGAGTTTAACCATAATTTTTGGATATAGTTTCATGTTCATAATAAAAATCATTTTCTCAGAATAACAACTTTTAAATCAAAGTTTATCATAGTTTTTAATTAACTAACCCAAAACAGCCCGCGGTGTTACTACGACGGCGTAAATCCGGTTTTACGGTGTTTTTCGTGTTTCCAGGTTTTAAATCATTAAGTTAGCATATCATATAGACATAGAACATGTGTTTAGTTGATTTTAAAAGTCAAGTTAGAAGGATTAACTTTTGTTTGCGAACAAGTTTAGAATTAACTAAACTATGTTCTAGTGATTACAAGTTTAAACCTTCGAATAAGATAGCTTTATATGTATGAATTGAATGATGTTATGAACATCATTACTACCTTAAGTTCCTTGGATAAACCTACTGGAAAAGAGAAAAATGGATCTAGCTTCAACGGATCCTTGGATGGCTCGAAGTTCTTGAAGCAGAATCATGACACGAAAACAAGTTCAAGTAAGATCATCACTTGAAATAAGATTGTTATAGTTATAGAAATTGAACAAAAGTTTGAATATGATTATTACCTTGTATTAGAATGATAACCTACTATAAGAAACAAAGATTTCTTGAGGTTGGATGATCACCTTACAAGATTGGAAGTGATCTAGCAAACTTGAAAGTATTCTTGATTTTATGTAACTAGAACTTGTAAAATATATGAAGAACACTTAGAACTTGAAGATAGAACTTGAGAGAGATCAATTAGATGAAGAAAATTGAAGAATGAAAGTGTTTGTAGGTGTTTTTGGTCGTTGGTGTATGGATTAGATATAAAGGATATGTAATTTTGTTTTCATGTAAATAAGTCATGAATGATCACTCATATTTTTGTAATTTTATGAGATATTTCATGCTAGTTGCCAAATGATGGTTCCCACATGTGTTAGGTGACTCACATGGGCTGCTAAGAGCTGATCATTGGAGTGTATATACCAATAGTACATACATCTAAAAGCTGTGTATTGTACGAGTACGAATACGGGTGCATACGAGTAGAATTGTTGATGAAACTGAACGAGGATGTAATTGTAAGCATTTTTGTTAAGTAGAAGTATTTTGATAAGTGTCTTGAAGTATTTCAAAAGTGTATGAATACATATTAAAACACTACATGTATATACATTTTAACTGAGTCGTTAAGTCATCGTTAGTCGTTACATGTAAATGTTGTTTTGAAACCTTTAGGTTAACGATCTTGTTAAATGTTGTTAACCCAATATTTATAATATCAAAAGAGATTTTAAATTATTATATTATCATGATATTATGATGTACGAATATCTCTTAATATGATATATATACATTAAATATCGTTACAACGATAATCGTTACATATATGTCTCGTTTCAAAATCATTAAGTTAGTAGTCTTGTTTTTACATATGTAGTTCATTGTTAATATACTTAATGATATGTTTACTTATCATAATATCATGTTAACTATATATATAACCATATATATGTCATCATATAGTTTTTACAAGTTTTAACGTTCGTGAATCACCGGTCAACTTGGGTGGTCAATTGTCTATATGAAACCTATTTCAATTAATCAAGTCTTAACAAGTTTGATTACTTAACATGTTGGAAACATTTAATCATGTAAATATTAATCTCAATTAATATATATAAACATGGAAAAGTTCGGGTCACTACAAATGTGAAGCAAGTCAAAAGAAAGTGGGAGGAAAACGGTGATAAGAATCACCAATACAACAACAACAGCAATTACAACAATAATCGCAACAATTATCCCAACAATCGCAACATCAATCGCAACTACAACAAACGGCCCAACAACAACAACAACAACAACAGCAACTACAACAATCATCCCAACAACAATAATAACCGCAACAACAACAACAATCAGAAGCAGCTATGCCAAAGGTGTGAAAAGTATCACTCGGGGTTCTGCACCAAATTTTGCAACAAGTGTAAAAGAAATGGTCATAGCGCGGCGAAGTGTGAGGTCTACGGACCAGGGGTTAATAGAACGAAAGGAACAAATGGTGTCGGAACGAGTAATGGCGGAGCAAGTAGTGTCGGAGCAAGTTATGCCAATGTAGTTTGTTATAAATGTGGAAAACCGGGCCACATTATTAGAAATTGCCCGAACCAGGAGAACACGAATGGACAAGGCCGCGGAAGAGTTTTCAATATTAATGTGGCAGAGGCACAGGAAGACCCGGAGCTCGTTACGGGTACGTTTCTTATTGACAATAAATCTGCTTACGTTTTATTTGATTCGGGTGCGGATAGAAGCTATATGAGTAGAGATTTTTGTGCTAAATTAAGTTGTCCATTGACGCCTTTGGATAGTAAATTTTTACTCGAATTAGCAAATGGTAAATTAATTTCAGCAGATAATATATGTCGGAATCGAGAAATTAAACTGGTTAGCGAAACATTTAAGATTGATTTGATACCAGTAGAGTTAGGGAGTTTTGATGTGATAATCGGTATGGACAGGTTGAAAGAAGTGAAAGCAGAGATCGTTTGTTACAAAAATGCAATTCGCATTATACGAGAAAAAGGAAAACCCTTAATGGTGTACGGAGAAAAGGGCAACACGAAGCTACATCTTATTAGTAATTTGAAGGCACAAAAACTAATAAGAAAAGGTTGCTATGCTGTTCTAGCACACGTCGAGAAAGTACAAACTGAAGAAAAGAGCATCAATGATGTTCCCATTGCAAAAGAATTTCCCGATGAATTTCTGAAAGAATTACCGGGATTACCCCCACATCGATCCGTTGAATTTCAAATAGATCTTGCACCAGGAGCTGCACCAATAGCTCGTGCTCCTTACAGACTCGAACCCAGCGAGATGAAAGAACTGCAAAGCCAATTACAAGAACTTTTAGAGCGTGGTTTCATTCGACCAAGCACATCACCGTGGGGAGCTCCTGTTTTGTTTGTCAAGAAGAAAGATGGTACATTCAGGTTGTGTATCGACTACCGAGAGTTGAACAAACTTACCATCAAGAACCGCTACCCACTACCGAGAATCAACGACTTATTTGATCAACTACAAGGCTCGTCTGTTTATTCAAAGATTGACTTACGTTCCGGGTATCATCAAATGCGGGTGAAAGAAGATGATATTCCAAAGACTGCTTTCAGAACACGTTACGGTCATTACGAGTTTATGGTCATGCCGTTTGGTTTAACTAATGCACCAGTTGTGTTCATGGACCTTATGAACCGAGTGTGTGGACCATACCTTGATAAGTTTGTCATTGTTTTCATTGATGACATACTTATTTACTCAAAGAATGACCAAGAACACGGTGAACATTTGAGAAAGGTGTTAGAAGTATTAAGGAAGGAAGAATTGTACGCTAAGTTTTCAAAGTGTGCATTTTGGTTGGAAGAAGTTCAATTCCTCGGTCACATAGTGAACAAAGAAGGTATTAAGGTGGATCCGGCAAAGATAGAAACTGTTGAAAAGTGGGAAACCCCGAAAACTCCGAAACACATACGCCAGTTTTTAGGACTAGCTGGTTACTACAGAAGGTTCATCCAAGACTTTTCCAGAATAGCAAAACCCTTGACTGCATTAACACATAAAGGGAAGAAATTTGAATGGAATGATGAACAAGAGAAAGCGTTTCAGTTATTGAAGAAAAAGCTAACTACGGCACCTATATTGTCATTGCCTGAAGGGAATGATGATTTTGTGATTTATTGTGATGCATCAAAGCAAGGTCTCGGTTGTGTATTAATGCAACGAACGAAGGTGATTGCTTATGCGTCTAGACAATTGAAGATTCACGAACAAAATTATACGACGCATGATTTGGAATTAGGCGCGGTTGTTTTTGCATTAAAGACTTGGAGGCACTACTTATATGGGGTTAAAAGTATTATATATACCGACCACAAAAGTCTTCAACACATATTTAATCAGAAACAACTGAATATGAGGCAGCGTAGGTGGATTGAATTATTGAATGATTACGACTTTGAGATTCGTTACCACCCGGGGAAGGCAAATGTGGTTGCAGATGCCTTGAGCAGGAAGGACAGAGAACCCATTCGAGTAAAATCTATGAATATAATGATTCATAATAACCTTACTACTCAAATAAAGGAGGCGCAACAAGGAGTTTTAAAAGAGGGAAATTTAAAGGATGAAATACCCAAAGGATCGGAGAAGCATCTTAATATTCGGGAAGACGGAACCCGGTATAGGGCTGAAAGGATTTGGGTATCAAAATTTGGAGATATGAGAGAAATGGTACTTAGAGAAGCTCATAAAACCAGATACTCAATACATCCTGGAACGGGGAAGATGTACAAGGATCTCAAGAAACATTTTTGGTGGTCGGGTATGAAAGCCGATGTTGCTAAATACGTAGGAGAATGTTTGACGTGTTCTAAGGTCAAAGCTTAGCATCAGAAACCATCAGGTCTACTTCAACAACCCGAAATCCCGGAATGGAAATGGGAAAACATTACCATGGATTTCATCACTAAATTGCCAAGGACTGCAAGTGGTTTTGATACTATTTGGGTAATAGTTGATCGTCTCACCAAATCAGCACACTTCCTGCCAATAAAAGAAGATGACAAGATGGAGAAGTTAGCACAACTGTATTTGAAGGAAGTCGTCTCCAGACATGGAATACCAATCTCTATTATCTCTGATAGGGATAGCAGATTTATTTCAAGATTCTGGCAGACATTACAGCAAGCATTAGGAACTCGTCTAGACATGAGTACTGTCTATCATCCACAAACTGATGGGCAGAGCGAAAGGACGATACAAACGCTTAAAGACATGCTACGAGCATGTGTTATTGATTTCGGAAACAGTTGGGATCGACATCTACCGTTAGCAGAATTTTCCTACAACAACAGCTACCATTCAAGCATTGAGATGGCGCCGTTTGAAGCACTTTATGGTAGAAAGTGCAGGTCTCCGATTTGTTGGAGTGAAGTGGGGGATAGACAGATTATGGGTCCGAAGATTATACAAGAAACTACCGAGAAGATCATCCAAATTCAACAACGGTTGAAAACTGCCCAAAGTCTACAAAAGAGCTACGCTGACATTAAAAGAAAAGATATAGAATTTGAAATTGGAGAGATGGTCATGCTTAAAGTTGCACCTTGGAAAGGAGTTGTTCGATTTGGTAAACGAGGGAAATTAAATCCAAGGTATATTGGACCATTCAAGATTATTGATCGTGTCGGACCAGTAGCTTACCGACTTGAGTTACCTCAACAACTCGCGGCTGTACATAACACTTTCCACGTCTCGAATTTGAAGAAATGTTTTGCTAAAGAAGATCTCACTATTCCGTTAGATGAAATCCAAATCAACGAAAAACTTCAATTTATCGAAGAACCCGTCGAAATAATGGATCGTGAGGTTAAAAGACTTAAGCAAAACAAGATACCAATTGTTAAGGTTCGATGGAATGCTCGTAGAGGACCCGAGTTCACCTGGGAACGAGAAGATCAGATGAAGAAGAAATACCCGCATTTATTTCCAGAAGATACGTCAACACCTCCAACTGCTTAAAATTTCGGGACGAAATTTATTTAACGGGTAGGTACTGTAGTGACCCGAACTTTTCCATGTTTATATATATATTAAATGAAATTGTTATTTACATGATTAAGTGTTTCCAACATGTTAAGCAATCAAACTTGTTAAGACTTGATTAATTGAAATAGGTTTCATATAGACAATTGACCACCCAAGTTGACCGGTGATTCACGAACGTTAAAACTTGTAACAGCTATACGATGAAATATATATGGTTATATATATAGTTAACATGATTTTATTATAACTATGTATCTCATTAGGTATTTTAACAATGAGTTATATACATAAAAATGAGACTATTAATTTAAGAAACTCGAAAACGATATATATAACGATTATCGTTATAACAACGTCTTACTAGGTACATATGAATCATATTAAGATATTGATACACTTGGTTAATTATGTTAAATGATAAGTAAATATATTATTAAGTGTATTAACAATGAAATACATATGTAAAAATAAGACTACTAACTTAATGATTTCGAAACGAGACATATATGTAACGATTATCGTTGTAACGACATTTAATGTATATATATCATATTAAGAGATATTCATACATGATAATATCATGATAATATAATAATTTAAAATCTCATTTGATATTATAAACATTGGGTTAACAACATTTAACAAGATCGTTAACCTAAAGGTTTCAAAACAACACTTACATGTAACGACTAACGATGACTTAACGACTCAGTTAAAATGTATATACATGTAGTGTTTTAATATGTATTTATACACTTTTAAAAGACTTCAATACACTTATCAAAATACTTCTACTTAACAAAAATGCTTACAATTACATCCTCGTTCAGTTTCATCAACAATTCTACTCGTATGCACCCGTATTCGTACTCGTACAATACACAGCTTTTAGATGTATGTACTATTGGTATATACACTCCAATGATCAGCTCTTAGCAGCCCATGTGAGTCACCTAACACATGTGGGAACCATCATTTGGCAACTAGCATGAAATATCTCATAAAATTACAAAAATATGAGTAATCATTCATGACTTATTTACATGAAAACAAAATTACATATCCTTTATATCTAATCCATACACCAATGACCAAAAACACCTACAAACACTTTCATTCTTCAATTTTCTTCATCTAATTTATCTCTCTCAAGTTCTATCTTCAAGTTCTAAGTGTTCTTCATAAATTCTACAAGTTCTAGTTACATAAAATCAAGAATACTTTCAAGTTTGCTAGCTCACTTCCAATCTTGTAAGGTGATCATCCAACCTCAAGAAATCTTTGTTTCTTACAGTAGGTTATCATTCTAATACAAGGTAATAATCATATTCAAACTTTGGTTCAATTTCTATAACTATAACAATCTTATTTCAAGTGATGATCTTACTTGAACTTGTTTTCGTGTCATGATTTTGCTTCAAGAACTTCGAGCCATCCAAGGATCCGTTGAAGCTAGATCCATTTTTCTCTTTTCCAGTAGGTTTATCCAAGGAACTTAAGGTATTAATGATGTTCATAACATCATTCGATTCATACATATAAAGCTATCTTATTCGAAGGTTTAAACTTGTAATCACTAGAACATAGTTTAGTTAATTCTAAACTTGTTCGCAAAAAAAAGTTAATCCTTCTAACTTGACTTTTAAAATCAACTAAACACATGTTCTATATCTATATGATATGCTAACTTAATGATTTAAAACCTGAAAACACGAAAAACACCGTAAAACCGGATTTACGCCGTCGTAGTAACACCGCGGGCTGTTTTGGGTTAGTTAATTAAAAACTATGATAAACTTTGATTTAAAAGTTGTTATTCTGAGAAAATTATTTTTATTATGAACATGAAACTATATCCAAAAATTATGGTTAAACTCAAAGTGGAAGTATGTTTTCTAAAATGGTCATCTAGACGTCGTTCTTTCGACTGAAATGACTACCTTTACAAAAATGACTTGTAACTTATTTTTCCAACTATAAACCTATACTTTTATGTTTAGATTCATAAAATAGAGTTCAATATGAAACCATAGCAATTTGATTCACTCAAAACGGATTTAAAATGAAGAAGTTATGGGTAAAACAAGATTGGATAATTTTTCTCATTTTAGCTACGGGAAAATTGGTAACAAATCTATTCCAACCATAACTTAATCAACTTGTATTGTATATTATGTAATCTTGAGATACCATAGACACGTATACAATGTTTCGACCTATCATGTCGACACATCTATATATATTTCGGAACAACCATAGACACTCTATATGTGAATGTTGGAGTTAGCTATACAGGGTTGAGGTTGATTCCAAAATATATATAGTTTGAGTTGTGATCAATACTGAGATACGTATACACTGGGTCGTGGATTGATTCAAGATAATATTTATCGATTTATTTCTGTACATCTAACTGTGGACAACTAGTTGTAGGTTACTAACGAGGACAGCTGACTTAATAAACTTAAAACATCAAAATATATTAAAAGTGTTGTAAATATATTTTGAACATACTTTGATATATATGTATATATTGTTATAGGTTCGTGAATCAACCAGTGGCCAAGTCTTACTTCCCAACGAAGTAAAAATCTGTGAAAGTGAGTTATAGTCCCACTTTTAAAATCTAATATTTTTGGGATGAGAATACATGCAGGTTTTATAAATGATTTACAAAATAGACACAAGTACGTGAAACTACATTCTATGGTTGAATTATCGAAATCGAATATGCCCCTTTTTATTAAGTCTGGTAATCTAAGAATTAGGGAACAGACACCCTAATTGACGCGAATACTAAAGATAGATCTATTGGGCCTAACAAACCCCATCCAAAGTACCGGATGCTTTAGTACTTCGAAATTTATATCATATCCGAAGGGTGTCCCGGAATGATGGGGATATTCTTATATATGCATCTTGTTAATGTCGGTTACCAGGTGTTCACCATATGAATGATTTTTATCTCTATGTATGGGATGTGTATTGAAATATGAAATCTTGTGGTCTATTATTATGATTTGATATATATAGGTTAAACCTATAACTCACCAACATTTTTGTTGACGTTTTAAGCATGTTTATTCTCAGGTGATTATTAAGAGCTTCCGCTGTCACTTACTTAAATAAGGACGAGATTTGGAGTCCATGCTTGTATGATATTGTGTAAAAACTGCATTCAAGAAACTTATTTTGTTGTAACATATTTGTATTGTAAACCATTATGTAATGGTCGTGTGTAAACAGGATATTTTAGATTATCATTATTTGATAATCTACGTAAAGCTTTTTAAAACCCTTATCTATGAAATAAAGGTTATGGTTGTTTTAAAAATGAATGCAGTCTTTGAAAAACGTCTCATATAGAGGTCAAAACCTCGCAACGAAATCAATTAATATGGAACGTTTTTAATCAATAAGAACGGGACATTTCAGTAATCTCGTGTGGTTTCGGATTACTAAGGCTCGTGTAGTTCGGCCAACCTCGATGTTGTGAAGATAGTAATCTCGTATGGTTTCGGATTACTAAGGCTCGTGTAGTTCGGCCAATCTTCATTGTTGTTTTTGGTTCTCGGTTTTGGGTTAAGGGGTTAACCTTGGTCGTTTATATTGTTGTATATATTTATATTGTTGTATTGTCGTGATGTAGCTAACCCTCTGGGTGTAGCTTCTTGGCGTTGTTCACATCGGCGTTGGTGAACTTATATTTGTTGATGTATCTATAGCTTGTTGCTTAGTGACTACTGTATGCTTAGCTTAGCTTGTCATATACTTGGATGCTTCGGTATGCGGTATTTGATATTTTGTGGCGTGTCCATTTTATACATATATATGTATGTAGTATGTTATCACTCACTAAGCGTTAGCTTACCCTCTCGTTGTTTACATTTTTATAGATTGCATGGATGCGGTGGCTCGGGTAAGCGCGGGGACTAGTAGACTTGCGTAGTTGCTTTAGAAGACTTGCTTTTGGATTTGATTAGGATTGGGTAGCGTGTCCCCAATCCCATTCTCGGTCTATGTTTTTGTATAAACTAACGGGTCGAAATAGTCAGTTGTGGTATTTTGGGTCGTTGTGGGCCTGATGTCGTAAAACACGGTTTTTATTGTGAAAAACTCTTAGTTTAAACTATTGTAATCTATTGTGAAAGTGTTTTGGTTTAAAAGTGTCGGGAAGCGGGTTTTCGCCCGCGTGTGTTCGAAAATTTGATCAGAATGTTTTAGTACATCTGGACGCCGTCCCAGATGGCTGGACGCCGTCCCAGTCTTAAGTTCTGGACGCCGTCCAAGCTTTTGGACGCCGTCCAGATCAACTGTTCCAGATATTTTTTTTAATTGTGGCACATTTTCGGATGGTTAACGGGTTGGGTTGTTACAAGTGGTATCAGAGCATGGTCTAAGGGATTTAGGTGACTTGAGATAGGTGCCTAGACTTAGACTTTTGTGTGTGCTTATTTGTTGCGGGACTTGTAGGATTACGGGTCGGAATGGGAATTTGGTTAGTGCCTTAATTGATAGGTGGACTAACATGTATATTAATACATGGATATTATTAATATACGATTATGTTATGTTTGTGTTTATGTTGCGTTGCGAATATCATCGAGCAAGATGGTCGTTTACTAACGAGGGGATACGATGTGTGTGCGTAATAAGGACTTGCAAACCTTATTACGGGTGTAAATCATGTTTAACAAGTGATGTACCACGAGTGTCGAGCAAGATGGGGCGGTGTTATGCGTGTTGTTTTATACGTTCGTGGACTAATCATTTTGCATTCTTTAGAATGACGACGCAAAACGAGATCGAGACGAATGACGAGGAGTTTAACTCTAGAGTTGCGGCCGCCATTTGCGGAGCAAATGAGTGCATTTCGAGAAGAAATAGATAGGATGTATTCCGAATTTCGAAATAGTGGTGAAATGGAGCATTGTCTTAAGAGCTTCATGAGAACTAAACCTCTGATGTATGACGGGAAATCGGATCCTTTGGTTAGCACCAGATGGATTTCGGATGTTGAAGGGTGTTTTTGTACTATTGAATGCCCTCCTGAGAAGAGGACAAGACTCGCTACTAGTTTTTTGCGGGGTAGGGCAAAGGATTGGTTGGATGGTAAGATTGATCTTGTCGGTGGTGAACCGTTTATGGCATTATCGTGGGACGGGTTTAAGAATGAATTCTTCGAGGAGTTCCGAACTTCAGCCGATTTGTCAGAAATGCGTAATGAGTTACGAAATTTGCAACAGGGTTCTATGGATTTGAATACTCTCAAGACGACCTTTATGGCGAAGGCTCGTTTTTGCCCAGAGTATTTGGGGAATGATCGTTTGTTGATGGAGGATTTCTATCGGACTTTGAATGATGACTTGAAGAGTAAGATTAGCCGGGGTTACGCGAAATCGTTTGCAGAATTATTCACCGTGGCTAGAGGTTTCGAGTCGTATACGCGATCAAAGATTGGTGAACCTTCAAGTGAGAGAAGGGTTGTTTCATATGGTGCTCCAAGTAAGAGGACTAAGGGTCCGAGTGTGAGCACGGGTGGTACACGGACGAGTATATCAGATTCTAGTGCGTCTAGGTGTTATAATTGTGGCGTGAGGGGTCACAAGTCTTGGGAATGTTCGGTGCCAAGGGGTGATGGCATGGTGTGCTTCCATTGCCAAGAAGAAGGACATCGTAAGTCGGAGTGTCCCAAGTTAGTGAGGATGGGTGCGGCAAGGAGACGTTAAGGTACGTTTCATTATAATAAATATGTCCTTTGATTATTTATTAAGTGCCGTTTGTGTTTGAGTTGTAAAATGCCTTGTGTTGTGCATATTGTTGTTATGGGTGACGTTCCTAATGGAAGTACCCTGTGGTGACGTTTGATTAACTGGCGAAGGGTGTAAGACTTGGTGCAACAAAGCATTCCTTAGTATTTGGGAAATAATTATACCAAGCCATGGAAATGGGTTTTGGTGTTCAGTTGTTAAGCGCGTGTTCGTTTTTGTGTGGAGGTCGATGAACCGTGAGGTTCGACGGGTGGACTGAAAACCTTGAGATCGAGTGTTTTGAATCTCAATGTATGTTGGTAATGAAGTATATAAGACGCGATATTAGGTGCCTCTTTTATACCTACTAGCGTGGTGTTCGACTCCGATTGTGTTGTGGTTACGTTGTACTTAGGGTACCAGAGTGAAACCCTTAGGTACATGAGTGACTAGGTGGAAATTGACAAACTAAAGCAATTGGATGATTGCGAGGGTGTGGTTTGTGTAGTCGTGGTACACTTTTTGTTCGAAGTGTTTAAGGATTGAATGAAATCCTTCGTGTGCTCAAGACTGGAGCAAGATATGGTGATGGGTCGTGTGAACTCAATTGTTTGTAAAGTCTACCGTTGGTAGCATTGTACAGTTGTACGAGTTGTGGATATGTGATGTAGTTCCAAGTGGGGGCGTTACACTCCCGTCCGAGGAAGTTTTAGTGTGAGATTTCGGATGACGTTTTAGTAAGATCCGAAAATTATGTTGGGACGTAGTTTGGTCGATTTGTGGTAGATTACAATTTTGGATAAATTGTACTTATGGTTTGGATTTGAATTATCACCGAGGTGGTAATGTGGTAAATCTCATTGAGAGATAATAGACGTGTTTGGTGAGCAAGGTGAAATCCTTCGGTTAAGGGAGGTGTGTCAGATTCTCTTCTAGAGAATTATTTGTTTTGTGCCTATGTTTGATATAGGTGGTTTTTGCTCGAGTGTGTGAATGATTAGTGGTATCCGTTAGGATTCACTATGGCGTAGCAGAGCGCGATGTTACGCTACTCGTCGTTCGAGGCCAAAAGGGCGTTGATTGATGAAGCATGACTTTCGGAGTCCGCTGACTTCATCATGGTATTGGTGATTGATGAAGCATGACCTTTAGGGTCCGCTGACTTCATCATTGGAGTATGCGATTGGTGAAGCATGACTTTCGGGGTCCGCTGACTTCATCATGAGCGAGGTGTTATATCGGTGGAGCATGACCTTCGGGGTCAGCTGACTTCATCCGGTGTTGAGATTGGTGAAGCATGATCTTCGGGTCTGCTGACTTCATCATGGTAGTGGATCGCGTGTGGTTTCGGATTCACGATGACGCGTGTGGTTTCGGTCATCTTATTGTGGAAGTGAGTCGCGTATAGTTCGGATTCACAAATGACTCGTGTGGTTTCGGTCATTGTATTGAGGAGTGAGTCTCGTGTAGTTCGGATTCACAAATGACTCGTGTAGTTCGGTCATTCCTCTGGGATAGTGACTCTCGTGTAGTTCGGATTCACTATGGCGCGTGTAGTTCGGCCATTCCCGATTGTTGTTGTGGTGGAGGTAGTGAGTCGCGTGTAGTTCGGATTCACTAAGGCGCATGTGTTTTTGGCCAGCCTTCGTATTGTTGGATGTGTGAGCACCGATGGGAAATTCGAGTACCATCTCCGTGTGCGATTGGATATGCGTTGTCCATGAGTTAGTGTTATATGTCGTTGTACACTAACGGATGTTGTTTGATCTATCGGTTGTTTGATACACCGATGGTGGGGTCGTGAGGACCATGTTGTGGTATGATTAGTGATGCGATAGCTGTGTTTCGCTCACATGTTGTTACGGGTGTGACGATAATCGATTTTGTACACCTTGGGATCTAGCGTTGCCATGATTGTTTTGGGCGCTATCGGTTTTAGCCGTTGGATTATGATGTTACGGTAGTTGCATATTGGTCGTATCGTGCGCTACAAGGGATGTTTAGTGATTGGTATCATCCGTAAGGATTCGTTTGTATCGGTTTTCATCGTTTCGGGTTGTTGACCTTAGGTTGTGACTTGGTTACTTTAGCATTGTACTTGGTAATGGTACGCTAAAGGATTGATATCTCGGTTCGAGATTGGATGAGTTTTTCCGATGTGAGGGAATGTGCATGGTTATAGTGCTCGGATTGTGGTTTTGATAAATCGAGGGTGAAAATTTAGTTGTTAAAGGCGATTCCTTGGGAAGGATTGTTTAGGAAAGTCGGATTGGGGCTATGTTTGAGGACCGTTGAGTGAGGTCTGTTCGGGTACGTGTTGCAGATCGCGAGGACGCGATCGTGTTTAAGTGGGGGAGAGTTGTAAGACCCTGTTTCTGTTTCTGATTTTGCAGTAGCTCAGGACGCCGTCCAACCTTCGGGACGCCGTCCAGCAAAGAAGGACGGGACACCGTCTAAGATTCGGGATGCGGTCCAAACTGTCTGTCGAGCCAGCTATTTTAATTAGTTAAAAAGGGGCAAAATGGTAATTTCACTTGGGTGCCGGTTTGGAGCCTTCAAGGCTGATTCATTGATCACTTTGGATCATTTCTCACCAACCAAAAACACTCTCAACCTTATCTAGAGAGAGAAGAGAAGTTTAGAGAGAGAGAGAGGTGGATTTGGAGAGGAAGGAGTCGATTTCTCGCAAAAGCTCGGGTTCTAAAGTTGTTCATCTCGCTCCTAGCTACGTTGTGGTGGTATTAGTAAGCTCAAACTCCGAATTTCATTTGTTAAATTTGATATTCAAGTTAGGGTTTTGAGTTAGTTTGTTGTGAAACCCTTTTAGGTGATGAAATGGGTTTATGGTGACTTGTTAATCTTTGTCACTTGGCGGGTTTTGGGTCGATTGACGATTTGGCCTTGTTTAAGGTTTGATGGTGAGTTTAATCACTAGGTTTAGTGATTATGGAAGTGTTGGAACACTTTTGGGTGTGTTTGGTTGCCTAATTTTGAAATGGGTCAAATTAGGGTTTTGGTGTCAAAATAGGTACGACACGTGTTTAACACTTGTGTTCGGGCTTAATTGGTGTGTTAGGACCATTTTCACTCGTGTTAGTGGATATTGGTTAGTTTGGGCGCGTTTCGTGCTTGGAAGTGCAAATGGGTCGAATTTGCACTAGGTGTCAATTGGGTTGGTTTGTACGTCAACCCTAATTGTGTTGTTGTGTTTGTGATAATGGAATAGGTACTTTCCATTTGGCGCATTGCGGATTACTTGGAAGCATTCATCAAGGCGACTAGGTGAGTGTTAATATCCTATATGCATATGTATGTGTAGGATGGGTGCGGGTCGGGTGAAGTGATTCTCGGCTATAGAGCTCACTTCACATATAGGTGGATTTGATGGACTTTTGTATGAGTCCAATTGGCACGGTTGTGCGTTTTGGTTGACCACCCTTTGGCGAGGTACACGTTTGTGTGTACGTTATCACACGTGGTTGTGATTTGGATGTTATAACCCCAATGGCGAAGGGTTGATATTGTCATGATGTGGATAACCCCGACGTGGTGGATTTTATAATCCCGTGACCGTGGGTTGAGTTGGAGAAGTGAATCGCGTGTAGTTTGGATTCACGATGACGCGTGTAGTTCGGTCATCTTATCGAAATGAATCTCGTGTAGTTCGGATTCATGGTGACTCGTGTAGTTCGGTCATCTTATTGAGGTAGTAATCTCGTGTGGTTTCGGATTACTAAGGCTCGTGTAGTTCGGCCAACCTCGATGTTGTGAAGATAGTAATCTCGTATGGTTTCGGATTACTAAGGCTCGTGTAGTTCGGCCAATCTTCATTGTTGTTTTTGGTTCTCGGTTTTGGGTTAAGGGGTTAACCTTGGTCGTTTATATTGTTGTATATATTTATATTGTTGTATTGTCGTGATGTAGCTAACCCTCCGGGTGTAGCTTCTTGGCGTTGTTCACATCGTCGTTGGTGAACTTATATTTGTTGATGTATCTATAGCTTGTTGCTTAGTGACTACGGTATGCTTAGCTTAGCTTGCCATATACTTGGATGCTTCGGTATGCGGTATTTGATATTTTGTGGCGTGTCCATTTTATACATATATATATGTATGTAGTATGTTATCACTCACTAAGCGTTAGCTTACCCTCTCGTTGTTTACATTTTTATAGATTGCATGGATGCGGTGGCTCGGATAAGCGCGGGGACTAGTGGACTTGCGTAGTTGGTTTAGAAGACTTGCTTTTGGATTTGATTAGGATTGGGTAGCGTGTCCCCAATCCCATGCTCGGTCTATGTTTTTGTATAAACTAACGGGTCGAAATAGTCACTTGTGGTATTTTGGGCCGTTGTGGGCCCGATGTCGTAAAACTCGGTTTTTGTTGTGAAAAACTCTTAGTTTAAACTATTGTAATCTATTGTGAAAGTGTTTTGGTTTAAAAGTGTCGGGAAGCGGGTTTTCGCCCGCGTGTGTTCGAAAAACTGATCAGAATGTTTTAGTACATCTGGACGCCTTCCCAGATGGCTGGATGCCGTCCCAGTCTTAAGTTCTGGACGCCGTCCAAGCTTTTGGACGCCGTCTAGATCAACTGTTCCAGAATTATTTTTTTTTAATTGTGGCACATTTTCGGATGGTTAACGGGTTGGGTTGTTACAAGCCAGCTGAACGTGTATGCCTCTAGTCAGACTGCACGAGCGTCGGGGGTAAGGGACATTACTGTCTATTCAGAATCTTCAAGCCTAGCGCATTAGCAGTGACATGTCTTATGACAGGGGCATTTAGGACTAGTGTAGTAAATACAAGGTCACTGCCTATCCATGAGCCAACATTCCATAATACCAGGCAAAGTAACTGATGAAATCATAGCATGCACTTGTTTTAGCCTTATCTGAATTACAAATTTTATCGTATTTACTTTACTTTACTTTAATCTAGAAAACCCAAAATTAGGTAATCACCAACTACTCCTGCACTTTATAATTATCTTAAGTTTTAGATATAGGTTCGATTCTACTGATATCTCAAAAATACGACTCTAGGTCATACTTCCCTTACTCATAATAAGGAGTAGTATGATTTAGGCCCCGCTAAATATAAATTTAAAACAAGTGTCCCCCCTCTTGGTGGCCGGCTCTGACGCGCCGCGACCTGACGATATCGCGCGAAATAAAACCGTCCGTTTCGGTCATATCAAGAGGGAGACGAGTTTTTGGCGCCGCTGCCGGGGAACTGGTTTCAGACAATACTTTACTGCTCTCTATCAAAATCATTTACAAACATTTAAGTGGTGTCTAAGAAAGACAATTATACACGGACTTGGTTGTTGAATTTTCCGAACAGTCTCCAATTATATTGGATCCAAAAGGATCCCGCCTCTCCGTAGTCGGCCTGGCCACTTGGTTTGTTGAATAGTTCGTACGAAGCTCTGTTATCGAAATACCAGGGAATCAGTAGCAAGAACCAAAAACATATCTATAATTAGGATAATTAGAATACCTTAGCCTAGAATACCTTAGACTACTTTAGAATAAGATTGCCTTAGACTACCTTAGATTACTTTAGATTAGCTTACCTTAGATTAAATTAGGAACTTAGTTTCTGTATAAAAATTAAAACAACAAAAAGAGGCATACCCAGTGTATGACCCAAACCCGATCTAGACCAGGTGTGATGCCCCGTACAAAATCAACGTGTACGGATCATCAACAACAGTATCATTACAAGGTCAAACACTATATGCTGTTTTAAAATAAGTTTGCATTCATTAAGAAAAGGTGACGCCATAACCAACGCCAAATGTTTAACATACGATAAGGTGCCTCTACGAATAGAAGGCGATAATAATAGTACGCGACCCAATGGTCGTTACAAATTCATTGTTTCAAAATTAACATAGTTTGAATGTAAAATAAATGTTTCATGCGAAGACATCTCTAATAAGCGCAGCGGGAGTCTACAAAGCAAGACAACTACAGCGGAAGCAATCAAACCTTAAGCACCTGAGAAAAACATGCTTAAAAACGTCAACACAAAGGTTAGTGAGCTATAGTTTAAGTATAACAGTAATGTAAGGTAGGCCATGAGATTTCAGTGTTTCAAAATAGTATGAAAAGTATATGTATAACCGTTGGCACTTGGTAACTAACTTAACGTAAATAACACCCCTAAAAGTACACTTGGCGAGTGCGTAAGTTTACGAAGTATTAAACACCCATTAAATGCTAGCGCTACTAGCTCGAGTGGGGATGTCAAACCCTATGGATCCATATCTAAGATTCGCGTTCACCGGTTCAAAGACAATGACTAAACGTTACCGAGCTAGAGGGATATTTTATGCCGTTGTATAACCCACACATATATAAAGTTTAAGTACTCGTGCCTAGTATGTAAAACGTAAAATGCGCATGTATTCTCAGTCCCAAAATATTTAAAGTAAAAACGGATGCTATAACTCACAGTGGAAAGTAGTAAAAGTCGATACGCGGGAATAGTAAGCAAGTGGTTAGTCCGAAAGGTCCTCAACCTAAGTCAAAAGTTACTAAGTCAGTAAATCGTTCCCAAAGGCTGACTTCATTCAGTTTCTACGACTTCTATACAAACTGAAATGAGGTGAAACCAGTGGCCATGGCTCTGTATATGAGTCCACTAGAGGCTGAACAATTTCCAGAACCAAACTCATCTTCGTTTGACCGTGGTGACGGTTTATGTGCGGGTAGGTCAGACATTTCAGCACAACGTTAAAAGGGTGTAGTGACTTTCGGATGGCCATAAATCCCAAACTGTAACTCGGATTAAGACGAGGTCTAAACGGAAAATCATCTACTCGAACCGAAATAGCAGGAAATCAACTTTTCCAGTAGCCCAGGTTACTGATCAGTTCCAGAAATAGTAAGTAAAAGTGTTCTGGTGGGTTCTTGGTGGTTGATGCTCATCACGGTTCTCATCCTTGATGCGTATAGCTTCAAGTGTACAACTCGTTGATGTGTTTGCATCATATTAACCAAGTTTTAACCATCATAACACTAGTGTAAGTCTAAGATATGTAGTACAACTTACTTAAGAGTTGTAAGTAGTTTGATGAACCAAAGTTACATCAAGATCTTAGATCCGACACATACATGAGTTCTAATAGTAATATTAAGCTACAAACTTGAAAGTAAACTAAATAAACAAGATCTTAAGTTGTAGAACTTTGATCTTAGCTAGATCTTAAAGATCCTAGACTAGAAAGTCTAGATCTAGTGTTCTTAAGTTAGATCCTAAGTTATAGAACTTGGATCTTCACTTTTATGAAACCATAAGTTATGAAACTTAGATTTTCAACTTGTAAAATGTATATAAGCTTATAAGCTCTTGTTTACAACAAATTTAGAAGACCATAAGCTATAGAAACTTAGATCCAACACAAGTGTATGAAGTTACAACTAAAAAGTTATACTTCCATGTTCTTGAATTTATAAAGTTAACTTTAGTTTCAAGAAATATGAGATCAAGATTAACTAGTAATACTTGACCAAAATAACAACATCACAACTTTAAAGTACTTACAAAAGAAAGAAATAAACTAAAGTTACAAGTATTATGTTCATGTTTGTTTCATACTTAAGAAGATTCAAGTCAAGCTTGGATCTTAAGAATTTAAGTCTACAAAACATGAACACAAGTATGATTATAAAGTTTATGAAATTTAAATCTTTAAAACATTTAAGTGTAGAACCATAAACTAACAAGTTTAGATTCTTGTTCTTGGTTATTCATCAAACAAAAGATGGAAGTTAGAAAACTTGATCCTTAACAACAACGAACAACAACAAGTAACTAAACAAGTAAGAATGATGATGATTATATTCGGTTTCAAAGAGAAAAAGAAAGGAGAAATAAAGTTTGTAACTTACAAAGTTTGAGAGAAAAATGAGAGAAAAGAGAAGTGTGAAATGGAGTGTGTGTAAAATGAAAGAATACTAGTGAATAAGTAACCAAAAATTGAAAATAAAACTCCCTCCCACTCCATTGTTGGCCGACGGTTTTTGGAGCAAAAGGGGAAGGGTCAAATACAACTTTCAAGCATGGGGTGAAGGTGTTAGCTTAGAGTGTTAATAAAGTTAAATGCATGGGAGCTTGGTGCAAGCATGCTTGTGACAAGTCTCTTCATACTTAACTTACTTAACCTAATTTAAGCCTTAATAAGTCATTAGCATAATAGTGGGCTAACTAGTCCATTAAGAAAGTAGGGTGGGCTTCCAAGTCCATTAACATGGGTCCATGTAAGTAAGCAACAATTAAATAAATAAAGCCCAAGTAATTAACTAGTAACATTAGTTAATTAAAAATGATTAATAATAATTAATCATGAATGTAAACAATATTCGAAAATATTATTCGTGAAAAGTACGTGTGTCACAAAGACAAGTCGAGGCATGTAAAGTCAATTACGATAACAAGTAAATGTATAAAAATACATTTATTAACACACAAGTATTAATAATAAATATTAATAAATAAAAGTTGGAAAATCCAGGGTCGTTACACCAGGGCCGTTGTTATTCGTACCTGATCCAGACGCCATAATCTCTAAAGCACGCAAGGAAGCACGAATCAGAAATCGAATGGCATTACGCGTTACTTTAGCAGAAAACACTAAACCCTCGATTGAAGGTTGAGGAGGATCGATCAGATTTCCAGAGATTCAAGGACACTCGTTTGAGTTAAAACATCACGTCATCCAGCTCATTCAGAACAGGTGTCAGTTTCATGGATTACCAAATGACGATCCTAATTCTCACCTTGATAAATTTATATCTCTTTTGAACTCCTACAAGCAGCCAGGGATATGACAAGATATAGTCTGGCTATACTTGTTCACCTATTCTCTCACTCATCATGCTCAAACCTGGTTCGAAGGACTGGAAAAAGATTCCATCACGTCATGGACGGAGATGGCTACTAAATTCCTAACCAAATATTTCCCTCCTTCTAAACAAACCAAGCTGAAGAATGACATCATTAACTTCAAATAAAGTTATGATGAATCTCTTTACACTGCATGGGATCGATTCAAAACCCTGCTGAAGAAATGCCCTAATCACCAGCTAGAACGGTCAGCCCAAATCTGTACCTTCTACAATGGTCTTACGGTAAATCATAGGACAACGATCGATGCAGCAGCTCAAGGGAATCTGATGAACTAAACCGCAGACGAAGCATGGGAGTTGCTCGAGAACATGACAATGCATCATCATGACTGGAACAGTGGTGAAACAACTTCATCATCTGCCCCACTCTCTGCACTCACCAATCAAACGGAGGCCATCAAATCCCTCACAGATAAGATGGAATCTCTTGCTAAACAACTCGGAGAATTGAAGACGCAGCCGCAGCAGGTAAACCAAGCTCAGGCTTGTGTAAATTATACCAACCCGCAATCCACTGAAGAATATCAAGTTAAGTATGAAAACCCCGATGGTTCGATCTATTACGTTCAATACCCAGCTCGTCCACCAAATCCAGGATTCAATCAACAACCTAGGGTTAATTAATTTCAGCGAAGCAATCAACCTTTTCGCTATCGCTATCCACCTTACCCAGCCCAACAATCTCAATTGACCTACGATCAACCACTTCCACTCACTGGTAACCCAGTTGAGGAAAATTCCCCTACCACCCAGATTACGAAAGCAACTAACCCCACTCTCGGAGATGATGATCAGTTGACTCAGTTCATTCAAGGACAACAACAACTAAATCAGAGAACTGCAGCCAGGCAAGATCAGACGGATATATTAATGAGAAACCAATTGGCTCTGCTCAAAAGCCTGGAAACGCAGCTCGGACAGTTATCACAACCGCATGGAAGATTGCCAAGTAATACTATCTAAAAACCCCACATAGAAGAAGCAAAACAAATGGATTCCGTAATCCCAGAAGAAGAACCACGAATAAGGTCAGCCAGGCTTAAGAACAAATAAACATATACTCAGAAGCTGAAACCAGAAACTCCACTTCGTGTACCTTATCCTGGAAGGCTACAAGAAGAACCATCCAAGCTTGATTTCTTCGAACTTGATGGAAGATTCCTGGACACTATGTCCAAAGTCCCCAACCAGAAGAGATACATCCGAAGGCTTCTCTCTATAAAGGAGAGGATACCAGACTCTAACAAAATTCCACTGAGTGAAGAATGCTCTGCATTACTCAGGAACTCTCTACCACAGAAGCTAGGGGATACGGGCTGATTCATTTTTCTGTGTTCAATCTACCAATCTGGAACCATTCATGCGCTAGCAGATTTAGGAGCAAGTATCAACCTAATCCCTTACTCTCTCTACAAGAGATTAGAGTTAGGAGACTTGTAACCAACCAAAATGACAATCCAACTTGCCGATCACACAATTCGATATCCTAAGGGCATAGTTGAGAACGTCTTGGTGAAAGTCGATAAATTCTTGTATCCTACAGATTTCGTAGTAATGGATATCAAAGAAGACATACACACACCAATAGTGTTAGGAAGACCTTTCATGAATACGGCTAGGACTGTCATTGATGTGTACAATAAAACCTTGATCTTACGATCACATGGGGAGAGCGTTACCTTCAAAATTGATCGACCAACCGATCTTTCTGGACAGGCAGAGATGTTTGCTATTTCCACCAGACGGATCACTTCCGATGACGAGTCTTCACCACCATCCAATGATATCGAGATGGGTATCGAATCACAGTCTGTAGACGACCCAGAAATGGAAGAAGAGGATCCTAGCGAAGAAATAGAGGAAGAGGAGGAATCTGAAGAGGAAGAGGAAATGGAAGACGTAAAAGAAATTGCGACAATACCCGCTCTAAGCATTGAGCGTCATGAAGAAATAATGAGGCTTGAGACGGCAGATCACATTAATCATTTGCTTCAAGAAGAAGACCGACAAGGCTAAGGTCAAGGATATAGAAATTGATCCTGAAAGTATCAAACTGGAGAATCAGAATACCGAAGAAACCCGTTCATCAGGCGCATCCTCAGAAGAACAATACACCAATGATGACGAGGTAGAGCAACATGAAGACATTCTGAATAACTCACACTCTCCAACCGAACCAGATCAAAGGGAGCCGGACTCTTCTTCTGATCGAATTCCGGTTATATCTACACACGCAGACATGATAACTTTCATCAATGATACCGACGAATTTGAAGATATTCTCAAAGCCATCCAAAAATCAACCATTGATTTTTCGCTACGCTTAACAGAACGAATTATGGCTATCCGAGAAGAACACAACCTCTATCTCCGAAGAGAAGACAATGATGTTGAAATCTTAGAAGAATGCATTTAAGAATTTATCAATTCTATTCACGATCATATCTACCAAGAAGAAAGGCAACGAGAGCACAATTCAGTGGTTCGCACTATTCTCGAGACAAGATTCTGTCGAGATCAGAAGATCATTTACTCTAAGGTCTACAACGCCTTAACAGGATCTGCACTTCCGTTCTCACGAAACCAACGAGCATTACTGACTCTCATCCGAAAGCATATGGATCTTTCCACCGGACGCCCGACTTATCACTCTGATTTGCAAATGATCGAGGATATTCACAGTTTTCTCGCTCTCTTGGAAAGAGATAATTTCGAAAGCACACCAGACAGACTAGTGATTTACGTAACAATTGATCACCATGCTGATCTGATTATCAAAGAGTTACGAGACGCTGTTACGGAGGAAGAAAGGCGAAACAATCTGATGTTGTAGCGTGGGGCTACGGAAATACTATTAATTTTTTACTACGGAATACGTTACAAATTACACAAGTTTTAATTATTTACAGATGGGATATACCTAAACCTTGCTACAACGCTATAGGCAGTGTACCTAATCGTAGAGTAGTATAGTTTTTAGTAAGTCCGGTTCGTTCCATAGGGAGACGACTTATTTTACACTATATTTTAAACAACTATATTTGTACAAAATATATATTTTTATATATAATAATAATATAAAAGGGGGTTTACCGTTTAATGACTGGTTTGTCGATTTTATATTTTAAGTCACAATTAAATCCTAATGAAAAATATAAATGATGATAATTTAAGTGCGATAATTAAAAGTGAAATAAATAAAATGATAGTAAATAAAAATGCGATAATTAAAAGTGCAATTAAATATGAAATAAAGGAATTATGCTTATTTAAACTTCCGTAATCATGATGTTTGACGTGTTGATTTTTAGTTTATTCCCATGGGTTAATTGTCATTTGTCCTGGATTATTCAATATGTCCGTCTGGTTTTTGTCCATAACAATCCATCAGTCATAAATATAAAATGCGAGTGTCCTCGTCAAATTATCCTTATACCCGAAGTCAAATATTCCAACTAATTGGGGACTTAAACTGTAACAAGGTTTTAATACTTTGTTTAATAATTACACCAGGATATCGACTGCGTGTAACCCAAGGTTTTAATACTTTGTTATCAATTATGTCAAGTGTCCTTGTACATAATTTCACCCCTGTTTTAATAATTCCATAACCTAGACAGAACTTCGACTTTAGAGCCCGTAAAATAACCTTTACATAACCCAAACTAATCTAATATAAAATTACACTATATATATATATATATATATATATATATATATATATATATATATATTTATTATTATTACAGAGGAGTATTATTATTATTAATTTTTTTGTGTTTTTTTTTGGTGTTGAACTCGGCAGCAAGTTCGTGCCTTTTATAGGAAATTTTGATCCTGGTGTGCTCCGTGATCGTGGAGGTTTAAGCCTTCAGAGCTCCGCGAGTGCGGAGCTTCAGAATCCAGCTCACCAAATTTTGGATCCTAGCTTTGTCGACATATTTATTATATATATATAATATATAAATAATTTATATAATTATTTAAATATTATATTATATTCTTGTGCATAGTTGACTCATAATTTTTAGTCCGTTGCGTCGGGCGTTGATAGTCGGCTCAGGTCCCGGTTCCGGATTTTCGAATGTCCTTTCGTATAATTTAATATCTTGTACTTTGCGTTCCGCAACTTGTACTCTTGTCATTTTTAGACGTTTCTCATCAATAATTTGAACCACTTGAATTGTATCTTGTACAATTGAGCTTTTTGGATGTTTACATCTTCAAATCATTGTTTTCACCTTTTGTCTTCGCACTTATTTAATATAAACGATTACAACTTAAAATAGGACAATTACAACTAAATAATTTACATATTGGGAGGATATTGCTACTAAATATATGTTCATTTGGAGCACTATCAAATATCCCCACACTTGAGCGTTGCTTGTCCTCAAGCAATACAGAACTTGAAATTAAATTACACGAATCACTTCTTTATTCTTCACACTTTATACATCAGTGATTTTAATACGGCGGTATGAACAATGATAGTAACGATGTGGTTTACAGTCCCACATAACTATGAAAATTTAGATCCTTTAAGGAAATTGGATCTTTATGAAAACATTTGATCTTTTGAAAATTCCATCTAGCTTTTACCCTAGATAAGTTTTCCGGAATAACCCTTCACCGGTGTTTGCAAAATATCTTTGTGGGTTTTGTGGGTATCAGATTTTAAAATTTTAGCTCAAAACTTGCGGTTTTGTGTCACCCACTTGCTAACCTTGTATTAGGAAAGCAACACGTCCAGTATAACTGCTCCGTATATTACCTTTCGGCAAACTACCGTCCGGTTATAAAGGAAAGCGTTGAACAAGCAACTGTTAAGGCAATGTCTAATGACATGCATTTGATTATGGTCCAAAAACGTGTCGGATGCTATTACTATCCTTTGTAGGAGCAATAGTAAAGATCATCCTATGATTTTTCGGTCTGGCACAAGGTCCTGTCTTCGACCATGCTATGCAACCACCGTTCTTACGGTTGACACCCGATTTGGTTCAGGTGACCTAATGAATTCTAGGTGAATTTCTAGGATTTTACGTTCAATGGTAATGAACGCATTGAAAATAGGTTTTTAGAAAACAAATCGGTTTTAATTTTGATCAAAATATTTTCTCGTTCAAGCTCGAGTTTAGATATCATTGAATTCCATGAGTTTGTAATTCTCAATCTTTAATGTCAATCTCAAGGATTGAGTAATATCAGGCTTAAATGCTGATTTTTTAATCTTTAAGGAGATTATCCTTTCTGGGGGTCTGATTCATTAGTCTTATCAAGCTAATTTGCACGGCGCCCTCCCCATTTTACAAGACAGGTCCTCTCATGGTTAGGATAAGTCTGACCACATGGCGACCCTGTTTGATGCTGAGGTCCGTGGATTTCCAGTCGATTTTAGAGATGACTTTTCTAGATTTTTTGTCAACCTACAGCTGGTCTGGACGACAACTTCTTGACCTAAATCAAGAAGCGCGTGTCTTTTTCGGAAGACTTTACTTCCTTGTAATGATGGAATTGATTCATCGTGTAGATCCATCTATTCTTTCAAAAGTATTACAATAAATCGGGTAAAACAGTTAATTTAGTCCAAAACAGAAGCACCTGCAATAACTTTACAGAAACATATGATAGATAGTTTTTAATTGAATAACTTGGTACATTCTCCCCACACTTGGCTTTTATCATGCGTCTTTTTATATTTAATAAATAAATTCAAGCGTTTTAGTTGTTTCTCAATTTATGTCCTTTCCGAGGTAACAATAATTTCGGCATTAACACCTAGTTTTATCGTTCATAAATATGTATAAACATGATTTTGAATTCATTTATTTGAAAATTTTCACAAAATTTGGCAAATAAACCAAGTGCAAACCCGAGAGAATTTATAACCCTTCCCCACACTTGAGATCATGCAATGCCCTCATTTGCATGAAATCAGACTATAATTATAAATTCACGAGGGTGATAAGTGTAGAAAAGTGATTAAAAATACCCAGTTTGTAATTTCATAGCTCGTCGAATGATAGATGGCGCGCCTCATCGTTCATTCCTTCTTGTTTTATCACACATGTTTTTCTTCAAAAACGGTTGCTTTTCTGAACTGTTTGCTAATTTTTGAAAATGCGTCTTTTACCCTAATCGTGCATTTTTATTAACGAGTTATGCACTAACCCGAACCCCTAATTTAAGGTTAAGTGGGGTTACACTTCCCCACACTTAGCTGACGACATGTGAAGTCGGTAGAATAAGTTCCACGAATTAAAATAGTGAGCCACTTATTTACATTTCGGGTGGTGTATAATATATCAATGGGTTTAATGTTTAGAACCACCCGATCGTCACTACTTAATTCTTTTTTAAGTGTAGCTTTTAGTAAATGGATATGTCTCTTTTCTGGTTCTTGATCAAATGGATCGTTATACACCGACATACATATTTCTATAGGGTGGACAATTCCTAACATTTCCTTCCGTTTATTCTCTGGATCAAAGTTTTCACCTCTATTACCCAATTGGGTGAAATCCGAGGTGTCATTATCTATTACAGCTCGTAGTTCATCTTCGGTAGATGACTCGTCTATTGAGAATATTGGGTTGGAAGGTTGTGGAATGGTGAATTTTGGGATCGAAGCAAATTCTTCTTCATTAACGGTCCTTATCGGTTCCACCACTTTGGTCTCGGGGGTAAAATTTTCAACGTTATCGTTTTTCCAAGAGTACCAATTTGTCACCCTTACTTCTTCTTCATCCATTGATGGATCGATGATTTCGTCGGTAGAGACTAATGTGTCGATATGTTGTGAAATTGGTAAAGCTGAATAAAAAGTATCATCAGGATAGTTGGTGATTTCGGAGCTCTCGAATTCAACAAAATTCGATGATATGAGATTTTCTTGCACAATACTCCTCAGATCAACAGGTGTGTAATCTGATAGAGTTTCAGCTTGCCGATTTACAAACTCTCTCATTTGTTCATTTTGAGCATCAAGTTCTTCGAGTTTGATTTTTGATGTCAAAGCTAAGGGGTATAAAATACTATTAAATTTTTGCAGGAAATACTATTAAATACGATACAATTTTACACAAGATATTTATTTATTTATAGAATGGATATACTTAAACCTTGCTACAACACTTATAGGCAGTGTACCTAATCGTACAATAGTGTAGTTTTTAGTAAGTCCGGTTCGTTCCACAGGGAATCTTTTTTTTTTAAACAAAGCTCAACGCTATATTAATTTACTTTTATAAAAATACAAACATATATATAAGTAATATTATTATTATAAAGGGGGGTTTTTACCGTTTAATGACCGGTTTGTCGATTTTAAAACTTTAGTTGCAGTTAAAACCTAATGTAAAATATTAAATAAATAAAAGACTTAATTTAAAGCGTAAAGTAAATAACGATAATGAAATTGCGAATAATAAAAGTGCGATAAAATAAAATTGCGATAATTAAAAAGTACGATAATTAAAAGTGCGATTAAATAACAATAAATAAAAGTGCGATAATTAGAAGTGCAATTAAATATAAAATAAAGGAAATTAAATATGAAATAAAAGAAATATGCTTATTTAAACTTCCGTAATCATGATGTGTGACGTGTTGATTTTAGTTTTATGCCCATGGGTTAATTGTCCTTTGTCCTGGATTATTTAATATGTCCGTCTGGTTTTTGTCCATAACAGTCCATCAGTCATAAATATAAAGTGCGAGTGTCCTCGTCAAATTATTCTTATACCCGAAGTTAAATATTCCAACTAATTGGGTATTCGAATTGTAACAAGGTTTTAATACTTTGTTTAATGAATACACCAGGTTATCGACTGCGTGTAAACCAAGGTTTTACTACTTTGTTAACAATTACACCAATTACCCTTGAATGTAATTTCACCCCTGTTTTGATTATTCTAGTGGCTATTAATCCATTCCCGTGTCCGGTTAAATGAACGATTATTCGTACATATAAATACCCCGCCCATCGTGTCCGATCGAGTGTATATGGTAATTTATAAGGACGCCCAATTGTAAATATTTATATTAACATTAACAAACTATCATTTAGTTAAACAAATATAAAGCCCATTAATAGCCCATAGTCTAATTTCCACAAGTGTCGTTCTTTTGTCCAAACCCCAATTATGGTACAAAGCCCAATTACCCAATTTTAGTAATTAGCCCAACATCATGATTACTTCGTTTTAAATAAGCATAATAATAACTTAGCTACGAGACATTAATGTAAAAAGGTTGAACATAACTTACAATGATTAAAAATAGCGTAGCGTTACACGGACAGAATTTCGACTTACACCCTTACAACATTCGCTAACATACCCTTATTATTAGAATTATAATTAAAATTAAAATATAAATTATAAATATATAAATTTTACGTATGAATGAGGAAGAAAAAGATGATGAAAAATGATCAGATTTCGGTTTGCTTTATAGGGAGTTTTTCATTTTGGGGCTCCGCGACTCGCGGTGAAATCCTCTTCAAACTCCGCGAGTCGCGGAGAATGAATTTACAGCTCACACCCTTGGAGTCTTTCTCTGCCGACGGTTTTTATTTATAAATATAATATATATATAATTAATATAATTAATTATATATTATATTATATTTATATACCTAGTTAACTTGTAATTTTTAGTCCGTTGCATTGAGCGTTGAGAGTTGACTCTAGTCCCGGTTCCGGATTTTCGAACGTCCTTGCGTACAATTTAATATCTTGTACTTTGCGTTTTGAATCTTGTACTCTTGTAATTTCGAGACGTTTCTTATCAATAATTGGAACCTTTTTGATTGTCTTTTGTACTTTTGAGCTTTTTGGTCGTTTGCGTCTTCAATTCGTCGAATCTGTCTTTTGTCTTCACCTTCTATTATTTAAACGAATATCACTTGTAAATAGAACAATTGCAACTAAAAGCTTGTCTTTCTTGAGAAATAATGCTATGAAATATATGTTCGTTTTTAGCATTATCAAATATTCCCACACTTGAGCGTTGCTTGTCCTCAAGCAATATTGTCTTGAAATACTAGAATCACTTCTTTATTCTTCACACTTTGTACATCAGTGATTTCTATACGGCGGTATAAACAATGGTAGTAACGATATGGTTTACAGTCCCACATGACTATAAAAATTTAGATCCATTAAGGAAATTGGATCTTTATGAAAACATTTGATCTTTTGAAAATTAAATCTAGTTTTTACCCTAGATAAGTTTTCCGGGATAACCCTTTACCGGTGTTTGCAAAATATTTTTGTGGGTTTGGTGGGTTTCAGATTTGAAAATTTTAGCTCAAAACTTATGGTTTTGTGTCACCCACTTGCTAACCTTGTATTTAGAAAGCAACACGTCCAGTTCACTTGTCCCGTATATTACCTTTCGGTAAACTACCGTCCGGTTGTAAAGGAAAGCGTTGAACAAGCAACTGTTAAGGCAATGTCCCCTGACATGCTTTTAATTATGGTCTATAACGTGTCGGACGCAATTACTATCCTTGGTAGGAGCAATAGTAAAGCTCACCCTTATGATTTTTAGGTATGGCACAAGGTCTTGTCTTTGACCACTATGCAACCACCGTTCTTACGGTTGACACCCGATTTGGTTCAGGTGACCTAATGAATTCCAGGTGAATTCCTAGGATTTTACGTTCAATGGTAATGAATGCATTGAAAATAGGGTTTTCAGAAAACAAATCGGTTTGTAATTTTTATCAAAATATTTTCTCGTTCAAGCTCGAGTTTAGATATCATTGAATTCCATGAGTTTGTAATTCTCAATCTTTAAGGTCAATCTCAAGGATTGAGTGATATCAGTCTTAAAAGCTGATTTTTAATTTTTAAGGAGATTATCCTTTCTGGGGATCTGATTCATTAGTCTTATCCAGCTAATTTGCATGGTGCCCCCCCCATTGTACAAGATAAATCCTTCTCATGGTTAGGATAAATCTGACCACTTGGCGACCCTGTTTAATGCTGAGGTCCGTGGATTTCCTGCTGATTTTAGTGATGACTTTTCTAGATTTTTCGTCAACCTACAGCTGGTCTGGACGACAACTTCATGACCTAAATCAAGAAGCGCGTGTCTTTTTCGGAAGACTTTACTTCCTTTTAATGATGGAATTGATTCATCGTGTAGATCCATCTTTTCTTTTCTTTCATCGGGTAAAACAGTTTAGTTTAGTCCAAAGCAAAAGTATTTTCAGTTATTTGTTACAGATATATGTGACATATGTTTAAGATAACTTGGTAAATTTTCCCATACTTGGCTTTTATTTTCCTTTTTATCGTCCTCTATTCCATTTTAAATGAATTTTAACATTTTAGTTTGTTTCTCAATTTATTTCCTTTCCGAGGTAACAATAATTTCGGTGTTAAAACCTAGTTTTATCGTTCATAAATATGTATAAACATGATTTTGAGTTCATTTAATTGAAAATTTTGAAAAATTTTACTAGAATTGGGTAGTTAGTATATAAGACTAGGGCTGTTCTTTTTTATCAGAGAGCACTAGATTCTAATACAACTACTGCTTTACTAGTATTTTTAATGGTAACCAAGTGTTTAAGATAAAAATTTTAAAATCCGAAAGAATTTAACCCCTTCCCACACTTAAGATCTTGCAATGCCCTCATTTGCAAGAAATCAGGAATAATTTAAATTATTGAGGGTGATTTGTGTGAAAATGATTAAATTTTTACCAAAGTTTCCAAATATATTGGCGTTTGTTTGCTGAATGATAAATGGTGCACATCATTTGTTCATTCCGTCTTGTTGTTATTTCACATATATTTTGCATCTTGTCGTCAAAATTAGTTGCTTTTGCTGAACTTAATGCCAGTCTTTGAAAATGCGTTGGTTTACCCTGTTGTGTACATAAGATAAACTGCAAACATATATACATATTTTTGAAGTTTGGTATATTACCCCACATTCAAAAATTATTAAAATCTAAGAATAAAAGTTAGATAATTATAAAAATGATTACAATATTATCAAAAGTATTAAACGTATCAATAATTACAAATTACAAAATAAAAAAAATAATAAGTAAACTAAGGATGATATTGGTACCAATAGGGGTTCCAGGCATAACCATAGGTGCTATAGAATGCTTCGGCAGGGTCATACGTAGGATATGGTGGCTGCATCTCTATAGACCAAGGAGGGAAGATGGGTTTCGGTGTAGGAATATAGTTTCTACCTATATGTTGGCAATGAGCTATGATTTGGTTCTGATGAACTTGCCAATCTTCAAATGCTCTCTGTCTAGCATTTTCGTATTCCTGAGAAGCTATAAACCTTTGCATTTCTTGCATCTCATTCCCCCCTCCTATATTACCTTGCTGTTGGTTTCTCTCCACCTGTGGATGTCTACCATGGTATCGTACTGCGGCGTTATTTTGCCTCTTCAAAACTTTCGCACCATGGTATACATTTAAACCTATAGTATCGCGGGGTTCTGGTTCTTCTACTAATAATCCCCCCCGACTTATATCCACACCGAGATATTCACCAATCAAAGTAATAAAAATACCACCTCCTATTATGCTATGCAGTCGCATCCCCCGAACCATAGCTGATAAATAATAACCCACACAATACGGTATACTTACAGCGCTTTGTGGGTCTCGAATACACATATGGTAAAACAAATCCTGTTCATTTACTTTTTCCTTGTTCTTACCCCTTTGTGTAATCGAATTAGCTAAAAACCTATGTATCACTCTTAATTCGGCTCTATCTATATCCAAATAAGAGTAATTTCCCCCTTTGAAACGGTGATGGCTTGTCATTTGACTCCACACACCGTGTGTATCAAAATTTTCATCTATCTTTCTACCGTTTAGTATCAATCCTCTACAATCGGCAGTAACTCCTCAGGCGTATATATACGTAAAGCCTGAGCCATGTCCAGTAAAGACATGTGGCGCATCGAACCGCCTAACAAAAATCTAATAAAAGAACGATCGGTTAAACTAGCTACCCGATCATTCAACTCTATACTACATAACAATTCTTCACACCATACTTTATATACAGGTCTACGCATGGTGAATAAACGTACCCAGTCATTAAAAGAAGAATTACCATACCTCTGTACAAGTAATTCCCTAATTGGCCCGGCCAATTCTACAGCTTCTAAGGGTCCCCATTCTATAACCCTCGGTACCTCAACAACCTTAGAATGAAGAGTATGCAAACCCCTTTGATATTTTGGATAATCTATCCAAAGTCTGTCAAATCTCAGGTTCGGGTGCAACTCTTCCAAGTGCATATCGGAAAAGGTCATGACTGGATGAGGTATATCCTGCTTGTAGTAGTTATCCACCTCCTGTTGTTCCAAATTCTCAGCAGGAGCATTGCGGGCTTGGGATGAAGATTCACCCCTTTCAGTCTGCAAAACACATCAAACACAAATTTTGTGCATCCAAATATGCATTAGTGTCAGCAAAATCATCAATCAAAATAATTACAATGACATTATCAATTTATATCAAACTTAAGCTCATTTTCATATTTTAATCAAATCTACACTTTTTCAAATAAGCATATACGAAAATGTTCGCCAAGTTCATAAGCATTCAACTCAAATAACATGTCAAAATAATCATTACTAGCAATTAAACAAGTCTCAAATGGCATTATCTTTCAAAAATCAAGTTCATGAATTTTAGACTTGAAAAAGTCCACTTTAATTCTCAAAATCATGTTTAGGCTCAAAGTTTGGATCATTTAACTACCTAGACATGTTACACTACTCAATTTAGCAACAATTCATGACAAAAATCGGCCATAACCTGTTTATATCAAAAAGCCCCAAATTTGCTCAAGAACACAAACCCTAGATTATTCAAAATTTGAAGTTTAAGGATTCTAATCATGTTAAACAGCATCAATCTAGGTTATACAAGCATAATACATAAACAATTTAAGCCTAATTACACTAAAAAGCATCAAAATCAAATTGGGAAAAAAATGACTCAAGAACACCAAATTTCGGATTAAATGGTGTTTAGGTGTAGAAATTTACCGTTTTTCTTGAGTAATTCTTAGATAGCATCCTTCTCAACATGATTTTAGCAAAAAATTTGGTGATTAACGGTTAAAAATTGTGATTTTGGGGGTGTTTTTGGGTGTATTTTCGGAGTTTTTTCGCTGTGTTCTTCGCAGTGTGTTTTTGTGGGGAGTAAACTGATCTGTTTTTACGTTTTATTTTTTTTCTGGGTTTTGGTCCCTCCGCGTGTCGCGGAGATTTCCCTTTCAAACTCCGCGAGTCGCGGAGTTTGCTTTTTTTTTTTTTTTTTTTTATAATCATTAACTTATAAAACAATTAAGTACTTAATTTTAAAATTTTGTTTCCCTTGTTATTTAGGACGAGGTCGTTTCGGATTGATGTCCTAGTCCGTCCTTCGACAAAATTTTAAAATTTGTCCTTTTGTAGCGATTGTTTTAAAAGCTAAGATTTTTGGGTTTTTTCAATGTTTTTGGCATACTTTAATTCAATAAGATTAAAAATAATGATAATAAAAGTTCTCGTCCCTCCCTCGGGTAAAGCAATTTCGGTTCAAAGACCTAGTCTTCAACTTACGACGAATTTTAAAAATCATATTTTTAACTTAATGAGATAAAGTAAATTTTTGTTTTTAAATTCACACAACTTAAATATAAAATTCAAAATTAATATTAAAAATTCACACCAAACTTAAAATTTGAAATGCATAAAATTAAAAATTTATATTTTAAAAATTAAAAATTCACACCAAATTTAATTTAAAAATTTATAAATTCATACCAAACTTATATTAATTTTTTAAATATTTACAATTTTAAATATATTGTTTTTACAAAGTTTACAATATTTATAAAGGGTTCAAATATTATTTTTTAAAAAACATGGTAAAAATAAAATTAAAAATCTTTTTGTCTTTTTATCCCACTTTAATCAATCAAATATTATCAAAAATATGCGCCCCTCTTTTCGGTAAAGTAATTTCGGTTCCAAGACCTAATTTAACTCATGACGAATTTTTGAAATATTTTGGGTTGATTGATTAAAGATATTTATACCTTAAGAATAAACGTTAAATTTCGCAGTGATGTAATAAATTTTTGAATGATATCAATAATTTCGGTCGCCAAACCTAATTTTATTCAATACCAATTTAATACTTTTTAGCGAACAAATTAGCGTTTATTATCAAAAGGTTAAAAATAAAAATAAAAATAAAAAACTGTACAGACATACCTGTGAAATAGATTTCTTAGTTATATGATCTATCCCATTCATAAGATAGTCGGTTTAATTGGTTTTCCATGGCTACATAGGCGTAACCTCGAGCATTCAGTGTCTTTTCTTCTAAACATATGAACGGTCCGTCTCTGCATAAAGTAACAAATTCGGTATTTGAATAGGTTTGATTATTTGAACATTTACCTCCATGTGACCATTTTCCGCATTTGTGACATCTTTCTAGGTGTCGTGCTCTTCTTTTCGCTGCGGATTTTGATTTTCCTTTACCAAATTGTAACTTATTATCTTCACATCTGGATTCTTTTCTAACTCCGTCCATTCTTTCTCTGATTACTGATACTATTTCACTTGGGAGTATGTCATTATTACGTTTAGTGATCAAAGCATGTAGCATTATACCATGGTTTAGTTCACAGGCAGTCTTCATTTCGTAAAAACCTAAAAAAAATAAAAATTCAGAATGGGGGGAGAAGACTAGTTCTTTAGGGTCTGCTAGGGAAAGACCATTCGGGTTCCATTTTCGAGAACTACACAAAAACAGACAATCTAACTCTAACAGAAATACATATTATCCTTTAAAGACTTGATTCTCCCCACACTTAGTTAGCTGTGGTGTCGAAATTGTGATTAACTTCGTTGTCAACTTCCATCGGACCATGTATGTAATGTTTAACTCTGTGACCATTAACTTTAAATTCAATCCCATTTGAATTTATCAATTCTATCGTTCCGTATGGGAAAACTCTTTTGACTATGAATGGTCCAGACCATCTTGATTTCAATTTTCCAGGAAATAGCTTGAATCGTGAATTGAAAAGAAGAACTCTGTCTCCTTCTTTAAATTCTTTTGAACTTCTGATTCTTTTATCATGCCATTTCTTCGTTCTTTCTTTATAGATTAACGAATTTTCGTATGCTTCATGTCTTAATTCTTCTAATTCGTTTAGTTGACTTAATCGTAGACGTCCGGCTTCATGTAAATCAAGATTACATGTCTTCAAAGCCCAAAATGCTTTGTGTTCAATTTCTACTGGAAGATGACATGCTTTTCCATAAACAAGTCTAAAAGGTGTGGTTCCAATTGGAGTTTTGTAGGCTGTTCTAAAAGCCCATAGTGCATCATCCAATTTAATGGACCATTCCTTCGGATTTGATCCTACGGTTTTCTCTAGAATACGTTTTAAAGCTCGGTTGGTATTTTCAACTTGTCCACTTGTTTGTGGATGATATGCGGTGGAGATTTTATGAGTTACTCCATATCTTTTAAGAACTTTCTCAAGTTGATTATTATAGAAATGAGTACCCCGATCACTTATTAAAGCTTTCGGTGTTCCAAACCTTGCAAAAAGACGTTTTAAAAAGTTGACTACAACTCGTGCATCGTTAGTTGGGAGAGCTTGTGCTTCCGCCCATTTACATACATAATCAATGGCTACGAGTATATATAGATTATTATTAGATTTTGGAAATGGACCCATAAAGTCAATACCCCAAATGTCAAATACTTCACATACTTGGATGACATTTTGTGGTATTTCATCACGTTGACTTATTTTTCCGGCCCTTTGACAAGCATCACAGGATTTGCAAAGAAGGTGTGCGTCTTTGTAAATTGTAGGCCAATAGAATCCAGCTTCATAAACTTTTCTTGCTGTTAGTTGAGGCCCATAATGCCCTCCTGTTGGTCCTGTGTGACAATGGTTTAAAATTTTACTAGCTTCATCTCCAAATACACATCGGCGTATTATTCCATCTGGACAACTTTTAAACAAATGTGGATCTTCCCAGAAATAGTGTTTTATATCACTGAAGAATTTCTTTCGTCTTTGGTACGATAATCCTTTTTCAAGGAATCCACAAACTAAATAGTTTGCATATTCTGCAAACCATGGGATTTCTTTATAATCTATCTTCAATAGATATTCATCAGGAAAGTTGTCTTGTATGGCCGATTCATTTAGAACTTCTAATTCGGGATTTTCAAGATGAGAAACATGATCAGCGGCGAGATTTTCTGCTCCTCTTTTATCTCGGATTTCAATATCAAACTCTTGTAAGAGTAAGATCCAACGGATTAATCTTGGTTTAGCATCTTGTTTCGAAAATAGGTATCTAAGAGCAGAATGGTCGGTATAGACCACCGTTTTTGCTAGAACGAGATATGATCGAAATTTGTCAAAAGCAAAGACAATAGCAAGGAGCTCTTTTTCAGTAGTTGTATAGTTCGTTTGTGCTCCTTGTAATGTCTTACTAGCATAATATATAGGTTGAAATCGTTTTTCAATCCTTTGTCCTAAAACGGCTCCCATTGCAAAATCACTTGCATCGCACATTAGTTCAAATGGTAGATTCCAATTTGGTGTTATCATGATCGGTGCATTAGTGAGTTTCTCTTTAAGAATATTAAAAGATTTGATACACTCATCTGAAAAGATAAATGGCGCATCCTTTTCTAGGAGTTTATTCATAGGAGTGGCAATTTTAGAAAAATCTTTTATGAAACGTCGGTAAAAACCGGCATGCCCTAGAAAACTCCTAACTCCTATAACATTGGTGGGATGTGGAAGTTTAGCAATTACATCTACTTTAGCTCTATCCACTTCAATTCCTTCTTTTGAAATTTTATGTCCAAGAACGATGCCTTCTTTAACCATGAAATGGCATTTCTCCCAATTAAGTACTAGATTTGATTTTTCGCATCTAATTAGCATTCGTTCCAGATTAACTAGACATGATTTAAATGTATCACCGAAGACTGAAAAGTCATCCATGAATACTTCCATGCATTCTTCTATCATGTCGTGAAAAATCGCCATCATACACCTTTGAAAGGTTGCAGGGGCGTTGCAAAGTCCAAATGGCATGCGTTTGTAAGCAAAAGTACCATAAGGGCACGTGAATGTGGTTTTCTCTTGGTCCTCGGGTGCTATTGGAATTTGAAAATATCCGGAAAATCCATCTAGAAAACAATAGTAGCTATTTCCGGCTAATCTTTCCAACATTTGATCAATGAAAGGTAAGGGAAAGTGATCTTTTCTGGTGGCGTCATTTAATTTTCTATAATCAATACATACACGCCATCCTGTTACAGTCCTAGTAGGAATAAGCTCATTTTTCTCATTTGTGATGACAGTCATGCCACCCTTCTTAGGTACGCATTGAACTGGGCTTACCCATGGACTATCAGAAATTGGATAAATTAAACCTGCATCTAGCAGTTTAATAATCTCTTTCTTAACTACATCTTGCATATTAGGATTTAGTCTTCGTTGGCGTTGCACATACGTTTTATGACCTTCTTCCATAAGGATTTTATGTGTGCAATACGAAGGACTTATTCCTTTAATATCATGAATCTTCCATGCAATGGCTGGTTTATGAGCTTTCAACACAGAAATGAGTTGTGATTTCTCATTTTCAGTAAGAGAAGACGATATTATTACAGGTAATTCAGATTCACCATGTAAATAAGCGTATTCCAAATGGTTTGGAAGTGGCTTTAACTCTAATTTCGGAGGTTCTTCTATCTATGATTTGTATCGATATCTGTCTTCTTCTTTTAGCATTTGAATTTCTTCTGTTGTTGGTTCATATCCATTAGCTATAAGTGTAGCTAACATTTCAGCTTCATCAATTGGTTCATTACCTTCTCCTAAAGAACATTCTCCTGTTCCTTGTAATTCTGGAAATTCTTTTAATAATTCTGCATGTGCATCTATAGTTTGAATATAATAACATGTATCATCTGCAGATTGTGGTTGTTGCATTGCTCTATCAACTAAAAATGTAACACTCTCATCCTCTATACTTAGGGTCAGTTTCTTACCGAACACGTCTATCATTGCTTTAGCCGTGTTTAAGAATGGTCTTCCTAATATGAGAGGAACTTGAGAATCTTCTTCCATGTCCAGAACAACAAAATCTACTGGAAATACTAAAGTACCAACTTTAACTAGCATGTTCTCCATTATCCCTCTAGGATATTTTATTGATCTATCGGCTAGTTGTATGCTTATTCTGGTTGGTTTCAATTCTCCAAGGTCTAGTTTAGCGTATAGTGAATACGACATTAAATTTATACTAGCACCTAAGTCTGCCAATGCTTCTATTGAACTAAGACTACCCAGAAAATATGGAATTGTGAAACTTCCTGGATCAGATAATTTTTCTGGTATCTTATTCAACAGCACTGCTGAACAATTAGCATTCATAGTAACAGCCGAGAGTTCTTCCATTTTCTTTCTATTTGAGATTAGATCTTTCAAGAATTTAGCATATCTAGGCATTCCTGAAATCACATCAATGAAAGGAAGATTTACATTTATCTGTTTAAACATATCCAAGAATTTGGATTGCCCGGCTTCAAGTTTTTCTTTCTTCATTTTACTCGGGTAAGGAAGTGGTGGTTGGTATGGTTTAACATAAGGTTTATCCTTAACTGTGTTATCTTCATTAACCTTTTCAACTACCGGTTCTTTTTCCTTATCTTGATCAGGTTGTGGTTCTTGTGGAGTAGGAATAGCTTCATCAGAAGTTACAGGTATTTCAGGTGGTTTAAGTGTTGTACCACTTCTTGTGGTAATGGCTTTAGCTGTTTCATTCCGGGGGTTAGCATTTGTATCACTAGGTAGACTTCCCGGTTTTCTTTCACCTATTAACCTTGCTAGGTTACTTACTTCTTGTTCCAGATTTTGAATAGAAGTTTGTTGATTTCTAAATGCTTGAGCATTTTGTTCATTAGTTTGTTTCTGAGAGGTGAAAAACTGCGTTTGAGTTTCAACTAGCTTCGTCATCATATCTTCTAAATTCGGCTTTTTATCATCGGTTTGTTGTGGTGGTTTCTTTTGAAAATTAGGTCTTTGCTGATTATAAGTATTATTGGATACTTGTTGATTGCTAGGACCTTGTTGGTTGTTGTATGGAATATTTCGGTTATAATTCTGGTTTTGATTGTAAATCGGTCTCCGCGGTTGATAATTATTCTGATAATTATTTCCAGGCCTTTGGTTTATGTATGAAATATTCTCTCTTTGTTCCATTGTTAATTCAATACTGAGACAATCTTTTGTCAAATGTGGTCCTCCACACTGCTCACAACTAATTCGTATTGAGTGAATATCTTTAGTCATCTTTTCCATTCGTCTCTCCACAACATCTATCTTTGCGGAAATAGAATCTAAGTCATGGCTAGAATCGGCTCTAGCTGCTTTAGATGATCTAACGATATCTTTTTCTTGGTGCCACTCATGTGAGTGGGAAGCAGTATTATCAATAATTTTGTAAGCATCAGTTTCGGTTTTCTTCATAATAGAACCACCAGCTGCTATATCTATGTCTTTTCTTGTAGTGATGTCGCATCCTTGGTAGAATATTTGTACTATTTGACAGGTGTCTAAACCATGTTGCGGACATCCTCTTAACAACTTTCCATATCTAGTCCACGCCTCATATAGAGTTTCATTTGGTTTCTGTGTAAACGTAACAATTTCTACTTGAAGTCTTACGGCTTTAGATGCAGGAAAGAATTGTTTAAGAAATTTGTCAACTAAAACGTCCCATGTATCGATCGCCCCTTCAGGTAACGATTCCAACCAATCTTTGGCTTTTCCCTTTAAAGTCCAAGGAAATAACATGAGATATATCTGTTCATCCTCCACTTCTCGGATTTTAAATAGTGTGCAGATCCTATTAAAGGTACGTAGATGTTCATTTGGATCTTCCTTCGGCGCACCACTAAATTGGCATTGATTAGTCACCATGTGTAGAATTTGTCCTTTGATTTCATAATCTGGCGCATTAATGTCTGGATGAGTAATTGCGTGACCTTGGCCAGTGCGTTTAGCTCTCATTCGGTCTTCCATACTTAAAGGTTCCAGATTCTCCATAGCTGAATTTGTTAAATCGGTATCACTAGATGATTCTAATTTAATGGTTCGTTCCTCAACAATCTGTGTTTGAATGATTGGTGGCTCCGGAGGAAAGTTTAGTGGTTCAGGATCTACGAACCGTTCCTGAATATTTTCCGGATTCTCAAATGTGAGGTCGGGTTCAAAAAATGGATTATCGGAAATTTGAACTGAAGTACTTGGTCGACTGGATGACGATTCTAAAGAAAAATCAACGGCGGTTATATTTGCTAAATGTCTTGATCTAGTTACAGGTGGTGAACGTACAAAAGGTGGTGAACGTCTTGCTCGGTGCATTCACTGAATATCCTATTAGTTTTTAAAAAGGAAAGAAAAATTATAATAAGTTATCCAACCAATAGACTTTTCTGATTTTGCCCACGTTTTGAATAGCCAAAAGATGCAGCAGAGGGGCAGGATTCGTTTGGTCTCAATATAATTGAGGACTGTTTGGCTCCAATAACCCGGTCCACGTACAAATCCAACTATTACTACGAACCAGAAAATTTTGATGTCTATTAATTTAACCACTTAAAATAAATTTTCGTAATTTTAAGAAATTTAGATAAGAAGTAGAATAAAAATCTATGTCCTAAAAACTAGAATAGCGAGAAATAAGAAAGAAAAAGAGTTCGTCGGAAAAAGGTCGAAAAAGAAAAATGGTTGAAAAATAAAAGGTGACGAAAAAAATAAAAGAAACTTATAAAACTTAAAAGTACTTGACTAACCTAACCTTTTACTACAACTAACTTAAAATTATAATCGCAAATTGAGATTACTAATTGGAATGATAATTGATACATAGGTAAAAGTTGTCTAAAAATATTAAAGCTTACAGGAAAAACTAAATCCCAAATGGAAATAACTTAAAAAGAAACTAAAACTTAAAAAGGCGTCGCAAAATTCTAAAGTACCTAAATCTTAGTCTAAAGAAAAAGCACTTAAGGAATTCTACGGCAAAGCCTAAAAATCTAGGAGTAAAAATGACTATTGCAAAAACTAAGTTTAAAACTAAATATGAGCTAAAAATACAAATATTACGCTAAAACGATTAAAAAGGGACAAAATATAAAAATATACAAAAAGTTGTAAAAAGTACAATTTTTATAAAAATATTATTTTTATATTATTTATTTAATAAAAATATTAATTTTACAATTTAATAAAACTAATTAATACTAAATACATAAATTAAATAAAAAGTAAAAGTTAAAATAAAATTAATTATAACAATAATAATAATTAGGGTTAATAATAATAATAATTAATAATTAACCGTAATTAATGCTGAATTAGGGCTTCTGTCGGCGTGTCAGGTTATCTCCGCGAGTCGCGGTATTTAATGCATCAAACCCCGTGAGTCGCGGGGTTCCAAAATTCAACTCTGGCACAGTTTGAATCGACGCGTTTTTTTTTTATTTATTTTATTTTCTGTTTTTAATTTTTTTCTGTTTATATAAAAAAAATATGTGTATAAATAAAACTTATATTTAAAACTTAAATAAAAATAGAATCACTTTATAATTTTATAAATAAAAATCTTAAAACTAGATTTATATATATATTTTTTTTATATTTTTTTTTTTATATATATTTTTAAATAAAAACAAAATACTTAAATAAAAACTTATGTTTTTATAAACTAAAATAAAAATAAAGAAACTTATAAAACTTTTAACAAACTCTTAAAAATACTTATATTTTTGTTTTTCTTTTTATATTTTCGAATATTTAAAACGTATTTTTACAAAAGCGACTTTTAATAGAAAAAATCTCTTTTTTTTATTATTAGCGTTGCGCTTCCGGCGTTTAGAAAGTTCCCCGGCAGCGGCGCCAAAAATACTTGATGTCAAAGCTAAGGGGTATAAAATACTATTAAATTTTTGCAGGAAATACTATTAAAAACGATACAATTTTACACAAGATATTTATTTATTTATAGAATGGATATACTTAAACCTTGCTACAACACTTATAGGCAGTGTACCTAATCGTACAGTAGTGTAGTTTTTAGTAAGTCCGGTTCGTTCCACAGGGAATCTTTTTTTTAAACAAAGCTCAACGCTATATTAATTTACTTTTATAAAAATACAAACATATATATAAGTAATATTATTATTATAAAGGGGGTTTTTACCGTTTAATGACCGGTTTGTCGATTTTAACACTTTAGTTGCAGTTAAAACCTAATGTAAAATATTAAATAAATAAAAGACTTAATTTAAAGCGTAAAGTAAATAACGATAATGAAATTGCGAATAATAAAAGTGCGATAAAATAAAATTGCGATAATTAAAAAGTACGATAATTAAAAGTGCGATTAAATAACAATAAATAAAAGTGCGATAATTAGAAGTGCAATTAAATATAAAATAAAGGAAATTAAATATGAAATAAAAGAATTATGCTTATTTAAACTTCCGTAATCATGATGTTTGACGTGTTGATTTTAGTTTTATGCCCATGGGTTAATTGTCCTTTGTCCTGGATTATTTAATATGTCCGTCTGGTTTTTATCCATAACAGTCCATCAGTCATAAATATAAAGTGCGAGTGTCCTCGTCAAATTATTCTTATACCCGAAGTTAAATATTCCAACTAATTGGGGATTCGAATTGTAACAAGGTTTTAATACTTTGTTTAATGAATACACCAGGTTATCGACTGCGTGTAAACCAAGGTTTTACTACTTTGTTAACAATTACACCAATTACCCTTGAATGTAATTTCACCCCTGTTTTGATTATTCTAGTGGCTATTAATCCATTCCCGTGTCCGGTTAAATGAACGATTATTCGTACATATAAATACCCCGCCCATCGTGTCCGATCGAGTGTATATGGTAATTTATAAGGACGCCCAATTATAAATCTTTATATTAACATTAACAAACTATCATTTAGTTAAACAAATATAAAGCCCATTAATAGCCCATAGTCTAATTTCCACAAGTGTCGTTCTTTTGTCCAAACCCCAATTATGGTACAAAGCCCAATTACCCAATTTTAGTAATTAGCCCAACATCATGATTACTTCGTTTTAAATAAGCATAATAATAACTTAGCTACGAGACATTAATGTAAAAAGGTTGAACATAACTTACAATGATTAAAAATAGCGTAGCGTTACACGGACAGAATTTCGACTTACACCCTTACAACATTCGCTAACATACCCTTATAATTCTAATAATAAGGGTATGTTAGCGAATGTTGTAAGGGTGTAAGTCGAAATTCTGTCCGTGTAACGCTATGCTATTTTTAATCATTGTAAGTTATGTTCAACCTTTTTACATTAATGTCTCGTAGCTAAGTTATTATTATGCTTATTTAAAACGAAGTAATCATGATGTTGGGCTAATTACTAAAATTGGGTAATTGGGCTTTGTACCATAATTGGGGTTTGGACAAAAGAACGACACTTGTGGAAATTAGACTATGGGCTATTAATGGGCTTTATATTTGTTTAACTAAATGATAGTTTGTTAATGTTAATATAAAGATTTACAATTGGGCGTCCTTATAAATTACCATATACACTCGATCGGACACGATGGGCGGGGTATTTATATGTACGAATAATCGTTCATTTAACCGGACACGGGAATGGATTAATAGCCACTAGAATAATCAAAACAGGGGTGAAATTACATTCAAGGGTAATTGGTGTAATTGTTAACAAAGTAGTAAAACCTTGGTTTACACGCAGTCGATAACCTGGTGTATTCATTAAACAAAGTATTAAAACCTTGTTACAATTCGAATCCCCAATTAGTTGGAATATTTAACTTCGGGTATAAGAATAATTTGACGAGGACACTCGCACTTTATATTTATGACTGATGGACTGTTATGGACAAAAACCAGACGGACAAATTAAATAATCCAGGACAAAGGACAATTAACCCATGGGCATAAAACTAAAATCAACACGTCAAACATCATGATTACGGAAGTTTAAATAAGCATAATTCTTTTATTTCATATTTAATTTCCTTTATTTTATATTTAATTGCACTTCTAATTATCGCACTTTTATTTATTGTTATTTAATCGCACTTTTAATTATCGTACTTTTTAATTATCGCAATTTTATTTTATCGCACTTTTATTATTCGCAATTTCATTATCGTTATTTACTTTACGCTTTAAATTAAGTCTTTTATTTATTTAATATTTTACATTAGGTTTTAACTGCAACTAAAGTTTTAAAATCGACAAACCGGTCATTAAACGGTAAAAACCCCCCATTATAATAATAATATTACTTATATATATGTTTGTATTTTTATAAAAGTAAATTAATATAGCGTTGAGCTTTGTTTAAAAAAAAAGATTCCCTGTGGAACGAACCGGACTTACTAAAAACTACACTACTGTACGATTAGGTACACTGCCTATAAGTGTTGTAGCAAGGTTTAAGTATATCCATTCTATAAATAAATAAATATCTTGTGTAAAATTGTATCGTATTTAATAGTATTTCCTGCAAAAATTTAATAGTATTTTATACCCCTTAGCTTTGACATCAAGTATTTTTGGCGCCGCTGCCGGGGATCCTCTTAAACGCCGGAAGCGCAACGCTAATATTAAAAAAAAAAAAAGAAGAGATTTTTAGTTAACTTTTATTAAAATTCGTTTTTGTAAAAATACGTTTTAATTATTCAAAAATATAAAAAGAAAAACAAAAATATAAGTATTTTTAAGATTTTGTTAAATATTTAAGTTTTATAAGTTTCTTTATTTTTATTTTAGTTTATAAAAATATAAGTTTTATTTAAATATCTTTTATTTATTTAAAAACAGAAAACAGAAAATAAAAAAAAAAATAAAGAAAAACGCTTAAATTTTCTGTTCCAGGGTTGAATTTTGGAACCCCGCGACTCGCGGGGTTTTCTGCATTAATTACCGCGACTCGCGGAGCTGCTCTGACACGCGAACATGAAGCCCTAATCCTGCATTTATTACGGATTATTATTAATTATTATTATTATTAACCCTAATTATTATTAATATTATAATTAAGTTTTATTTTAATTTAAGTTTTATTTAATTTATATTTTAGTTTAATTAATTTAATTAAATTGTAAAATTAATAGTTTAATAAAATAAATAATATAAAAATAATATTTTTATAAAAATTGTACTTTTTACAACTTTTTGTATATTTTTATAGTTTGTCCCTTTTTAATCGTTTTAGCGTAATATTTGTATTTTTAGCTCATATTTAATTTTAAACTTAGTTTTTGCTATAGTTATTTTTACTCCTAGATTTTTAGGCTTTGCCGTAGAATTCCTTAAGTGCTTTTTCTTTAGACTAAGATTTAGGTGCTTTAGAATTTTGCGACGCCTTTTTAAGTTTTAGTTTCTTTTTAAGTTATTTCCATTTGGGATTTAGTTTTTCCTGTAAGCTTTAATATTTTTAGACAACTTTTACCTATGTATCAATTATCATTCCAATTAGTAATCTCAATTTGCGATTATAATTTTAAGTTAGTTGTAGTAATAAGGTTAGGTTAGTCAAGTACTTTTAAGTTTTATAAGTTTCTTTTATTTTTTCGTCACCTTTTATTTTTCAACCATTTTTCTTTTTCGACCTTTTTCCGACGAACTCTTTTTCTTTCTTATTTCTCGCTATTCTAGTTTTAGGACATAGATTTTTATTCTACTTCTTATCTAAATTTCTTAAAATTACGAAAATTTATTTTAAGTGGTTAAATTAATAGACATCAAAATTTTCTGGTTCGTAGTAATAGTTGGATTTGTACGTGGACCGGGTTATTGGAGCCAAACAGTCCTCAATTATATTGAGACCAAACGAATCCTGCCCCTCTGCTGCATCTTTTGGCTATTCAAAACGTGGGCAAAATCAGAAAAGTCTATTGGTTGGATAACTTATTATAATTTTTCTTTCCTTTTTAAAAACTAATAGGATATTCAGTGAATGCACCGAGCAAGACGTTCACCACCTTTTGTACGTTCACCACCTGTAACTAGATCAAGACATTTAGCAAATATAACCGCCGTTGATTTTTCTTTAGAATCGTCATCCAGTCGACCAAGTACTTCAGTTCAAATTTCCGATAATCCATTTTTTGAACCCGACCTCACAATTGAGAATCCGAAAAATATTCAGGAACGGTTCGTAGATCCTGAACCACTAAACTTTCCTCCGGAGCCACCAATCATTCAAACAGAGATTGTTGAGGAACGAACCATTAAATCAGAATCATCTAGTGATACCGATTCAACAAATTCAATTATGGAGAATCTGGAACCTTTAAGTATGGAAGACCGAATGAGAGCTAAACGCACTGGCCAAGGTCACGCAATTACTCATCCAGACGTTAATGCGCCAGATTATGAAATCAAAGGACAAATTCTACACATGGTGACTAATCAATGCCAATTTAGTGGTGCGCCGAAGGAAGATCCTAATGAACATCTACGTACCTTTAATAGGATCTGCACACTATTTAAAATCCGAGAAGTGGAGGATGAACAGATATATCTCATGTTATTTCCTTGGACTTTAAAGGGAGAAGCCAAAGATTGGTTGGAATCGTTACCTGAAGGGGCGATCGATACATGGGATGTTTTAGTTGACAAATTTCTTAAACAATTCTTTCCTGCATCTAAAGCCGTAAGACTTCAAGCAGAAATTGTTACGTTCACACAGAAACCAAATGAAACTCTATATGAGGCGTGGACTAGATATGGAAAGTTGTTAAGAGGATGTCCGCAACATGGTTTAGACACCTGTCAAATAGTACAAATATTCTACCAAGGATGCGACAGCACTACAAGGAAAGACATAGATATAGCAGCTGGTGGTTCTATTATGAAGAAAACCGAAACTGATGCTTACAAAATTATTGATAATACTGCTTCCCACTCACATGAGTGGCACCAAGAAAAAGATATCGTTAGATCATCTAAAGCAGCTAGAGCCGATTCTAGCCATGACTTAGATTCCATTTCCGCAAAGATAGATACTGTGGAGAGACGAATGGAAAAGATAACTAAGGATATTCACTCAATACGAATTAGTTGTGAGCAGTGTGGAGGACCACATTTGACAAAAGATTGTCTCAGTATTGAATTAACAATGGAACAAAGAGAGAATATTTCATACATAAACCAAAGGCCTGGAAATAATTATCAGAATAATTATCAACCGCCAAGACCGATTTACAATCAAAACCAGAATTATAACAGAAATATTCCATACAACAACCAACAAGGTCCTAGCAATCAACAAGTATCTAATAATACTTATAATCAGCAAAGACCTAATTTTCAAAACAAACCACCACAACAAACCGATGATAAAAAGCCGAATTTAGAAGATATGATGACGAAGCTAGTTGAAACTCAAACGCAGTTTTTCACATCTCAGAAACAAACCAATGAACAAAATGCTCAAGCATTTTGAAATCAACAAGCTTCTATTCAAAATCTGGAACAAGAAGTAAGTAACCTAGCAAGGTTAATAGGTGAAAGAAAACCGGGAAGTCTACCTAGTGATACAAATGCTAACCCCAGGAATGAAACAGCTAGAGCCATTACCACAAGAAGTGGTACAACACTTAAACCACCTGAAATACCTGTAACTTCTGATGAAGCTATTCCTACTCCACAAGAACCACAACCTGATCAAGATAAGGAAAAAGAACCGGTAGTTGAAAAGGTTAATGAAGATAACACAGTTAAGGATAAACCTTATGTTAAACCATACCAACCACCACTTCCTTACCCGAGTAAAATGAAGAAAGAAAAACTTGAAGCCGAGCAATCCAAATTCTTGGATATGTTTAAACAGATAAATGTAAATCTTCCTTTCATTGATGTGATTTCAGGAATGCCTAGATATGCTAAATTCTTGAAAGATCTAATCTCAAATAGAAGGAAAATGGAAGAACTCTCGGCTGTTACTATGAATGCTAATTGTTCAGCAGTGCTGTTGAATAAGATACCAGAAAAACTATCTGATCCAGGAAGTTTCACAATTCCATGTTTTCTGGGTAGTCTTAGTTCAATAGAAGCATTGGCAGACTTAGGTGCTAGTATAAATTTAATGCCGTATTCACTATACGCTAAACTTGTAGTGACCCGAACTTTTCCATGTTTATATATATTAATTGAGATTGATATTTACATGATTAAATGTTTCCAACATATTAAGCAATCAAACTTGTTAAGACTTGATTAATTGAAATAGGTTTCATATAGACAATTGACTACCCAAGTTGACCGGTGATTCACGAACGTTAAAACTTGTAAAAACTATATGATGACATATATATGGTTATATATATAGTTAACATGATATTATGATAAGTAAACATATCATTAAGTATATTAACAATGAACTACATATGTAAAAACAAGACTACTAACTTAATGATTTTGAAATGAGACATATATGTAACGATTATCGTTGTAACGACATTTAATGTATATATATCATATTAAGAGATATTTGTACATCATAATATCATGATAATATAATAATTTAAAATCTCTTTTGATATTATAAACATTGGGTTAACAACATTTAACAAGATCGTTAACCTAAAGGTTTCAAAACAACATTTACATGTAACGACTAACGATGACTTAATGACTCAGTTAAAATGTATATACATGCAGTATTTTAATATGTATTCATACACTTTTGAAAGACTTCAAGACACTTATCAAAATACTTCTACTTAACAAAAATGCTTACAATTACATCCTCGTTCAGTTTCATCAACAATTCTACTCGTATGCACCCGTATTCGTACTCGTACAATACACAGCTTTTAGATGTATGTACTATTGGTATATACACTCCAATGATCAGCTCTTAGCAGCCCATGTGAGTCACCTAACACATGTGGGAACCATCATTTGGCAACTAGCATGAAATATCTCATAAAATTACAAAAATATGAGTAATCATTCATGACTTATTTACATGAAAACAAAATTACATATCCTTTATATCTAATCCATACACCAACGACCAAAAACACCTACAAACACTTTCATTCTTCAATTTTCTTCATCTAATTGATCTCTCTCAAGTTCTATCTTCAAGTTCTAAGTATTCTTCATAAATTCCAAAAGTTCTAGTTTCATAAAATCAAGAATACTTTCAAGTTTGCTAGCTCACTTCCAATCTTGTAAGGTGATAATCCAACCTCAAGAAATCTTTGTTTCTTACAGTAGGTTATCATTCTAATACAAGGTAATAATCATATTCAAACTTTGGTTCAATTTCTATAACTATAACAATCTTATTTCAAGTGATGATCTTACTTGAACTTGTTTTCGTGTCATGATTCTGCTTCAAGAACTTCGAGCCATCCAAGGATCCATTGAAGCTAGATCCATTTTTCTCTTTTCCAGTAGGTTTATCCAAGGAACTTAAGGTAGTAATGATGTTCATAACATCATTCGATTCATACATATAAAGCTATCTTATTCGAAGGTTTAAACTTGTAATCACTAGAACATAGTTTAGTTAATTCTAAACTTGTTGGCAAACAAAAGTTAATCCTTCTAACTTGACTTTTAAAATCAACTAAACACATGTTCTATATCTATATGATATGCTAACTTAATGATTTAAAACCTGGAAACACGAAAAACACCGTAAAACCGGATTTACGCCGTCGTAGTAACACCGCGGGCTGTTTTGGGTTAGTTAATTAAAAACTATGATAAACTTTGATTTTAAAGTTTTTATTCTGAGAAAATGACTTTTATTATGAACATGAAACTATATCCAAAAATTATGATTAAACTCAAAGTGGAAGTATGTTTTCTAAAATAGTCATCTAGACGTCGTTCTTTCGACTGAAATGACTACCTTTACAAAAACGACTTGTAACTTATTTTTCCGACTATAAACCTATACTTTTCTGTTTAGATTCATAAAATAGAGTTCAATATGAAACCATAGCAATTTGATTCACTCAAAACGGATTTAAAATGAAGAAGTTATGGGTAAAACAAGATTGGATAATTTTTCTCATTTTAGCTACGTGAAAATTAGTAACAAATCTATTCCAACCATAACTTAATCAACTTGTATTGTATATTATATAATCTTGAGATACCATAGACACGTATACAATGTTTCGACCTATCATGTCGACACATCTATATATATTTCGGAACAACCATAGACACTCTATATGTGAATGTTGGAGTTAGCTATACAGGGTTGAGGTTGATTCCAAAATATATATAGTTTGAGTTGTGATCAATACTGAGATACGTATACACTGGGTCGTGGATTGATTCAAGATAATATTTATCGATTTATTTCTGTACATCTAACTGTGGACAACTAGTTGTAGGTTACTAACGAGGACAGCTGACTTAATAAACTTAAAACATCAAAATATATTAAAAGTGTTGTAAATATATTTTGAACATACTTTGATATATATGTATATATTGTTATAGGTTCGTGAATCAACCAGTGGCCAAGTCTTACTTCCCGACGAAGTAAAAATCTGTGAAAGTGAGTTATAGTCCCACTTTTAAAATCTAATATTTTTAGGATGAGAATACATGCAGGTTTTATAAATGATTTACAAAGTAGACACAAGTACGTGAAACTACATTCTATGGTTGAATTATCGAAATCGAATATGCCCCTTTTTATTAAGTCTGGTAATCTAAGAATTAGGGAACAGACACCCTAATTGACGCGAATCCTAAAGATAGATCTATTGGGCCTAACAAACCCCATCCAAAGAACCGGATGCTTTAGTACTTCGAAATTTATATCATATCCGAAGGGTGTCCCGGAATGATGGGGATATTCTTATATATGCATCTTGTTAATGTCGGTTACCAGGTGTTCACCATATGAATGATTTTTATCTCTATGTATGGGATGTGTATTGAAATATGAAATCTTGTGGTCTATTGTTACGATTTGATATATATATAGGTTAAACCTATAACTCACCAACATTTTTGTTGACGTTTAAGGCATGTTTATTCTCAGGTGAATATTAAGAGCTTCCGCTGTTGCATACTAAAATAAGGACAAGATTTGGAGTCCATATTTGTATGATATTGTGTAAAAACTGCATTCAAGAAACTGATTTCGATGTAACATATTTGTATTGTAAACCATTATGTAATGGTCGTGTGTAAACAGGATATTTTAGATTATCATTATTTGATAATCTACGTAAAGCTTTTTAAACCTTTATTTATGAAATAAAGGTTATGGTTTGTTTTAAAAATGAATGCAGTCTTTGAAAAACGTCTCATATAGAGGTCAAAACCTCGCAACGAAATCAATTAATATGGAACGTTTTTAATCAATAAGAACGGGACATTTCAGTTGGTATCAGAGCGTTGGTCTTAGAGAACCAGAATTTTTCATTAGTGTGTCTTATCGAGTTTGTTAGGATGCATTAGTGAGTCTGGACTTCGACCGTGTTTACTTGAAAAATGATTGCTTAACAAATTTTGTTGGAAACTATATATTTTTAACATGTGAATATTATGTGATATATTAATCTCTTAACGCGTTTGATATTATGTGATAGATGTCTACCTCTAGAACAAGTCCCATTGACTCACCTAATAATAATGAAGAGTCAAATGTAAATTGGAATGATTCGTGGACTGATTCACAAGTTCCCGAAGAGGAACCGGAAGAAGAGTCGGAACCGGAAGAAGAATCGGAACCGGAAGAAGAATCGGAACCGGATGAAGAAATAGAACCGGTGGGGGAAATAATAAAACGGTTAAGTAAAAGAAAATCCTCAACCAACCGACCAAGGTTAATTATGGTCAATGGTGTTTCCGCCAAGGAAGCAAAATATTGGGAGGATTACCAATTCTCCGATGAATCGGATTCTGACGAGAATTCCGATGATGTTATAGAAATTACCCCAACTGAATTTAAAAAGGCAAAAGAAAATAATAAGGGAAAGGGCATAAAAATAGAGAAATCTAATTCCAACCCCGATGAACTTTATATGTATCGTCAACGCCCGAAGTCCTTAAGTTGTAACAATGACCCGGGAACCTCTAAACCACCAGGTTTTTCTAAACCAATGTGGACAACGACGGCTCGTATTAGGGGAACATCATATATCCCTAGAAACTTGGCAAAACGAACCAAAACCGAAGAAGAAGAAATGAGCGAGTCGGAATAAGATAGTTGTATTCGTGTGGTGTAATATATGTAATATAGTGTTCTTATGCTTTATGATATATGTAAAAATTGCTTGTATTAATAAGTATTTTTTTATGAATCTAACTCTTGTCTATTTTACAGTTTAAAAACACAAAATGGATAGACAACCCAATATTTTAAGAGACCTACCCGGAGACATGATTGATGAAATCTTGTCTAGAGTCGGCCAGAATTCCTCGGCACAACTATTTAAGGCGAGATCAGTTTGTAAGACATTCGAAGAACGTTCCAAGAATGTCTTGGTTTATAAGAGACTTTCGTTTGAAAGATGGGGGATATCACATTGGGAAACCCATAAGTTACGATGTGTTTACTTTGACGCATATATTGCGGGGAACCCAAATGCTATTTTACGCAACGGGTTAAGAAATTATTTTGACTCAATATATCCGAATATTGGACTTCGTGATTTAGAAAAAGCGGCTAACATGCAACATAAAGAAGCATGTTATGCTTACGGATTAGTAATGTTCGCTTCTCACCAAAGTGAGAACAAGAACATTGGGCTACAACTATTAAACAAAACGTTTCCATAAGTGACAGAGTCGGTAATTGGGGTAAGAAATGAGGTTTTTAGATTATTACGGGACTGTTGGACATTACGTAACCCTCGTCCCTTTGACGACGTTACAACACGCTGTCTTATCAATGGCCATAACGGTTATGTTGCACAAGACCAAGGATGGGAAGTAGTCCTAGTAAAACCAGAATGCATGACTTGTTTCTAGACGTATGAATTACGTGTCTTTATTGCCTTTGCTGAACGACTTGTGTACTAGCTAGAATTATCTTCACAACTATCTTGTATCAAAGTTATTGTGTGCTATATTTCATGCTTTATGTAAAATAAGCGGTATTGTAAGTTTGTAAAATATTGTATAAAAGTTTGAACGCGAAATATTATTATAATCAGTTTTTCATATAGAATTGTAGTAGTTGAATTGTATATTAGCTACTAAGTATGAACTTAACGGGTAGGTACTACCCGAATTTAAACTTATAAAACGCTAATATGAAGAAAAAGCTTTTATAAATGAGTTCATATTATGCTACGAAATACTATTAACTACTCTTAATATTCTGTATGATTAACTTGTTCCATTTGACTATTTTGAAGGAAATGGCACCGACTACTAGACACACCGTGAATATGAATGAAGAGGAATTCCGTACTTTTCTAGCTTCAAACATAGCCGCAGTACAGGCTGCGCTACATACCAACAATAACCTTGGATCTAGCAGTACAGGAAATCGTGTAGGATGCACCTACAAAGAATTCACTGCCTGCAAACCTTGGAATTTGATGGAACCGAAGGACCGATCGGATTGAAACGGTGGACCGAGAAGGTCGAATCGGTGTTTGCCATAAGTAAGTGTACTGAAGAGGACAAAGTGAAGTACGCTACGCATACCTTCACAGGTTCTGCGTTAACATGGTGGAATACCTATCTAGAGCAAGTGGGACAAGATGATGCGTACGCACTACCGTGGTCAGCATTCAAGCACTTGATGAACGAGAAGTACCGTCCCAGAACCGAGGTCAATAAGCTCAAGACAGAACTTAGAGGGTTACGAACCCAAGGATTTGATATTACCACGTACGAAAGACGATTCACAGAATTGTGCCTATTGTGTCCGGGAGCATTCGAAGATGAGGAAGAGAAGATCGACGCATTTGTGAAAGGATTACCGGAAAGAATTCAAGAAGATATAAGTTCACACGAGCCCGCCTCTATACAACAGGCATGTAGAATGGCTCACAAACTAGTGAACCAGATTGAAGAAAGAATTAAAGAACAGACTGCTGAAGAGGCCAATGTGAAGCAAGTCAAAAGAAAGTGGGAGGATAACGGTGATAAGAATCACCAATACAACAACAACAGCAATTACAACAATAATCGCAACAATTATCCCAACAATCGCAACATCAATCGCAACTACAACAAACGGCCCAACAACAACAACAACAACAACAACAACAACTACAACAATCATCCCAACAACAATAATAACCGCAACAACAACAACAATCAGAAGCAGCTATGCCAAAGGTGTGAAAAGAATCACTCGGGGTTCTGCACCAAATTTTGCAACAAGTGTAAAAGAAATGGTCATAGCGCGGCGAAGTGTGAGGTCTAAGGACCAGGGGTTAATAGAACGAAAGGAACAAATGGTGTCGGAACGAGTAATGGCGGAGCAAGTAGTGTCGGAGCAAGTTATGCCAATGTAGTTTGTTATAAATGTGGAAAACCGGGCCACATTATTAGAAATTGCCCGAACCAGGAGAACACGAATAGACAAGGCCGTGGAAGAGTTTTCAATATTAATGCGGCAGAGGCACAGGAAGACCCGGAGCTTGTTACGGGTACGTTTCTTATTGACAATAAATCTGCTTACGTTTTATTTGATTCGGGTGCGGATAGAAGCTATATGAGTAGAGATTTTTGTGCTAAATTAAGTTGTTCATTGACGCCTTTGGATAGTAAATTTTTACTCGAATTAGCAAATGGTAAATTAATTTCAGCAGATAATATATGTCGGAATCGAGAAATTAAACTGGTTAGCGAAACATTTAAGATTGATTTGATACCAGTAGAGTTAGGGAGTTTTGATGTGATAATCGGTATGGACTGGTTGAAAGAAGTGAAAGCGGAGATCGTTTGTTACAAAAATGCAATTCGCATTATACGAGAAAAAGGAAAACCCTTAATGGTGTACGGAGAAAAGGGCAACACGAAGCTACATCTTATTAGTAATTTGAAGGCACAAAAACTAATAAGAAAAGGTTGCTATGCTGTTCTAGCACACGTCGAGAAAGTACAAACTGAAGAAAAGAGCATCAATGATGTTCCCATTGCAAAAGAATTTCCCGATGTATTTCCGAAAGAATTACCGGGATTACCCCCACATCGATCCGTTGAATTTCAAATAGATCTTGTACCAGGAGCTGCACCAATAGCTTGTGCTCCTTACAGACTCGCACCCAGCGAGATGAAAGAACTACAAAGCCAATTACAAGAACTTTTAGAGCGTGGTTTCATTCGACCAAGCACATCACCGTGGGGAGCTCCTGTTTTGTTTGTCAAGAAGAAAGATGGTACATTCAGGTTGTGTATCGACTACCGAGAGTTGAACAAACTTACCATCAAGAACCGCTATCCACTACCGAGAATCGATGACTTATTTGATCAACTACAAGGCTCGTCTGTTTATTCAAAGATTGACTTACGTTCCGGGTATCATCAAATGCGGGTGAAAGAAGATGATATTCCAAAGACTGCTTTCAGAACACGTTACGGTCATTACGAGTTTATGGTCATGCCGTTTGGTTTAACTAATGCACCAGCTGTGTTCATGGACCTTATGAACCGAGTGTGTGGACCATACCTTGACAAGTTTGTCATTGTTTTCATTGATGACATACTTATTTACTCAAAGAATGACCAAGAACACGGTGAACATTTGAAAAAGGTGTTAGAAGTATTGAGGAAGGAAGAATTGTACGCTAAGTTTTCAAAGTGTGCATTTTGGTTGGAAGAAGTTCAATTCCTCGGTCACATAGTGAACAAAGAAGGTATTAAGGTGGATCCGGCAAAGATAGAAACTGTTGAAAAGTGGGAAACCCCGAAAACTCCGAAACACATACGCCAGTTTTTAGGACTAGCTGGTTACTACAGAAGGTTCATCCAAGACTTTTCCAGAATAGCAAAACCCTTGACTGCATTAACGCATAAAGGGAAGAAATTTGAATGGAATGATGAACAAGAGAAAGCGTTTCAGTTATTGAAGAAAAAGCTAACTACGGCACCTATATTGTCATTGCCTGAAGGGAATGATGATTTTGTGATTTATTGTGATGCATCAAAGCAAGGTCTCGGTTGTGTATTAATGCAACGAACGAAGGTGATTGCTTATGCGTCTAGACAATTGAAGATTCACGAACAAAATTATACGACGCATGATTTGGAATTAGGCGCGGTTGTTTTTGCATTAAAGACTTGGAGGCACTACTTATATGGGGTCAAAAGTATTATATATACCGACCACAAAAGTCTTCAACACATATTTAATCAGAAACAACTGAATATGAGGCAGCGTAGGTGGATTGAATTATTGAATGATTACGACTTTGAGATTCGTTACCACCCGGGGAAGGCAAATGTGGTAGCCGATGCCTTGAGCAGGAAGGACAGAGAACCCATTCGAGTAAAATCTATGAATATAATGATTCATAATAACATTACTACTCAAATAAAGAAGGCGCAACAAGGAGTTTTAAAAGAGGGAAATTTAAAGGATGAAATACCCAAAGGATCGGAGAAGCATCTTAATATTCGGGAAGACGGAACCCGGTATAGGGCTGAAAAGATTTGGGTACCAAAATTTGGAGATATGAGAGAAATGGTACTTAGAGAAGCTCATAAAACCAGATACTCAATACATCCTGGAACGGGGAAGATGTACAAGGATCTCAAGAAACATTTTTGGTGGCCGGGTATGAAAGCCGATGTTGCTAAATACGTAGGAGAATGTTTGACGTGTTCTAAGGTCAAAGCTGAGCATCAGAAACCATCAGGTCTACTTCAACAACCCGAAATCCCGGAATGGAAATGGGAAAACATTACCATGGATTTCATCACTAAATTGCCAAGGACTGCAAGTGGTTTTGATACTATTTGGGTAATAGTTGACCGTCTCACCAAATCAGCACACTTCTTGCCAATAAGAGAAGATGACAAGATGGAGAAGTTAGCACGACTGTATTTGAAGGAAGTCATCTCCAGACATGGAATACCAATCTCTATTATCTCTGATAGGGATGGCAGATTTATTTCAAGATTCTGGCAGACATTACAGCAAGCATTAGGAACTCGTCTAGACATGAGTACTGCCTATCATCCACAAACTGATGGGCAGAGCGAAAGGACGATACAAACGCTTGAAGACATGCTACGAGCATGTGTTATTGATTTCGGAAACAGTTGGGATCGACATCTACCGTTAGCAGAATTTTCCTACAACAACAGCTACCATTCAAGCATTGAGATGGCGCCGTTTGAAGCACTTTATGGTAGAAAGTGCAGGTCTCCGATTTGTTGGAGTGAAGTGGGGGATAGACAGATTACGGGTCCGGAGATTATACAAGAAACTACCGAGAAGATCATCCAAATTCAACAACGGTTGAAAACCGCCCAAAGTCGACAAAAGAGCTACGCTGACATTAAAAGAAAAGATATAGAATTTGAAATTGGAGAGATGGTCATGCTTAAAGTTGCACCTTGGAAAGGCGTTGTTCGATTTGGTAAACGAGGGAAATTAAATCCAAGGTATATTGGACCATTCAAGATTATTGATCGTATCGGACCAGTAGCTTACCGACTAGATTTACCTCAACAACTCGCGGCTGTACATAACACTTTCCACGTCTCGAATTTAAAGAAATGTTTTGCTAAAGAAGATCTCACTATTCCGTTAGATGAAATTCAAATCAACGAAAAACTTCAATTCATCGAAGAACCCGTCGAAATAATGGATCGTGAGGTTAAAAGACTTAAGCAAAACAAGATACCAATTGTTAAGGTTCGATGGAATGCTCGTAGAGGACCCGAGTTCACCTGGGAGCGTGAAGATCAGATGAAGAAGAAATACCCTCATCTATATCCAGAAGATTCGTCAACACCTTCAACAGCTTAAAATTTCGGGACGAAATTTATTTAACGGGTAGGTACTGTAGTGACCCGAACTTTTCCATGTTTATATATATTAATTGAGATTGATATTTACATGATTAAATGTTTCCAACATATTAAGCAATCAAACTTGTTAAGACTTGATTAATTGAAATAGGTTTCATATAGACAATTGACTACCCAAGTTGACCGGTGATTCACGAACGTTAAAACTTGTAAAAACTATATGATGACATATATATGGTTATATATATAGTTAACATGATATTATGATAAGTAAACATATCATTAAGTATATTAACAATGAACTACATATGTAAAAACAAGACTACTAACTTAATGATTTTGAAACGAGACATATATGTAACGATTATCGTTGTAACGACATTTAATGTATATATATCATATTAAGAGATATTTGTACATCATAATATCATGATAATATAATAATTTAAAATCTCTTTTGATATTATAAACATTGGGTTAACAACATTTAACAAGATCGTTAACCTAAAGGTTTCAAAACAACATTTACATGTAACGACTAACGATGACTTAACGACTCAGTTAAAATGTATATACATGTAGTATTTTAATATGTATTCATACACTTTTGAAAGACTTCAATACAATTATCAAAATACTTCTACTTAACAAAAATGCTTACAATTACATCCTCGTTCAGTTTCATCAACAATTCTACTCGTATGCACCCGTATTAGTACTCGTACAATACACAGCTTTTAGATGTATGTACTATTGGTATATACACTCCAATGATCAGCTCTTAGCAGCCCATGTGAGTCACCTAACACATGTGGGAACCATCATTTGGCAACTAGCATGAAATATCTCATAAAATTACAAAAATATGAGTAATCATTCATGACTTATTTACATGAAAACAAAATTACATATCCTTTATATCTAATCCATACACCAACGACCAAAAACACCTACAAACACTTTCATTCTTCAATTTTCTTCATCTAATTGATCTCTCTCAAGTTCTATCTTCAAGTTCTAAGTGTTCTTCATAAATTCCAAAAGTTCTAGTTTCATAAAATCAAGAATACTTTCAAGTTTGCTAGCTCACTTCCAATCTTGTAAGGTGATCATCCAACCTCAAGAAATCTTTGTTTCTTACAGTAGGTTATCATTCTAATACAAGGTAATAATCATATTCAAACTTTGGTTCAATTTCTATAACTATAACAATCTTATTTCAAGTGATGATCTTACTTGAACTTGTTTTCGTGTCATGATTCTGCTTCAAGAACTTAGAGCCATCCAAGGATCCATTGAAGCTAGATCCATTTTTCTCTTTTCCAGTAGGTTTATCCAAGGAACTTAAGGTAGTAATGATGTTCATAACATCATTCGATTCATACATATAAAGCTATCTTATTCGAAGGTTTAAACTTGTAATCACTAGAACATAGTTTAGTTAATTCTAAACTTGTTCGCAAACAAAAGTTAATCCTTCTAACTTGACTTTTAAAATCAACTAAACACATGTTCTATATCTATATTATATGCTAACTTAATGATTTAAAACCTGGAAACACGAAAAACACCGTAAAACCGGATTTACGCCGTCGTAGTAACACCGCGGGCTGTTTTGGGTTAGTTAATTAAAAACTATGATAAACTTTGATTTTAAAGTTGTTATTCTGAGAAAATGATTTTTATTATGAACATGAAACTATATCCAAAAATTATGATTAAACTCAAAGTGAAAGTATGTTTTCTAAAATGGTCATCTAGACGTCGTTCTTTCGACTGAAATGACTACCTTTACAAAAACGACTTGTAACTTATTTTTCCGACTATAAACCTATACTTTTCTGTTTAGATTCATAAAATAGAGTTCAATATGAAACCATAGCAATTTGATTCACTCAAAACGGATTTAAAATGAAGAAGTTATGGGTAAAACAAGATTGGATAATTTTTCTCATTTTAGCTACGTGAAAATTAGTAACAAATCTATTCCAACCATAACTTAATCAACTTGTATTGTATATTATGTAATCTTGAGATACCATAGACACGTATACAATGTTTCGACCTATCATGTCGACACATCTATATATATTTCGGAACAACCATAGACACTCTATATGTGAATGTTGGAGTTAGCTATACAGGGTTGAGGTTGATTCCAAAATATATATAGTTTGAGTTGTGATCAATACTGAGATACGTATACACTGGGTCGTGGATTGATTCAAGATAATATTTATCGATTTATTTCTGTACATCTAACTGTGGACAACTAGTTGTAGGTTACTAACGAGGACAGCTGACTTAATAAACTTAAAACATCAAAATATATTAAAAGTGTTGTAAATATATTTTGAACATACTTTGATATATATGTATATATTGTTATAGGTTCGTGAATCAACCAGTGGCCAAGTCTTACTTCCCGACGAAGTAAAAATCTGTGAAAGTGAGTTATAGTCCCACTTTTAAAATCTAATATTTTTGGGATGAGAATACATGCAGGTTTTATAAATGATTTATAAAGTAGACACAAGTACGTGAAACTACATTCTATGGTTGAATTATCGAAATCGAATATGCCCCTTTTTATTAAGTCTGGTAATCTAAGAATTAGGGAACAGACACCCTAATTGACGCGAATCCTAAAGATAGATCTATTGGGCCTAACAAACCCCATCCAAAGAACCGGATGCTTTAGTACTTCGAAATTTATATCATATCCGAAGGGTGTCCCGGAATGATGGGGATATTCTTATATATGCATCTTGTTAATGTCGGTTACCAGGTGTTCACCATATGAATGATTTTTATCTCTATGTATGGGATGTGTATTGAAATATGAAATCTTGTGGTCTATTGTTACGATTTGATATATATATAGGTTAAACCTATAACTCACCAACATTTTTGTTGACGTTTAAGGCATGTTTATTCTCAGGTGAATATTAAGAGCTTCCGCTGTTGCATACTAAAATAAGGACAAGATTTGGAGTCCATATTTGTATGATATTGTGTAAAAACTGCATTCAAGAAACTGATTTCGATGTAACATATTTGTATTGTAAACCATTATGTAATGGTCGTGTGTAAACAGGATATTTTAGATTATCATTATTTGATAATCTACGTAAAGCTTTTTAAACCTTTATTTATGAAATAAAGGTTATGGTTTGTTTTAAAAATGAATGCAGTCTTTGAAAAACGACTCATATAGAGGTCAAAACCTCGCAACGAAATCAATTAATATGGAACGTTTTTAATCAATAAGAACGGGACATTTCAAAACTAGACCTTGGAGAATTGAAACCAACCAGAATAAGCATACAACTAGCCGATAGATCAATAAAATATCCTAGAGGGATAATGGAGAACATGCTAGTTAAAGTTGGTACTTTAGTATTTCCAGTAGATTTTGTTGTTCTGGACATGGAAGAAGATTCTCAAGTTCCTCTCATATTAGGAAGACCATTCTTAAACACGGCTAAAGCAATGATAGACGTGTTCGGTAAGAAACTGACCCTAAGTATAGAGGATGAGAGTGTTACCTTTTCAGTTGATAGAGCAATGCAACAACCACAATCTGCAGATGATACATGTTATTATATTCAAACTATAGATGCACATGCAGAATTATTAAAAGAATTTCCAGAATTACAAGGAACAGGAGAATGTTCTTTAGGAGAAGGTAATGAACCAATTGATGAAGCTGAAATGTTAGCTACACTTATAGCTAATGGATATGAACCAACAACAGAAGAAATTCAAATGCTAAAAGAAGAAGACAGATATCGATACAAATCATCGATAGAAGAACCTCCGAAATTAGAGTTAAAGCCACTTCCAAACCATTTGGAATACGCTTATTTACATGGTGAATCTGAATTACCTGTAATAATATCGTCTTCTCTTACTGAAAATGAGAAATCACAACTCATTTCTGTGTTGAAAGCTCATAAACCAGCCATTGCATGGAAGATTCATGATATTAAAGGAATAAGTCCTTCGTATTGCACACATAAAATCCTTATGGAAGAAGGTCATAAAACGTATGTGCAACGCCAACGAAGACTAAATCCTAATATGCAAGATGTAGTTAAGAAAGAGATTATTAAACTGCTAGATGCAGGTTTAATTTATCCAATTTCTGATAGTCCATGGGTAAGCCCAGTTCAATGCGTACCTAAGAAGGGTGGCATGACTGTCATCACAAATGAGAAAAATGAGCTTATTCCTACTAGGACTGTAACAGGATGGCGTGTATGTATTGATTATAGAAAATTAAATGACGCCACCAGAAAAGATCACTTTCCCTTACCTTTCATTGATCAAATGTTGGAAAGATTAGCCGGAAATAGCTACTATTGTTTTCTAGATGGATTTTCTGGATATTTTCAAATTCCAATAGCACCCGAGGACCAAGAGAAAACCACATTCACGTGCCCTTATGGTACTTTTGCTTACAAACGCATGCCATTTGGACTTTGCAACGCCCCTGCAACCTTTCAAAGGTGTATGATGGCGATTTTTCACGACATGATAGAAGAATGCATGGAAGTATTCATGGATGACTTTTCAGTCTTCGGTGATACATTTAAATCATGTCTAGTTAATCTGGAACGAATGCTAATTAGATGCGAAAAATCAAATCTAGTACTTAATTGGGAGAAATGCCATTTCATGGTTAAAGAAGGCATCGTTCTTGGACATAAAATTTCAAAAGAAGGAATTGAAGTGGATAGAGCTAAAGTAGATGTAATTGCTAAACTTCCACATCCCACCAATGTTAGAGGAGTTAGGAGTTTTCTAGGGCATGCCGGTTTTTACCGACGTTTCATAAAAGATTTTTCTAAAATTGCCACTCCTATGAATAAACTCCTAGAAAAGGATGCGCCATTTATCTTTTCAGATGAGTGTATCAAATCTTTTAATATTCTTAAAGAGAAACTCACTAATGCACCGATCATGATAACACCAAATTGGAATCTACCATTTGAACTAATGTGCGATGCAAGTGATTTTGCAATGGGAGCCGTTTTAGGACAAAGGATTGAAAAACGATTTCAACCTATATATTATGCTAGTAAGACATTACAAGGAGCACAAACGAACTATACAACTACTGAAAAAGAGCTCCTTGCTATTGTCTTTGCTTTTGACAAATTTCGATCATATCTCGTTCTAGCAAAAACGGTGGTCTATACCGACCATTCTGCTCTTAGATACCTATTTTCGAAACAAGATGCTAAACCAAGATTAATCCGTTGGATCTTACTCTTACAAGAGTTTGATATTGAAATCCGAGATAAAAGAGGAGCAGAAAATCTCGCCGCTGATCATCTTTCTCGTCTTGAAAATCCCGAATTAGAAGTTCTAAATGAATCGGCCATACAAGACAACTTTCCTGATGAATATCTATTGAAGATAGATTATAAAGAAATCCCATGGTTTGCAGAATATGCAAACTATTTAGTTTGTGGATTCCTTGAAAAAGGATTATCGTACCAAAGAAGAAAGAAATTCTTCAGTGATATAAAACACTATTTCTGGGAAGATCCACATTTGTTTAAAAGTTGTCCAGATGGAATAATACGCCGATGTGTATTTGGAGATGAAGCTAGTAAAATTTTAAACCATTGTCACACAGGACCAACAGGAGGGCATTATGGGCCTCAACTAACAGCAAGAAAAGTTTATGAAGCTGGATTCTATTGGCCTACAATTTACAAAGACGCACACCTTCTTTGCAAATCCTGTGATGCTTGTCAAAGGGCCGGAAAAATAAGTCAACGTGATGAAATGCCACAAAATGTCATCAAAGTATGTGAAGTATTTGACATTTGGGGTATTGACTTTATGGGTCCATTTCCAAAATCTAATAATAATCTATATATACTCGTAGCCATTGATTATGTATCTAAATGGGCGGAAGCACAAGCTCTCCCAACTAACGATGCACGAGTTGTAGTCAACTTTTTAAAACGTCTTTTTGCAAGGTTTGGAACACCGAAAGCTTTAATAAGTGATCGGGGTACTCATTTCTGTAATAATCAACTTGAGAAAGTTCTTAAAAGATATGGAGTAACTCATAAAATCTCCACCGCATATCATCCACAAACAAGTGGACAAGTTGAAAATACCAACCGAGCTTTAAAATGTATTCTAGAGAAAACCGTAGGATCAAATCCGAAGGAATGGTCCATTAAATTGGATGATGCACTATGGGCTTTTAGAACAGCCTACAAAACTCCAATTGGAACCACACCTTTTAGACTTGTTTATGGAAAAGCATGTCATCTTCCAGTAGAAATTGAACACAAAGCATTTTGGGCTTTGAAGACATGTAATCTTGATTTACATGAAGCCGGACGTCTACGATTAAGTCAACTAAACGAATTAGAAGAATTAAGACATGAAGCATACGAAAATTCGTTAATCTATAAAGAAAGAACGAAGAAATGGCATGATAAAAGAATCAGAAGTTCAAAAGAATTTAAAGAAGGAGACAGAGTTCTTCTTTTCAATTCACGATTCAAGCTATTTCCTGGAAAATTGAAATCAAGATGGTCTGGACCATTCATAGTCAAAAGAGTTTTCCCATACGGAACGATAGAATTGATAAATTCAAATGGGATTGAATTTAAAGTTAATGGTCACAGAGTTAAACATTACATACATGGTCCGATGGAAGTCGACAACGAAGTTAATCACAATTTTGACACCACAGCTAACTAAGTGTGGGGAGAATCAAGTCTTTAAAGGATAATATGTATTTCTGTTAGAGTTAGATTGTCTGTTTTCGTGTAGTTCTCGAAAATGGAACCCGAATGGTCTTTCCCTAGCAGACCCTAAAGAACTAGTCTTCTCCCCCCATTCTGAATTTTTATTTTTTTTAGGTTTTTACGAAATGAAGACTGCCTGTGAACTAAACCATGGTCTAATGCTACACGCTTTGATCACTAAACGTAATAATGACATACTCCCAAGTGAAATAGTATCAGTAATCAGAGAAAGAATGGACGGAGTTAGAAAAGAATCCAGATGTGAAGATAATAAGTTACAATTTGGTAAAGGAAAATCAAAATCCGCAGCGAAAAGAAGAGCACGACACCTAGAAAGATGTCACAAATGCGGAAAATGGTCACATGGAGGTAAATGTTCAAATAATCAAACCTATTCAAATACCGAATTTGTTACTTTATGCAGAGACGGACCGTTCATATGTTTAGAAGAAAAGACACTGAATGCTCGAGGTTACGCCTATGTAGCCATGGAAAACCAATTAAACCGACTATCTTATGAATGGGATAGATCATATAACTAAGAAATCTATTTCACAGGTATGTCTGTACAGTTTTTTATTTTTATTTTTATTTTTAACCTTTTGATAATAAACGCTAATTTGTTCGCTAAAAAGTATTAAATTGGTATTGAATAAAATTAGGTTTGGCGACCGAAATTATTGATATCATTCAAAAATTTATTACATCACTGCGAAATTTAACGTTTATTCTTAAGGTATAAATATCTTTAATCAATCAACCCAAAATATTTCAAAAATTCGTCATGAGTTAAATTAGGTCTTGGAACCGAAATTACTTTACTGAAAAGAGGGGCGCATATTTTTGATAATATTTGATTGATTAAAGTGGGATAAAAAGACAAAAAGATTTTTAATTTTATTTTTACCATGTTTTTTAAAAAATCAATATTTGAACCCTTTATAAATATTGTAAACTTTGTAAAAACAATATATTTAAAATTGTAAATATTTGAAAAATTAATATAAGTTTGGTATGAATTTATAAATTTTTAAATTAAGTTTGGTGTGAATTTTTAATTTTTAAAATATAAATTTTTAATTTTATGCATTTAAATTTTAAGTTTGGTGTGAATTTTTAATATTAATTTTGAATTTCATATTTAAGTTGTGTGAATTTAAAAACAAAAATTTACTTTATCTCATTAAGTTAAAAATATGATTTTTAAAATTCGTCGTAAGTTGAAGACTAGGTCTTTGAACCGAAATTGCTTTACCCGAGGGAGGGACGAGAACTTTTATTATCATTATTTTTAATCTTATTGAATTAAAGTATGCCAAAAACATTGAAAAAACCCAAAAATCTTAGCTTTTAAAACAATCGCTACAAAAAGACAAATTTTAAAATTTTGTCGAAGGACGGACTAGGACATCAATCCGAAACGACCTCGTCCTAAATAACAAGGGAAACAAAATTTTAAAATTAATTACTTAATTGTTTTAATAAGTTAATGATTATAAAAAAAAAAAAAAAAATACCAAACTCCGCGACTCGCGGAGTTTAGAGGGTTAATCCCCGCGACTCGCGGGAGGACCGGATTACAGAAAAAAAAATAAGAGCTGAACCAGCTCATTCCACACAAAACCCACAGAAAAACTGCGAACATACTGCCGAAAATACACCCAAAAACACCCTCAAAATCACAATTTTTAACCGTTAATCACCAAATTTTTTACTAAAATCATGTTGAGAAGGATGCTATCTAAGAATTACTCAAGAAAAACGGTAAATTTCTACACCTAAACACCATTTAATCCGAAATTTGGTGTTCTTGAGTCATTTTTTTTCCCAATTTGATTTTGATGCTTTTTAGTGTAATTAGGCTTAAATTGTTTATGTATTATGCTTGTATAACCTAGATTGATGCTGTTTAACATGATTAGAATCCTTAAACTTCAAATTTTGAATAATCTAGGGTTTGTGTTCTTGAGCAAATTTGGGGCTTTTTGATATAAACAGGTTATTGCCGATTTTTGTCATGAATTGTTGCTAAATTGAGTAGTGTAACATGTCTAGGTAGTTAAATGATCCAAACTTTGAGCCTAAACATGATTTTGAGAATTAAAGTGGACTTTTTTCAAGTCTAAAATTCATGAACTTGATTTTTGAAAGATAATGCCATTTGAGACTTGTTTAATTGCTAGTAATGATTATTTTGACATGTTATTTGAGTTGAATGCTTATGAACTTGGCGAACATTTTCGTATATGCTTATTTGAAAAAGTGTAGATTTGATGAAAATATGAAAATAAGCTTAAGTTTGTAATTATTTTAACCATCCCAAGGTAGCCCAAGTGGTTGGGGCCCTGAGATCCTTGCAAGAGGTCTCAGGTTCAATTCTTGGGGTGGCCAGGGAAGGGTTGGAAACAGCCAGGGAGTATTCCTGATGGGCTGCGTACACTAGAGTATGGGGTCGGATTACTCGCCCTTCCCGGGTAACCCGAACAGGGAAAACCTTACAACTTTTATTGTAATTATTTTGATTGATGATTTTGCTGACACTAATGCATATTTGGATGCACAAAATTTGTGTTTGATGTGTTTTGCAGACTGAAAGGGGTGAATCTTCATCCCAAGCCCGCAATGCTCCTGCTGAGAATTTGGAACAACAGGAGGTGGATAACTACTACAAGCAGGATATACCTCATCCAGTCATGACCTTTTCCGATATGCACTTGGAAGAGTTGCACCCGAACCTGAGATTTGACAGACTTTGGATAGATTATCCAAAATATCAAAGGGGTTTGCATACTCTTCATTCTAAGGTTGTTGAGGTACCGAGGGTCATAGAATGGGGACCCTTAGAAGCTGTAGAATTGGCCGGGCCAATTAGGGAATTACTTGTACAGAGGTATGGTAATTCTTCTTTTAATGACTGGGTACGTTTATTCACCATGCGTAGACCTGTATATAAAGTATGGTGTGAAGAATTATTATGTAGTATAGAGTTGAATGATCGGGTAGCTAGTTTAACCGATCGTTCTTTTATTAGATTTTTGTTAGGCGGTTCGATGCGCCACATGTCTTTACTGGACATGGCTCAGGCTTTACGTATATATACGCCTGAGGAGTTAGCGTCTGCCGGTTGTAGAGGATTGATACTAAACGGTAGAAAGATAGATGAAAATTTTGATACACACGGTGTGTGGAGTCAAATGACAAGCCATCACCGTTTCAAAGGGGGAAATTACTCTTATTTGGATATAGATAGAGCCGAATTAAGAGTGATACATAGGTTTTTAGCTAATTCGATTACACAAAGGGGTAAGAACAAGGAAAAAGTAAATGAACAGGATTTGTTTTACCATATGTGTATTCGAGACCCACAAAGCGCTGTAAGTATACCGTATTGTGTGGGTTATTATTTATCAGCTATGGTTCGGGGGATGCGACCGCATAGCATAATAGGAGGTGGTATTTTTATTACTTTGATTGGTGAATATCTCGGTGTGGATATAAGTCGGGGGGGATTATTAGTAGAAGAACCAGAACCCCGCGATACTATAGGTTTAAATGTATACCATGGTGCGAAAGTTTTGAAGAGGCGAAATAACGCCGCAGTACGATACCATGGTAGACATCCACAGGTGGAGAGAAACCAACAGCAAGGTAATGTAGGAGGGGGGAATGAGATGCAAGAAATGCAAAGGTTTATAGCTTCTCAGGAATACGAAAATGCTAGACAGAGAGCATTTGAAGATTGACAACTTCATCAGAACCAAATCATAGCTCATTGCCAACATATAGGTAGAAACTATATTCCTACACCGAAACCCATCTTCCCTCCTTGGTCTATAGAGATGCAGCCACCATATCCTACGTATGACCCTGCCGAAGCATTCTATAGCACCTATGGTTATCCCTGGAACCCCTATTGGTACCAATATCATCCTTAGTTTACTTATTATTTTTTTTATTTTGTAATTTGTAATTATTGATACGTTTAATACTTTTGTTAATATTGTAATCATTTTTATAATTATCTAACTTTTATTCTTAGATTTTAATAATTTTTGAATGTGGGGTAATATACCAAACTTCAAAAATATGTATATATGTTTGCAGTTTATCTTATGTACACAACAGGGTAAAACAACGCATTTTCAAAGACTGGCATTAAGTTCAGCAAAAGCAACTAATTTTGACGACAAGATGCAAAATATATGTGAAATAACAACAAGACGGAATGAACAAATGATGTGCACCATTTATCATTCAGCAAACAAACGCCAATATATTTGGAAACTTTGGTAAAAATTTAATCATTTTCACACAAATCACCCTCAATAATTTAAATTATTCCTGTTTTCTTGCAAATGAGGGCATTGCAAGATCTTAAGTGTGGGAAGGGGTTAAATTCTTTCGGATTTTAAAATTTTTATCTTAAACACTTGGTTACCATTAAAAATACTAGTAAAGCAGTAGTTGTATTAGAATCTAGTGCTCTCTGATAAAAAAGAACAGCCCTAGTCTTATATACTAACTACCCAATTCTAGTAAAATTTTTCAAAATTTTCAATTAAATGAACTCAAAATCATGTTTATACATATTTATGAACGATAAAACTAGGTTTTAACACCGAAATTATTGTTACCTCGGAAAGGACATAAATTGAGAAACAAACTAAAATGTTAAAATTCATTTAAAATGGAATAGAGGACGATAAAAAGGAAAATAAAAGCTAAGTATGGGAAAATTTACCAAGTTATCTTAAACATATGTCACATATATCTGTAACAAATAACTAAAAATACTTTTGCTTTGGACTAAACTAAACTGTTTTACCCGATGAAAGAAAAGAAAAGATGGATCTACACGATGAATCAATTCCATCATTAAAAGGAAGTAAAGTCTTCCGAAAAAGACACGCGCTTCTTGATTTAGGTCATGAAGTTGTCGTCCAGACCAGCTGTAGGTTGACGAAAAATCTAGAAAAGTCATCACTAAAATCAGCAGGAAATCCACGGACCTCAGCATTAAACAGGGTCGCCAAGTGGTCAGATTTATCCTAACCATGAGAAGGATTTATCTTGTACAATGGGGGGGGGCACCATGCAAATTAGCTGGATATGACTAATGAATCAGATCCCCAGAAAGGATAATCTCCTTAAAAATTAAAAATCAGCTTTTAAGACTGATATCACTCAATCCTTGAGATTGACCTTAAAGATTGAGAATTACAAACTCATGGAATTCAATGATATCTAAACTCGAGCTTGAACGAGAAAATATTTTGATCAAAATTACAAACCGATTTGTTTTCTGAAAACCCTATTTTCAATGCGTTCATTACCATTGAACGTAAAATCCTAGGAATTCACCTGGAATTCATTAGGTCACTTGAACCAAATCGGGTGTCAACCGTAAGAACGGTGGTTGCATAGTGGTCAAAGACAAGACCTTGTGCCATACCGAAAAATCATAAGGGTGAGCTTTACTATTGCTCCTACCAAGGATAGTAATTGCGTCCGACACGTTATAGACCATAATTAAAAGCATGTCAGGGGACATTGCCTTAACAGTTGCTTGTTCAACGCTTTCCTTTACAACCGAACGGTAGTTTACCGAAAGGTAATATACGGGACAAGTGAACTGGACGTGTTGCTTTCCAAATACAAGGTTAGCAAGTGGGTGACACAAAACCATAAGTTTTGAGCTAAAATTTTCAAATCTGAAACCCACCAAACCCACAAAAATATTTTGCAAACACCGGTAAAGGGTTATCCCGGAAAACTTATCTAGGGTAAAAACTAGATTTAATTTTCAAAAGATCAAATGTTTTCATAAAGATCCAATTTCCTTAATGGATCTAAATTTTTATAGTCATGTGGGACTGTAAACCATATCGTTACTACCATTGTTTATACCGCCGTATAGAAATCACTGATGTACAAAGTGTGAAGAATAAAGAAGTGATTCTAGTATTTCAAGATGATATTGCTTGAGGACAAGCAACGCTCAAGTGTGGGAATATTTGATAATGCTAAAAACGAACATATATTTCATAGCATTATTTCTCAAGAAAGACAAGCTTTTAGTTGCAATTGTTCTATTTACAAGTGATATTCGTTTAAATAATAAAAGGTGAAGACAAAAGACAGATTCGACGAATTGAAGACGCAAACGACCAAAAAGCTCAAAAGTACAAAAGACAATCAAAAAGGTTCCAATTATTGATAAGAAACGTCTCGAAATTACAAGAGTACAAGATTCAAAACGCAAAGTACAAGATATTAAATTGTACGCAAGGACGTTCGAAAATCCGGAACCGGGACCAGAGTCAACTCTCAACGCTCGACGCAACGGACTAACAATTACAAGTTAACTAGGTATATAAATATAATATAATATATAATTAATTATATTAATTATATATATATTATATTTATAAATAAAAACCGTCGGCAGAGAAAGACTCCAAGGGTGTGAGCTGTAAATTCATTCTCCGCGACTCGCGGAGTTTGAAGAGGATTTCACCGCGAGTCGCGGAGCCCCAAAATGAAAAACTCCCTATAAAGCAAACCGAAATCTGATCATTTTTCATCATCTTTTTCTTCCTCATTCATACGTAAAATTTATATTTATATTTATAATTTATATTTTAATTTTAATTATAATTCTAATAATAAGGGTATGTTAGCGAATGTTGTAAGGGTGTAAGTCGAAATTCTGTCCGTGTAACGCTACGCTATTTTTAATCATTGTAAGTTATGTTCAACCTTTTTACATTAATGTCTCGTAGCTAAGTTATTATTATGCTTATTTAAAACGAAGTAATCATGATGTTGGGCTAATTACTAAAATTAGGTAATTGGGCTTTGTACCATAATTGGGGTTTGGACAAAAGAACGACACTTGTGGAAATTAGACTATGGGCTATTAATGGGCTTTATATTTGTTTAACTAAATGATAGTTTGTTAATGTTAATATAAAGATTTACAATTGGGCGTCCTTATAAATTACCATATACACTTGATCGGACACGATGGGCGGGGTATTTATATGTACGAATAACCGTTCATTTAACCGGACACGGGAATGGATTAATAGCCACTAGAATAATCAAAACAGGAGTGAAATTACATTCAAGGGTAATTGGTGTAATTGTTAACAAAGTAGTAAAACCTTGGTTTACACGCAGTCGATAACCTGGTGTATTCATTAAACAAAGTATTAAAACCTTGTTACAATTCGAATCCCCAATTAGTTGGAATATTTAACTTCGGGTATAAGAATAATTTGACGAGGACACTCGCACTTTATATTTATGACTGATGGACTGTTATGGACAAAAACCAGACGGACATATTAAATAATCCAGGACAAAGGACAATTAACCCATGGGCATAAAACTAAAATCAACACGTCAAACATCATGATTACGGAAGTTTAAATAAGCATAATTCTTTTATTTCATATTTAATTTCCTTTATTTTATATTTAATTGCACTTCTAATTATCGCACTTTTATTTATTGTTATTTAATCGCACTTTTAATTATCGTACTTTTTAATTATCGCAATTTTATTTTATCGCACTTTTATTATTCGCAATTTCATTATCGTTATTTACTTTACGCTTTAAATTAAGTCTTTTATTTATTTAATATTTTACATTAGGTTTTAACTGCAACTAAAGTTTTAAAATCGACAAACCGGTCATTAAACAGTAAAAACCCCCCTTTATAATAATAATATTACTTATATATATGTTTGTATTTTTATAAAAGTAAATTAATATAGCGTTGAGCTTTGTTTAAAAAAAAAAGATTCCCTGTGGAACGAACCGGACTTACTAAAAACTACACTACTGTACGATTAGGTACACTGCCTATAAGTGTTGTAGCAAGGTTTAAGTATATCCATTCAATAAATAAATAAATATCTTGTGTAAAATTGTATCGTATTTAATAGTATTTCCTGCAAAAATTTAATAGTATTTTATACCCCTTAGCTTTGACATCAAGTTGACTCTGGTCCCGGTTCCGGATTTTCGAAGTTTTGTTATGCCCATTAATAGTTATGTAAGGGTGTAAGTCGAAATTCTGTCCGTGTAACGCCATAATTTCATTAGCCCAACATCATGATTACTTCGTTTTAAATAAGCATAATAATAACTTAGCTACGAGACATTAATGTAAAAAGGTTGAACATAACTTACAATGATTAAAAATAGCGTAGCGTTACACGGACAGAATTTCGACTTACACCCTTACAACATTCGCTAACATACCCATTTTCATATAATCTAAAGAATTTTCAGTCACATAATTTTCCTCGTCTTCTGGTTGTTGAGTTTGGATATATTCTTGGGAATAATCCCAATTTGAATTGTATTCCTCATAATCATTCCATTCAGGTTCTATGGGTGCATACTTTTCTATAGGAACGTAATAATAACATTCCCATGTTGAGTGATAATCTCCACAGATTTCACAACCAGTTATTGTTTCATCATTCGTGATCAAAGATTGACCGAACGAATTGTCATCAACACCCGTTTGAGAGTATTGATTAAATTGATTTCGGATGTCATAAAGAGTTTCCAAAATATCCTCGAGATTTTCCATAATGCGCTTATTACCAAATTTTAGCTACAATGTGGTGCATTTACTTAATTATCCTATTAGTTATAAAAATAAAAATTATATAAGTTATCAAATTAATAGACTTTTCTGCTTTTGTCCACATTTCGAATAGCCAATAGATGCAGCAGGGAGCCAGAACCCTTTAAATCGGAAGCTCACAACTCAGCTACTAATAAATCCAACTATTACTACGAAGCAGAAAATTTGGATGTCTATCAATTTAACCGCTTAAAATAATTTTTCGTTTTGAAATTTTAGAGAAGAAATAGAAAAAATTCTAAGTCCTAAAGACTAGAGCATCGAGAAATAAGAAAGAAAAAGAGCGCGTAAAAAACGTTGAAAAAAATAAAAGGTAGAAAAATAAATGTCGAAAAACAAACAGTCAAAAAATAAAAATAAGAAAATAAAGCATCGAAACTTAGTATTCTAAAAAGTAAATATTTAAAGTTATGTCTAAAGGTATTAAAGCTTAAAAGGAATTCTATATCCAAAACGGTAATAACTTAAAAAGTACTGAAATTTTAAAATGGTTTCTAAAGCACCTAAATCTTAGTCTAAAGAAAAGGCACTTAAGGAATTTTACGGCAAAGTCTTAAGAGCTAAAAATAAAGTAACTACGGCAAAATACTAATTTTAAAACTAATTACGAACGACAAATATTAAAAACTACGAATTTAAATGAATAAAAAGATACAAAATATAAAAAGAAAATTAGAGTTATAAAAATATAATTTTTTTATAAAAATATTATTTATATAAAAGTATTAATATAAATATGTAAATAATAATAATTAAAACTTAAAATACAAATTATATTAAAACTATATAATAATTAAACCCTAATAATAATAATAAATATATTAAACCCTAATCGTATTTAATGCAATCCTATGTTGCAGTCACAGACTGCTCCGCGAGTGTGGTATTACCTAACAGACGAACTCCGCGAGTGCGGAGTAATGCAAATTCAGATTCAGATGTAGGCTAAAACGTTTTTTTTTTAAATTTATATTGTTTTTCTAAAAATTATATACAAATATTTATACAAATATATATTAAAAATTATAGCGTTTCGCAGAGTCCCCGGCAGCGGCGCCAAAAACTTGATGTTGTAGCGTGGGGGTACGGAAATACTATTAATTTTTTACTACGAAATACGTTACAAATTACACAAGTTTTAATTATTTACAGATGGGATATACCTAAACCTTGCTACAACACTATAGGCAGTATACCTAATCGTAGAGTAGTATAGTTTTTAGTAAGTCCTGTTCGTTCCACAGGGAGACGACTTATTTTACACTATATTTTAAACAACTATATTTGTACAAAATATATATTTTTATATATAATAATAATATAAAAGGGGGTTTACTGTTTAATGACTGGTTTGTCGATTTTATATTTTAAGTCACAATTAAAACCTAATGAAAAATATAAATGACGATAATTTAAGTGTGATAATTAAAAGTGCAATAAATAAAATGATAGTAAATAAAAATGCGATAATTAAAAGTGCAATTAAATATGAAATAAAGGAATTATGCTTATTTAAACTTCCGTAATCATGATGTTTGACGTGTTGATTTTTAGTTTATTCCCATGGGTTAATTGTCCTTTGTCCTGGATTATTCAATATGTCCGTCTGGTTTTTGTCCATAACAATCCATCAGTCATAAATATAAAATGCGAGTGTCCTCGTCAAATTATCCTTATACCCGAAGTCAAATATTCCAACTAATTGGGGACTTAAACTGTAACAAGGTTTTAATACTTTGTTTAATAATTACACCAGGATATCGACTGCGTGTAACCCAAGGTTTTAATACTTTGTTATCAATTATGTCAAGTGTCCTTGTACATAATTTCACCCCTGTTTTAATAATTCCATAGACTATTAATCCATTCCCGTGTCCGATTAAATGAACGATTATTCGTACATATAAATATCCCGCCCATCGTGTCCGATCGAGTGTATATGGTTATTTATAGGGACGTCCAATTGTAAATCTTTATATTAAAATTAACAAACTATCATTTAGTTAAACAAATATAAAGCTCATTAATAGCTCATAGTCTAATTTCCACAAGTGTCGTTCTTTTGTCCAAACCCCAATTATGGTCCAAAGCCCAATTACCCCGTCTTTAATATTTAGTCTAACATCATGATTACTTCGGCTCAAATAAGCATAATAATAACTTAAGTACGAGACATTAATTTAAAAAGGAGAACATAGCTTACATTGATTATTTATCGCGTAGTGTTACACGGACAGAACTTCGACTTTAGAGCCCGTTAAATAACCTTTACATAACCCAAACTAATCTAATATAAAACTACACTATATATATATATATATATATATATATATATATATATATATATATATATATATAAAATATATATATATATATATATATATATATATATATATATATATATATATATATATATATATATATATATATATTTATTATTTTTACAGAGGTTATTATTATTATTTTTTTTGTGTTTTTTTTGGTGTTGAACTCGGCAGCAAGCTCGTGCCTTTTATAGGAAATTTTGATCCTGGTGTGCTCCGCGATCGTGGAGGTTTAAGCCTTCAGAGCTCCGCTAGTGCGAAGCTTCAGAATCCAGCTCTCCAAATTTTGGATCCTAGCTTTGTCGACATATTTATTATATATATATAATATATAAATAATTTATATAATTATTTAAATATTATATTATATTCTTGTGCATAGTTGACTCATAATTTTTAGTCCGTTGCGTCGGGCGTTGATAGTTGGCTCAGGTCCCGGTTCCAGATTTTCGAACGTCCTTTCGTATAATTTAATTTCTTATACTTTGCGTTCCGCAACTTGTACTCTTGTCATTTTTAGACGTTTCTCATCAATAATTTGAACCACTTGAATTGTATCTTGTACAATTGAGCTTTTTGGATGTTTGCGTCTTCAAATCGTTGTTTTCGCCTTTTGTTTTCGCACTTATTTAATATAAACGATTACAACTTAAAATAGGACAATTACAACTAAATAATTTACATATTGGGAGGATATTGCTACTAAATATATGTTCATTTGGAGCACTATCACAATCCGTTCTCTCATCTTGAACCAGATCGAGTCAACATTGCCACCTATGTTACGAAGCAGATATCACGTATCTTCCACGAATCTATAGATCCTAGTTTCACATTTAAATCTGGATGTCGGGAGATATACTCAAAGGCGGTGACATTAATGCTCGAATCAGGATTGCTGTTCACTTCTTTTCAGCTTCGTCTTTTAACAAATCTGTGCAAAGCTACAGACTCTTACTGTGGAGATTACCATTCCGAAGACTTCGAGATTCTAAAGATACAGTTTCTAACATTGTTTGAAGACCTCCGAAATGAGCATCCCATCATAGAAACAATCACCACTAGCATTGCCTCTATGATTGACATTCATGGGTCAACCAGCAGAGCCGTGGATCATATTCTCATTGGACTTCAAGACTAATCAAGAGCCGAAACTGCGCACTACTTATCGTTCAAAAGATCTTCAAGAGAAGTACCAGATCTTCTACCACTATTGTCCAGCACTTTCTCAGGATTTACCTGCCAAGACTCACATTCCCTCGAGAAGACCAAGATCACAACCATCAGCGAGGAATGTTTGCTTTTTAGAGCGTCACTACGGCCGAGCCAACGACCTTAAACAAAAGCGCTTCTCGGGAGGCAACCCGTGCAATAAAATAGAGTAGAAGAATAAAGGATGACAAATGAGCTGATGAAAGACGCAAGGATTGGAAGCCAGCCGCATCTGCTAGGGGTATTTCTTTCTTTCCGCTACTAGCTCAAGATTCAAACTATGCCACATCCTAGCTTATCACTAAGTGTGGGATAACACCCAATTGAAAAACTAAACGAATAATCCCAAATCTTCAACTAAAACTCCTAAGTGTGGGATACACTAGGAACATTGAGGACAATGTTCGTTTAAGTGTGGGATGATGGTATAATCCTTTTTATGCAATATTTAAATAACCCATTACAAAGATTACAAGTTTTTAAGCCAAATTTCAAATTTTTAACAAAAGAAAGCCTTTTCGAAAAAGTATTTTTGAAAGCCTGAAACATTTGTAAATAAAAATATGGCTTAAATAAGGTGGAAAATTTGTTAGGATGAACCGAATCTCTAAAAGAGCATTGCATGACTAGGAATTATCGACCTAAATTGATTATGGTGAGGCACCCAAATAAGATCAGCATTCATCTTTAATGCTTCGCTATTTTTCGTTGAGAGTGCCGATGTCTGTGCTCGGAATCAGAACTTGCTTTAGATTTACATTTCCAAATTGCGAAATGTGATTCGGTTATAATCAGAAGAGCTAGCCATTTGTCAAAAACAACCCGCTCACACTTCCATTTCTTTTACCTCATCCACTTCATCTTTAATATCAATCGAAAATCCAGAAAATGAGATTCCTTCCGTAAATCTGATGCTACAAACTTCTCAAGTATCACAGCAAATGTCTTGAAAAAGTCTACCGGCAAAAAGTTTCTCGAGATGAAATCTCCAAAAAAAAAAAAAAGTTCTGAGAAAAGGAGCAGAACTTATAAAGAGAAACGCCGAAGAAGAACTTGACCACAAACCTCTATCACTTCAAAAAGAAGTATAGTTCAAAAGTGCTTCTCAAAAATACCTATCTATCTATTATTTTCTAAAATAAAAGTCTTTTGAGACTATGTTACCCTTTTCACCCCTTAAAACAACTTCACCACCACTCCAAAATTCCGTTCCATCACCGACAAATGACCTAGAAGCTATGGTTACTACCGTTTTCACATTAGTAGCAAGGATTTGAGTCTTTATCAAGCCTATGACGATGAATACAACATGACAGGTGTAGTGACCCGAACTTTTCTATGTTTATATATATATATTAAACGAAATTGTTATTTACATGATTAAGTGTTTCCAACATGTTAAGCAATCAAACTTGTTAAGACTTGATTAATTGAAATAGGTTTCATATAGACAATTGACCACCCAAGTTGACCGGTGATTCACGAACGTTAAAACTTGTAAAAACTATACGATGACATATATATGGTTATATATATAGTTAACATGATTTTATTATAAGTATGTATCTCATTAGTTATTTTAACAATGAGTTATATACATATAAATGAGACTATTAATTTAAGAAACTCGAAAACGATATATATAACGATTATCGTTATAACAACGTCTTACTAGGTACATATGAATCATATTAAGATATTGATACACTTGGTTAATTATGTTAAATGATAAGTAAATATATTATTAAGTGTATTAACAATGAAATACATATGTAAAAATAAGACTACTAACTTAATGATTTCGAAACGAGACATATATGTAACGATTATCGTTGTAACGACATTTAACTGTATATATATCATACTAAGATATATTATATATCATAATATCATGATAATATAACAATTTAACATCTCATTTGTTATAATAAACAATGGGTTAATAACATTCAACAAGATCGTTAACCTAAAGGTTTCAAAACAACATTTACATGTAACGACTAACGATGACTTAACGACTCAGTTAAAATGTATATACATGTAGTGTTTTAATATGTATTCATACACTTTTGAAAGACTTCAAAACACTTATCAAAAGACTTCTACTAAACAAAAATGCTTACAATTACATCCTCGTTCAGTTTCATCAACAATTCTACTTGTATGCACCCGTATTCGTACTCGTACAATACACAGCTTTTAGATGTATGTAATATTGGTATATACAATCCAGTGATTAGCTCTTAGCAGCCCATGTGAGTCACCTAACACATGTGGGAACCATCATTTGGCAACTAGCATGAAATATCTCATAAAATTACAAAAATATGAGTAATCATTCATGACATATTTACATGAAAACAAAATTACATATCCTTTATATCTAATCCATACACCAACGACCAAAAACACCTACAAACACTTTAATTCTTCAATTTTCTTCATATAATTGATCTCTCTCAAGTTCTATCTTCAAGTTCTAAGTGTTCTTCATAAATTCCAAAAGTTCTAGTTTTATAAAATCAAGAATACTTCCAAGATTGCAAGTTTACTTCCAAGTTTTCTAAATCCATTCCAAGTAATCATCCAAGATCAAGAAACCTTTGTTACTTACAGTAGGTTATCTTTCTAATACAAGGTAATAATCATATTCAAACTTTAATTCAATTTCTATAACTATAACAATCTTATTTCGAGTGGAAATCTTACTTGAAATTGTTTTCGTGTCATGATTCTGCTTCAAGAACTTTCAAGCCATCCAAGGATCCTTTGAAGCTAGATCTATTTTTATCATTTCCAGTAGGTTTATCCAAGGAACTTGAGGTAGTAATGATGTTCATAACATCATTCGATTCATACATATAAAGCTATCTTATTCGAAGGTTTAAACTTGTAATCACTAGAACATAGTTTAGTTAATTCTAAACTTGTTCGCAAATAAAAGTTAATTCTTCTAACTTGACTTTTAAAATCAACTAAACACATGTTCTATATCTATATGATATGCTAACTTAATGATTTAAAACCTGGAAACACGAAAAACACCGTAAAATCGGATTTACGCCGTCGTAGTAACACCGCGGGCTGTTTTGGGTTAGTTAATTAAAAACTATGATAAACTTTGATTTAAAAGTTGTTATTCTGGGAAAATGATTTTTATTATGAACATGAAACTATATCCAAAAATTATGGTTAAACTCAAAGTGGAAGTATGTTTTCTAAAATGGTCATCTAGACGTCGTTCTTTCGACTGAAATGACTACCTTTACAAAAATGACTTGTAACTTATTTTTCCGACTATAAACCTATACTTTTTCTATTTAGATTCATAAAATATAGTTCAATATGAAACCATAGCAATTTGATTCACTCAAAACGGATTTAAAATGAAGAAGTTATGGGTAAAACAAGATTGGATAATTTTTCTCATTTTAGCTACGTGAAAATTGGTAACAAATCTATTCCAACCATAACTTAATCAACTTGTATTGTATATTATGTAATCTTGAGATACCATAGACACATATACAATGTTTCGACCTATCATGTCGACACATCTATATATATTTCGGAACAACCATAGACACTCTATATGTGAATGTTGGAGTTAGCTATACAGGGTTGAGGTTGATTCCAAAATATATATAGTTTGAGTTGTGATCAATACTAAGATACGTATACACTGGGTCGTGGATTGATTCAAGATAATATTTATCGATTTATTTCTGTACATCTAACTGTGGACAACTAGTTGTAGGTTACTAACGAGGACAGCTGACTTAATAAACTTAAAACATCAAAATATATTAAAAGTGTTGTAAATATATTTTGAACATACTTTGATATATATGTATATATTGTTATAGGTTCGTGAATCAACCAGTGGACAAGTCTTACTTCCCGATGAAGTAAAAATCTGTGAAAGTGAGTTATAGTCCCACTTTTAAAATCTAATATTTTTGGGATGAGAATACATGCAGGTTTTATAAATGATTTACAAAATAGACACAAGTACGTGAAACTACATTCTATGATTGAATTATCGAAATCAAATATGCCCCTTTTTATTAAGTCTGGTAATCTAAGAATTAGGGAACAGACACCCTAATTGACGCGAATCCTAAAGATAGATCTATTGGGCCTAACAAACCCCATCCAGAGTACCGGATGCTTTAGTACTTCGAAATTTATATCATATCCGAAGGGTGTCCAGGAATGATGGGGATGTTCTTATATATGCATCTTGTTAATGTCGGTTACCAGGTGTTCACCATATGAATGATTTTTATCTCTATGTATGGGATGTGTATTGAAATATGAAATCTTGTGGTCTATTGTTACGATTTGATATATATAGGTTAAACCTATAACTCACCAACATTTTTGTTGACGTTTAAAGCATGTTTATTCTCAGGTGAATACTAAGAGCTTCCGCTGTTGCATACTAAAATAAGGACAATATTTGGAGTCCATGTTTGTATGATATTATGTAAAAACTGCATTCAAGAAACTGATTTCGATGTAAAATATTTGTATTGTAAACCATTATGTAATGGTCGTGTGTAAACAGGATATTTTAGATTATCATTATTTGATAATCTACGTAAAGCTTTTTAAACTTTTATTTATGAAATAAAGGTTATGGTTTGTTTTAAAAATGAATGCAGTCTTTGAAAAACGTCTCATATAGAGGTCAAAACCTCGCAATGAAATCAATTAATATGGAACGTTTTTAATCAATAAGAACGGGACATTTCAACATGCTAGGAGTGAAAATTCATTTCTTAGATCTATAGGGAACCCTAAACACTTGAGTGATTGGAGTGACCCGTGAAAGCTAGCCTAAGTCATGTAACCCCCTCGCATGCTTGCAGAGATAGTTTCAACCCTAACATAGATGACTCATCTTATCTTTCGCTCTTATAATAAAAAGCAAACCGCTTAGGCTATTAGAAAAGAAATTCCGAAAAGATTTCTTGAAGTAAATACTAGAAGTTTGCTTGAGGACAAGAAAAGTCTAAGTGTGGGATATTTGATATCGGCTAAAAAGTCACGTTTTTACCCCGGTATTAAGGCCCAAAAAATAAGAAAGATTCGAACTTTATCGGCAAAATACCCACTTCGTCGGTTAGAATTGAAGAACAAGTAATTACGAAGATGATGCAAAAAGGATCAAGAGAATCGGAGCTAAAACGAAGATTCTTGAGTGAAAACGGTGAAAGACAACAAATCAAGTTACGATCCAGGGAATCAGCAGGCCAAACGGCTTGCCAAACGACATACCAATGTGAAAAACGGCCTGCCAAACGGCCAGATCAAACGGCTTCAGCAAATGGGCTGCCTCAGCAAACGGGCTGGCCAAACGGCCTGCCAGCCGTTTGCAGGCAAAAATCAAGCTTATTTAAAGGGCACTTGTCATTCATTTTCAAGACACACTTCAATTCACTTCTTTCTCTCTCTTGTACAATATTAGTCATACTTTCAAGGTCTTCGACTCCGTGCGGGAAACCTAGTACCCGGAGAAGAACGCCGAAGATTGTATTAGGAGCGGTCTGGAGTCTTGAAGTTGTCACTTTTGTATTCAGAACTCATTTAATCTACTGGTAATTCTATCCCTTGTCTTTTTATAATGTCTTTCATTATTATGCTTTGCGATATTGTTGCCATGATTAGCGAGTAGTTATCTTTAGTGTATGTTATGACGTAATCAGTTATAATGCCAAAATTATATTATGGCTTGTGTATGTTGTCAAAATGCTTTCCGATTATGCTTTGAACTCAATCGCTTTTCCAACTAATTGAATGTAGTTATTGGCTCTGTTATTGGGAAGTCGCGAACCCCGATTCAGATTACACTATCTGTATCACCCCTTGGTAAGAGAAGTCTATCGGATACAATGTGAGTTTGACTGAGGCACACCCGTTGTAGTAAGTCCACCGAGCCTTGGATTTTGACTGAGGATTCTTTCGTAGTGAAACATCTGACTAGACCCCTAGTACATTGTCGGTCCTAGACCATGCTAGTGTAGTCACCAAGCATATAAACTTCGTACGTGCACGCTGAAGCACAACTGTTGTTGTAAGCTGTACCTCTGCTAAGTAAGGCCATAGAACATGGCTAGCGTTGACTAGTACACTTCACCATAATGCGGTCTCAAGCATTGCACCCCGCTTGAGGGATTCTTAGTTAATTAAGGAACTGTTTGTTCGAACACATAAAGGATTGGACCGTTAGGATAACGAACGTTTCCTGGAAGTCAGCTTGACTTGGCCATGGTGTTCTTTATGGTTAAACTCTTTTAAGGGCATAACTATCTTCTATACCAATCATTAACGAAAGCATTGAGACCCATCACGTCTCTTGGATATGGAGAACCATGTATTCTATTATACTTAAGAAAGTTTAGACCATTTCGGAATGTTAATACGTCACCCAACCGAGTCACTCAATTTGATGAGCCGTCTGAACGTGTATGCCTGTGGTCAGACTGCACGGGCGTCGAGGGTAAGGGACGTTGCTGTCTATTCAGAATCTTCAAGCCTAGCGCATTACTCAGTGACATGTCTTATGACAGGGGCGTTTAGGACTAGTGTAGTAAATACAAGGTCACTACCTATCCATGAGCCAACATTCCATAATACCAGGCAAAGTAACTGATGAAATCATAGCATGCACTTGTTTTAACCTTATTTGAATTACAAATTTTATTGTATTTACTTTACTTTACTTTAATCTAGAAAACCCAAAATTAGGTAATCACCAACTACTCCTGCACTTTATAATTATCTTAAGTTTTAGATATAGGTTCGATTCTACTAATATCTCAAAAATACGACTCTAGGTCATACTTCCCTTACTCATAATAAGGAGTAGTACGATTTAGGCCCCACTAAATATAAATTTAAAACAAGTGTCCCCCCTCTTGGTGGCCTGCTCTGACGCGCCGTGACCTGACAACATCGCGCGAAATAAAACCATCCGTTTCGGTCATATCAAGAGGGAGACGAGTTTTTTCCGGGGAACTGGTATCAGACAATACTGCTCTCTATCAAACTCATTCACAAACATTTAAGTGGTATCTAAGAAAGACAATTATACAAGGACTTGGTTGTTGGATTTTCCGAACAGTCTCCAATTATATTGGAACCAAAAGGATCCTGCCTCTCTGTAGTCGGCCTGGCCACTTGGTTTGTTGAATAGTTCGTACGAAGATCTGTTATTGAAATATTAGGGAATCAGTAGCAAGAACCAAATACATATCTATAATTAGGATAATTAGAATACCTTAGCCTAGAATACCTTAGACTACTTTAGAATAAGATTGCCATAGACTACCTTAGATTACTTCAGATTAGCTTACCTTATATTAAATTAGGAACTTAGTTTATCTGTATAAAAATTAAAACAACAAAAAGAGGCATACCTAGTGTATGACCCAAACCCGATCTAGACCAGAGCCATTGTTATTCGTACCTGATCCAGACGCCATAATCTCTAAAGTACGCAAGGAAGCACGAATCAGAAATCGAATGGCATTACGCGTCACTTTAGCATAAAAAACTAAACCCTCGATTGAAGGTCGAGGAGGACCGATCAGATTTCCAGAGATTTAAGGACACTCGTTCGAGTTAAAACATCACATCATCCAGCTCATTCAGAACAGCTGCCAGTTTCATGGATTACCAAATGACGATCCTAATTCTCACCTTGATAAATTTATATCTCTTTCGAACTCCTACAAGCAGCCAGGGATAGGACAAGATATAGTCCGGCTATACTTGTTCTCCTATTCTCTCACTCATCATGCTCAAACCTGGTTCGAAGGACTGGAAAAAGATTCTATCACATCATGGACGGAGATGGCTACTAAATTCCTAACCAAATATTTCCTTCCTTATAAACAAACCAAGCTGAAGAATGACATCATTAACTTCAAACTAAGTTATGATGAATCTCTTTACACTGCATGGGAGCGATTCAAAACCCTGCTGAAGAAATGCCCTAATCACCAGCTAGAACGGTCAGCCCAAATCTGTACCTTCTACAATGGTCTTATGGTAAATCATAGGACAACGATCGATGCAGCAGCTCAAGGGAATTTGATGAACCAAACTGCAGACGAAGCATGGGAGTTGCTAGAGAACATGACAATGCATTATCATGACTGGAACAGTGGTGAAACAACTTCATCATCTGCCCTACTCTCTGCACTCACCAATCAAACGGAGGCCATCAAATCCCTCACATATAAGATGGAATATCTTGCTAAACAACTCGAAGAATTGAAGACGCAGCCGCAGCAGGTCAACCAAGCTCAGGCTTGTGTAAATTGTACCAACCCGCATTCCACTGAAGAATATCAAGTTGAGTACGAAAACCCTGACGGTTCGGTCTATTACGTTCAATACCCAGCTCGTCCACCAAATCCAGAATTCAATCAACAACCTAGGGTTAATCAATTTCAGCGAAGCAATCAACCTTTTCGCTATCGCTATCCACCTTACCCAGCCCAACAATCTCAATTGACCTACGATCAACCACTTCCACTCACTGGTACCCCAGTTGAGGAAAATTCCCCTACCACCCAAATTACGAAAGCAACTAACCCCACTCTCGGAGCTGATGATCAGTTGACTCAGTTTATTCAAATACAACAACAACTAAATCAGAGAATTGCAGCCAGGTAAGATCAGACGAAGATACTAATGAGAAACCAATTGGCTCTGCTCAAAAGCCTGGAAATGTAGCTCGGACAATTATCACAACGCCTTGAAACCCAACCGCATGGAAGATTGACAAGTAATACTATCCAAAATCCCCACATAGAAGAAGCAAAACAAATAGATTCCGTAATCCCAGAAGAAGAACCACGGAGAAGGTCAGCCAGGCTTAAGAACAAATCAACATATACTCAGAAGCTGAGACCGGAAACTCCAGTTCGTGTACCCTATCCTGGAAGGCTACAAGAAGAACCATCCAAGCTTGAGTCCTTCAAACTTGATGGAAGATTTCTGGACACTATGTCCAAAGCCCCAACCAGAAGAGATACATCCGAAAGCTTCTCTCTACAAAGGAGAGGATACCAGACTCTAACAAAATTCCACTGAGTGAAGAAAGCTCTGCATTACTCAGGAACTCTCTACCACAGAAGCTAGGAGATACAGGCCGATTCATTTTTCTGTGTTCAATCTACCAATCTGGAACCATTCATGCGCTAGCAAGTTTAGGAGCAAGTATCAACCTAATCCCTTACTCTCTCTACAAGAGATTAGAGTTAGGAGACTTGTTACTAACCAAAATGACAATCCAACTTGCCGATCACACAATTCGATATCCTAAGGGTATAGTTGAGAACGTCTTGGTGAAAGTCGATAAATTTTTGTATCCTATGGATTTCGTAGTAATGGATATCAAAGAAGACATACACACACCAATAGTGTTAGGAAGACCTTTCATGAATACGGCTAGGACTGTCATTGATGTGTACAATCAAACCTTGATCTTACGATCACATGGGGAGAGCGTTACCTTCAAAATTGACCGACCAACCGATCTTTCTGGACAGGCAGAGATGTTTGCTATTTCCACCAGACGGATCACTTCCGATGACGAGTCTTCACCACCAGCCGATGATATCGAGATGGGTGTCGAATCACAGTCTGTAGACGACCCAGAAATGGAAGAAGAGGATCCCAGCAAAGAAATAGAGGAAGAGGGGGAATCTGAATAGGAAAAGGAAATGGAAGACGTAAAAGAAACTGCGACAATACCCGCTCTAAGCATTCAGCGTCATGAAGAAATAATGAGGCTTGAGACAGAAGATCACAGTTTAATCATTCACTTCAAGAAGAAGACCGACAGAGCTGAGGTCAAGGATATGGAAATTGATCCTGCAAGTATCAAACTGGAGAATCAGAATACCGAAGAAACTCGTTCATCAGGCGCATCCTCAGAAGAACAATACACCAATGATGACGAGGTAGAGCAACATGAAGACATTCTGAATAACTCACACTCTCCAACCGAACCAGATCAAAGGGAGCCGGACTCTTCTTCTGATCGGATTCCGGTTATATCTACACACGCAGACATGATAACTTTCATCAATGACACCGATGAATTTGAAGATATTCTCAAAGCCATCCAAAAATCAACCATTGATTTTTCGCTACGCTTAACAGAACGAATTATGGCTATCCGAGAAGAACACAACCTCTATTTCCGAAGAGAAGACAATGATATTGAAATCCTAGAAGAACGCATTCAAGACTTTATCAATTCTCTTCACAATCATATCTACCAAGAAGAAAGGCAATGAGAGCACAATTCAGTGGTTCACACTATTCTTGAAACAAGATTCTGTCGAGATCAGAAGATCATTTACTCTAAGGTCTACAACACCTTAGCAGGATCTGCACTTCCGTTCTCACGATACCAACAAGCACTACTGACTCTCATCCGAAAGCATATGGATCTTTCCACAGGACGCCCGACTTATCACTCTGATTTGCAAATGATCGAGGATATTCACAGTTTTCTCACTCTCTTGGAAAGAGATAATTTCGAAAGCACACAAGACAGACTAGTGATTTACATAACAATTGATCACCATGCTGATCTAATTATCAAAGAGTTACGAGACGCTGTTAATGAGGAAGAAAGGCGAAACAATCCGTTCTCTCATCTTGAACCAGATTGAGTCAACATTGCCACATATGTTACGAAGCAGATATCACGTATCTTCCACGAATCCACAGATCCTAGTTTCACATTTAAAGCTGGATGTCGGGAGATATACTCAAAGGCGGTGACATTAATGCTCGGATCAGGATTGCTGTTCACTTCTTTTCAGCTTCGTCTTTTAATAAATCTGTGCAAAACTACAGACTCTTACTGTGGAGATCACCATTCCGAAGACTTCGAGATTCTAAAGATACAGTTTCTAACATTGTTTGAAGACCTCCGAAATGAGCATCCCATTAGAGAAACAATCAGCACCAGCACTGCCTCTATGATTGACATTCATGGGTCAACCAGCAGAGCCGTAGATCATATTCTCATCAGACTTCAAGACTTATCAAGAGCCGAAACTGCGCACTACTTATCGTTCAGAAGATCTTTGATAGTGCTCCAAATGAACATATATTTAGGCGCAATATCCTTCCAATATGTAAAGTTTTCAGTTGCAATTGTTCTATTTTCAAGTATTATTCGTTTAAATAAATAAGTGCGAAGACAAAAGGCGAAAACGAATAATTGAAGAAAAAGTACCACTAAAGCTGGAAAAGGGTCCTTAAAGCCATAGTGCACTCAAAAGCATCCTAAAACTGGAAAAGGGTCCTTAAAGCCATAGTGCACTCAAAAGCGTCCTAAAAAGTGAGTTAAAGACTCGCACGGATTTTGGAAGTTAAGGAAAATAATTTTTTGTGCAAATTACAAATTGCGAAACGCAAAGTACAAGATATCTACGCCTACGAAAGGACGTTCGAAAATCCGGAACCGGGACCTGAGCCAAGAAGAAACGCGCAACGCAACGGAGCTAAAATTACAAGTCAACGATGCACAAGAATATAATATAATATATATAATTATATAAAATTATATATATTATATTATATATTATATTAATCCGAGCAGTCCACGTTTTAGTTGCTTTGTGACCAATGAAAGGCGGCCATGCAATCGCATGGCCTGGAGGAACAAACTCCATGCGATCGCATGGAGTGAAAAGTCTGGCCACATCTATAAATAGCCAGCGAATTCGACGTAATTTTTACACCTTTATCCATCTTTCTTTCCCTTTGTATAATATATATATATATATATATATATATATATATATATATATATATATATATATATATATATATATATATATATATATATATATAATATTAGTTTAGTTTTATATTAGATTAGTTTGAGTTATGTAAAGGTTAATTACGGGTTTTGAAGTCGAAATTCTGTCCGTGTAACACTACGCGATAAATAATCAATGTAAGTTATGTTCTCCTTTTTAAATTAATGTCTCATAGCTAAGTTATTATTATGCTTATTTGAGCCGAAGTAATTGTGATGTTGGGCTAAATATTAAGATTGGGTAATTGGGCTTTGTACCATAATTGGGGTTTGGACAAAAGAACGATACTTGTGGAAATTAGACTATGGGCTATTAATGGGCTTTATATTAAATTAACGATACCTCGTTAATTTAATATAAATGTTACAATTTGACGTATCTATATATAACCACATACGCTTAATCGGATACGATGGGCGGGATATTTATAAATACAAATTATTGTTCATTTGACCGGACACGGGATGGATTAATAGTCACTGGACTCATTAAAACAGGGGTGGATTACATTCAAGGGTAATTGGTGTAATTGTTAACAAAGTATTAAAACCTTGGATTACACACAGTCGATAACCTGGTGTATTCATTAAACAAAGTATTAAGACCTTGTTACAGTTCGAATCCCCAATTAGTTGGAATATTTGACTTCGAGTATAAGGTTAATTTGGCGAAGACCCTCGCACTTTATAATTATGATCGATGGACTATTATGGACAAAACCAGATGGACTTATCGAATAATCCAGGACAAAGGACAATTAACCCAGGGTAATAAATTAAAATCAAAACGTCAAACATCATGGTTACGGAAGTTTAAATAAGCATAATTATTATATTGTTATTTATTTTACGCACTTTAATTATTGTCATTTATATTTACGCTTAAGTTTTAAAATCGACAAACCGGTCATTAAACGGTAAACCCCCTTTTATATATTATTATATATAATTATATATATTTTGTACAAATATAGTTATTTAAAATATAGTGTGAAATAAGCCATCTCCCTGTGGAACGAACCGGACTTACTAAAAACTATACTACTCTACGATTAGGTACACTGCCTATAGTGTTGTAGCAAGGTTTAGGTATATCCCATCTGTAAATAAATAATTAAAACTTGTCATATTTTGTAGTATTTCGTAGTAAAAATATATAGTATTTCGTACCCCCACGCTACAAACATCAAGTTTTTGGCGCCACTGCCGGGGAATCGGCGAAACGCTATATTTTTAATATATATTTGTATAAATATATTTATATATAATTTTTAGAAAAACAATATAAAATTTTAAAAAAAAAAAACTGAACCTGCAAGCCATGCGGTCGCATGACCCGAAGGCTATAAACTCATGCGGTCGCATGAGTCAACTGGACAGACCACAAACCTCGAACATTAATTACGCGTAGGTTATTAATATTTATATTATTATTTCATTAGGGTTTATATTTATTAATAATATTTAGTTTTTGTTTTTAATTTTGTATTTTAAGTTTTAGTATTACTTATATAGATTAAAATTTTTATATAATAATAATATAAAAATAATATTTTTATATAAATTTTATTTTTAGTTTACATCTTTTATTAATTGTACCTTTTTAGTCGTATCGTTCGTATCTAGTTTTAAACTTAGTTTTTGCCGTAGTTAATTTTTATTTCTAGATTTTTAGGCTTTGCCGTAAAATCCCTTAAGTGCTTTTTCTTTAGATTAAGATTTAGGTGCTTTAGAATTTTGCGACGCCGTTTATAAATTTTAGTACCTTTTAAGTTTCGACGCGCTACTTTCATATTTTTATTTTTGACGTTCTTTTTCTTTTTCGTTTCTACGCGCTAGTTTTTAGGATATAATTTTTTATTTTTAAATTTTGGACGAAAATTTTTAAGCGATTTTAAATCAATAGACACAAATTTTTTTGGTTCGTAGTAATAGTTGGATTTGTTAGTGGCGAGTTGTGGGCTTCCGATTTAAAGGGTCCTGGCTACCTGCTGCATCTATTGGCTATTCGATACGTGGGCAAAATCAGAAAAGTCTATTAATTTAAAATTTAAGTAATAAAGTGTAGTATGAAAAATCTCGAAAATATTTTGGAAACTCTTTATGACCTCCGAAATCAATTAAATCAATACCCTCAAACGGGTGTTGATGAAAATTCGTTCGGTCAATCTTGGATCACGAATGACGAAACAATAACTGGTTGTGAAATCTGTAGAAATTATCACTCAACATGGGAATATTATTATTACGTTCCTATGGAAAATTATGAACCCATGGAACCTGAATGGAATGATTATGAAGAATACAATTCAAATTGGGATTATTCCCAAGAATATATCCAAACTCAACAACCAGAAGACGAGGAAAATGATGTGTCTGAAAATCTTTTAGATTATATGAAAATCAAACTCGAAGAACTTGATACTCAAAATGAACAAATGAGAGAGTTTGTAAATAGGCAAGCTGAAACTCTATCAGATTACACACCTGTTGATCTGAGGAGTATTGTGCCAGAAAATCTCATATCATCAAATTTTGATGAATTCGAGAGCTCCGAAATCACCAATTATCCCGGTGATACTTTTTATTCAGCTTTACCAATTTCACAACATATCAACACTTTAGCCTCTACCGACGAAATCATCGATCCATCAAATGATGAAGAAGAAGTAAGGGTGATAAATTGGTACTCTTGGGAAAACGATAACGTTGAAAATTTTACCCCCAAGACCAAAGCGGTGGGACCGATAAGTACCGTTAATGAAGAAGAATCTACTTCAATCCCGAAATTCACCATTCCACAACCTTCCAACCCAATATTCTCAATAGACGAGTCATCTACCGAAGATGAACTACGAGCTGTAATAGATAATGACACCTCGGATTTCACCCAATTGGGTAATAGAGGTGAAAACTTTGATCCTGAGAATAAACGGAAAGAAATATTAGGAATTGTCCACCCTATAGAAATATGTATGTCGGTGTATATCGATCCATTTGACCAAGAACCAGAAAAGAGACATATCCATTTACTAAAAGCTACACTTAAAAAAGAATTAAGTAGTGACAATCGGGTGGTTCTAAACTTTAAACCCATTGATATATTATACACCACCCGAGATGTAAATAACTGGCTCACTATTTTAATTCGTGGAACTTATTCTATCGACTTCACATGTCGTCAGCTAAGTGTGGGGAAGTCTAACCCACTTAACGTTAAACTAGGGGTTTGGGTTAGTGCATAACTCGTTAATAAAAATGCATGATGAGTTAGGGTAAAAGACACATTTTCAAAGATTAGCAAACAGTTCAGAAAAGCAACCGTTTTTGAAGAAAAACATGTGTGATAAAACAAGAAGGAATGAACGATGAGGTGCGCCATCTATCATTCGACGAGCTTTGTAATTACAAACTGGGTATTTTAATCACTTTTCTACACTAATCACCCTCATAAATTTATAATTATAGTCTGATTTCATGCAAATGAGGGCATTGCATAATCTCAAGTGTGGGGAAGGGTTATAAATTCTCTCGGGTTTATACTTGGCTTATTTTCTAAATTTTGTGAAAATTTTAAAAATTTTCAACTAAATGAATTCAAAATCATGTTTATATATATTTATGAACGATAAAACTAGGTGTTAATGCCGAAATTATTGTTACCTTGGAAAGGACATAAATTGAGAAACAACTAAAACGCTTAAATTTATTTATTAGATATAAAAAGACGCATGAAAAAAGCCAAGTGTGAGGAGAATGTACCAAGTTATTCAATTAAAAACTATCTATCACATGTTTCTGTAAAGTTTATTGCAGGTGCTTTTGTTTTGAACTAAATTAACTGTTTTACCCGATGAAAGAAAAGAATAGATGGATCTACACGATGAATCAATTCCATCATTAAAAGGAAGTAAAGTCTTCCGAAAAAGACACGCGCTTCTTGATTTAGGTCAAGAAGTTGTCATCCAGACCAGCTGTAGGTTGACGAAAAATCTAGAAAAGTTATCTCTAAAATCAGCTGGAAATCCACGGACCTCAGCATCAAACAGGGTCGCCATGTGGTCAGACTTATCCTAACCATGAGAGGATCTGTCTTGTAAAATAGGGAGGGCGCCGTGCAAATTAGCTTGATAAGACTAATGAATCAGACCCCTAGAAAGGATAATCTCCTTAAAGATAAAAAATCAGCATTTAAGTCTGATATTACTCAATCCTTGAGATTGACCTTAAAGATTGAGAATTACAACTCATGAAATTCGATGATATCTAAACTCAAGCTTGAACGAGAAAATATTTTGATCAAAATACAAACCGATTTGTTTTCTGAAAACCTATTTTCAATGCGTTCATTACCATTGAACGTAAAATCCTGAGAATTCACCTGGAATTTATTAGGTCACCTGAACTAAATTGGGTGTCAACCGTAAGAACGGTGGTTGCATAGCATGGTCGGAGACAGGACCTTGTGCCAGACCGAAAAAATTATAGGATGATCTTTACTATCGCTCCTACAAAGGATAGTAATAGCATCCGACATGTTTTTGGACCATAATCAAATGCATGTCATTAGACATTGCCTTAACAGTTGCTTGTTCATCGCTTTCCTTTACAACCAGACGGTAGTTTGCCGAAAGGTAATATACGGGACAAGTAAACTGGACGTGTTGCTTTCCTAATACAAGGTTAGCAAGTGGTTAACACAAAACCGTAAGTGTTGAGCTAAAATTTTCAAATCTGAAACCCACAAAACCCACAAAAATATTTTGCAACACCGGTGAAGGGTTATTCCGGAAAACTTATATAGGGTAAAAGATAGATTGAATTTTTAAAATATCAAATGTTTTCATAAAGATCCAATTTCCTTAAGGATCTACATTTTCATAGTCATGTGGGACTGTAAACCGCCTTTCAAATGTGCACTTTGCTTTGGAAACCGAAAGTAAATCGGCTATTTGATTGCAAGTGTCGTTGACCTAAACCCGAGGCAACTGTGGATGGCACACCCACCTTTAACCATGGTTCTATCGTTACTATCATTGTTTATACCGCCATATCAAAATCACTGATGTACAAAGTGTGAAGAATAAAGAAGTGATTCGTGTGATGTATTATATTATTTCAAGTTCTGTATTGCTTGAGGACAAGCAACGTTCAAGTGTGGGATATTTGATAGTGCTCCAAATGAACATATATTTAGGCGCAATATCCTTCCAATATGTAAAGTTTTTAGTTGCAATTGTTCTATTTTCAAGTAATATTCGTTTAAATAAATAAGTGCGAAGACAAAAGGCGAAAACGAATAATTGAAGAAAAAGTGCCACTAAAGCTGGAAAAGGGTCCTTAAAGCCATAGTGCACTCAAAAGCGTCCTAAAACTGGAAAAGGGTCCTTAAAGCCATAGTGCACTCAAAAGCGTCCTAAAAAGTGAGTTAAAGACTCACACGGATTTTGGAAGTTAAGGAAAATAATTTTTTGTGCAAATTACAAATTGCGAAATGCAAAGTACAAGATATCTACGCCTACGAAAGGACGTTCGAAAATCAGGAACCAGGACCTGAGCCAAGAAGAAACGCGCGACGCAACGGAGCTAAAATTACAAGTTAACAATGCACAAGAATATAATATAATATATATATATATATATAATTATATAAAATTATATATATTATATTATATATTATATTAATCCGAGCAGCCCACGTTTTAGTTGCTTTGTGACCAATGAAAGGCGGCCATGCGATCGCATGGCCTGGAGGAACAAACTCCATGCGATCGCATGGAGTGAAAAGTCTGGCCACATCTATAAATAGCCAGCGAATTCGACGTAATTTTTACACCTTTATCAATCTTTCTTTCCCTCTGTATAATATATATATATATATATATATATATAATATATATATATATATATAATATATATAATATATTAGTTTAGTTTTATATTAGATTAGTTTGGGTTATGTAAAGGTTAATTACGGGTTTTGAAGTCGAAATTCTGTCCGTGTAACACTACGCGATAAATAATCAATGTAAGTTATGTTCTCCTTTTTAAATTAATATCTCATAGCTAAGTTATTATTATGCTTATTTGAGCCGAAGTAATCGTGATGTTGGTCTAAATATTAAGATTGGGTAATTGGGCTTTGTACCATAATTGGAGTTTGGACAAAAGAACGACACTTGTGGAAATTAGACTATGGGCTATTAATGGGCTTTATATTAAATTAACGATACCTCGTTAATTTAATATAAAGGTTATAATTTGACGTATCTATATATAACCACATACGCTTAATCGGATACGATGGGCGGGATATTTATAAATACAAATTATTGTTCATTTGACCGGACACTGGATGGATTAATAGTCACTGGACTCATTAAAACAGGGGGGGATTACATTCAAGGGTAATTGGTGTCATTGTTAATAAAGTATTAAAACCTTGGATTACACACAGTCGATAACCTGGTGTATTCATTAAACAAAGTATTAAGACCTTGTTACAGTTCGAATCCCCAATTAGTTGGAATATTTGACTTCGGGTATAAGGTTAATTTGGCGAAGACCCTCGCACTTTATAATTATGATCGATGGACTATTTTGGACAAAACCAGATGGACTTATCGAATAATCCAGGACAAAGGACAATTAACCCAGGGTAATAAATTAAAATCAAAACGTCAAACATCATGGTTACGGAAGTTTAAATAAGCATAATTATTATATTGTTATTTATTTTACGCACTTTAATTATTGTCATTTATATTTACGCTTAAGTTTTAAAATCGACAAACCGGTCATTAAACGGTAAACTCCCTTTTATATATTATTATATATAATTATATATGTTTTGTACAAATATAGTTATTTAAAATATAGTGTGAAATAAGCCATCTTCCTGTGGAACGAACCGGACTTACTAAAAACTATACTACTCTACGATTAGGTACACTGCCTATAGTGTTGTAGCAAGGTTTAGGTATATCCCATCTGTAAATAAATAATTAAAACTTGTCATATTTTGTAGTATTTCGTAGTAAAAATATATAGTATTTCGTACCCCCACGCTACACACGTCAATCTTCAAGAGAAGTACCAGATCTTCTACCACTATTGGTCCGGCACTTTCTTAGGATTTACCCGCCAAGACTCACATTCCCTCGAGAAGACCAAGATCACAACCATCAGCGAGGAATGTTTACTTTTTAGAGCATCACCACGGTCGAGCCAACGACCTTAAACAAAAGCACTTCTCGGGAGGCAACCCGTGCAATAAAGTAGAGTAGAAGAATAAAGGATGACAAATGAGCTGATAAAAGACGCAAGGATTGGAAGCCAGCCGCATCTGCTAGGGGTATTTCTTTCTTTCCGCTACTAGCTCAAGATTCAAACTATGCCACATCCTAGCTTATCACTAAGTGTGGGATAACACCCAATTGAAACACTAAACGAATAATCCCAAATCTTCAACTAAAACTCCTAAGTGTGGGATACACTAGGAACATTGAGGACAATGTTCGTTTAAGTGTGGGATGATGGTATAATCCTTTTTATGCTATATTTAAGTAACCCATTACAAAGATTACAAGTTTTTAAGCTAAATTTCAAATTTTTAACAAAAGAAAGCCTTTTCGAAAAAGTATTTTTGAAAACCTGAAACGTTTGTAAATAAAAATAAGGCTTAAGTAAGGTGGAAATCTTGTTAGGATGAACCGAATCTCTAAAAGAGCATTGCATGACTAGGCATTATCGACCTAAATTGATTATGATGAGGCACCCAAATAAGACCAGCATTCATCTTTAATGCTTCGTTATTTTTTGTTGAGAGTGCGGATGTCTGTGCTCGGAATCAGAACTTGCTTTAGTTCTGCATTTCCAAGTTGCGAAATGTGATTCGGTTATAATCAGAAGAGCTAGCCATTTATCAAAAACAACCCGCTCACACTTCCGTTTCTTTTACCTCATCCACTTCATCTTTAGTATCAATCGAAAATCCAGAAAATGAGATTCCTTCCGTAAACCCGATGCTACAAACTTCTCAAGTATCACGGCAAAGGTCTTGAAAAAGTCTACCGGCAAAAAGTTTCTCGAGATGAAATCTCCAAAAAAAAAAAGTTCTGAAAAAAGGAGTAGAACTTATAAAGAGAAACGCCGAAGAAGAACTTGACCACAAATGCCTATCGCTTCAAAAATAAGTATAGTTCAAAAGTGCTTCTCAAAAATACCTATCTAACTAAAATTTTCCAAAATAAAAGTCTTTTGAGACTGTGTTACCCTTTTCACCCCTTAAAACAACTTCACCACCACTCCAAAATTTCGTTCCATCACTGACAAATGACCTAGAAGCTATGGTTACTACCGTTTTTACATTAGTAGCAAGGATTTGAGTCTTTATCAAGCCTATGACGATGAGTACAACATGACAGGCTAGGAGTGAAAATTCATTTCTTAGATCTATAGGGAACCCTAAACACTTGAGTGATTGGAGTGACCCGTGAAAGCTAGCCTAAGTCATGTAACCTCCTCGCATGCTTGCAGAGATAGTTTCAACCCTAACATAGATGACTCACCTTATCTTTCGCTCTTATAATAAAAATCAAACCGCTTAGGCTATTAGAAAAGAAAGTCCGAAAAGATTTCTTGAAGTAAAAACGAGAAGTTTGCTTGAGGACAAGCAAAGTCTAAGTGTGGGATATTTGATAGCGGCTAAAAACTGACGTTTTCACCCCAGTATTAAGGCCCAAAAACAAGAAAGATTTGAACTTTATCGGCAAAATACCCACTTCGTCGATTAGAATTGAAGAACAAGTAATCACGAAGACGATTTAAAAAGAATCAAGAGAATTGGAGCTAAAACGAAGATTCTAGAGCAAAAACGGTGAAAGACAAGAAATCAAGTTACGATCCAGGGAATCAGCAGGCCAAACGGCTTGTCAAACGGCTTGCCAAACGGCCTGCCAATGTGAAAAATGGCCTGCCAAACGGCCAGATCAAACGGCCTCAGCAAACGGGCTGCCTCAGGAAACTGGCTGGCCAAACGGCCTGCCAGCCGTTTGCAGGCAAAAATCAAGCTTATTTAAAGGGCACTTATCATTCATTTTCCACACACACTTCAATTCACTTCTTTCTCTCTCTTGTACAATATTAGTCATACTTTCAAGGTCTTTGACTTCGTGCGAAAAACCTAGTACCCGGAGAAGAACGCCGAAGATTGTATTATGAGCGGTCTGGAGTCTTGAAGTTGTCACTTTTGTATTCAGAACTCATTTAATCTACTGGTAATTCTATCCCTTGTCTTTTTATAATGTGTTTCATTATTATGCTTTGCGATATTGTTGCCATGATTAGCGAGTAGTTATCTTTAGTGTATGTTATGACGTAATCAGTTATAATGCCAAAATTATATTATTGCTTGTGTATGTTGTCAAAATGCTTTCCGATTATGCTTTGAACTCAATCGCTTTTCCAACTAATAGAATGTAGTTATTGGCTCTGTTATTGGGAAGTCGCGAACCCCGATTCAGAGTACACTATCTGTGTCACCCCTTGGTAAGAGAAGTCTATCGGATACAACGTGAGTTTGACTGAGGCACACCAGTTGTAGTAAGTCCATCGAGCCTTGGATTCCGACTGAGGACTCTTTTGTAGTGAAACATCTGACTAGACTCCTAGTACATTGTCGGTCCTAGACCATGCTAGTGTAGTCACCAAACATATAAACTTCGTACGTGCACGCTGAAGCACAACGGTTGTTGTAAGCTGTACCTCTGCTAAGTAAGGTCATGGAAGACGGTTAGTGTTGACTAGTACACTTCACCATAACGCGGTCTCAAGCATTGCACCCCGCTTGAGGGATTCTTAGTTAATTAAGGAACTGTTTGTTCGAACACATAAAGGATTGGACCGTTAGAATAACCAAACATTTCCTGGAAGTCAGCTTGACTTGGCCATGGTGTTCTTTATGGTTAAACTCTTTTAAGGGCCTAATTATCTTCTAAACCAATCATTAACGAAATCATTGTGACCCATCACGTCTCTCGAATATGGAAAACCAGGTATTCTATTATACTTAAGAAAGTTTAGACCATTTCGGAATGTTAATACGTTACCCAACCGAGTCGCTCAATTGGATGAGCCATCTGAACGTGTATGCCTGTAGTCAGACTGCACGGGCGTCGGGGGTAAGGGGCGTTGCTGTCTATTCAGAATCTTCAAGCCTAGCGCATTACCCAGTGACATGTCTTATGACAGGGGCGTTTAGGACTAGTGTAGTAAATACAAGGTCACTGCCTATCCATGAGCCCGCATTCCATAATACCAGGCAAAGTAACTGATGAAATCATAGCATGCACTTGTTTTAGCCTTATCTGAATTAAAAATTTTATCATATTTACTTTACTTTAATCTTGAAAACCCAAATTTAGGTAATCACCAACTACTCCTGCACTTTATAATTATCTTAAGTTTTAGATATAAGTTAGATTCTACTGATATCTCAAAAATACGACTCTAGGTCATACTTCCCTTACTCATAATAAGGAGTAGTACGATTTAGGCCCCACTAAATATAAATTTAAAACAAGTGTCCCCCCTCTTGGTGGCCGGCTCTGACGCGCCGCGACCTGACGACATCGCGCGAAATAAAACCGTCCGTTTCGGTCATATCAGATATCCATTGTAAATATTATCAATTCAATTTAGATAATTTTCTATCTATTTTACCTTCATTACCTTGTCGCTTAACTAGTAAATTAAATATTATTATATTCCTTGTTAAGTTTTTCTTCAGCTTTTTTCATTCATTAGACCACTAGCATCCAACACCATCCCAGCCCGTCTCAGCCCCGCCGTTTCAACGACGCCACTGCTAGCGGCAGTGGTCGGGGCTGCCGTTGAAGGCCCGCCCTGCAATCTGCTATTCTTTGACATTTTCATTCACGTTCGAAAATTAAAAAAAGAAAAAGAAAACTAAAATAGAAATTGGGAAGTAGCCGTTGAGAAGGAGCCGTTGAGAAGGAGCCGTTGGGTTTTTTTTTTTTCTTTCTATAAATACTATACCTTAACTCATAAATTTCATACTACAACTACAAATAAAACAACTAAAAAAACTTAATCTTCTTCAAATTTCCGAGCATGGATCGAGATTGAGAAGACGAAATTTACGAAGAGGCGGTGGCTATTGCAAATGCTTATGATCCACTTCAAGCTCTCGAAGCTATAGATTTTTTGGAACAAGAAGAAGTCGAAAACGAAGGTCTGTCTATACCAAGAGCTCCTCGAAGACATTTTCCACGAGATAGAGAAGGAAAAGCAAAACAACTCCACAACGATTATTTTTCGAACGATCCCACTTTCCCGCCTGATAAGTTTCATAGACGCTATCGTATGAGCAAGTCTTTGTTTATCCGCATTTGTCGAGGTATCGTTAAATTTAATCAACAACCTATTCTCCCCTATTTTACATACTTTAAACAAAAACAAGATGCTACGGGTCAATGGGGTTTTAATGTTTTTCAAAAATGTACGTCCGCTGTTAGACATTTAGCGTACGGTGTTGCACCCGATATATTTGATGAATATTTGCACATGGGTGAATCTACTAGTTATTTGTGTTTGGAAAACTTTTGCAAAGTGTTTTACACTTATATTCAGCGGAGTACTTGAGAACGCCAAATGCACACGATGTGCAACGTTTAATTTCAAAACATGAAGAAATACATGGTTTTCCGGAAATGTTGGGGAGCATCGATTGTATGCATTGGGGTTGGAAAAACTGTCCCGTTGCTTGGTAAGGGCAATATACACGTGGTGATCATGGTTACCTAACAATTATGTTAGAAGCTGTTGCCTCGTATGATACATGGATTTGGCATGCCTATTTTGGTCCCGCGGGTTCAGACAACGACATTAACGTTTTAAATCAATCGGATTTATTTAAAGATTTATTAAAAGATGAGTTACCTCCATGTAACTATACCGTTAATGGGTTGCAATTTAGGAGAGGGTATTATTTGGTGGATGGAATATATCCGGAATGGTCAACTCTAGTTAAATCTTTTAAAAATACTAACGATCTGAAGGCAAAGAAATTTAAAAGATTCCAAGAGTCTGCAAGAAAAGATATTGTATGAACTTTCGGTATACTTCAAGGTCGATTTGCAATTATAAAAAATCCGGTGCGACAATTCTATATAAAGAAGATTCAAAATATTATGTACACTTGTGTGCTGTTACATAATATGATAACCGAAGACAATGGCCGTGCATTTTGTGTACTTGAAGAAGATTATCCGTCAGGGCGTCATCCCCGACAATTAAACCTTCACGAACGGGTTGAACTACATATGCGAATGGAAAAAGAACTTAGAGATAAAAGCAGTCATCATTTTCTTAGAGATATTCTTATCGAACATATTTGGAGTCTTCCACCAAATCATCGCATTAGCTCTGATCCGACTGCCGGACCTTCAAACGTTCTCGAACATGTCAATGATGATGAAGAAGTTGATGAAGAAGATGATGAAGAAGACGAGGATGAAGAATTTGAAGATGAAGATTGCGCCGAAGATTAGTTTATGATTCGAATGTAATGTTATTTATTTTCAATGTAATGTTATTTTAATAAACTTTATATGTAATGTTTTTTATTTTTTAATGTAATGTTTTTATTTTTTATTTTTAATGTATTGTTTTTTATTTTTAATGTAATCTTATTTGAAACAACACTTTTATTCAACACACAAACGGTTACATTTTTTTAAACTAGAACCAAATTAAACTGAAATACAATACAACATCTTAAAACACAAACATCGATGAATTCAGTAGAGTTCACAAAAAAAAACGACCATTTGTGTCGTACTCTGGAGCCACCGGTTCATCTTTTTCTTCTTCAGCTGCTTCATCGAGGTAACGCCAACCAAACGTCTCTTCATCTTCAAGAACCACATACAGACTAATAAGGTTACCACAATCTTCAAGGGTATCTTTTATCCTGTACCATTGATCATCGTTACGGAGATAGCTTGCCTTTAAATCCAGATCATAATCGTCTTCAAAAAACAGCACATCCGTGTATTCACAGCAGATCGTCTAAACCAACATCACGAATATCGATTCCTTCAAATGATTTTTTTTTGCCGAACTTGTAGAGCTTCATTTCATTCCGGAAATCACCTCCGTAATGAACATCATACGCAACAATCATTGGGGGAATTGTTTTCATTTTGACTGGTTATTTGTATTTTGATTTTGAGTTGAGAAGTTAAGTGTGTGAAGTGATTTGAGTTAGTGGGTGTATTTATAGAGGAAAAAACTAGCCGTTATTTTGAAAAAAAAAAAAAAAACGGCATACTAGCCGTTGTATTTGAATTTGAAAAAATTAATTTAATAATATTAATAATAATATTAATAAAGAAATAAGAAATTAATTATAAAATAAAATATTGATGTGGGGTCAATGTGTGTGATGAATGTTAGTGAATGTGGCTGAGAACGTGGTTGGAAGAAGCTGCTGAGGTGGCGCTGATGTGACACAGTTTTGTTGAAAAAGTAGTGTGATGAATAAGAATGGTCTTATCGCATCCTGATTCGTGCATGCAATGGGCATGTTCGGCATAAACTTTTTTGAAGCTTTTAGCTATACGTAGTAATTTTTATGAATAAACTAATATCTAATAAAAAGTTTTGTTTGATTAAAATATCTTAGGTTTTAGGCTATGTTTGACGACGAGCTTATTCGAGATTTTGGATCTTTTAGCTTTTATGAAAAAATTGCATATTTAATAAAAAGTTCTGTTTGGTTGGAGGAGCTTAAAGCTTTTAGACACGGAGAAAAAGTTAAAAGCTAAAAACTACTTGAAGTAGCGATTAACTTTTAGCTTCTAGTTTTTTGTCATTTTATTTATTTAACAGATTCAGCTACTCCGTTAAACACTACAATATATTTAAAAACTAAAAGCTACCAGCTAAAAATTACGAGATACCAGCTAGTTTTGTCAAATATACTCATAGACGCAGGAAAAAAACTAAAAGCTAAAAGCTAATAGAGAGTTAAGGAAAAGCTCCTAGTTTTTTTTGTCATTTTACTATTTAAGATATGTTGGCAAAACCAGATGGTAGCTTGTAGTTGGTAGTTGTTAGTTTTTAATACGTATTTAGGTGCTTGGCATAGTAGCTGAAACTGTTAAAATAAAGAGTATAATGATAAAAAAAAGTATGCATTTTTCTCAAACGCTAGTTCAGTTAGCTTTTAACTTTTTTTTTTTGATTTTTCCGTCCCTCAAAAAAGCTTTAAACTCTTTAACCAAACGGAGTTTTTTGATTGATATAAACTTTTTTATAAAAGGTAAAAACTTAAAAGTTTTAAAAAGCTTGGTGTCAAATATGGTCTTAGGAAACACAAATACATATTTTTGCCAAACATTTTGTACACATACTGCCGGCCTTTGGTACTGAAAAAAGGATCATTAAATTTTGCCATTTTATGGAAATAGAATATGCCATAAGAAAATAATCTATTTTTCAACCAAGCAACGTCAACGGTTAATTCAGCATGACGTTTGTTGTAAAATTTATGCAAGTTAAGAACAACATCACAAGAATAGTAAAAAAAAACCCAAATGATTCTCAAGTCTTATATTACTAAATAAAAGTGATTCTAAAGCTTGAATTATAAAAAGGTTAAAGTTATAAATAAGCCATATACTTTCAATTTTGTCTCAATATAAGCTATATACTTCAAAAAATACCATTGTAGGTTATATACTCTTAAAAGTTGTATTGATGTACACAAATTTAACAAGTTACCTGATGAACCGGTAAAGTTAATTATTTAACATTTTTTTTTTTTTTTTTTGCATTTTCTATGGCTACAAATAGGTCATATACTTTCAGTTTTTTCCGATGTAGGTTATATACTTTCAGTTTTGTTCCGATTTAGACTATATACTTTTAGTTTTGTTCCGATGTATCACCAACGTCATTCTCCACGTAAGATGCCACGTCATCATTTAGTTGTTTATCCGGTTAATAAGTTTTGTTCGTTCATATTGATACACTTAAATGAAAGTATACAGTCTACGTATAGTCTACATTTGACAAAAATGAAAATATATGAACTATGGGTTTAAGTTTAACCCATTATAAAACGATTAAAGAGTTTTATAGTCTCTTTCTAAAGCTACAGATAAGTAACGGAATTGACGGCTCTATTTACACTTCACACCCCTGGACTAGTGAATATTACATTTTTAAACCTTAAAGTAGCGTTGACCATGATTGACTTCACAATAACGTATATTTCTTCACACCATCCTTATTATTGTCCAGATAATTGCTGGATCAAGTCCGTCAACAGGCGGTTATTTATATACGGAAAGAGTTGTCGTGTTCTTCTCTAAACGTCTCCTCGACAAATGTCAGAATTGCAGGATCAAAGGGAAGGGAGTGGTTATCAAAAGTAGTTGAGTGATTTGTATAATAAACCTACGGAGTATTAATTAATCTTCATTTACAACAGGGGCGGAGCCAGGATTGGTGGTCAGTGGTGTCACCGGTTAAAACTCAAAAAAATTTATACTAGATGTCTTATTTTAGTGGTGTCACTCAAAAAAATTTACACTATCCAGTGGTGTCACACGTTAAAAAACCAAAAATTTTCCCACTACATCGCGTATTTGAGTGGTGTCCCGTACCCACCCTGGGCTCTACATAGCTACGCCTCTGAATTTTACAAAAGTATTTTAGTAATTAAACATCTATTGTCTTCGTGTCCAACTCACCTTTTGATAGAGCCGTGGGCCTTCAAGTATGCAACGACTTTGCATATTTTAAGATATGAATTACAGACTATGACTTGTTATATAAGATACGTCTATCTTCTTCACATCTTATTAAAAAAAAAAAAAAAACAGATTAGCCATTATCTTGCTTTAAGGTTATAAACATGAGTGCTGACCCATCACGTTGTTACAATATTGTGACGCCATTAGTTGCTCAGGCACATCAACAAGTTGTATCTGCAAATCTCACAAGTGACAGCGTATTCTTCTTATCTGATTTGTGTTACAATTTGGATCTTGCGAACACGTATAGCAAACCAATGGTGTGGATTGGCATCTACATCGCTGTAGCATCATTTTTGTGCATTGTTGCCATGGGAGCTGATTTATTGCATGGTTTTAGAAATAAAAAGATGTGGTTTCCATCTAAATATTTCACACTCAATGCCGCTTCTATTACAGTGATAACTGTCACCATGAAATTGCCTGTGGATCTAAATAGTATGATGCCACGCTACGTGGACCAATCAACCAAGTTGGGAAGCATGGCCTTCATGTGCACAATGATGGCTAACTTAATGCCTTCTTTGGCGTCTATGGATAACAATACACTTCTTGCAAACGTCATAGGTATGGCTATTCTTGTTATCACCATCGTTGTGAATATTTGCATCGAGATTAGTACCGGCGTTATAGATAATACTGTCTTAAATTTCAATATAATGGCGCACACCTATGTAGCTATGTTATTGTGCTTATTAATAATCATGATTTCTTCAGCTATAACAATTCCTTCCTATAAACGGATTTTAGAATTCAAGTATCAAGCCACAGACAAAGAAAACTTAGATGATCAAGATATGTTGACGTCAATTGTTGAGAAACTAAGAAAATTTGTTAGAAGAAATTGGGTTATGGTCGAAAGTGGTAGCCCTCAATTTGTGATGGCTAGTAACCCTTTATCCTCTACTTCTGGCATTATTTGTGTAATTATTCTATTCATGGAACTATATGTAATGCTATTTGTAATAATGCTAGATGTGATAAGTGTGTATCAAATCCATGGGATGACATATCTAATCAAGGGTCTAATCAAGGGGACGACAGACTATAAATGGTCAATTTATTTCATTTATATAACTCAATTTGTTGGAATTGTAGTTGGTAGCATTGCTCCAATATGCAGAAGTTTTACTATCTCCAACTTCAATTTGTTCACTAAATGGAATAAGAAACATTTGATGGTGTTTAAAGTAGAGAAGTATTGGATTCAGAATTTGTATGAGTGGAAAGAAAGTCATATAACTTTTCAATCAGGTAGTTCTTGGTCAAAAGGTCTTGTCAATAATATGAAAAACCTCTTTTTAGAACTTTGCATTCGAATTCAGAGAGTTATTGTTGTATCAAGCAAAATGATGGGGCTTATTCCAATAGTCCTTATAATCTGTATCGCGTATTGTTCATACTATTGGAAGTTGATAATGGATATGCTATTTACGCTCCCTACTCTCTCAGTGATAGATGATGTACACGAAGACATTAAAAATTATGTTTTGCAACTAGAAGATGAGATGGAGCTTGGTGACAGGATGCTAAATCACATTTCAAATACTATGGATAACTTGATCCAAAAGACAAATAAGGAACAAAACAAAGATCTTTTGGTGTTTCTCGACACTTCTACTGGATTTAACGGAGTAAAGAACTTTGACAGTGATCAAGTAGAAGATGTAACTTCTGTTAAAGTTGTTAACAGTTGGAGCATACCAGTAGTGACTTTAACATGCATTGCCATTTCACTACCCAACATTCCTAAGAAAAATGTTGATAGGTTGCTCAAAAATGTCCGTGAAGGTCTTTTGTATACGCATCAAGTGGAGGAAATCATCAACAATACAAGTGAATATGGAAATATACAAAAGGCGGCTATGACCTTGTGGCATGAGGTTGAAGAGAAGTACTCGTGGTTGAAAAACCCTATCAAAAAAGGATCTTTTAAAGGAAAAACATCCGTCGAGATTCTTGAATGGTTTGCAAATAAAGGAAAAGAAATAGTTTTAGAAATCAACAAGAGTACAAATGGAGAGGTAATAATGGTGAACACTCGGAAGAAGTTGATACTTGCTAATTCGATGTATCGTACTGCACGAACAATCTTGTATGACAACCAAATCAATGATGAAAAGATTAGCGAACAAGAGTTGTTTGCATTGTTATGTAGCATGATTGCAGACATACTATCCGCTTGCTTCACTAACATTCCACGAGTCATAAAGATGAAGTGTCGTGAAAGCGACATAGAGAAACGAGAGAGTAGTGTTAAGGCTGCCACTAAGTTGTTTGGTAGAACAGAAGATATGCTAAAAAGACTTGAAGCGCGGGAGTCACCAAATATGGATCCTGAAAAGATGGTTTTTATTGACGAGTGGCGTCATCACCTGAAGCTATCAATTCCTTGATGCATTGTCTTTGTACACCGTTGTCATCGTTTAAGTATGTATGCAATTTCTTTAGAGTTAACCTAATAAAAAAAGTACTTTCCCCAATCGTGTCATTCCCTTCCAATTTCTTGCAATATGTTCAAAATTTGTTCCAATAAAATTGAGGATCTCATAATCTCATAATGACATTATATTATTATACTCCGTATAATATATAATATGCTGAGTGCTGACCCATACTGCAGCTACGTCATAATAAGTGAATAATAGACTGCATCAATTGTTGCACACTAGTTTGGCTATAACAAGGCATATGTTATCGTTTTGAATCCTCCGAAACTATAATCGAACTTTGGGCCAAGCGTAACTCGTCATGCTCAGCCCACGAGTTGATAGTGACACTACCTCGTTTCCCTTTCCCTTTACCACTCGGTTCTTCTTCAACCACTTTTCCATTTCCTTTATCTCATATTCATTGGAACGTTGGGGTGGGTACCTCGTCTTCTTGAAACAATTGCGGGTTTGAATGGATTTTTTTGTTAATTAGACCTCAATGCAAAAAAATTCATTAATTTCCTCGGGATTCGACAATTGGCTTTGAGAAATTTGTGTTTGAAACAGACCAAATTGGTTGGCGGAAGAGTTAGGCGTACTAGGAACTTGAAACAGACCAAATGGATTCCGTTGACTTGAGAATGGATTGTTCGGATTGTACAAGTTGTTTTTATGGTTTGCATTATTTTGGTATGACATTTTTGTTGCGGATTAGTTCAGAGAATTGTTTGAAAATGTTGTGAAAAATGAAAGATTTAAGTTGTATTTAGAGCAGAAAATAATAAAATTATCATTTTTTAAAAATATATTATATATATATATATATATTCAAAAGTCGGATTCTCGACTTCGGCTTTCTTGACGCCGATCCGGAGTTGGACAACCGTCAGATTTCGGTGTCACTGACATCCGTCGCCGACACCGAGGGGCCGACTCCCTGTACTCTAACTAGTGGCAAAATTAGGTGATGGTTTAGATGTCAGAGATATTGTCACAAATGATTCCAATGTAGATTCGAATGATAGGCTTAAAGGTTCAAGTGTAATATATAATGGGAAAGGAGAGGGTCCAGTATCTAGGTGAACAAGGGGTTGATATGGGAAACTTGAAATATGGTCCTAGTAATGGTGTTTCTGTAGACGGGTCTAGCTCGATGGTTCGTTTTTGATACAAGAAGAGAAAATTTAGGCCTTTATATAAAAATCATTTTTTTAAGTACGTACTCAGAAGAAAACAAATGAAGCACAAAAGATGCATTGAAAATCGTACTTGATATGAAAGGATTATTATCGATAATCTGATGAAGAATTCAAATGGGGACGATTATGATTGCGTTTGCGATTGTGATTACGATTCCGATTGCAATACTATTCTATCCCTGGACTCTAAATCGTAGAGACCGCGAGCAAGGAGAGAGAAAACAAAGTGAATGGTGATGTCAAAACTTGTGGCTTAGGGTCTACGTTCTGTGTGATTAACTCTATGAGTTTAACTCTCATTCGTGTTCATGTTTCATATTGTTTTGGGTTATGTTGTTTTATTGGGGTCTTTTGAGTTTTTTGTCGTGGTTTTTCGTGTTTAGCATCTTTTTGGTCATTTGGACACTAGTCCAAGTAAGCAAGTCAACCCGCTTACTTATCCTCTTTAGCATATGTAGTCTTGTGACTCTTGCTCATGTATTTGTACATTGGTAAGTGTGATACCATCATGACCAGATGTCTTCGGTATCATAGCTTCATTTAACAAATATAGTGTCTTATTAAATCAGAGTACTAAAGTCATGCTTTTGATGTATTCTCTTTTTATCTTTTGAACAGTAGTGTTTGAATTTGAAGGTATCTCGTCCTTAGTATCTCTTCAACATATGTAATCTAGTGACCTTTTTCTATGTCTTCGATCATCGGTAATCGTGATATCTTCGTGATTTAGCTGCGCCTGTTTGCTAGGTGATGGGGTACACTATCAAGCCCCCAGTTTAAATTTATGAAGCATTTTACCGAAGCTTTGTGAAATTAAACTTAAATGGCGAGTTAGATACTTAATTAGACTGCTCTGATCGCTATTATCATTGCCCCGAGAGTTTTCCCTCTTTTGCCCTTACTGTCTCCCTTTTATTTGTTTTGGCGGTAGGGGTAGAAGAGTAAAATTCTGGTACAGTTACCAATGTCTCTTTGAATTTGATGGGACATTTCCCTGTGCAGGTAATTAAAACAGGGTTTTGATTTTTTCATTTGCGTTTTCGTTCTTTGTTTTCTCTTCTTTTTCTTTCAATCAAGATCTAATCTCTACCACTGTTCTTACAAGGTATTTTTCTTATTTTGCTTATTTTTTGTTTCCGTCATGGCAAAAATAGGTTTGCGTTCTGTTGCTAGCATTTTGACCCTTGAGCAGCGTTCTCGTCTTCGTCAAACCCTAGGGTTAGTCGTCGATGACATGATTGTCCCGGAATCCGGTAAATTGATGTTAGAATTTCCGGCCGAATATGCTGTTATGTACACCCAGGCTTTCACCGAATGTAATGTTAGGATCCCTATTTCATCTTTTTTCCTGAGTGTTCTAGATTATTTTAAATTTCATGTGTCTATCATGCACCCTCTTGCAATAAAAAAAAGATCTTAGCTTTTGAGTATATGTGCAAAGCATACGGTGGCCAGCCTACTGTTGACCTATTTCGTTATTTTTATCAAACTGGTGACATCGGTGAGTGGGTGACGATTGCTAAGCATTGAAAGAAAAGGGGGAGTCCAGTTGAGACCCCAATGTGTTTTGCTCTTCGATTCCTGATGTTCGTAACTGGAAGAGTTCTTTTGTTTATGCCAAAAAAGCCTTGTTCTTCCCGAATAAATTCCCTATTGTTGTTGATAGCAAATGGGCCACTATTCCCAAACAGTATACTGATCCTACCCCAGAAGTTGCAAAGAGTGATCCTCTTTTTGGCAGGATTTGTCGTCATCCTATCATTCCTTCTACTCTTCGATTTTGTTTAAGCTTGAAATGGCACCTGCATGGGAGAAAGGCAAAGTGAATCCTGTGTTTTTTTTATGGGAAAAAGGGTAGGTTTTGGTTGTCTTAGGTTAAGTTTTTGCTTTTTGATTTTGCTATATCTCATATGTTGTTTTCTTTTTGCAGAGATGGATTTGAGGAATGTTATTAAGTCTTTGGGGCTGAAACAGATGACAGAAGTTGCTTGAGCTACAATTGTGGTCAATGATTTGGGTTCTCCTTCTTGCTCTAGCTTTATGGAGGTTGAAAGCAAGCCTGAGAAGGCATCTGAGTCAGGTGTTCCCAGGGTTGAAGCTAGTGCCAAGGTAGCTTCAGAACATGAACCTATCGAGTCGATGTTGAACCCGATGTTTCTAGGAACATTCCTGTCAAAGCATCTAAACGTCAAAAAGCTGCAAAGAAGAGGGTGGAGATAGTTTCAGGTTCTCCCTTGAAAAAACTAATTTTTCTCTTAAAGATGAAGATACTAAGGATGATGCCCCTTTCGAAGGCTTTGGTGATAAAATTCCTTCTGGTATGATAGTTTATGTTTTCATCCAAATCTTTGAGCCATATTTGCTTTATTCTTATGAATTTCTTTTATTCATAGAATCTCGTCCTGCCATTCCTCCATTATCTACTTGCTATGATGTCTTGGATGAAATGGTTCCTCCTGAGTATGAGAATGCTTTAGTAGATACTTCTAAGCTTGTTGATGTGTATACTGCCCACTGTTATCGTTATGTGATCTATAATCACCTTGTTCTTTCTCATCTGAAGCAAAGTACCCAAGATGTTGGGTTTTTGGAGAAAGAGTTGAGTGATCTTAAAAAGGCAAGTGTTTCAGCTAAGGAGTTAGTGAAGAAGTTTCAAAATCAGCTGTTAATGAATACTTCTTGGGAGGAGGAAGTGAAATCTGCTGGGAGTAAGATTGTGAGGTTGCATAAAAAACAGAAGCTTTATAATGACAAGGTTGCTAGCTTGGAGCAAGAAAATGAGGTTCTTCGTCAGAAAGCAAGGGATGCTGCTCTGGCAATGGAAGATCAAATGAAGAGATTTGATGGTTTGAAATCAGACTACTCAAATGTTATAACCCAGGTTATTCCTCATGTTTGCAAGAAATTGGTGGCTAGTAAGGAGCTAGGCGAGTATCTTGGTGAGGTGGTATTGTCCGGTAAGCAAGAGGAAAGATGCCAGTTGTTGGAGGACTTGGCAAAACATGGCAAAGTTCAGCTAAGCGATCACCCAGAGTATACGGATCAGGGGTCTGCCCCTCTTGACGCTGCATGTGCCAAGCTCCTGAATTCTAAACTTAATTACGTTGCCACTGTTTCTGCTCATTTGGATGCCAAGCCTGTCAAACTTCTCAAACTTGTTGCTGAGAAAGGTGATGAATAACCTTTGACGTTGCTTAAATAATCTTGTGGGTCTTCTTTTGAACTTGTTGGTAATGTGTTGGTTGTGTTTCTGTACATTGCTTGATTTGTGGCATGCGTGCCTGTGATCAACAGCCTGGGTGCCTTTACATTTTGTGGGCTAAATGCCCTTCTTTATTTCATGCATGCTTTAGTAGTTTTATTGCATGCTTTTGTTAGTTATCTTTTGAAAATAATTGACTAAGTCGTAAAGGGCATTGGGCTCTTTTGTAAGAATCTATTATGCCTTTACGTTCTATTACTGTGTTTATCATAAAACACTTCATAGAGCTATCATTAGCTCAGGTTTCGATCCTTCTTTGTTACAATTTGTAAGGACATCCCTTCGAGAGCCCTTGGAGGTGTACTTTAGCTTAAATGTATCTCTTTGGCCATCATCATACGTATTTTTTACCCCAATTGGGTAGACAGTTTTAGGCGTGGCTCTTGGGCCACCATTATATGTTTCTACAAGTACGTGAGGTATTCCCCTTGGGAATCCTTTGTAGGTGCGTAAATAACTTAGATATGCGTCATGGGCTATCGTTGCAATTTTACTATGGTTTTGTAGATAGCTTAGGCTGCCTCTTGGGCTACCGTCACATATTCTACAAGTAAATGAGGTATTTCTCTTGTGAATCCTTTGCATATGTGTGTATAGCTTAGGCGTTCTTCTTGGGCCACCATTGCGATTTTACAATAGTTTCGTAGTCAGCTTAAGCATGCCTCTTGGGCCACCGTTGCATTTTCTACAAGTAAATGAGGTATTCCTCTTGGGAATCCTTCGTAGGTGTGTAAATTTCTTAGGCGTGCCTCTTGGGCCACCGTTCAGTTTTACAATAGTGTGGTAGTCAGCTTAGGCGTGCCTCTTGGGCCACCGTCACATTTTCTACAAGTAAATGAGGTATTCCTCTTGGGGAATCCTTCGTAGGTGTGTAAATAGCTTGGGCGTGCCTCTTGGGCCACTGTTGCAGTTTTACAATAGTGTGGTAGTCAGCTTAGGCGTGCCTCTTAGGCCACCGTCACATTTTATACAAGTAAATGAGGTATTATCTATATACATTCGTTCTTGCCAAAAGATTGTAGGATTCATTTAAAGATTTTCTTGTGGTTGGAAGCATATATGCTTCAACTACTTGTTACAAATATTTCCTACTGAATACAAACAAAAGCTTAGAAATAAAACCTTCGCGGATTAACTCCATTCCAGGTACGGGGAATCTTTTTTCCCGTTGTGGTCTCTAGCTTGTATGATCCATTACCGAAGCCTTCAGAGATTACATACGGACCTTCCCAAGTGGGTCCTAGTTTCCCTTCGTATTCCACCTTTCTTATACTGTTGAGTCGTAAAACATGAAATCCAACCTTGAATATTGAAGGCTTGACTCGTTTGTTATAGCACTTCTCGATGGTTTTCTTATAAGCAGCTTCCCTAATTTGGGCAGCTTCTCTTCTTTCCTCCATCAGGTTGAGGTTAAGACGAAGGTTCTTCATTTTCTTCAAGGTTGGCGGTTCTGCTGGTTCGTACTTGTATTTCGGCAGGTAGTACCGTTTCTGTGCCATACACCAAGCTATACGGTGTTTCAGCGTCGCTCCTTTTAGGTGTGGTTCGGTGAGCCCACAAGACTAATGGGAGTTCCTCCTATCCATCATTGGTAGCATTTTCCCAATCGCTTCTCAAGACCCTTCAGGATGTCTCTGTTAGTGACTTCGACTTGTCCATTACCTTGGTGTAACAACCCTGTTTTTTCCGTCACTTCTGTTAACTGTCCGTTAGTTGATTTAACAGTGAATATTTGACTTTTTATGTGTTTGAGTGTATTAAATGTATACGTGATCCTTGGAGTTATTTAAATTAATATGGGTTAATATTAATCGATAAAAATATTTCGGATAAAAGAAATACGATAAAAACGTTACGGTTTGAATAACGGAAAAAACTGTTTTTCGAGCAACGAAACGCTCGGGTTTATTTTAATAATTATTTTATTAATTATTAACTTTTTAAAAATATTTAATTTATTGGGTTTTTAATAAATTAAATGTTTGGTTGCGTTTTGACGATCGGTTTAGCGTTCCGGGCCTTCGGTACGTTTAAACGACACATGAAACGGACCACGAATACACGTAATTGGACCACACGAGACCGGGAACACCTCTTGGGCCACCCTTGGCCGAAACCCCTCCCCTCCATCTCCTTATTGGACTTATTTGTTGAGTTGGGTCATTAGTGGGTCTTGAACTATTTGATTTAAGGCTCTAAACTAATACTAGTTAACCTAAAACTACTGAGCTTAATCCCTAACACATTCCAGTCGATTTTTTTGGTGCTCCTGGCCTCTCCCTCATCGCTCATCACCAACCCTAATATCACCATCAATTTTTGATCTTTTGCTGAAGCCTTGAACACGAAAAGTGTAATTCGCATCACCCTCTATGCATTGATGTAATATATTTGACGATCAAAGGTATAGTTGTACAAACCCTAACTCTAAAAATTCTGATTTGATAAAGTTTTATAGTTTATGTTGGTCAATTGCTCGATTCATCGCGTTTGTATGTATTATTATTCGTTGATTTGATCGTATTGATTGTTTTGTATGAAAACCGAATTGTTTATTGATAATACTGATATGATGGACTTGTTTTTTGTAAATTATTATTATCTAGATGGAAAGACGTCGAAAAATTAATAACGATAGGCTCAAGAATCAATGGATTTCATTATCATATGCTCTAGATATGTTAAATTGAAGTTTTGTTGTAATCTTGCCATGAATCCGAATTTTCTGAGTTGTGTGCTTTGTGAATTATGTTATAACATGTTAAACATTGTATAGATGACTTAAAAACACTCAAGTTAGACTAGGATTTCATGCGGTTTGGATTTATATAGCTTCCGGTATGCTTAATCGAATGAACATGAAAAACTGAATTGATCATTATTTTGAAATTGACTTTCTAATTCATTTGCAATGAGTTTATGATTTAGGTATTTGCATTTCTGGAAAATTCACATGTTATAGTTAACTTTTCACTTAGGCCTTGTGAAATGTCCCATTCATATTGATTACAAACGTTCCATATTAATTGATTTCGTTGCGAGGTTTTGACCTCTATATGAGACGTTTTTCAAAGACTGCATTCGTTTTTAAAACAAACCATAACCTTTATTTTATCGACAAGGTTAAAAAGTCACCACCTAGATTATCCAGAAATGATAATCTAAAATATCACACTTACACACTACCAATACATATTGGTTTACAATTTTAATATGTTACAACAAAGTAAATCTCGAATGCAGTTTTAAACAATATTATACAAGCATGCTGACATCACATCTTGTCCATATATTAGCATGCAACAGCAGAAGCTCTTAATAATCACCTGAGAATAAACATGCTTTAAACATCAACAAAAATATTGGTGAGTTATAGGTTTAACCTATAATTTATCAAATCGTAATAATAGACCACAAGATTTCATGTTTCAATATACATCCCATACATAGAGATAAAAATCATTCATATGGTGAATACCTGGTAACCGACCTTAACAAGATGCATATAGAATATCCCTTATCATTCCGGGACTCCCTTCGAACATGATGAATTCGAAGTACTAAAGCAACTGGTACTTTGGATGGGTCTCGTTGGGCCCAATAGATCTATCTTTAGGATTCGCGTCAATTAGGGTGTCTGTTCCATAATTCTTAGATTACCAGACTAAAAAGGGGTATATTCGGTTTAATAATCCAGCCATAGAATGTAGTTTCATTTACTAGTGTCTATTTTGTAAAACATTTTTAAAACTGCATGTCTTCTCATCCCAAAATATTAGATTTTAAAAGTGAAACTATAACTCACTTTCACAGATTTTTACTTCGTCGGAAAGTAAGACTTGGCCACTGGTTGATTCACGAACCTATAACAAATACGTACATATATATCAAAGTATGTTCAAAATATATTTACAACATTTTTAATACGTTTTGCTCTTTTAAGTTTATTAAGTCACCTGTCCTTGTTAGTAACCTACAACTAGTTGTCCACAGTTAGATGTACAGAAAATAAAGCAATATATATTATATCGAATCAATCCACGACCTCGTGTATACAAGCCTCAGGCTAGATCACAACTCAAAGTATATATATATATATATAATATTTTGGAATCAACCTCAACCTTGTATAGCTAACTCCAACATTACTGCATATAGAGTGTCTATGGTTGTTCCGAAATATATATATAGATGGGTCGATATGATATGTCAAAACATTGTATTCGTGTCTATGGTATCCCAAGATTACATAATATATTAGAATACATGTATAATACAATATGAGTTAGCTAGGATATGATTAATATAGATTTGTTACCAATTTTCACGTAGCTACAACAAACAAAAATATCCAATCTTGTTTTACCCATAACTTCTTCGTTTTAAATCCGTTTTGAGTGATTCAAGTTGCTATGGTTTCATATTGAATTTAAGTTTATGAATATAAACAGAAAAAGTATAAGTTTATAGTTGGAGATACAGATTATAAGTCATTTTTGTAAAGGTAGTCATTTCAATTGAAAGAACGATGTCTAGATGACCATTTTGGAAAACATACTTCCACTTTGAGTTTAACCATGATTTTTGGATATAGTTTCATGTTCATAAGAAAAATCATTTTCCCAGATGAACAACTTTTAAATCAAAGTTTATCATAGTTTTTAGTTAACTAACCCAAAACAGCCCGCGGTGTTACTACGACGGCGTATATCCGGTTTTACGATGTTTTTCATGTTTTCAGATTTTAAATTATTAAGTTAGCATATCATATAAATATAGAACATGTGTTTAGTTGATTTTAAAAGTCAAGTTAGAAGGATTAACTTTTGTTTGCGAACAAGTTTAGAATTAACTAAACTATGTTCTAGTGATTACAAGTTTAAACCTTTGAATAAGGTAGTTATATATATATATATATATATATATATATATATATATATATATATATATATATATATATATATATATATATATATATATATATATATATATATATATATATATGAATCGAATGATGTTATGAACATCATTACTACCTCAGATTTTATGGATAAACCTACTGGAAATGATAAAAATAGATCTAGCTTCAAAGGATCCTTGGATGGCTTGAAAGTTCTTGAAGCAAAATCATGACACGAAAATAAGTTCAAGTAAGATTTCCACTCAAAATAAGATTGTTAAAGTTATAGAAATTGAATAAAAGTTTGAATATGAGTATTACCTTATATTAGAAAGATATCTTACTGTAAATAAGAAAGATTTCTTGAGATTGGATGATCACTCAAAGTGGATTTTCAAGATTGGAAGTAAGCTAGCAAACTTGGAAGTGTTGTTGGTGTGTTCCTAAGTAGTTGTTTTATAACATGGTTTATGTATGGATTTATGAACTAGATTGAGCTAGATTTTTTTGAAGATGTGAAACGCCCCGTCCTAATCCATTCGGACGAAGTCCATATCGATTATAAACGATTCACAATAGTTGATTACATCGTGAGGTACTTGACCTCTATATGATACATTTTACAAACATTGCATTCGTTTTTGAAAAGACAATCTTTCATTACATCGAAAGTTGACAACATGCATACCATTTCGTAATATATCATACTATAATTGACTTAATAATAATCTTGATGAACTCAACGACTCGAATGCAACGTCTTTTGAAATATGTCATGAATGACTCCAAATAATATCTCTAAGATGAGCAAATGCACAGCGGAAGATTTCTTTCGTACCTGAGAATAAACATGCTTTAAAGTGTCAACCAAAAGGTTGGTGAGTTCATTATTTTAACATAAATAATCATTTCATAATTTTTAATAGACCACAAGATTTCATACTTCCATTTCTCATAAACATACGTCCCATGCATATAGACAAAAATCATTCATATGGATTGAACACCTGATAATCGACATTCACAATATGCATATAAGAATATCCCCATCATTCCGGGATCCTCCTTCGGACATGATATAAATTTCGAAGTACTAAAGCATCCGGTACTTTGGATGGGGCTTGTTGGGCCCGATAGATCTATCTTTAGAGTTCGCGTCAATTAGGGTGTCTGTTCCCTAATTCTTAGATTACCAGATTTAATAAAAAGGGGCATATTCGATTTCGATCATTCAACCATATAATGTAGTTTCAATTACTTGTGTCTATTTCGTAAAAACAGTTATAAAAACAGCGCATGTATTCTCAGTCCCAAAAATATATATTGCAAAAGCATTTAAAAATGGATTAATGAAACTCACCATCATGTATTTTGTAGTAAAAATACATATGACGATATTGAACATGACAGGGTTGGCCTCGGATTCACGAACCTATATCATTTATATATATATATATATATCAAAATATATAACAGAAATCACATAATTTTTATTTATTAATATATATTAGTTATATATATATATATTTTTGTATCTATATAGTATTTATATTAACTTTCATTTAAAAAATATACTTATATTATATCTTAAATTATATGTGATATATATATTTATTTTGTACATATATATACATATATATATATATATATATATATATATATATATATATATATATATATATATATATATATATATATATATATATACATCTTAAAGTGACTGATATCTATTCATTTAATTATATATGTCCATATATTTATATATATGTTTAGTATTATTTAAGATTAGTGATTTGTTATACGAAGGTATTTATAGGAAAAATATATATATATTTGTTTGATATACAGTTATATGAAATGTTAATATAATTATTATATATGTAATATGTATACTTTTATGTACATAATATTTATCTAAAATTTTTTTATAGTTTTGATAATAATGGTTTACTAATAATAAAGATATTGTTAATAATATTATTATTATTAATAATAACTATAATTTTTACTACTAAAGATAATAGTTTTAATAATAATAATATTACTGTTAATTTGCATTTTGATAGTGATAATAATAAATAAACTTATCAATAATAAAAATAACCACAATTGTAGCTACATCATAATACTAATAATAATAAATGATAATTACTACTTTAGTAGTTATAATAACATTAGTAATCAATAAAAATAATAATAACAATAAAGCGTCGTGAGTTGTCGTGAGTCTAGGTCTTCGATAAAGCGTCGGCATCAGGAAGAGAATATTTCCCGTGCTATTTGCTCTTGGGGGACAGCGGGTGGAAGTTTACAGCTTGTGAGGGAGTATTTGGCAGAGGATTCTCCTATGTTGTCAGTGGCTGATGATGAGGTCCTTGATTTGGAAGAGCATAATATTAAGCAGTGTCGTAGGAAGATTTGTGATGTCCATTACACCGCTGCAGCTCGTGTTCTTTCTTCATTAGGCGTTGCTCCTTATAATGACGCCACGCTGGCGGACTTGCTGTCTAAGCATCCTTCTTCTATAGCTCCATCCTTGCCTGATATGCCGATTGATCACCTACACCTCGTTACGACTTCTGCTGTTGTTTTGGGCCAGATTAAAAGTTTTCCTCGGGGCACATCATGTGGTAGGGATGGTTTATGTGCACAACACCTTATAGATTGCTTGAGTGGTGCTGCTGTGGCAGTCTCGGATGAGTTGGTTGGCTCTATTACTGGGGTCGTTAATCTCTTTCTAGTTGGAAGGTGCCCTATGGAATTAGGAGAGTATATAGCTAGTGCTCCCCTCACACCGCTTGTCAAGCCCGGCGGTGGTATTCGTCCTATAGCTGTGGGTACTGTTTGGCGATGTCTTGTTTCGAAGGTTGGCGCTGCTATGGTTGGCCAGTCTTTGGGAAGTTACTTCGATGGTCTTCAATTTGGTGTTGGTGTTTCTTTAGGTGGTGAGGCTATTCTTCATGCTGTGAATCGGTTGATTGAGGATCGTGGCTCTGATGTTGGCCTCTCTATGTTATTAGTTGATTTTCAAAATGCATTCAATCTTGTTGATCGTACGTTCATGTTACGTGAAGTTCGCCGCCTTTGTCTGAGCATTTCTCAGTGGGTTGAATTTTGCTACTCTAATCCAGCAAGATTGTATTATGGGAACCACACCTTATGGTCTTCTCATGGGGTGCAACAGGGTGATCCCCTTGGTCCGCTGCTTTTTTGCTTTGGTCTTACAACCCTTGGTTTCTAAAATCAGAGATAATTTTGAGGTTTGTCTTCAGGCGTGGTATTTGGATGATGGCACTATTATTGGGGACACTTTGGTGGTGGGGAAGGTTTTGCATTTGATTATGGGGGATGGGCCTCGTTTTGGGCTACATCTCAACGTTGAAAAAACAGAAATTTTCTGGCCTACGGAGGACCCTCGCAGCAGGCAAGTAGGTGGGTGTCTTTCCTCCTAATATTGCTCGACCTTTAAATGGTGTTAAGTTGCTTGGGGCCCCCACAAGTTCCGATCATGGTTTTAGTAGTGAACTGGTGATGCAAACGGTGACCAAGTCCATTGCGCTTATGGATAAGGTTGCTAAGCTTGATGATCCTCAGTGTGAGTTGTTGTTGCTTAGGGCATGTACGGGAGTTTCTAAACTCTACTTTACCTTGCGTACTTGTCCTCCTAGTATATTTAAGGCGGCTCAACGCGCTTTCGATGGAGCCCTTCGATCTTCCTTGGAGCGTATTGTTACTGCTTCAGGGCCTGGGTTTGGTGATTGGCAGTGGCGGCTTGCCACCTTGCCATTTGCATTTGGAGGGCTTGGTGTTTATTCTGCGGGAGATGTTCATCATTATGCTTTTCTGGCTTCTCGATTACAGTCTGCTGGGTTGCAGACCAAGCTCCTACGTCATGCGGGTATTGTTGGTCTTGGTCGTGCTTTTGAAGATGCATTGGGTCTGTTTAATAAAATGGTTAGGTTTGGTATTTTAGGTAATCAGAGTGAGGTCGCTGCCCCCATATTCATGAAGAAATTGACAGATGTTTATTTCACAAAGGTTACCGCTTCTGCAGAATCCACTTTTTCATTATCTCCCCGACAATCGGCCTTATGGAAATCACAGCAGGGTGATCACACCTCTGCTTGGCTAAGGGCAGTCCCTATTTTGGTGTTGGGTCAGACGATGAACGCAAAGACTTACCGATGTGTGTTGTGCTACCGGTTGGGTGTTCCATTGTTCTCTATCTCGACGGCATGCTCTGCCTGTTCAAGGGTTTTTACTGGGGATATTTTCGGGGATCACGCGGTGTCTTGTGCTGGTATGGTGGGTATTAAGCATCGACAAAATGTTGTTCGGGATTCCCTTGTTGATGTTTGTTATCGATCTGGGATTTCAGCGAGAAAGGAGGTTGACATTGGGTTGTCTGGAGGGAACGACAGGGCCCTCAGACCTGCAGATGTGTTACTTTATTCCTGGGATTGTGGTCGCGATGTTTGTGTTGACTTGACAGGGTCTTCTCCTTTGACACAGTCTGGGCTTTCTGACTTTGTCCCTGGACGTGCTGTGGTTGATGCGGCTCGTCGGAAGCGGGTCAAGTACGAATCTAGCTGTCAGGCGATTGGTTATGGTTTCATTCCTTTCTCATTTTCTTCCCTTGGGGAATTAGAAAAGGATGCTATTTCTTTGCTAAAGCGGGTTCAGAAGAGTTCGATGGCGCAAGATATTAGTGCCGGTGCTGCTGCTCATATTTTTACTAGGATAGGTTTTGCTATTGCTAGAGGTGTGGGGGCCCAGATTGTCTCTAGGCTTCCCACTAATTTATTGTAAGTTTTAATACTTTTAAGTTTATTATAATAATAATGATGATAACAATAATAATAATAATAATGATAAGAAAATAAATCAAAAGGTATACCCTTCTCTAAAAAAATTGGCCCAGACGGGACTCGAACCCGTGACCTCCCGCTCCCCAACAACAAACCCCAACCATTCTTCTGTCTTGCATTTCCTGATACAATACGGATCTAAATTACTTTAACCCAAAATTTTGTTTTCTTTCTCTTCTACACCCTATAACCGTATATCATCAGATATATATATCACCATCATCATTTCGTGAATCTTAAACTGAATTGGACTCAGGAATGTTATCACGATCTCGATCCTAAATTTCGTCAGGTTTCCATTGTGATTTACAACCACAATTGCCTCTCTGATTATTTGTTCTTCACGAGATCAATTCCAAAATAAATCGAAAGCTCTCTTGTTCGATTCATCCATTTGCAGGTTAGTTCATTTGTAAATTCGTGTTCAAAATTGTTTGTTTCAGTTATTTGAAATTTCGAACAGGTTCACATCATCAAACATTTTGTGAATCTTTTTGTATCTAGGGTTTATAACCGTCCCTTTTTAAATAAAAAAAAATTGTTGTTGTTTTGCTTGATGATTCTTCACAAATAGGTTAATCATTCCATTTAGATGATTATGAAATTGTTTTGGAGTTTAATTTCATTAAGTTCGAATTTATGAAAATTGGGTGCTCGTTGTTCTTGATTCAATTCACAGATATACTTCCTTTTAGGTTATTGATTCGGTTGGTAATGGTTATGGTATTGTGGTTTGATGGTGAAATGTTTTACAGCTTTATCAGGAGTGAATAGCGACTGTATTAGCTCAACAACAGCAGTTAGTAGCGAATAGCAGTAGCAGAAGCTCTTGATTCGAGCAGGGATTCGTTACAGTTGCTGTAACAAAATAAAAGGAAAAAAATGGTGTTTGATTCTGAAACTGTTTATGATGGTGATGGTGAGTTTTGAATAGAAAAGGAACATTTGTACCTTAGTAGTTGCAGCTGCAGTAACATTAAGGTATCTTTGGTGTTCGTTTAACAGAATAAAACATAACAATATATATGTGTAGCAGCAACAAGTTTCGAGGATGTTCAAATATGATAATACATCAATTATTAAGGGTTTTCGTTTAGTGTTTCTGAGGTAGCTTTTAACAGGAACCGGGGTGTAGTAGCTTTGCATATGTGATAGATTCAAATTGATGGGTTGTGGTTTAGGGTGTCAAGAGGTGTTGGTTGCGAGTTTATACCATAGCAGCAGCAGGGACAATGACTATAATGGTGGTGGTTTAGAGTGACTGGCAGTTGTTCATGATGATGTTGAGGTTGTGCTCATGAAAAAAGAGTAGTATTTGGAATGGTTGATGTAAGTGTGTGTTTATTCTTCTGCATTTGTATATGTGTATAATTAGATTAGATAGTGGAGATGGTACCCCTTAAAGTTGATTGTAACTTGTAACCAAATGAAAAAAAAATCATAGAAGTTTGTTTGTGTATGTATGTCCTTATGTGTATTCCATAAAACACGGCATATAAATTGCACATGTGGAGATATATATATCTAATAATCGATGGAATTTATAAAAGTGGTGGATGATGGATTGTTGTTCTTGTTTTGGGGTTGAAGTAGGTTGAATCAAAACAAAAGAATTGAGTAGGAATCCAAATAATGATATTATGTATCCGAATGATTGAATGAATGGTGTTAGGTTTGCTTTTTAGAGAGAAGAAAATATTTAAATTGCTGATTGTTGATGGCTAACTAATCATACAAGTATTACATCCTAATGCAATGATTTAACTATCATGTTGAAACATGCAAACGTATGATGATAATGGAGTGGTCCATGCATACTTGGACCCAAGCATAATCACACTTATTTGATTTGTTGTAAAATAACAATAATTGATGTCATATGATAAAAGTAATAAAAATAATAATAATCTTAAATAAAAATGATAATTTTTAGTAATTATGTTAATAATGATAATAATAACTATAAAATTGATATTAATAATATTATTAATGATATTAATAATAATACTAATTATAATTATATTAATATTGTTAATGATAATAATAATATGAGTAATAATAATACTATAACAATTTTTATATATATATCAAAATTATATTTATAGATTATATATTTAAAATAATAATATTGATAACACTAGTATTGCTATTAATATTGAAAGTAGTAATAATATCATTATAACAACTTATTTTATAATTAAATTTAATATATTTATATTACATTTTGTTGATTATAATTATATAATATCTATTATGTAATAACTTATATTGAGTATTAACTTTTTATACATTTTAATGCATATACATTGTACATATAATAATTATGCACACAAATCATAAATATTTATATATAGATTAATTATATTATTTTACTTATTTAATTCAGATGATTAAACTGCAGTCTATAATTCCAAATCATTATATATACTTATCTTTATATTTATATATATACCTATATATATACATATTTACTTACAACAATTGTTCGTGAATTGTCGGGCTCAGTCAAAGGTTAAATGTACACATGAACATAGTTCAAAGTTTTGCAACTTAATATTACGGACTTTGCTTATCGTGTCGAAATCATATAAAGATTAAGTTTAAATTTGGTCAAAAATTTCCGGGTCGTCACAGTACCTACCCGTTAAAGAAATTTCGTCCCGAAATTTGAGTGAGGTGGTTGTGGCTAACAATAAAAATGTTTTCATGACGAATATGAGTTGATAAATAGAGTTTTATCATATTTTAGTAATATGGATAAAACAATTCGATTACTCGAAGCACATGAGTGAAACTATCACAAAAGATTGAGATAAGGTAATAGATATTCGTCTTTACTTTTGACGTAGTCACGTTTGAATTCCGGAATTCAAGGGATTTAAAAGGAAATCTTGAAAATCTATAAGATCTGATTCTTCGGGATTCAAGGATATTAGAATCTCTTTAATTCAATGCAGTCATCTATCTCGATTGCTCTGTCGGATATTTCTATTATAAATTAAACTCATCCGTTCCATTATTCTCACCATTCCTATACTTTCTTTCTTAGTTCATACATCCAAAAGATTGTGAAAATACTTAGTCCAGTTCTAATCCATAAAATTTTCCTAATTATCATTTCTGTCATCCTTCTTTTCCATCTTTCACCAGAAAAATCTGTCTACTTATACTATTACCTTGGGGTGATACTATTCTTAATTATACCGTGTCTTTTTATTGCTATTCCTATTAATATCCACGGTTTGTAACCTCCGTGTTGTTATTGGGCTTAATATTTTCTCTTATATTTTGGAGCTCTTTGCCTTGTTATTATCCTCCCGACCTCTAGTAAAGCGAGTAACGGTCCAGAATTCATAAGTATGGAATTTCGGATAAACATCATGTTCTAAATAAGAAAGAATGTATTAGCACGATTTGATTTGTCAAATTACCAGAATCACTGAGAATAGAACTATCAAGAATATATTTTCTTGATATGTTGAAAAGTTAATCATAATGAAAGAGTTATGTAACATGACACCTGATGACGTTATAATCTGTGAATCATCATGTTCCATTTAGAAACTCAGCATGGCTTACTGTAATATAATCACGTTGATCAAGTGTCATGATATTATACTAACTCATGCATCAGTTCCCAACATCACTTCAATAACATTCATATTTTAAACTCGAAGATTTCAAAATTTAGAAACTTAAATAGTTTCTTTTATGATGTAACACAGGAAGCACGAAGAGGTATAAATTTTCGAACGAGAATATTTATGAAAATATCCTCAGAAATATCGAAGATATTGATGATGATATTTTGGAATTTCTAAGTTCGAAGGTTGATGAAGAAAAATTTTCCGCAAGATTTTAACATGACTTCGGAGCAAGATATTCTCTAAAGATTTCAACGGATCCAGAATTACCTAAATTCTTTGAATATAGGGTATGGTCCTTGTATTTGTCCTTGGTCTCCTTCGTGGTTAGCTCAATCCATTTTCCAGTTCCAACTTTTCTGAGCTTTTCCAACATACTATTCTTTATCATCAAACTTCCGATGGTTAATATCGTGTACGGTTGTCTATCGTTTCTGCTGCTTCATTCAGCTTTTTCAAAGATTAATGTATTGATTCGTAGGCTGGATACTTTTCAAAATTTAAGAATGGAAAATCTTAATTTCAAGAGATAAATGCTATATGTATACGTTTAACTGTTGATGTAGAGACATTGTGAGATTCAAAATACTGATTGCTATTTTCTGGTAATTGGTATGGCAATTCTTGTTACAAGATGTGGATGAGTACATGATGAGACTTCAATAGATAAATATAGTGATTTGTCGGAGGGATTTAAACTAAGGAGCAATGAGATTACTGGTATGTCTGCTGGTAATATGGTAGAATATAAAAGGTTCCCTGGTAACAATAAAAGAGCACGCATATATATCAAGATTATAATAAGGCTGTTTCGAACGAAAAGTCGATGTTGACTTGCTGGAGCTGTGACAAAATTTGCTACTTTGAAAATGAATAGCAAAGTTATTTTCGGTAATAACAACGCCAAAAGAGCTAGGACAGATACGTTTTAAGCGTTTACTCAGGTTCCGAGTGTTTTCAGGTGCATAACTATATGCATCAATCTTTTTCCCCGTAGATGAAGTGCGGTTGATTCATCCTCTTGATTGAGGTGTTTTCAAGAATCATGAAAGGTTTGAACGTAGATTGTAATCAGCAAGATACAATTGAGGTTTAAGATGAGATCAAGTGGCAAACTTGAAGAATTGTTTAGTTTCATATGTTATAGTCAATATTTTAATTCATTTTAATTGTCCAATATTATTAGTCCACAGTCGATAGTCCATAGTTGATAGTCCAATAATTCATATATAGTTTAATTTATAATATTTGAATTAATTAATACGTATCGTGACCCGTGTACATGTCTCAGACTCGATCACAACTCAAATTATATATATTATTGTAGAATTAACCTTAACCCTGTATAGAGAACTCGATCATTACTGCATATAGAGTGTCCATGGTTATTCCAAATAATATATATAAATGCATCGATATGATATGTCAAAACCTTGTATACGTGTCCCGATATTTAAAGTGCGTAAAATAAATAAAGAAATTAAATGACAATAAATAAATTTGCTAGAATGTAAATTACGAGAATGTAAATTGCGAGAATGTAAATTGCGATAAATAAATTGTAATCAGTTAGTTAGGAACAATTAGCTAGGAACAGTTAGTGTGGATTCTTAACACAATTTCTCATAGTTAATTAGTCTGTTTCTAACAAATTTTATTTTGTCATATGTTTTCTTCATTATGCCACTTGTTGGATTTTGATAGGTCAAAATCCGAATATGAAATTGAATAAAAATGGTTATTCTGCAGTGAACGGATACGTATATCGGTGGTTGTAAGTAAGATAGTAAATGACTGTTGAATCAGATTCGAAGAATGTACAGTATAACTTATTAATGTGAAATCTAAATGTTCCTCGGGTATTACCTACCCGTTAAAATAGTTTCACCATTAACAGTTTGTACGAAAGAATTTTTAGTTACAATCTTTATGAAAAAATATATACATATATATTTTCTTCAGATTTAATTATGGATTTAATGAGTCAATATGATATTAAACTTATTTAATTTTCGGTTTGAGCTAAGATAAATAATCGCTAAAACTTTTAGAAACCACATATTCTTCGCAGAATATTTCTTCAATGAAGTTATGAATTAATACTTTATCGTTCATTGTTGTTGGTACTCCTTGGTATCCATGGTGCGTATGACGTTGATGTTCGCATGACAGATTGTGAAGTTGAGGTTTGTGATGCGGTTGTTTTTGGTGGTGGTAATGGTACTGTTGGCGTTGGTGGTGGTACTGGTTATGCTGCTGGTGCTGCTGCTGGTGTTTATAACCTTCGCACCACATTCTCTAAAGCCACTACCCGAGCGCGAAGCTCGTTGACTTCTTCTATTACACTGGGGTGATTTTTGGTTCGGACTAGTGGATAAATATAATCTAGAATTTGGTATAGTATATAATCGTGGCGAGATACTCTGGAAATGAGAGAAAAGATGGTGTTTCGAACAGGTTCACCGGTAAGTGCTTCAGGTTCTTCGCCAATAGGGTAACATGGCGGATGGAAAGGATCACCTTCTTCTTGTCTCCAATGATTGAGGAGGCTAGGAACCCATCAGATGAATTGGGGATGACTGATTGATGGATTCATTCTGATGACACCACTTTCGGAGCTTAGGTGAATATCCATGTCAGAATAGCTGTCGGAATAACTATCGGAATATCTATCGAAATCTGAGGGACTCGAACTGGTTGAGGGATTCATCTCGTACGATCCGATGAAGGATTTTCGATAAGAAATAGATTATAGGATGTAGATTAGTACCCTGCAATACATAATTTACATATGCATATATAATACTAAAATCCCATAAATTACGGAGGAATCTACAGAAAATGTCAGGCAAAGTTTACAATAACAGATACGCTAAGATATGAATTAGCAGATATGCTAAGATATGAATTTTGTCTATACACTAATCATGTAATCAATGCAATAAGATGTGTCTAGACTAAGGATGATAAGCAAGTGATTCTCTAGGAATGATAAGCAGATAATTTTCGACACGAAATGATAAGCAAAACTTTTGGCATGCAGACACGGTCGAAGTCCAGACTCACTAATGCATCCTAAAGAATATCAGTTAGACACACTAATGCAAGACCCGATTCGCTAAGACCACCACTCTGATACCAACTAAAACGCCCCATCCTAATCCATACGGACGAAGTCCATATCGATTATAAACGATTCACAACAGTTGATTACATCACGAGGTACTTGACCTCTATATGATACATTTTACAAACATTGCATTCGTTTTTGAAAAGACAATCTTTCATTACATCGAAAGTTGACAACATGCATACCATTTTGTAATATATCATACTATAATTGACTTAATAATAATCTTGATGAACTTAACGACTCGAATGCAACGTCTTTTGAAATATGTCATGAATGACTCCAAATAATATCTCTAAGATGAGCAAATGCACAGCGGAAGATTTCTTTCGTACCTGAGAATAAACATGCTTTAAAGTGTCAACCAAAAGGTTGGTGAGTTCATTAGTTTAACATAAATAATCATTTCATAATTTTTAATAGACCACAAGATTTCATACTTCCATTTCTCATAAACATACGTCCCATGCATAGAGACAAAAATCATTCATATGGATTGAAAACCTGGTAATCGACATTCACAATATGCATATAAGAATATCCCCATCATTCCGGGATCCTCCTTTGGACATGATATAAATTTCGAAGTACTAAAGCATCCGGTACTTTGGATGGGGCTTGTTGGGCCCGATAGATCTATCTCTAGAGTTCGCGTCAATTAGGTTGTCTGTTCCCTAATTCTTAGATTACCAGACTTAATAAAAAGGGGCATATTCGATTTCGATCATTCAACCATATAATGTAGTTTCAATTACTTGTGTCTATTTCGTAAAAACAGTTATAAAAACAGCGCATGTATTCTCAGTCCCAAAAATATATATTGCAAAAGCATTTAAAAAGGGATTAATGAAACTCACCATCATGTATTTTGTAGTAAAAATACATATGACGATATTGAACATGACAGGGTTGGCCTCGGATTCACGAACCTATATCATTTATATATATATATATATATATATATATATATATATATATATATATATATATATATATATATATATATATATATATATCAAAATATATAACAGAAATCACATAATTTTTATTTATTAATATATATTACTTATATATTTTTTTTTGTATCTATATAGTATTTATATTAACTTTCATTTAAAACATATACTTATATTATATCTTAAATTATATGTGATATATATTTATTTTGTATATATATATATATATATATATATATATATATATATATATATATATATATATATATATATATATATATATATATATATCATAAAGTGACTGATATCTATTCATTTAATCATATATGTCAATATATTTATATATATGTTTAGTATTATTTAAGATTAGTGATTTGTTATACGAAGGTATTTATAGGAAAATATATATATATATATATATATATATATATATATATATTTATATATATATATATATATATTTATATATATATATATAAATATTTGTTTGATATACAATTATATGAAATGTTAATATAATTATTGTATATGTAATATGTATACTTTTATGTACATAATGTTTATCTAAAATTTTTTCATAGTTTTGATAATAATGGTTTACTAATAATAAAGATATTGTTAATAATAATAATATTAATAATAATAACTATAATTTTTACTACTAAAGATAATAGTTTTAATAATAATAATATTACTGTTAATTTGCATTTTGATAGTGATAATAATAAATAAACTTATTAATAATAAAAATAACCACAATTGTAGCTACATCATAATACTAATAATAATAAATGATAATTACTACTTTAGTAGTTATAATAACATTAGTAATCAATAAAAATAATAATAACAATAACAATAATAATAATAATAATGATAAGAAAATAAATCAAAAGGTATACCCTTCTCTAAAAAAATTGGCCCAGACGGGACTCGAACCCGTGACCTCCCGCTCCCCAACAACAAACCCCAACCATTCTTCTGTCTTGCATTTCCTGATACAATACGGATCTAAATTACTTTAACCCAAAATTTTGTTTTCTTTCTCTTCTACACCCTATAACCGTATATCATCAGATATATATATCACCATCATCATTTAGTGAATCTTAAACTGAATTGGACTCAGGAATGTTATCACGATCTCGATCCTAAATTTCGTCAGGTTTCCATTGTGATTTACAACCACAATTGCCTCTCTGATTATTTGTTCTTCACGAGATCAATTCCAAAATAAATCGAAAGCTCTCTTGTTCGATTCATCCATTTGCAGGTTAGTTCATTTGTAAATTCGTGTTCAAAATTGTTTGTTTCAGTTATTTGAAATTTCGAACAGGTTCACATCATCAAACATTTTGTGAATCTTTTTGTATCTAGGGTTTATAACCGTCCCTTTTTAAATAAAAAAAAATTGTTGTTGTTTTGCTTGATGATTCTTCACAAATAGGTTAATCATTCCATTTAGATGATTATGAAATTGTTTTGGAGTTTAATTTCATTAAGTTCGAATTTATGAAAATTGGGTGCTCGTTGTTCTTGATTCAATTCACAGATATACTTCCTTTTAGGTTATTGATTCGGTTGGTAATGGTTATGGTATTGTGGTTTGATGGTGAAATGTTTTACAGCTTTATCAGGAGTGAATAGCGACTGTATTAGCTCAACAACAGCAGTTAGTAGCGAATAGCAGTAGCAGAAGCTCTTGATTCGAGCAGGGATTCGTTACAGTTGCTGTAACAAAATAAAAGGAAAAAAATGGTGTTTGATTCTGAAACTGTTTATGATGGTGATGGTGAGTTTTGAATAGAAAAGGAACATTTGTACCTTAGTAGTTGCAGCTGCAGTAACATTAAGGTATCTTTGGTGTTCGTTTAACTGAATAAAACATAACAATATACATGTGTAGCAGCAACAAGTTTCGAGGATGTTCAAATATGGTAATACATCAATTATTAAGGGTTTTCGTTTAGTGTTTGTGAGGTAGCTTTTAACAGGAACCGGGGTGTAGTAGCTTTGCATATGTGATAGATTCAAATTGATGGGGTGTGGTTTAGGGTGTCAAGAGGTGTTGGTTGCGAGTTTGTACCGTAGCAGCAGCAGGGACAATGACTATAATGGTGGTGGTTTAGAGTGACTGGCAGTTGTTCATGATGATGTTGAGGTTGTGCTCATGAAAAAAGAGTAGTATTTGGAATGGTTGATGTAAGCGTGTGTTTATTCTTTTGCATTTGTATATGTGTATAATTAGATTAGATAGTGGAGATGGTACCCCTTAAAGTTGATTGTAACTTGTAACCAAATGAAAAAAAAATCATAGAAGTTTGTTTGTGTATGTATGTCCTTATGTGTATTCCATAAAACACGGCATATAAATTGCACATGTGGAGATATATATATATATATATATATATATATATATATATATATATATATATATATATATATATATATATATATATATATATATATATATATATATATATATATATATATATATATATGTATATATGTATATATATATATATGTATATATATATATATATATATATATATATATATATATATATATATATATATATATATATATATATCTAATAATAGATGGAATTTATAAAAGTGGTAGATGATGGATTGTTGTTCTTGTTTTGGGGTTGAAGTAGGTAGAATCAAAACAAAAGAATTGAGTAGGAATCCAAATAATGATATTATGTATCCGAATGATTGAATGAATGGTGTTAGGTTTGCTTTTTAGAGAGAAGCAAATATTTAAATTGCTGATTGTTGATGGCTAACTAATCATACAAGTATTACATCCTAATGCAATGATTTAACTATCATGTTGAAACATGCAAACGTATGATGATAATGGAGTGGCCCATGCATACTTGGACCCAAGCATAATCACACTTATTTGATTTGTTGTAAAATAACAGTAATTGATGTCATATGATAAAAGTAATAAAAATAATAATAATCTTAAATAAAAATGATAATTTTTAGTAATTATGTTAATAATGATAATAATAACTATAAAATTGATATTAATAATATTATTAATGATATTAATAATAATAATAATACTAATTATAATTATATTAATATTGTTAATGATAATAATAATATGAGTAATAATAATACTATAACAATTTATATATATATCAAAATTATATTTATAGATTATATATTTAAAATAATAATATTGATAACACTAGTATTGCTATTAATATTGAAAGTAGTAATAATATCATTATAACAACTTATTTTTATAATTAAATTTAATATATTTGTATTACATTTTGTTGATTATAATTATATAATATCTATTATGTAATAACTTATATTGAGTATTAACTTCTTATACATTTTAATGCATATACATTGTACATATAATAATTATGCACACAAATCATAAATATTTATATATAGATTCATTATATTATTTTACTTATTTAATTCAGATGATTAAACTGCAGTCTATAATTCCAAATCATTATATATACTTATCTTTATATCTATATATATATACCTATATATATACATATTTACTTACAACAATTGTTCGTGAATCGTCGGACTCAGTCAAAGGTTAAATGTACACATGAACATAGTTTAAAGTTTTGCGACTTAATATTACGGACTTTGCTTATCGTGTCGAAATCATATAAAGATTAAGTTTAAATTTGGTCAGAAATTTCCGAGTCGTCACAAGATGATGAAGAACACTTTGAACAAAGGAAGAACACTTGAGAGAGATGAGTTTGATTCAAGAAAAATTGAAAATGAAAGTATTTGTGTGAGTCCTACTTCACGTGAATATGGGTGGCAATATAGTGTTCATTAGTTTGTAATCTTATGAGATATTTCATGCTAGATGTTAAATGATGATTCCCACATGGTTAGGTGACTCACATAGGCTGCTAAGAGCTGATAATTGGAATGTATATACCAATATTAAATACATTTAGAAGCTGTGCATTGTACGAGTACAAATACGAGTGCATACGAGTAGAATTGTTGATGAAAATGAATGAGGATGTAATTGTAAGCATTTTTGTTAAGTAGAAGTACTTTGATAAGTGTCTTGAAGTCTTTCAAAAGTGTATGAATACATATTGAAACACTACATGTATATACATTTTAACTGAGTCGTTAAGTCATCGTTAGTCGTTATATGTAAATGTTGTTTTGAAACCTTTAAGCTAACGATCTTGCTAAATGTTGTTAACCTATTGTTTATTATATCTAATGAGATATTAAATTATTACATCATCATGATATTATGATGTATTAATATATCTTAATATGATATATATACATTTAAATGTTGTTACAACGATAATCGTTACATGTATGTCTCGTTTCGAAATCCTTAAGTTAGTAGTCTTGCTTTTACATATGTAGTTCATTGTTAATATACTTAATGAGATACATACTTATCATAATATCATGTTAACTATATATATATATATATATATATATATATATATATATATATATATATATATATATATATATACATATATATGTCATCATATAGTTTTTACAAGTTTTAACGTTCGTGAATTGTCGGTCAACTTGGGTGGTCAATTGTCTATACGAAACCTATTTCAATTAATCAAGTTTTAACAAGTTTGTTTTCTTAACATGTTGGAAACACTTAATCATGTAAATAACAATTTCATTTAATATATATAAACATGAAAAAGTTCGGGTCACTACAGTACCTTCTGGAAATAAGTGCGAGTATTTCTTCTTCATCTGATCTTCTCGTTCCCAGGTGAACTCGGGTCCCCTACGAGCATTCCATCGAACCTTAACAATTGGTATCTTGTTTTTCTTAAGTCTTTTAACCTCACGATCCATTATGTCAATGGGTTCTTCAATGAATTGAAGTTTTTCGTTGATTTAGATTTCGTCTAATGGAATAGTGAGATCTTCTTTAGCAAAACATTTCTTCAAATTTGAGACGTGGAAAGTGTTATGTACAGCCGTGAGTTGTTAAGGTAATTCAATTCGGTAAGCAACTGGTCCGACACGATCAATAATCTTGAATGGTCCAATATACATTGGATTTAATTTCCCCCATTTACCAAATCGAACAACGCCTTTCCAAGGTACAACTTTAAGCATGATCATCTCTCCAATTTCAAATTCTATATCTTTTCTTTTAATGTTAGCGTAGCTCTTTTGTCGACTTTGGGCGGTTTTCAACCGTTGTTGAATTTGGATGATCTTCTCGGTAGTTTCTTGTATTATCTCCGGACCCGTAATCTGTCTATCCCCCACTTCACTCCAACAAATCGGAGACCTGCACTTTCTTCCATAAAGTGCTTCAAACGGTGCCATTTCAATGCTTGAATGGTAGCTGTTGTTGTAGGAAAATTCTGCTAACGAAAGGTGTCGATCCCAACTGTTTCCGAAATCAGTAACACATGCTCGTAGCATGTCTTCAAGCATTTGTATCGTCCTTTCGCTCTGCCCATCAGTTTGTAGATGATAGGTAGTACTCATATCTAGACGAGTTCCTAATGCTTGCTGTAATGTCTGCCAGAATCTTGAAATAAATCTGCCATCCCTATCAGAGATAATAGAGATTGGTATTCCATGTCTGGAGACGACTTCTTTCAAATACAGTCGTGCTAACTTCTCCATCTTGTCATCTTCTCTTATTGGCAAGAAGTGTGCTGATTTGGTGAGACGATCAACTATTACCCAAATAGTATCAAAACTACTTGCAGTCCTTGGCAATTTAGTGATGAAATCCATGGTAATGTTTTCCCATTTCCATTCCGGGATTTCGGGTTGTTGAAGTAGACTTGATGGTTTCTGATGCTCAGCTTTGACCTTAGAACACATCAAATATTCTCCTACATATTTAGCAACATCGGCTTTCATACCCGGCCACCAAAAATGTTTCTTGAGATCCTTGTACATCTTCCCCGTTCCAGGATGCATTGAGTATCTGGTTTTATGAGCTTCTCTAACTACCATTTCTCTCATATCTCCAAATTTTGGTACCCAAATTCTTTCAGCCCTATACCGGGTTCTGTCTTCCCGAATATTAAGATGCTTCTCCGATCCTTTGGGTATTTCATCCTTTAAATTTCTTTCTTTTAAAAAATTTGTTGCGCCTCCTATATTTGAGTAGTAAGGTTATTGTGAATCATTATATTCATAGCTTTTACTTGAATGGGTTCTCTGTCCTTTCTGCTCAAGGCGTCAGCTACCACATTTGCCTTCCCCGGGTGGTAACGAATCTCAAAGTCGTAATCATTCAACAATTCAATCCACCTGCGCTGCCTCATGTTCAGTTGTTTCTGATTAAATATGTGTTGAAGACTTTTGTGGTCGGTATATATAATACTTTTGACCCCATATAAGTAGTGCCTCCAAGTCTTTAATGCAGAAACAACCGCGCCTAATTCCAAATATATGTGTTGTATAATTCTGCTCGTGAATCTTCAATTGTCTAGACGCATAAGCAATTACCTTCGTTCGTTGCATTAATACACAATCGAGACCTTGCTTTGAGGCGTCACAATATATCAAAAAATCATCATTCCCTTCAGGTAATGACAATATAGGTGCCGTAGTTAATTTTTCTTCAATAATTGAAATGCTTTCTCCTGCTCATCCTTCCATTCAAATTTCTTCCCTTTATGCGTTAATGCAGTCAAAGGTTTTGCTATTTTGGAAAAATCTTGGATGAACCTTCTGTAGTAACCAGCCAGTCCTAAAAATTGGCATATATGCTTCGGAGTTTTTGGGGTTTCCCACCTTTCAACGATTTCAATCTTTGCTGGATCCACCTGAATACCTTCTTTGTTCACTATGTGTCCGAGGAATTGAACTTCTTCCAACCAAAATGCACACTTTGAAAACTTAGCGTACAGTTTTTCTTTCCTTAACAACTCTAGCACTTTTCTCAAATGTTCTTCGTGCTCCTGGTCATTCTTTGAGTAAATAAGTATGTCATCGATGAAAACAATGACAAACTTGTCAAGATAGGGTCCACACACTCGGTTCATGAGGTCCATGAACACAACTGCTGCGTTAGTCAACCCAAAAGGCATAACCATAAACTCGTAATGACCGTAACGCGTCCTAAAAGCATTCTTTGGAATATCATCCTCCTTCACCCGCATTTGATGATACCCAGAACGTAAATCAATCTTCGAATAAACCGATGAGCCTTGTAGTTGATCAAATAAGTCGTCGATTCTCGATAGTGGGTAGCGGTTCTTGATGGTAAGTTTGTTCAACTCTCGGTAGTCGATACACAACCTAAATGTACCATCCTTCTTCTTGACAAACAAAACAGGAGCTCCCCATGGTGATGTGCTTGGTCGAATGAAACCACGCTCTAAAAGTTCTTGTAACTGGCTTTGTAATTCTTTCATTTCGCTGGGTGCGAGTCTGTATGGAGCACGAGCTATTGGTGAAGATCCTGGTACAAGGTCTATTTGAAATTCAACGGATTGATGTGGGGGTAATCCCGGTAATTCTTTCGGAAATACATCGGGAAATTCTTTTGCGACAGAAACATCACTGATGTTCTTTTCTTCAGGTTTAACTTCCTCGATGTGTGCTAGAATGACGTAACAACCTTTTCTTATTAGTTTTTGCGCCTTCATACTACTAATAAGATTTAATTTCGCGTTATTCTTTTCTCCGCACACCATTAAGTGTTTTCCTTCTTCCCGTACAATGCGAATTGCATTTTTGTAACATACGATCTCTGCTCTCACCTTTTTCAACCAGTCCATGCCAATTATCACATCAAAACTTCCTAACTCTACTAGTATCAAATCAATCTTAAATGTTTCACTAACCAGCTTAATTTCTCGATTCCGACATATATTATCTGCTGTAATTAATTTACCGTTTGCTAATTCGAGTAAAAATTTATTATCCAAAGGCGTCAGTGGACAACTTAATTTAGCACAAAAATCTCTACTCATATAGCTTCTATCCGCACCCGAATCAAATAAAACATAAGCAGATGTATTGTCAATAGGAAACGTACTCGTAACAAGCTCCGGGTCTTCCTGCGCTTCTGCCGCATTAATATTGAAAACTCTTCCGCGGCCTTGCCCATTAGTATTTCCTTGGTTTGGGCAATTTCTAATAATGTGGCCAGGTTTTCCACATTTATAACAAACTATGTCGGCATTATTTGTTCCGACCATATTTGTTTATTTATTTTTGTTGTTCTTTGGTCCGTAAACCTCACATTTTGCCGTGCTATGACCACTTCTCTTACACTTGGAGCAAACTGTTGTGCAAAATGCATTCGGATGGTACTCTGCACACCTGAAGCATGGCTGTTTCTGTTGTTTGTTGTTATTAAGGTTGTTGTTGGGATTGTTATTGTTGTTGAAACGGTTGTTGTAGTTGTTGTTGTTGTTCGGACATTTGTTGTAGTTATTGTTAGGATTGCAGTTATTGTTGCGATTGTGGTTGTAATTGTTATTGTTGTTGTACTGGTGACTCTTGTCACCGTTTTCCTCCCACTTCCTCTTGAGTTGTTTCATGTTGGCTTCTTCGGCCTCCTGTTCTTTAATTCTCCCCTCAATCTGATTTATGAGTTTATGAGCCATTCGACTTGCCTTCTGTATGGAAGCGGGCTCGTGTGAACTCACATCTTCTTGAATCCTTACTGGTAACCCTTTTACAAATGCGTCGATCTTCTCTTCTTCATCTTCGAATGCCCCCGGACACAATAGGCATAACTCTGTGAATCGTCGTTCATATGTGGTAATGTCGAATCCTTGTATTCGTAACTCTCTAAGTTCTACCTTGAGCTTATTGACTTCGTTTCTAGGACGGTACTGCTCGTTCATCAATTGCTTGAATGCCGACCACGGTAGTGCGTAAGCAGCATTTTGTCCTACTGTTCAAGATAGGTGTTGCACCACGTTAACGCAGTACCTGTGAAGGTATGCGTAGCGTACTTAACTTTGTCCTCTTCAGTACACTTACTTATGGCAAACACCGATTCGACCTTCTCGGTCCACCGTTTCAATCCAATTGGACCCTCGGTTCCATCAAATTCCAAAGGTTTACAGGCAGTGAATTCTTTGTAGGAACATCCTACACGATTTCTTGTGGAATTTGTTCCACTGCTAGAACCAGAGTTATTGTTATTATTTTGCATTACGGCCTAAATTGTGGCTATGTTGGCAGCAAGGAAAACACGGAAGTCTTCCTCACTCATGTTCAAGTTATGACGAGTTGTCGGTGCCATTTCTTTCAAAAATAGCCAAAAGAATTGAGTTAATCATATAGAATTTAAGAGTAGTCAATAGTATTTCGTAGCATAATATGAACTTATTTATAAAAACTTTTTCTTCATATTAGCATTTTATAGTTTTAATTCGGGTAGTACCTACCCGTTAAGTTCATACTTAGTAGCTATTATACAATTCAACTACTACGATTCTATATGAAAAACTTATTGCAATTATATTTCGCGTTCAAACTTTTATACAATATTTTACAAACATACAATACCACTATTATACATATAGGATGAAATATAGCACATAATAACTTGTTACCCGGCATCTATAAAGGCAATTCTAGTTAATACGCAAGCCATTCAGCAAAAGAAATAAAGACATGTAATTCATAAGTCCAGAAACAAGTCATGCATTCTGGTTGTACTAATATTATTTCCCATCCTTGGTTATGTAGCAGATAACCATTATGACCATTAGCTAGGCAGCATGTTGTAACGTCGTCAAAAGGACGAGGGTTTCGTAATGCCCAACAGCTCCGTAATAATCTAAAAACCTTGTTTTTCACCTCAACTACCGAGTCCGTCACTTGTGGGAATGTTTTATTTAAAAGTTGCAACCCAATGTTCTTTTTCTCAATTTGATGAGAAGCGAACATTATTAACCCGTAAGCATAACATGCTTCTTTATGTTGCATGTTAGAAGCTCTTTCTAAAGAACGGAGTCCTATGTTGGGATATGTTGAGTCAAAATAGGTTCGTAACCCGTAGCGTAAAATTGCATCTAGGTTTCTCGCACTAAATGCCTTAAAGAAAACTTGGCGGAATTTAAAGTCTCCCCAATGTGATATACCCCACCTATCAAAGGAAAGCCTTTTATAATCTAAGGCATTTCTGGAAAGTCTTTCAAATGTTTGACAAGTTAATTTCGCCATAACTAAATGTGCTGATGAATTCTGACCGACTCTAGACAAGATTTCCTCAATCATATCCTTTGGTAGGTCTTCTAAAATATTCGGTTGTCTACCCTTAACGTCCATTTTGTGTTTTTATAATGTAAAATAGACAAGGATTAGATTCGTAAAAGATAATTAACAAATAATACAAGCAATTTTTACATAGAACATAAAAGTACAAGCACACTACAATACATATAATACACAATTTACAACCCTCTAATCTGAATTACTCGTTTCTTCTTCTTCGGACTTGGTTCATTTTCCTAATTTTCTAGGGATATATGGTGTTCCTATAATACGAGCCGTCGTTTTCCACAATGGTTTAGAAAAACCTGGTGGTTTACAGGTTCCCGGGTTATTGTTAAAATCTAAGAAATACGGGCGTTTACGATATATATAAAGTTCATCGGGGTTGTAATCAGGTTTCTCTATTTTGATACCTTTTCCCTTATTGTTTTCTTTTGCTTTTCCAAATTGGGTCGAGGTAATTTCTATAACATCATCGGAATCCTCATCGGGATCCGATTCATCGAAAAATTGGTAATCTTTCCAATATTTTGCTTCCTCGGCGGAAACACCATTGACCATTTTTAACTTTGGTCCGTTGGTTGAGGATTTTATTTTATTTAAACAATTTACTGTAGGTATCAATATTTCTTCCTCCAGAACCTCTTCTTCTTCCGGTTCCTCTTCTTCCAGTTCCTCCTCTTCCGGTTCCTCTTCTTCTGGTTCCTCCTCTTCCGGTTCCTCTTCGGAAATTTGTGAATCTTCCCAATATATATTCGACTCTTCATTATTATTAGGTGAGTAGATGGGATTTGTACTAGAGGTAGACATCTATCACACAATATCAAACATGTTAAGATATTAATATATCACACAATATCTACATGTTACAATTTGTAGTTTCCAACAAAAGTGTTAAGCAATCGTTTTTAAAGAAAACACGGTCGAAGTCCAGACTCACTAATGTATCCTAACAAACTCGATAAGACACACTAATGCAAATTTCTGGTTCTCTAAGACCAACGCTCGGATACCAACTAAAATGTCCCGTTCATATTGATTATAAACGTTCCATATTAATTGATTTCGTTGCAAGGTTTTGACCTCTATATGAGACGTTTTTCAAAGACTGCATTCGTTTTTAAAACAAACCATAACCTTTATTTTATCGACAAGGTTAAAAAGTCACCACCTAGATTATCCAGAAATGATAATCTAAAATATCACACTTACACACTACCAATACATATTGGTTTACAATTTTAATATGTTACAACAAAGTAAATCTCGAATGCAGTTTTAAACAATATTATACAAGCATGCTGACACCACATCTTGTCCATATATTAGCATGCAACAGCGGAAGCTCTTAATAATCATCTGAGAATAAACATGCTTTAAACGTCAACAAAAATGTTGGTGAGTTATAGGTTTAACCTATATATTTATCAAATCGTAATAATAGACCACAAGATTTCATGTTTCAATATACATCCCATACATAGAGATAAAAATCATTCATATGGTGAACACCTGGAAACCGACCTTAACAAGATGCATATAGAATATCCCCTATCATTCCGGGACTCCCTTCGGACATGATGAATTCGAAGTACTAAAGCATCCGGTACTTTGGATGGGGCTCGTTGGGCCCAATAGATCTATCTTTAGGATTCGCCTCAATTAGGGTGTCTGTTCCCTAATTCTTAGATTACCAGACTAAAAATGGGCATATTCGGTTTAATAATCCAGCCATAGAATGTAGTTTCATTTACTTGTGTCTATTTTGTAAAACATTTTTAAAACTGCATGTATTCTCATCCCAAAATATTAGATTTTAAAAGTGGAACTATAACTCACTTTCACAGATTTTTACTTCGTCGGGAAGTAAGACTTGGCCACTGGTTGATACACTAACCTATAACAAATATGTACATATATATCAAAGTATGTTCAAAATATATTTACAACATTTTTAATACGTTTTGCTGTTTTAAGTTTATTAAGTCAGCTGTCTTCGTTAGTAACCTACAACTAGTTGTTCACAGTTAGATGTACAGAAAATAAAGCAATATATGTTATCTCGAATCAATCCACGACCTCGTGTATACATGCCTCAGGCTAGATCACAACTCAATGTATATATAATATTTTGGAATCAACCTCAACCCTGTATAGCTAACTCCAACATTACTGCATATAGAGTGTCTATGGTTGTTCCGAAATATATACATAGATGGGTCGATATGATATGTCAAAACATTGTATTCATGTCTATGGTATCCCAAGATTACATAATATATTAGAATACATGTATAATACAATCTGAGTTAGCTAGGATATGATTAATATAAATTTGTTACCAATTTTCACATAGCTACAACAAGCAAAAATATCCAATCTTGTTTTACCCATAACTTCTTCGTTTTAAATCCATTTTGAGTGATTCAAGTTGCTATGGTTTCATATTGAACTTAAGTTTATGAATCTAAACAGAAAAATTATAAGTTTATAGTGAGAAATACAAGTTATAAGTCATTTTTGTAAAGGTAGTCATTTCAGTCGAAAGAACGACGTCTAGATGACCATTTTGGAAAACATACTTCCACTTTGAGTTTAATCATGATTTTTGGATATAGTGTCATGTTCATAAGAAAAATCATTTTCCCAGAAGAACAACTTTTAAATCAAAGTTTATCATAGTTTTTAATTAACTAACCCAAAACAGCCCGCGGTGTTACTACGACGGCGTATATCCGGTTTTACGGTGTTTTTCATGTTTTCAGGTTTTAAATCATTAAGTTAGCATATCATATAGATATAGAATATATGTTTAGTTGATTTTAAAAGTCAAGTTAGAAGGATTAACTTTTGTTTGCGAACAAGTTTAGAATTAACTAAACTATGTTCTAGTGATTACAAGTTTAAACCTTTGAATAAGGTAGTTTTATATATATGAATTGAATGATGTTATGAACATCATTACTACCTCAGGTTTTGTGGATAAACCTACTGAAAATGAGAAAAATAGATCTAGCTTCAAAGGATCATTGGATGGCTTGAAAGTTCTTGAAGCAAAATCATGACACGAAAACAAGTTCAAGTAAGATTTCCACTCGAAATAAGATTGTTAAAGTTATAAAAATTGAATCAAAATTTGAATATGAGTATTACCTTATATTAGAAAGATATCTTACTATAAATAAGAAAGATTTCTTGAGGTTGGATGATCACTCAAAGTGGATTTGCAAGATTGGAAGTAAGCTAGCAAACTTGGAAGTGTTGTTGGTGTGTTCTTGAGTAGTTGTTTTATAACTTGGTTTATGTATGGATTTATGAACTAGATTGAGCTAGATTTTGTTGAATATGATGAAGAACACTTAGAACAAAGGAAGAACACTTGCGAGAGATGAGTTTGATTCAAGAAAAATTGAAAATGAAAGTGTTTGTGTGAGTCCTACTTCACGTGAATATGGGTGGCAATATAGTCTTCATTAGTTTGTAATCTTATGAGATATTTCATGCTAGATGTTAAATGATGGTTCTCACATAGTTAGGTGACTCACATGGGCTGCTAAGAGCTGATCATTGGAGTGTATATACCAATAGTAAATACATTTAGAAGCTGTGTATTGTATGATTACAAATACGAGTGCATACGAGTAGAATTGTTGATGAAAATGAATGAGGATGTAATTTTAAGCATTTTTGTTAAGTAGAAGTACTTTGATAAGTGTCTTGAAGTCTTTCAAAAGTGTATGAATACATATTGAAGCACTACATGTATATACATTTTAACTGAGTCGTTAAGTCATCGTTAGTCGTTATATGTAAATGTTGTTTTGAAACCTTTAAGTTAACGATCTTGCTAAATGTTGTTAACCCATTGTTTATTATATCTAATGAGATATTAAATTATTACATTATCATGATATTATGATGTATTAATATATCTTAATATGATATATTTACATTTAAATGTTGTTACAATGATAATCGTTACATGTATGTCTCGTTTCGAAATCCTTAAGTTAGTAGTCTTGTTTTTACATATGTAGTTCATTGTTAATATACTTAATGAGATACATACTTATCATAATATCATGTTAACTATATATATATATATATATACATATATATGTCATCATATAGTTATTACAAGTTTTAACGTTCGTGAATTGCCGGTCAACTTGGGTGGTCAATTGTCTATACGAAACCTATTTCAATTAATCAAGTCTTAACAAGTTTGATTGCTTAACATGTTGGAAACACTTAATCATGTAAATAACAATTTAATTTAATATATATAAACATGGAAAAGTTCGGGTCACTACACCTTGTATCATTTGGATTTTTGCAACTTGAGTAATATGCGAATCAAAACGATAACCTGAATTCAGTCCAAATATGTAACGTATGCACCTCTAGTCTTATAGCATGAGTTGTGGACCTATTGAGACCTTTCACTTTTGGATATTGAAACTTTGTATGTTCTGTGACTTATGTTTAGTGTCAATTCATGAAAACTGATCCATTGTGCACATTAAGGCCATAGTTTTGGTGACTTCTGAATTGAGCTGAAACAGAACGTCCCACTTGATTGAATTAACTGTTCATATTGGCTGAACAAAAATGGCTAAATTTTGGATACGTGGTAAATTTATTTGTCCTTGAACCATGGCCACTGACCTTGCATCAATTGCATGTCCCTAGATCCGGTTATAGCCAAAACGATATTGGTGCGTAGTCAGGAACTGATTTAGTGAATCATTAATACGTCCATTCTGAAACCCAACTTATATATATCGTATGAGACCTTGCTATTGCTTTTTGGAAACGTTTATATGTCTAGTTAAGATCTAGAGCTTTTCATACTACCATGTAGTATGATCTATGAGATATTGTGCATTGTTTGCAACCTGTACATGAACGTTATGTTAGACGATAAACTGTGATCGCGTATTTGACAAACTTTGATCTGAAACGTGTTAGTTGACCTAATTTTGACATGTTGACCAACATTTGACATGAACCTACTGATGTTGACTTTAGTTGACCACTTTGACTAAGTTTGACTTTTGGTTTGACTTTAGTTGACTTTTGTTGACTTGCATGAATTAGTTGAATTTTACTTTGAAACGAGTCGAGTCGAGCAATAAGACAACTTACTCTATGAAACCACTATATTATAAGACATAAATAATGACCAACCTATATACGTATACTTAGGTTTCTTTATTCGGATATAAACTATACAAGTAATTTGCTTATGTTTGTTCAAGAGCTATTCAAAGGTGAGTCTACAGTCCCACTTTTACTTACTATTTTTGGGATGAGAATACACGCTTATTACCTACATTTTTATAAATGCTTTTATGTTTGACACGAGTACTTATTATACATATTGAGTTTTGTTCACAAAGCCCCTAGCTTGAATACTTTTATTACCTTCGGGTTAGCACAGTTTAGATGGACGGATCCGTTGGGTTAGACAACCTCACCCAAACAATATTAACCGTGGTGCATTTACTTTGAACATTAAGTACACTTGAACAAGTGTATAACATTTTTATGGGGTGAAGGGAGTGTAGTGGTTTCTATACTCAGGTCATTGTTAGTATTCAGGTGTTCATGGATTATGTAAACATTTGAAATTTCGTAGTCAAATGTGATTAAACTATTTTTCTGAATAATGTTTTCGGATACTGTACAACGTTATTTAAAACTGTGGTTTACGAACAAATGAGATAAAACTTGACATGGTATTGTCTACAAATATTTAAAACTTGACATGGTATTGTCTACAAATATTTGAAGCTTGATATGATAGTGTCAACAAACTTTTGAAATGGGACACGGTGCTGTCTGCAAACTTTTAACATTAACCCTTGGTGGTCTTTCACTAGTAAACATTTTCTGAATATCATTTCTTAAACATATTGTATTGTTTACCAAAAATCTGTAAATTCACTCAACATTATTGTTGATCCGTTTTGCGTGTTTTATTCTCAGATATTAATTGCTTTCGCTGTAAATTATTGCTGTTACGTAGAAGTCAAACCAAGCACTGGGACCAGAGTTAACATTCCGTTAATGGGTTTTGACGGGGTGTTACATATGGTATCAGAGCTTTGGCTATAGAGAACTAGGATGCATTAGTGTGTCTAACCGTAGGGCGCATTAGTGAGTCTAGTCTATAGCCGTGTGTCTTGGACGACTTTTATGCACCATACTTGCACTATTTTCTTCACTATACTACATGTAGAACTACACATTACATCACATACATATGCACCGTATACCCATACGATATAGACTTGGACTAAATATACTATATCACGAAACACATACGTACACACGACGCGAGATTTAACTGAATTAAGTTGACTTCGCCATCTTGAACTTATGGAGCGATGTCGAATGGAAATGTGAGATTGCGTAATGTAATGACCGGGATTACATTACGGTAACTCATATAGAAGTTCCAACATCAAAAAAAAAGGAATTGGGGCCGAGTCAAGTAGGGTACTTGGATAAACAACGTTTAGAACACAAACCGTATAATCTCAAATGTGATTAGAAACTTACACTGTGCAAATTAATTGTTATTATAACTTATAAGTAACTTGTAATCATAACACAACTCGTCACTGCTCAACACTGTCCGTCACCACCGATCACTACTTGTCACTACAAAGACACTACTTGGAAACACTCATCATCTCTTACCACTACTCAGTACTGTTAATCGCTGCTAACTACTACCCAACGCCACCCCTCACTGCTGGTCTCGACCGATTACTACTCCTCGCTGCTTGTCATTACTAGCTACTACCTAATGCTACCTGATACTACTTACCACTACTAAGTACCACTCGTCACTACTAGCAACTCCATGCTTTACTACTCGCTATTGTGCATCACAACTCATTTCTTATACGTCTTTAGAGGAGGAATTCCTGGTAACAACCCACACAAGACATAGTAGATGTTGTCTACTTGACTTACAACTTACCTATCATTTAGCCACCCACAGTTCACGATTTTGTTTCCCAACACGAGCCTACCGAATGATAACTAATATGTATTATTATGCACATTAATATACATGTGTATATTCTTATGATGCGAGCATGCTATCTAATAACTTATTCGTCACTACTATCATCACTGCACATCACAACCTATCGCTACTTATCACTAACCCCACAACTTATTATTACTAGTAAAGTACTACTGGTTACCGTATCCCTTCCCATTCTATTCTAATGTACTTTTCTTAAGCGAAAATCATTTTCATTACACCCAAAGACATTACCGACCAACCTTGAACACATTGACGTGAACTACACCTCATCTGTTTCCCGCAAGACACATACATTTGCAAATTTGCACCGACTCCTTTGATTAGATATAAGACTTTATTTGAGTTGCCGTTACACCTTGTTCAGTATCGTTCTCCATGAAGTTCGTCACGAGTTTGTTCTTACTCATCAATCATACTGTGTATATATATATATACCATCGACACCAGTGCAGAAAGAAGCTTTAACGCTAGAGAATCTAGTCACAATGTCTATAATCCCGTACCTTCCCTAGACAATGTGTACTCTATAGAATTATTAAACTGGGAAGTTTTAACCTCGTGGTTGAAACAAACTGGTTCTCTGATGACACAACCGAGACAGCTGCGACCAGAAGGCTATTCGAATTCCTTTCACCGGTGATAATGGTGTACAGAGAGGAGATCAGTACACCGTCATGTTACACTAATTACTCAAGGGTCCAGAAGTACATGAGATGAGAATGTCTTGCAATTCTGACACATGTGAGTGAATCTGAATCAACATTTAAGGGACCCGAATATGTCCTAACCGTTAGAAACTTTCCTTAAGATCCTTCCGGGGAAGTATCTGGTCTTCCACCTCACCAGGAAGACGAATTTCAGATTGATTTAGTGCCAAGAGCGGCACCGGTGGCACGATTACCGTATAGACTTGTTGATAATGCTAAAAATGAACACATATTTCATAGCATTATCCTTCCAGAAAGATAAGCTTTTAGTTGCAGTTGTTCTATTTACAAGTAATATTCGTTTAAATAATAAAAGGTGAAGACAAAAGACAGAATCGACGATTTGAAGACGCAAATGACCAAAAAGCTCAAATGTACAAGAAACAATCCAAGTGGTTCAATTTATTGATGAGAAACGTCTAAAATTGACAAGATTACAAGTCGCGAAACGCAAAGTACAAGATATCTAAGCATACAAAAAGGCGTTCGAAAATACGAAACCGAGACGTAAACCGTGCATCAACGCGCGAGTCAGCGGACCTAAAGTTACAAGTCAACTATGCACAAGAATATAATATAATATATATATATATATATATAATTCTATATATTATATTATATATTAATTTAATCAGCAGCCGCCCACGTTTTAAATGAGAATGTGATCAGATCCAGCTGGCCATGCTATTGCATGGCATGGAAGCTTTAAAACCATGCGATCACATGGAACCATGTAGCATGCCAAGTTCTATAAAAGGCGACAAGTTCTGCCCGAATGATACACACCTTCATACTTCACACTCTTTCTTTCTCTCTATATGTAATATATATATATATATATATATATATATATATATATATATATATATATATATATATATATATATATATATATATATGTAATATATATATATATATATTTATAATTATAATTATAATTATAATTTAAGTTTAATAATAATTGGGTTATTGTAAGAAATGTTTTACGGGTTTTAAAGTCGGAACTATGTCCGTGTAACGCTACGCTATTAATAACCACTGTAAGCTATGTTCTTCCTTTTTAAATTAATGTCTCGTAACTAAGTTATTATTATGCTTATTTAAGCCGAAGTAATCGTGATGTTGGGCTAAATATTAAGATGGGGTTATTTGATTTTGTACCATAATTAGGGTTTGGACAAAAGACCGACACTTGTGGACATTGGACTATGACTATTAATAGGTGGGGGGTATTGTCTAATTGAGCGACAACTCATTGGAATCTGTCGAACCTATCTTCAAATTAATTAACTTAATAATTATTAAATGATTATGAATGTCCTATTTAGTGACGTTTATACGACATCTTTTACAATCATTTAATTAATCAATTGGGTTGCGTAATTGATTATTCATTCTGGCCAAGTGGATAAATTAATATATCATGGACTAATTAAAACAGGGATGGATTACATATAAGGGTATTTTGTGTAATTGTTAACAAAGTATTAAAACCTTGAATTACATGCAGTCGATAACCTGGTGTAATTATTAACAAAGTATTAAAACCTTGTTACAATCTAAATCCCTAATTAGTTGGAATATTTGACTTCGGGAATAAGGTTAATTTGACGAGTATTTTATAATTATGACCTATGGACTATTATGGACAAAAACTAGATAGGTATCAAATAAACCAGGACAAAGGACAATTAACCCGGGTAACAATTAATTAAAATCAAAACGTCAAACATCATGATTACGGAAGTTTAAATAAGCATAATTCTTTTATTGTATTTCTCATCGTACTTTTATTTACTGTCATTTTATTTATTGTCATTTTAATTTTTTCATTTATTTTACGCACTTTAATTATTGTCATTTATCTTTACGCTTAAAATATAAAATCGACAAACCGGTCATTAAACAGTAAAATTCCCCTTTTATATATTATTATTACTATATATAATTATATATATTTTATATAAATATAGTTGTTAAAAATATAGTACGTAATCACTAGCTCCCTTTGGAATGAACCAGACTTACTAAAAACTACACTACTCTACGATTAGGTACACTGCCTATAAGTGTTGTAGAAAGGTTTAGGTATATCCCATCTATATAAATAATTAAAACTTGTGTAAATTGTACCATATTTCGTATTAAAAATAATAGTATTTCGTACACCACCTCTCGCACATCACTTGTACCACCAGAACTACAAGAGTTGTCTAACCAATTGCAAGATTGTTAGACAAGGGATTTATACGAGCGAGTTCTTCACCTTAAGGAGCTCCGGTCTTGTTTGTTAAGAAGAAGGATGGGTCGATGGGATTAGGTATCTGTAAGTAACTAGAGGTGGGTGAATAGTTACTTGATACATTTTTAACACTTTTTCGATTGATCACCAAATTCGATTAACTTTGATCAACTAATTCAACTCAAACTTGATGTGTGTTGTGTATATGTTCAAAATGATAAATGAAGTAATGTAAAGAAGATAGACGCAAGGATTTATAGTGGTTCGGGTGGATGTTAACTAATCCACCTTAATCTACTCCCCGATTACACTAATCGGGATTTGTTACTTCACTAAGCACTTTTTTCCAAACCCGGTGGAGATCCGATTTACAAGTCTTCAACTTCTTTGGTACACAACAAACCTAATCTCTCTATTCCTTTGAAAGATCAACTCCAACCTAGATCAACTTATCTTCACCTTGGACAAGTATTAATCTCCAAATAAGATTAATCAACTTCCTAAGTCCCTTTAAGGAAGTAGATCACTAAGCTAGCCTATGCTTCTACTAATTGAAGTTACAAGACTTATACACTTTGTAATGATGATCCTAAGATAATACTAGGACATACATTACACTAAGTAAACTCACAAGATTAATGACTTTGATTAGTAAGTTTACAACAACCAAATTCTATATCTATAAGATCATAGAATCATCTCTTGCTTGATCATATTTGAGTAGTAATTAGAGCCCTTGTAATCTCTGAAAATAAGCCTTTGAAATATGCAAGAGGGTCAGCTTCAAATGCTCATTAAAGTTTGCCTTTTATAGTGGGATTCAAAAAGTAGCCGTTGACATACGGTTGCCATCACGGTCGACCATGGTTCGACCGTGCGTGCTCCAGTCCAAATTTAGTATCCGTTGTATAGCTGTTTGACTCAAATTTAAACACCACATTTTGGCACCTTTACTCCTTCTAGCACATGCAAAAGAAACCAAACATCCTATACAAGTACTATATGCATTAAATGTGTGAGATTTGGTCTTATTGCATGAAAGTGACTTTACATTCCAAAAGTGACAAACCCAACATTCTTGAAGAAGTGTCTTGATAGATATATTGAGAAATCTCAGTTTGGTCAAGACTTATTAGTCACATTAATGCCTTTGGTTCAATTCTAAAGACTAGTCACCATGTCATTAACTTCCTAGTTTTAATTAATCACAAGTTATGTTCCATTTGAGTTTAGATAGAGATTAATTGAACAATGTCTCCATAAGATAATCATGAAGTATGTAGAGACATTAAAGTTAAGTCATTCTTGAATAAGCAATCACACTTATTTACTTAGACTAGACCAAATAGACAATTGACTATAATTTCATTGTGAACCATTTTACACTTAATCTATTGGAGTATGTTAGTTACTTGAATCCTAACTAGTAAGCACATAGCAAACATATTAATCAAGTTGACAAGTTTATGAGTACTAAGCATATTGACAAGTAGCAAGTAATACTCACATATAGCAAGAGATAGTTATTCTAGGATCAAATATATAGATACTTGTACAACTTATGACTCAAGCTTAAGTGCAATATAACATATTGCTTGATTAATGTGTAAGCACACATTAATGTCCAACACATGCACAAGGAAAGAGCAATCTCTAGTTGGGACTTGGTGACCATCCTAGATGTATCTAAGTGTATTTTAGGATTACAAGTCATTACTTAGTTATACATGAGAGCATTGTTCCTTATTTAGCCTTAATTAATCACTAAGTCATTTTCAATAGTAATTATTGTTCTAGTGACATTGGCTTAAGTGTGTTGGTACTTGATGATCATATTTAGGATATCTAGATAAGAATTAAGATCACAAGTTGTTGATTAACACTTATGTGTTATGCCTAATCTTGGTTAATTTGTCATTAAGATGTCATTAGGCGTAATTAACCACAATTAGTGTTTTTATGACCAAAACTCAATTGAGTATGGAGAACGCATTTATTCTAAGCATGTTGAGAAAGGTTTCATGAATTATAGATGTCGGAAACTAGTCAAACTTTATTTAGTCGAAATTGGTAACAGAAAAAACTGCAGTTGCACTGCGGTTGACCGTGGTGTCGACCGTGCAACTTGTTTTCATAAAACTGCGTTGCAATTCAGTTTGGGGTTCTGCGGCTAGCTGTGCGGTCGACCGTACCTTGACCGTGTATTTTACTGAACTATTATTTAAGCTATGTTTGACTTGGTCGTTTGCAAGATAAAGTATAGATTCGTGACCTTGCGTGTTTTATGTTAAAATGCCAGTCATTACTTATGCATATGTATGTGTCATCATCAAAACATATTCTTTGGTTAATCATCATACTTAAGTTTGTCATTTAGTTTATTAACCAACATTCAACCAACATTCTCCCCCTTTTTGATGATGACAAACATACAAGAAATGAGGGACATTTTGCTATAAATACACAAGTGTTAACAATCACTTGTATCCATCTTTCTCCCTCTTTTGTCGAAGCAAAAAGGTTAGCTCCCCCTAGAACTAAGCTCGCCCTTAGAGCAAAGCTCCCCCTTAAATTGTGCACGTTGGAAAAACATTTATTAAAGCATAACAAGCACACATTTTATTCAAGTCACATACTAAACATAGATAATTCATATATAGATAATTTATGACCGTTAGAAAAGTTCAATTATCATGATGAGAGGAGTGACCCTTGTCCTTGTCCTCAAGTCGTGACAATCTTCGACCAAGTTTTAGAATGTTTCCATGAATTACACTGTTTTGTCCCTGTGTGGAAAGAGAACAAAAGTTGGGTGGATTTTCAAGAGGAGGTTCTTGAATTTGCTTGGTTGAAGCTTTGCATATTGGATATCAAGAGACTTGAATGGAATGGTGAAATGGAGATATCATTCCAACATATGCGAATAGTTTGGTCAGATGGAGACCATATGGAAGCGACATATGGGAATGTTGAGCTGCATGTTGCATTCTTGATGCCATGAAGTGTGCAACATTTACTTTGGTGGAGTTCAGGAGACACCATACGAAGGTGATTTCAGTTGCATCAAGTCGATCCAGTAGTTCCCCTTTTTCGTAAACATTTACAGTGATGATATGTTGCCAGAGATCATATGTCGATGTAAGACGTTGACAAAGGAATCCATCCTTTTTGATGTATTCAGGTTTAAGAGTTCCGTTGCACATAATGTCTAGTGCATTGTGTCTCTTTACCCATTCAGGAAATTCATTGAACGAATTTGGTTTTAGAAAGAATGTTCACCCTTCATTTGGAACATACATAATATTCCCAAATTCTTTAAACGTTAATGAATGACTTCTTCCATAAAGAGAAAATGAGATTTTCTCATTATTTTGTGAGAATTGAAAATTCTCATAGAGTTCATTGATGTGAAGAGGGTAAAGTGTACCTCTTAGATTGAGAAAAACATCCCACTTGATGTTTGAGAAGCTTTCAAGAGAGTAGGTAGTAAGATGATGTGTAAGAACTTCTCTCCCTTCAACAATAGACCTCATTGTGAAGAACTTTTGTTTTGCAAAGAGATGTTTGGAGTAATTGAAGTGGATGTGAATTTGTTGAATGTATTTGCTTTAATAGACAAATGATGAATGTTGTCTAGTAGACTTTAATGGGGTAGGTAGCTAAATTGAGAGCACTTTGACAGAGATATTAATTTGCCCTTTGCAATCTATTGATCATTGAATTTATGTAAGAGTGTTAGGAAAAATCAATTCTGCCAGGTGTTCTGCGGTCGAACTACAGTCGACCGTGGGAGCAGCCGTACAGTGACAGATTTATCTTTTTGCATGGGTATACAAGCAAAATCAATTCAAGAACATAATAAACATAACATTACTAATTATCTTACACATAATTGTTTAGTGCCAACACTTAAGCACTTTACAGAGTACACAAATAGAGATCATTATCCCAAACACACAAGTTATGACCTACTGTAAGAGATTGTTTTCACAAATCCTTTCAAAGACTTCTTGAACCTAGAGTGATTCTCCCTAATTTAGTTCCTCCTGCTTAAGAATCCTATGAATCTTGGTTTCGAAATTCCAATTCACGAATTCTTGATGTTCATGTAAGTTTGCCTCCTCATCTTCTATTCCTTCTTCATCCGATTTCTCCCCCGGTTGATAGTTCTCAATCTCGATGAGATCCTCTTAAAGACTTGATCTTCTTCCACGAGAGGATTATGATAGATGACCACTTCGAATGATAGTCGACTTATCTAGTGGCTCGAATGAAGATTGTTGAACAATAGCGTGAGTTACCTTGAGGTTGAAATGTCCCGTTCATATTTATTATAAACGTTCCATATTAATTGATTTCGTTGCAAGGTTTTGACCTCTATATGAGACGTTTTTCAAAGACTGCATTCGATTTTAGAACAAACCATAACCTTTAAAATATTACGACGATTATCAAATTTTGATAATCTAAAATATAGCGTTTTTCACACGAGCATTACATAATGGTTTACAATAATATTACACATCAACATAAGTCTTCAAATGCAGTTTTTAAACAATATTATACAAGCATGGACTCCAAATCTTGTCCTTAATTTAGTATGCAACAGCAGAAGCTCTTAATAATCACCTGAGAATAAACATGCTTAAAACGTCAACAAAATTGTTGGTGAGTTATTGGTTTAACCTACATATTATCAAATCATAATAATAGACCACAAGATTTCTCATTTTTCATAAATATCATTACACTCGCAAGTGCATAAAAATCATTCATATGTTGAACACCTGGTAACCGACGTTAATTTAATGCATAGAATATCCCTAAAACAGAACCTCTCGTCTGTATAATAATCTCGAAGTACTAAACCATCCATAACCTGAATGGGGGTTGTTAAACCCAATAGATCTATCTTTAGGATTCGCGTCAATTAGTAGATCGGTTTACTAATTCTTAGGTTACCAAGCAAAAGGGGCATATTCGGCTTTGATCATTCACCCATATAATGTAGTTTCATTTACTTGTGTCTATTTCATAAAACATTTATAAAACTGCATGTATTCTCATCCCAAAATATTAGATTTTAAAAGTGGGACTATAACTCACTTTCACAGATTTTTACTTGGCCGGGAAGTAAGACTTGGCCACTAGTGGATTCACGAACCTATAACAAATATGTACATATATATCAAAGTATGTTCAAAATATAATTACAACATTTTTAATACATTATGATGTTTTAAGTTTATTAAGTCAGCTGTCCTCGTTAGTAACCTACAACTAGTTGTCCAAAGTTAGATGTACAGAAATAAATTGATATATATTATCTTGAATCAATCCACGACCCAGTGTATACACGTCTCAGGCTAGATCACAACTCAAAGTATATATATTTTTGGAATCAACCTCAACTCTGTATAGCTAACTCCAACATTACTGCATATAGAGTGTCTATGGTTGTTCCAAATAATATATATACATGGGTCGATATGATACGTCAAAATATTTGCATACGTGTCTATGGTATCCCAAGATTACATAATATATTAGAATACATGTAATACAATATGAGTTAGCTAGGATATGATTAATATAGATTTGTTACCAATTTTCACGTAGCTACAACAAGAAAAATTATCCAATCTTGTTTTACCCATAACTTCTTCGTTTTAAATCCGTTTTGAGTGAATCAAATTGCTACGGTTTCATATTGAACTCTATTTTATGAATCTAAATAAAAAAAGTATAGTTTTATAGTCGGAAATATAAGTTACAAGTCTTTTTTGTAAGAGGTAGTCATTATAGTCGAAAGAACGACGTCTAGATGACCATTTTGGAAAACATACTTCCACTTTGAGTTTAACCATGATTTTTGGATATAGTTTCATGTTCATAAGAAAAATCATTTTCTCAGAATAACAACTTTTAAATCAAAGTTTATCATAGTTTTTAATTAACTAACCCAAAACAGCCCGCGGTGTTACTACGACGGCGTATATCCGGTTTTACGGTGTTTTTCGTGTTTTCTGGTTTTAAATCATTAAGTTAGCATATCATATAGATATAGAACATGTGTTTAGTTGATTTTAAAAGTAAAGTTAGAAGGATTAACTTTTGTTTGCGAACAAGTTTAGAATTAACTAAACTATGTTCTAGTGATTTCAAGTTTAAACCTTCGAATAAGGTAGTTTTATATATATGAATCAAATGATGTTATGAACATCATTACTACCTCAAGTTTAGTAGGTAAACCTACTGGAAGTGACAAGAAATGATCTAGCTTCAAAGGATCTTGGATGGCTTGAAAGTTCTTTAAGTAGAATCATGACACGAAAACAAGTTCAAGTAAGATTATCACTCGAATTAAGATAGTTATAGTTATAGGAATTGAATCAAAGTTTGTATATGAGTATTACCTTGATTTAGAATAATATCTTACTGTAAACAACAAGGATTTCTTGAGGTTGGATGATCACTTTACAAGATTGGAAGTGAGCTAGTAAACTTGGAAGTATTCTTGATTTTATGAAACTAGAACTTGTAGATTTTATGAAGAACACTTAGAACTTGAAGACAGAACTTGAGAGAGATCAATTAGATGAAGAAAATTGAAGAATGAAAGTGTTTGTAGGTGTTTTTGGTCATTGGTATATGGATTAGATATAAAGGATGTGTAATTTTGTTTACATGTAAATAAGTCATGAATGATTACTAATATTTTTGTAATTTTATGAGATATTTCATGCTAGTTTCCAAATGATGGTTTTCACATATGTTAGGTGACTCACATGGGCTGCTAAGAGCTGATCATTGGAGTGTATATTGAAGGTATTTCGTATGCCCGAGAGACATATTAAATTAACGTGGCCACTATGTTATGATCCAAGTTGGGTCATACCCAATAACAAGCTTACCAACACTTTATATGTATTTATTTTAACGATTGGATTGTTAAGTAAATACCCGACACTTAGATTTTAGAAAATCGGTTTTCTAAAGTATTATCACTTGAGGTAAATTATTTGGATAATTTATATATAATTGTTTATAGGTTTAAATGATTATATTATATTATATTTTATAAAAGGTTTATAAAATATAAGTAACATAAATAATGCATGGTTTTATTTAACAAGTTTTGTAATTGTATTAACAAGTTTTATATAATTTACACTTGTTATTTAAATGAAAAAAGGATGCAGTTTTTGGGACTCCTAGGTGTGATTCCCATGCTTGCTTAGTTACTTAGAACAACATATTCCTTAAGCATGCAAGACTCTCTTTAACCAATGCATTCCTTGACTCAAGAAAACAAGTTAACAAGCAAAACACTCATAAAAAAAACTGCAATATTTCTGCTGTAAGAGAGCTGATGGCCGTGGCTGTTTAGAGGGAGAAAGGGAGAGTTTTTGATTGGTAATCTTGTTATTCAAGTGTCTAAAATCCTAACCAAATCTTTGGTGGTGTTGGTAACAAAAGGCTTGTGGGTATAACACTCTTGAGGCTTCAACTTAGAGGCTTTCATTCCATCATCTTCATCATCTTCTAGCACATTAGTAACAACCCTCAACTAGCTTGAGGAGGTATATATATCTTCTCTACTTGTTATATTTGTAAGTATTTATCCAAGACTTGATATTAACAAGGAATTTAACTAAACGTTTGAACATATAAACATGTACTTGTTATCTTGCTTCCGCTTTCTATAACTATCATAAAATGATTTTCATAACATGTATACTTTAAGAACATGTTGGTTTTAAAGTTGTTAAATTCCTTCAATGGTATCTAGAGCCGAAGTCTATTGATTATGCTTTTTATATTGTCATTAAACCCACTATATTTGCATTCCAAGTACATGCATGAAAATGGAATACAAAATTTTTCGGGTTTGGGAGGGTTGTTAAGGTTGGCCGAATTCTTAGACACCCAAAATGGGTTTTGGGTTGCTCCATTTTGGTCATATTTGATTGCATGTTCATGTTCACAATCATAGCCTTGACCTTATGTTTGAATGCATGTTAGTTTGGTTGATTTGTTGATCATTCAATTGGTTGTAATATTCATTCATTTGGTTTGTAATATTTATTCATTTGGTTATGTAATTTATTTTATATTTGGTATGTAAAATAGATTAGGTTGTATTTCATTTTTTAGAAAAATGTATTAGGATATATTTTGTAAAAATTATGAAGATGATGAAGACTTGAAGAACACAAGAAGAAGCATTTGGATGCAAGATTAAGAGGGAGATTTAAAATCTCCTACCTTGTGTTATAACCCCTTAACCGGTGGCATTTGTTTTCGGCTAAACAAATGTCTACCAAATTGGCTTGATTGTGAACATATTGTTTTGCATGTGTGGTTGTTCATTTGTTTGATTATAATTTGTATGTTTGGTTGCTACAAGTAAATCATAAATTAACAACAAGCAAGACGACAATTTAATTGGTTAAATTAGGAATTATTAACAACATGCAAAGAATAAACCATAATTTAATTGGTTAAATTAAAATGGTTAAATGGATTATAATAATTGGTTGTTAAAACACTTATAAAATGGTTTATATCAATGTAGTAAAATTGGATTTATTACATGACATGAAAATGGATTTCAAATAAATCATACACTAAATGCATGTTGGTGTATGGTATAAAAGTTTTCTCAAACTAGAATTAATGAAAACTTAAAATACCTTATTAACAAGGTAAACAAGTTAAACGCCATCCTTTGGTGCAACACTTAAAAATATTAGGGAACTCATAATGGGATAAAGGTCACCTAACCGTTATGAGCAAACTAATGTGATTAAGGTGAATTTCACAAACTTGTGGGATAAAGGTCACCTAACCAATTGTATGTTAAATTTGCAAGTTTACACAAGTAGGACGACTTGATTTGGGAATCATGAACTTAGGGTCACCGAAGCATGAGGAACAAATAGGCGTTGATGGGATAAATATGCCATGCAAAAGGATTGCATGATCCCATAACTTAGAAGTTGCAAAAGGATTGCAATTGTCATATAATGACTACCTAGCTAAATCAAATAACGGGATAAAGGTCACCTAACCGAAATTTAGTTTACCGTTGGATTCTAAAATTTAATAAATATCAATTGGATTTAAAGGGTATTGATTGTTAAATTAAAATTAATACTTAAACAACTTTGTTAAATTTTGTAGATGGCCGCCAATAACAACAACATTCCAAACGCACCAATCAACGTTAACAACCTATCGTTGAGGTCAATCCTCGAAAAGGAAAAACTCAACCATACGAACTTCATGGATTGGTTCTGCAATCTAAGAATAGTCCTTAAACTAGAGGATAGGGCGTATGTGTTGGAAGACCCCATTCCCGATCAACCGGACGAGGATGATACGGAAGGCATGGCTTATTGGGAGAAATGTTGCACCGATTCCGTGCAAGTTTCTTGCCTCATGCTTGGGACTATGATGCCCGACCTCCAAAAGGATTTTGAGCATCATAGTGCATATGACATGATCACACAGTTGAAGGAGATGTTCGTTCAACAAGCTCGTGTCGAGCGCTTCGAAACGGTTTGAGCGCTTCCTGCATGTCGGATGGATGACTCCCAATCCGTTTCATCTTATGTCCTTAAGATGAAAAGCCTAATTGATCGAGCGAACCGTCTAAACTGCAACTTGTCTAATGAATTAGCCAAGGACCTTATCCTTAATTCCTTGTCAAAGAGGTTTGACACATTTGTAATGAATTACAACATGAATGGATGGGATAAGAGCATTGGCGAATTACACGCCATGCTTAAGACGGCCGAAGAGAGCATGGGTAAAAGGGCTTCACCCATGTTTATGATCAATGAAGGCGGGTCCAAGAACAATAACACTTCTAAGCCGAAGGCGGCTAAGAGGAAAGGACCCGCCCACCAAGGTAAGAGCGAGGGAAAGGGAAGTATGGCTACCCCAACCAACAAGAACAAAAAGCAAAAGGTTGCCGGTAAAGCTAATCCCAAGGAAGATCCGTGCTTTGGTTGCGGTGAAATGGGTCATTGGAAACGCAACTGCCCGGTCTACCTAAAGGAGTTGAAGGAAAAGAGGGATGCAGGGCAAACCTCAGGTAATGTATATATGGTATACATTGAGCTTAGTATTACTTCTTCTAATACATGGGTATTAGACATAGGATGTGAAACTCACATTTGCAATTCTATGCAGGGGTTCAAAAGAAGTAAACAAGAAGCGGGAACATCAAGTCTCTACATGGGAAATGGAGCTAAGGTGCAAGTAGTAGCTCAAGGAGACTTTATTTTGAAGCTTCCAAGTGGTTTGGAGCTTATGTTGAAAAATGTTTTGTATGCACCCTGTAGCGACCCCGACAAATCGTCAAGTGACGGCGTCGTCTACGTAGGTCCCATTGCATGGTCATAAGTCTTTAAGACAAAGTTTGACCAAAATATGTCGCCTTCATTTCAAAATAACGATTGTTCCCAAAGTTTACAAGAATTGTTCAACCAAAAGTTAAGTTACAAGGTTATAAGTACAAAGGAAATCTAGGCGACACGGTTTAAAGTAAAGTCATAAGACGCTCCATGAAAAGCATGTATACTCGACATCCAATGCAAGTATCAAATAATGAGCGGAAGCATGTATCACATATCGTGCAAGACCTGAGAAAAACATAGAAATCTGTCAACGAAAACGTTGGTGAAATCATAGGTTTAGTAAGTATTAAACGTTGTTTTTGAACCACAAGATTTTGTATTTCCATAACGTAGATTATCCAAATCATTTGCATTCCAAAAGTGTTGTTATACGCGAGCACTCAATTATCAAAACTTAACCAACGTTACCCCATCACACAGTGCTAGAACCCACACTAAAACACAAAAATATATTTCATCCGCATAACGGTAGCGAACCGTCCGAATGAGGGTTTGTTAAACCCGTATGGCCACACAATATAAGTTCTCGCTTACACCCTGCAAGTGTAACTAATGATAATCGAATTGAGGCATTTTTGTTCTAACTCGCACGTGGAATGTTTGTTTTCACACTTGTGTTCAAAACATAAAAGTAAGTAGTACAAGATGTAACAAAGTATATGTTTTCTCAGCCCACGATTTAAAAGTATAAAAGTTGTTGAAAAGGTGGGACTATGATCTCACCTTGAGTGCAAGAGTTAATAAAGTACTTCAACAAGTAGACGCGTGCAAAGACAAAGCTAGTCTTGACCTAAACATATAGGTTGTATCAATAACGGTAAACACAAACGGTCAAAGATGTTCAATTAGTCCTATGGCTCATTACGACTCGATTAATATAGCATGTGAATCAATTTGTCAAGTTTCATGCACGATACAAGTAGTTAAGTATGTTAGAACGATTGTATAATCGTTTGGTTAAGTTTGACTAAAAGTCAAACTTGGTCAAAGTCAAAGTCAACGGGGTCGGGTCGGGTATCCGACAATTTTCCCAAGACGAGAAGTCATATAAGAGCCTAATAGTCAAGTTTCATGTTAAACGGAGTTTTAGTTAAGCGGAAACATTTTTGTGACATTTAAAAACAAAAGAGAGTGGCCTGGGGCTTTTGCGCGGCGCGCACTGGGTTGCGCGGCGCGCACCCAAGTGCAATTTCTGGTCAGAACTCAACCAAGAAGGCAAACATCTGGGATCTCTGATTCTGCGCGGCGCGCGGGTAAATGCGCGGCGCGCAATACCTGGGAATCATGCAGTTTGCAGAAAAATGGTCCAAGTCACGAACCAAAATACAATATAACACATTTCATGCACCGAAAACACTTATAATGCCTATCATATATCGTTGGAAAGGTATTTTGACGAGGAATACAACTAAGCACTTATGGTCCAACAATAACATCATTTACAATAGCCGAAATCTCATCAAGCGAACAATAAAAGTCCATTTTCAAAGTTTCAAGTTCATCAATTGCATTTTGAGTTTCGGGAAACCAATTCACACATATGATATGCCGTTTTGAAGGTAATGAAGCATACATTACTACTAAACACTAACAATTAACATTCCATGACATTCAAGCATCCAAAAATTCATGTCAAGAACTATCAAACCCTAGTCAAACATCTCAAAATCAATAATCATGTTTTTGAAGTTTTCTTAATCAACCTACACATCAATTTGAAGCTAATGATGCTAGTAACACATTTAATACATGAACTTTAACAATTTAAACAACTTTTAATCATCCAAAATCAAAGATTAAGCAAGCAATTTTCATATTCAAGCTAGTTACACCAAAAACAACAAATCGAGCATACAAATTACATACACGACATCACAATGAGCCATAGACACTAACTAACACCATTTCAAGTCAAAAACACGAATTTAGAGAAATCTAGAGTTTTAGAAATGTTACCCAAACTTGATGATATTGGTATCAAAATGTAGAGGATGAAGAGAGGATCACGAAAATGTAATTTGTTTTGATGTTGCTTCTCCAATCGGATTTAGATGATGATTTTATGTTTGAGGGTTTTGAGTTCAAAAATGGGAAGTAGAGAGAAAGAGGAGGATGAAGGTGGGAGGTGGAGATGAAATGAATGGATGTGGTAAGTGGGTTGACTAGTTGACCTAGTCAACTAGTTTGCCTATTTGGCAATCTCGGTCCCTCGAGTTTCAAAGCGGGTGCGGGAATTAACCCAACGAATATTTTAAAAAACGTTCGAGTAACGGATGACTTTATAATTAGATAACGAGAATATTATGAACGTTAGTTAACGAAAGATACAAATTTGAATAACGAAAGATATTATATATAAAAAAAAAGACGGTGTTAAAATAAATTAAACGGAAAAAAAATCACGGGATGTTACATTATCCACACCTCAAAAGAAATTTCGTCCCGAAATTTAGTTGGAAGTAATAGTCGATGTCTCTTACTCGAGACTTAGTGTAGTAACTCTACGAATGATTGAAGGTACTTTCTTGGACATTCCACGAATCCGGATAGTCGGGGTGTTACGTTGTATTAGGGCTTGGTTTTACGATCCACAAGTTCAGCCGATTTTTCCTATGAGGAGGAGTTTGTCATCAATAGTTGGTGCATCTAGAAGGATTGCACGTTCCTGTTCCGCAGGACACGTTTCTAAGTTTGTTACACGAAATGTAGGGTAAACGGAAACTTAATTGAGTCGGAAGTTCTAAACGATAGGAAGCGGTTCCAATACGCCCCAAGGTTTCAAAAGGTTCGATATTGCGGATATAGCCTTTCTCGATTTCCCAAAATGGATTACACCTTTCCAAGGTGCGGTTTCTCAATATTACGCGGTTACACACTGGGATTTGTGAGGTTTTCATCTAAGTTTGGTATGACTCTTTTGGCGACTACGGATCGTCTCGAGCCCTCCTCGGATTTGAATGATTTCAATTGTTGTTTCTTGATGGAGTTCAGATTTCGGTGGTTGATGCTTTGGTTAAATGAATAGGGGTATGACATTAGCGGTCATATAGGGTTTCGGAAAGTGCGCGTGAACACACGAGTGGTAACTACTGTTGTAAGAGTGATCTACTAAAGGTGACAATACGAGTTTGTGACATGTCTTTCCAAGACGTAAATCGTTCATTTGTTCGGTTCGTCGGGTTGTGGAAGATACGCGGTACACATGTCTAAGTGGGTTTCCAAGGTTTCTTGCAAAACTAGAAGTGAAACGACTATTTCGATACGGAATAATTGACAAAGATACTCCGTGTTGGAATAGAAGCTCTTAGGATATGTTTGAACAAGTCAGTTAGGGTTCGAAAAATGTTCGTTAGGACTATTCACCCTCGTGGCGAATACTAATGTAATATGAGGAATTTCTCTATCCATGGAGAAATGTTACAAGGAGTTTCTTTAAACGGAAATGCGAGCGATAAAGATAGGAGTGAAATGAGGACTGAGAATAGGATGAGCTTACATCTCGAGGTTGCCATAACGCGCCTCTAGTTGTCAAAAATTGAAGTCTGGAAGAGAAACAAGATAGTACACGTAATTGTATAGTTCGGGGTTGAATAATAGTTGGCCGATTTTCAGAAACACAAGGACGTTAAGTCAAAGAAGAGTGAAGTATCGTTGGATTGTGTGTTATCTTAAATTCCAGTAATATCAGACGGTAACGGTGAAATAACAGAGGTATGTAGTGTGGTACGTGATGACAAGAATATTGATCGGATCCACAATTTAGTATTCGAATTCTTCGTGCAAAATAACGAATTTCCGTTCCGTTAATTTCGAGTCGAGAGAGTATGCCTTTCGGGCGTTTAAGTAGAATTATTTCCATATTGAGTTCCGTTATGTGCTATACGAATTTAGCTAGAAAGGTTTGCGTGCAAAATTACGTTCAAGGTTCGAACACGGAGAGGTTTAAAGTTTTCCTTAGTGAGTTAACGAGGTTAAAGTCATGTAACACGAGAAAAGTCAGAAATGAATCTTCGGTGATAACAGGCGAGATCTAAGATTTTACGAATACAAGTCTGAGTTGGGAGAGTTTCCTGATTACATGTGGCTTGATTTCGAGATTGATTGTAATGCCTTGACCATTAACGTCATGGTCTAGAAAATTGGACTTCGTTCAACAAAAATTCCCACTCGGAGAATTTGGTATAGAGTTGCTCTTTTCTCAAAAGTTCGAGCGTAAGATGGTGATGTTGTTCGTTTTCCTTCTTTACTTGAATAAGTTAAGATGTCATCTATAAATACGATAACAGATTTGTCTAGATAAGTTTGCATACATGGTTTAGGAGGTTCATGAATACGGACGGAGTCCTAAATAAATCGTCGGTACTAAGAGAGATTCACAACTAACGTTGCGAGTTCGGAAGATGGCTTAGGAGACATCGTCTCCCTTAACCCCCAATTGATGATAACCGGAACGGAGGTCGTTTTGGAATGCACACGGGATTCATGCAAGTAATCAGGTGGTCATGGATACGAGGAAGAGGGTATCGGTTTTCAACCGAAAATTATTTAGTTCACAATAATCTATACCTAGTTGTAGGGAAACAATTTCTCCTTAACGAATAGGTTCTGAGCTCCCTAGTTCTATAGGTGTCAAGTCAATATTCTTAACGTATATCCTCCGATAGAATTTATAGACACACAATATCTTTCCGTTGGTCGCTTAAATTGCCTAAGTAGTATCTAAGGGAAAAAGGTGGAATGTAATGAGTACAAGTCAAAGTCTTGGTTGTAAAACGTCTAGCGGTAATTGAATCGAATAAGTATGAAACATACAGTTTGTTGTGAAGAAACGTACCCGTGACTAGTCCATCGTCGTCTCGAGCATCCTAGGCGTTGATGTCGAAAGTTCAACGGCGTGCGTTGGGGTTGATTTTCTTATTTGGGCATGCACTCCTAAAATGACCCGGTTGGCCACATTCAAAGCAAACACCCGTCGTGGGCGCATTGGGCTCCTTTCGAGCGACGGTAGCGGTACTCTTACAGGCATGGGCCACATGGCCACTTCGGTGACACTTGATGCAAAATGGTTTGCCACACTCACCAAAATGATGTTTGCGACACTCGTTACAATAAGGTAGATTTCCGGCGTACCCCTTCTTGCGGTCGAGGGTGAAAGGCTTCTTGGAGATGTTGTTGTGGTTGTGGTTGCTTGATTGAGAGGCTTCCCATGTTCTTTTATTGCCGCTCGATTGGTTCTCGACCATTGGTGCCGGCGTTTCCATTTCATTCGCCGTGTCTAAAGTATGGCGGGCCATTGTTAAAGCCTCTTGTAGGTTAGTGGGTCGAGGTGTCATTACCCTGTGTTGAATGCTCTTAGGGAGGCCATCCATGTAAAGTTCGACTCTTAGGGATTCGGGAGTCATGATATTTGGACACATTGTGACTAGTTCGGTAAACCGTTGATTATAAGCTTCGAGGTCGTTCCCGACCGTTTTTAAATTCCTTAGACCCTGCTCGAGCCTTCGAGTCTCGTCGCGCGGGAAGTATTCGGTGATCATTCTTTCTCTTAATTCGGTCTAAGAGAGTGTAAGGGCTTCATCGATACCCACTGATTGTACATACGTGTTCCACCATGAGAGAGCGATACTGGTAAGAGTGAGGGTGGAAAACTTGACCTTATCTTGGTCCTGACAACCGCTTATGCTAAAAACGGATTCTGTTTGTTCAAACCATCGGGTGAGAGTAACCGGTCCCCCGGTTCCATCGAAAGTGGGAGGATTGTACTTCATGAAGTTCTTGTAGGAGCAACCTTCGATTGAATTACCGGCTCCATGATTGTTGTTGTTAGAAAAGTGATTGGCCACGGCCGTATCCACGGCGGTGGTTATCATTCGTTGAAGAGCTTGTTCTAGAGTTTCGAGAGGAGTGTTGTGTTGACCTTGGTGAGCCATTGTTCCTTCATGAGACAAGAATATCGTTGGTTAGTATTTTCAACAATACTAACCGTGGCATGGAATAAGGATAGAGAGAAAATTTTCCTTGACTCGCCTTAAATTCTCTATGTCATAATGTCGGAACGTCCATGTGAATCACCGTAATATAATCCCGGAAATTATATTACCCTGATTCTCATGTGCATTTAACATTACTTCATAAAGTCAAGGTGGCGCATAAACAAAATTTATCAACGTAAGATCAAGATCGAATACGAGTTAGATATGATAGAAGAGTTCGAGTATAAATGCACAATTAGTCAAATAATTCCTACTTCAGTCTATATGCCGGTTGTAGTCTAGATTCACCTATGTACCCTATGACTCGGGGTGGACACAAATGAACTCTAAATCCCTACAACCAAGGCTCTGATACCACTTGTAGCGACCCCGACAAATCGTCAAGTGACGGCGTCGTCTACGTAGGTCCCATTACATGGTCATAAGTCTTTAAGACAAAGTTTGACCAAAATATGTCGCCTTCATTTCAAAATAACGATTGTTCCCAAAGTTTACAAGAATTGTTCAACCAAAAGTTAAGTTACAAGGTTATAAGTACAACGGAAATCTAGGCGACACGGTTTAAAGTAAAGTCATAAGACGCTCCATGAAAAGCATGTATACTCGACATCCAATGCAAGTATCAAATAATGAGCGGAAGCATGTATCACATATCGTGCAAGACCTGAGAAAAACATAGAAATCTGTCAACAAAAACGTTGGTGAAATCATAGGTTTAGTAAGTATTAAACGTTGTTTTTGAACCACAAGATTTTGTATTTCCATAACGTAGATTATCCAAATCATTTGCATTCCAAAAGTGTTGTTATACGCGAGCACTCAATTATCAAAACTTAACCAACGTTACCCCATCACACAGTGCTAGAACCCACACTAAAACACAAAAATATATTTCATCCGCATAACGGTAGCGAACCGTCTGAATGAGGGTTTGTTAAACCCGTATGGCCACACAATATAAGTTCTCGCTTACACCCTGCAAGTGTAACTAATGATAATCGAATTGAGGCATTTTTGTTCTAACTCGCACGTGGAATGTTTGTTTTCACACTTGTGTTCAAAACATAAAAGTAAGTAGTACAAGATGTAACAAAGTATATGTTTTCTCAGCCCACGATTTAAAAGTATAAAAGTTGTTGAAAAGGTGGGACTATGATCTCACCTTGAGTGCAAGAGTTAATAAAGTACTTCAACAAGTAGACGCGTGCAAAGACAAAGCTAGTCTTGACCTAAACATATAGGTTGTATCAATAACGGTAAACACAAACGGTCAAAGATGTTCAATTAGTCCTATGGCTCGTTACGACTCGATTAATATAGCATGTGAATCAATTTGTCAAGTTTCATGCACGATATAAGTAGTTAAGTATGTTAGAACGATTGTATAATCGTTTGGTTAAGTTTGACTAAAAGTCAAACTTGGTCAAAGTCAAAGTCAACGGGGTCGGGTCGGGTATCCGACAATTTTCCCAAGACGAGAAGTCATATAAGAGCCTAATAGTCAAGTTTCATGTTAAACGAAGTTTTAGTTAAGCGGAAACATTTTTGTGACATTTAAAAACAAAAGAGAGTGGCCTGGGGCTTTTACGCGGCGCGCACTGGGTTGCGCGGCGCGCACCCAAGTGCAATTTCTGGTCAGAACTCAACCAAGAAGGCAAACATCTGGGATCTCTGATTCTGCGCGGCGCGCGGGTAAATGCGCGGCGCGCAATACCTGGGAATCATGCAGTTTGCAGAAAAATGGTCCAAGTCACGAACCAAAATACAATATAACACATTTCATGCACCGAAAACACTTATAATGCCTATCATATATCGTTGGAAAGGTATTTTGACGAGGAATACAACTAAGCACTTATGGTCCAACAATAACATCATTTACAATAGCCGAAATCTCATCAAACGAACAATAAAAGTCCATTTTCAAAGTTTCAAGTTCATCAATTGCATTTTGAGTTTCGGGAAACCAATTCACACATATGATATGCCGTTTTAAAGGTAATGAAGCATACATTACTACTAAACACTAACAATTAACATTCCATGACATTCAAGCATCCAAAAATTCATGTCAAGAACTATCAAACCCTAGTCAAACATCTCAAAATCAATAATCATGTTTTTGAAGTTTTCTTAATCAACCTACACATCAATTTGAAGCTAATGATGCTAGTAACACATTTAATACATGAACTTTAACAATTTAAACAACTTTTAATCATCCAAAATCAAAGATTAAGCAAGCAATTTTCATATTCAAGCTAGTTACACCAAAAACAACAAATCGAGCATACAAATTACATACACGACATCACAATGAGCCATAGACACTAACTAACACCATTTCAAGTCAAAAACACGAATTTAGAGAAATCTAGAGTTTTAGAAATGTTACCCAAACTTGATGATATTGGTATCAAAATGTAGAGGATGAAGAGAGGATCACGAAAATGTAATTTGTTTTGATGTTTGCTTCTCCAATCGGATTTAGATGATGATTTTATGTTTGTGGGTTTTGAGTTCAAAAATGGGAAGTAGAGAGAAAGAGGAGGATGAAGGTGGGAGGTGGAGATGAAATGAATGGATGTGGTAAGTGGGTTGACTAGTTGACCTAGTCAACTAGTTTGCCCATTTGGCAATCTCGGTCCCTCGAGTTTCAAAGCGGGTGCGGGAATTAACCCAACGAATATTTTAAAAAACGTTCGAGTAACGGATGACTTTATAATTAGATAACGAGAATATTATGAACGTTAGTTAACGAAAGATACAAATTTGAATAACGAAAGATATTATATATATAAAAAAAGACGGTGTTAAAATAAATTAAACGGAAAAAAAATCACGGGATGTTACACACCCGATTTATCTCGAAACATTATTTCTGTATCCCGCTTGAAACAATGTGGTTTTGATCTTAATTTCATTAATGATGATATCCATGTTTCTTTAGATAATGTGTTCTATTTCAAGGCTTCGCCTTCGAATGGTATTTATGAATTGGTTCATGATGACATATCATACAATAGCTCAATATACCATGCAAACACCAAGAAACTCAAAAGGGATTTGAGTGATTCCTACTTATGGCATTGTCGCCTTGGTCACATAAACCAGAATCGAATGCATACACTTCAAAAGAATGGACTTTTGAAATCAAATGAACTAGACTCGTTTGATGTATGTGAATCTTGTTTACAAGGCAAAATGACTAAAGCACCTTTCAAAGGGACCTACGAAAGGGCTAAGGACTTATTGGGATTAATACATTTGGATGTATGTGGACCCTTTAAGCCCATAACTAGGAATGGTGAAAGATACTTCGTTACTTTCATTGATGACTTTAGTCGTTTCGGATATGTCTACTTATTAAGACACAAGGACGAAACTTTTGAAGCATTCAAGGAATATCAAAACGAAGTACAAAATCAACTCAATATGACAATCAAGGTACTTCGTATCGATAGAGGAGGTGAATACCTAAGTGATGCTTTCCATGATCATCTTAAAAGCTGTGGGATTATCTCGCAGCTCACTCCTCCTGGAACACCCCAACTTAATGGAGTTTCAGAAAGGAGGAACTGAACCCTAATGGATATGGTTCGATCTATGATGGCTAGAAGCTCATTACCTCTATCATTTTGGGGTTATTGTCTATGCTCTACGGCTCGTATTTTAAATATGGCCCCAACCAAGAAAGTGGAACGAACACCTTATGAGATGTGGTTTGGAAAACCTCCATCTCTATCATACTTAAGAGTATGGGGATGTGAAGCTTACCCTAAGCGTTATGTCCCTAATAATTTGAATGCTCGATCCACGAAGTGTATCTTCATAGGATATCCCAAGGATGATATGGGATACTATTTCTATGATCCATTCGAGCAAAATGTATTTGTTGCTCGGAAGGCAGAATTCCTTGAAACTAAGTTCCTAATAGAAGGAAATAGTGAAAGGAAGATAGATCTTGAAGAGGTTCAAGATCAAGTAGATAATACAAAATTGGTTGACACTAGCACTCAACGTGAAAATGTTGTGAATGATTAAATGGATGATTAAAATACACAAGACGTTCGCAGATCTGGTAGGATTAGTAATCCTCTTGAGAGATATGGGTTTCTCATGGATGGTTGCTACGTGGTTGATTTGGATGAACCAACAAACTACCAAGATGCTTTATCAAGGATTGATAAAGATAAATGGCAGGAAGCCATGAACGCTGAGATGCAATCCATGTATGACAACCAAGTTTGGGAACTTGTGGTACAACCCACTGGCTCAAGGCTAGTTGATTGTAAGTGGCTTTTCAAAATGAAAACCGACATACATGGAAACTTGGATACATATAAAGCTAGACTTGTAGCAAAAGGTTTCACTCAAACTCAAGGGGTTGACTATGATGAAACTTTTTCGCCTGTGGCAATGCTAAAGTCTATTAGGATATTACTTGCCATTGCTGCTCATTATGATTATGAAATATGGCAAATGGATGTCAAGACCGCTTTCCTAAATGGACATCTTAAGGAAGATGTCTATATGGTTCAGCCTGAAGGTTTTGTTGATCCGAAATATCCCAAAAAGGTATGCAAGTTAAAGAAGTCAATCTACGGATTGAAACAAGCATCTAGAATGTGGAATCATCGTTTTAATGAGGAGGCCAAGAAATTTGGCTTCATTAAAAATGGTGATGAAGCTTGTGTATACAAGAAAGCTACTGGGAGCACTATCATGTTCCTTGTACTATATGTGGATGATATATTGTTATTTGGAAATGATATTCCGGCAATGGAAGGTGTTAAAACTTGGCTAAGTAAATGCTTCTCCATTAAGGATCTTGGAGAAGCACAATACGTTATGGGGATTGGGATCTACAGGGATAGATCCAAGAAACTGATAGGTTTGAATCAAAGTGCATACATTCAAAAGATCTTGAAAAGGTTCAAGATGGAGAACTCTAAGAAAGGTTTGGTACCTATTCAAAAGGGAACACTTCTTAGTTCATCTCAGTGCCCCACCACGAAAGATGAACAGGAGAGAATGAAGAAAGTCCCATATGCATCTGCCATTGGGTCAATCATGTATGCAATGATATGCACTAGACCAGATGTGTCATGCGCTCTTAGCCTGACAAGTAGATACCAGAATAACCCAGGAAACAGTCATTGGATTGCTGTCAAAAGTATATTGAAATACCTTAGGAGGACTAAGGATATGTTTCTAATATATGGGTCTGGTAAGGAGGAACTCGCTGTAAAAGGTTACGTGGATGCGAGTTTCCAAACTGATCGAGATGATTCTCGATCACAATCCGGTTATGTCTTCACGTTAAATGGAGGTGCGGTCTCTTGGAAGAGTTTGAAACAGGATGTTATTGCTTTATCCACTATAGAGTCGGAGTACATCGCCGCATCATTGACAGCTCAGGAAGCTGCATGGATGAAGAAATTCATCGACGACTTAGGAGTTGTCCCTTCCATTCAGGACCCTCTTGAGAACTTTTGTGACAACGAGGGTGCGATTGCTCAAATCAAGGAACCTCGTGCTCGCCAAAAGACCCATCACATTGAGCGGAGATTCATCTACATAAGGGATGAAGTTGAAAAGGGAAAGATATGTATTCGCAAAGTTCACACAGATCTTAATATAGCAGATCCTCTCACGAAGCTCTTACATGGATCAAAACATGCAGGACATGTTTGTGCATTAGGGCTTTGATATTCTAGTGATTGGTCATGATCTGTTTAAGTATTGTAACGAACCGAAATTATTCAAACTCATTAATATAATTATGGTATTAATTTATTTTGAGTTATGTTCCTATTTTGCATATTTTATCCATGAATAAGTTATTATTTTAAATTTCGTAGTCGATTACATTTGTGGGAACAAGTGTGAGGTTTAGACTATTATGAACTTGAATTTGTATACATTCAGGTTGAATGTGGGGCAAGGTTGCTACCAAGGTTCATAGATATTTGTGGGATACAAATATTGGAAGACCCGCTCTCAATATTTACTTAATGGAGCCTTTGTGGTTGATCACATGTAATCTTGAGTAAAGGCGAATATCATTGTATCCTCTGACCTGAGATACATATTGGGTTCGGATATCTACCAAATATTGAGCCTTGATTCTTTCCTTCGCTATTCTGAAATATGGTAGCTCATAAGGAAGAGCTCAGGTGTAATACAAAGTATATATCTAGGACGTATGTAGTCAAGATGGAATTTGTCCCTCTTATTCGTTGAGAGTCAGATGTCTAAGGCCTGATAAAGTTAAATCTATAAGAGAGTGATCACTCTGTATCTCTTGGATTTAACATGACATCTAAGATGAAAGGATTAATGAAAGATTCACCTATTCATATTCGAGATGGGAACTTGAAAGAGATGATGTTATTGAATGGCAAAAGTCATAATATATTGGGGGTGATGGACGGTCGTTAGGTGGTATCCATCACTTGCATTAATTTCTTATGTTTCTCGTGCAAGTGGGAGATTGAAGGTATTTCGTACGCCCGAGAGACATATTAAATTAACGTGGCCACTATGTTATGATCCAAGTCGGGTCATACCCAATAACAAGCTTACTAACACTTTATATGTATTTATTTTAACGATTGGATTGTTAAGTGTCACGACCCTACTTTTTCCGTTATCTTTTCCGTTAATTTTTTAACGACCGTTAACTATTAACTGTGTTACGTCATTTCATGACCTATATTATTATTTTAGTAATAATATATTAATTATTATGTGTTATGTGAATATATGTATTCATATTTTAAATCGTACGTTTATACGAATCGCGAATTTCTATCCGGCGAATCTTTTCGGTTTTCAAACCAACGGTCGCGTTTTTGGGATATTTAAATCCTAATTATTTTAAATATGATATTTTAAGATCATATTATTTTATATAGTATATATATTTATTTTTCGTCGCGCGTTTGTTATCTTTTCGAATTTTTAATCGCGTACGTGCATTTTTTCGTTTTGGGTTTCGTTCGGACTTTCGGGCTACTAGGATTTAATCACATTATCAAGGTGGCCCACAAGTGGGGCCCAACCCATCCAAATCGGCCGAGCCCCCCATAGGGGAGGGGGAGCCTTTCTCTTTTTCTCATTTTTCACTTTACATTTTATTTGTTAAACCTAAAATTCTATTTCCTCTCAAACCCTCTCCTCCCTTCTTCCTCCTTTGAGATCGACGCCACCACCAACCTTCATCATCATCATTTCACAAATTATATTACTTGGATCAATCAATTGTTCATATAATCGGATTCCTCGTTCCGTTCTCTACGCGATAACACCAACTGATTCTTGATTAGGGTATAAACCCTAACCCTAGAACTTTTAATTTTTATTTATTTTTCTGTATTTTATGTTTATATTATTAGTATGATGATTATTAGTTGTTGTAATGTTGATTGTATTCGTAGAATTACTCGTAAACTTATGTTTTCGGTTTGATATAATTGGGACAGCAGCTTTTTCGTGTGTTTCTGACTTTGTAACTGATGTTGATCATAAAATAAAGTATATAAATGAGTTCCTCTCATCAAGACATTAATTTTAGACTCCAGATTCATGTCGTTTCGATTCCCGGAACCCTAATTATGATCAAAGTGGTATTTTGTTAAGATTGAAATGTGATTTTGGTTTGAACCAGGTTGGTTCCGACTTTGTGACCATATTTGGTGACTTTAGGGTGTGTTAGTGTGTTAGGACTGATGGTGGGGCGAACTTTCATGTTCGGGTCATCTCAATCCAAGCCACGAATCACCCGTTACGTCTAAAACACGTTTTTTGGTTGAATTGAAGTTCCAAGTAGTGTATTTTCTGCATATCATGACTTGTGGGCTGTTCATGGTGTGTTCTTGAGTGTACCAAAGTGTCGGGTGGTTTGCTTAGGCGGAGATATATGTAAGGCTCGCCGAAAACCGACACCCGGGGCTCAGGATACGACCCGATGAACTTTTGATTTAAAACTTGTGATTAATTATTAAACTTATGATATAAATAATGAATTTCATTATCATTTAATTACTTATGATAAAAAAGTAATTATTATTATTTACAACTTATGATATATATTTATTATATCATTTAATTAATACTTATGATTTAATTAACTTTTTAATTAAACATATGATTAATAATACTTCGTTATTAATGGAAAATACTTATGATAAGTATTAAACTTATATTATGAGATTTCTATAATAACACTTATAATAAGGATTAATTAATTATTTAATTATTATAAGGCTTAATTATTATTTAATTATAATTTAATTATTAAATACTTATGATTTAATAATTATAATTAGCAACTTATGATATGATTAATAATTCATTGTTAATTAATAATACTTATGATATGATTTAAAAATTATTATTAATTAATAATACTTACATTATGACTAATATTTAATTAATTAATTAAATACTTATGTTATATTAATTATATCATTTAAACTTATATTAACTTTAATAATTCATTTTAATTTAATTAAACTTATGTTATGACATAATTTGACATATTTAACTTTAATAAACGTTATAACTTATATTATTATTATAACTTACACTTTTAAAATTTATGTTGACCATGTTTGACCAAGGTTGACTTTTGAGTTGACTTTCGGTTGACTTTAACTTTCAGTTGACTTTTGTTGACTTTCTAATTAAGGAAACTTTCCTAACTTATAAACTTTCCTAAAATAGAAACTTTCCAAAAATAGAAACTTTCCAAAAATAGAAACTTTCCAAAAATGGAAACTTTCCAAAAATAGAAACTTTCCAAAAATGGTAACTTTCCAAAAATGGAAACTTTCCAAAAATGGAAAGTTGCTAAAAATAGAAACTTTCCAAAAATAGAAAGTGTGTGTTCGTAAGCTGTTCCGATCAAACCGATGCATATTGAGTATTGTTCTATGACTACTTGCAACATGTACAATAGCTATCATACTAAGACTTGACCTAAGTTAGTTATTTATATCGACCTGCTTTATTTATAGGTCGGCGTTGTGATCATTCCTGATCACTGTACTACATTTGCTGTTCGCTTAATTGTGTTGGTTACTTCATTACTATTAAGGTGAGTTATAGTCCCGTTTTTACATACTTTTCAAAGTATATTTTTGGGATGTGATTACATGCATTTTACTTCACGTTTAGACACAAGTGACGACTAAATTTAAATTATTCATTGTGAGTTGGACAAAAATATTCCCTAGCCTGGTAACTGTAATCATTGGTTTCTACCGGTGAACGCGAATCCTACGGATAGATCTATCGGGTTTGACAACCCCATTTTGAGCTAGTCGCGCTAGCAATTTATAATCAGAATGTTTAGTACTTCGTATTTTGTTGTAGATACACTGTCCAGTGTATATTTTTATTGTGTTTGGTAAGGGTAAATAAAGGCTTAAGTGGTTACTAGGTGGCTCATTGATAATGGAATAATGTTTAATGTTTTCTAACATTTTTAAATCTTGTGGTCTAAAGTTTATTCAATTATTTAAATCTATAATTCACTCAACCTTTGTGTTGACAGTTTACTCGCATGTTTTCACAGGTACTTGAGTTTATGTGATGCTTCTGCTGTGTTTAGAAGAGTCTGCATGCATTTGGGCAGATTTTTATGAAATAATTTATGAAACTTTGGCTTGCATTCGGTTTTTGAATAATTAATACTTGTGGGTTGTTGACAATGTTTTGTGTCAACTTTGGATTACTAATATGTTGGGTTATTTTTAAACTACATAATTTGGTATGCTTTCCTTTTTGGGAAACTTTTGAAATAAAAGAATGCAATGTCATTTATTAAATTCATTTAAGTTCGATCAAGCTGTGGGACCAAGTGACGGAGCCGTTAAGTGTTTTGACGGGGCCATCACAGTTGGTATCAGAGCCAGGTTGTAGGGAACTAGGCGGTCTTAATGTGGTCAACCCGTGGTTCTTAGGGTGCATTAGAGTCTAGTCTACAGCCCGACCCTTTTGCTATAGCATTATTATGCATTTCATTTCGTATGAGTTATATCATTAGCATTTATATCTTTTGGTATGTGGTTTGCGGTTTTACTGTTTGCAGATGTCGACTTCGAGCGATAACTCAGTTGCTGCTCCTGCTCCTCCGGCTGCTACCAGACGCCGTGCTGGTCAACCAGAGATCGATGATCCTGTTTACTACTACTTTTCCACCCTTACTCATATGAACAGGGCTTACAATGAAGTGACGCGTATTAATGCTCTTAGTGATTGTATGCGTACTTTGCCACACAACGAGATGATGGACCAGATTCGAGCTAGTATAGATTCGTTTGTTGGCTTCAAGAACAATGTTGGGTTCGAGACTCGTAAGCGTAACCGTGAAGTTGACGCTAGGTTCGAGGCTCTAGAGAGCACAGTTCGTGGTTTGAAAGAAGAGTTGGAAGAAGTGAAAGGAAAGTTGCGGAAGTATGAGCCTTCTGCTGAGACTCATGCTGGCCCAGCTTATCACACCTGCTCTAAGCAGATGTGATATGATGATTCATGATTGATTACTTATTTCATAAAACTTAATGTCCTTTCATACATACATTTTTGGGTTATGTACGGCGTTTTGCCGAGGATTTTATTAAGATTTTGTTATGGGATGTTTTTCATTATGTATGGATGATTATTTTTATGACATCTATTATCATTATCACATTTTATTTCTGATGTTGTGACTCTTGGCATGTTATATTATGCGTAATGTAGATCATGTATGTTAGGTGCTATGTATGTTGTATGATGTTATCATAAAATATGTATGAATGTGGTGGTTATTTCTATAACAATCATAACTGTCATGTTATTACACATAGTGGTTACTGACTATTATTTTAATGGTTAATGTTCGATCTATTCCTTTATAACACTGGTATTATTCTTAGTACTAACGGTTGTGTTATTCTGTTTTGAAGATCATGCCTCCTAGAGAGTCCAACGAAGCCCGTATCCAACGTCTTGTTACCGAAGGGATAGCTGCTGCTATGGCAGCGAATGCTAATGCAAATGCTAATGCAAACAACAATCAGGTGGGATGCTCCCACAAAACGTTTATGGCAAGTCGTCCACAGGAATTTAGTGGTACGGAAGGACCTATAGGACTTACCCACTGGTTCGAGAAAATTGAGTCTATTTTCAGGGTTAGTCGAGTCCGAGAGGAGGACAAGGTTAGTTTTGCTAGCTGCACTTTGAAGGATAGTGCATTGACCTGGTGGAACAACTTGGTTAACAGTTTGGGAAATGATGTGGCTTATGGTTTAACTTGGAATAATTTTAAGGAAAGAATGATCACCCGCTACCGTCCTAGGGGTGAGCTTACGAAGTTAGAGGCTGAACTTAAAAACTTGAAAATGAAGGGCACCGAATTAGATGCCTACGAGCATAGATTCTTTGAGTTGACTTTGTTGTGCCCTAATGTTTATGCCTGTAACATCCCGCCTTTTTCCATTTACTTTTCCGTTATACTAATTTAAACTCCGTTATATGTTTATAACATCTCCCGTTAATACGCGTTTTAAAATATTCCATTTAGGTATTTTCCGCACCCGACTACAAACTCGAGGGACTAAAATTGACACGGGGAAAACTAGTTGACTAGGTCAACTATTCCACCCCAATCACCACCATTCAACCATCTCCCTCTCTCTCTCTCTTTCTCTCTAGCAAGAACACACACACATTTACCAAATTCATTCAATCATCATCTAAATTCGATCTAGGAGGCTTACCACAAAATAAATTACATATTCGTGATCCTCTCTTCATCCTCTTCATTTTGGTACCAACTTCATCTCGTTTGGGTAACATTTCTAAAACTCTAGATTTCTCTAAATTCGTGTTTTTGACTTGAAATGGTGTTAGTTAGTGTCTATGGCTCATTGGGATGTCGTGTATATGATTATTATGCTCGATCTCGTTATTTTAGTGTAGCTAGCATGAACTTGAATTTTGGTGTGTTGTTCTTGAATTTTGGATGATCATATGTTGTTAGATGTTAAAAGTTCATGTTCTAATTGTGTTCCTAGTATCACTAGCTTCAATTTGATGTGTAGGTTGCTTTAGAAAAGTTCATGAACTCGATTTATGATTTTGGTAAATTTGGGTTAGGGTTTGATGAACTTGAAATGGACTTTTGATGCATTGAATGCCATGGATTATGGTTGGTAAGTGTTTAGTTGGATTGTATGCTTGGTTACCTTCGAAACGGCATGTCATTCATGTAAATTGGTTGCCCGAATCATTGAATTGCATTTATGAACTTGTATGCGATTAATGTTGAGCATTAGATGCGGTTTTGGTTGTTATAATAGGTAGATTGATTGATGAAATGTGTTTAATTGTCTTCCTCGTCAAATTACCTTCCCAACGGTATAAAATACTTGAACGGTATAAAATACTTGACTTGATTGTTGCGGATCATAAATTGTGTTTATTTGGTTTTTGGTTCGTGCACTTAGGAGTTCTGCATCAGACTTGAAATCCAACCTGGACGCCGTCCAGATACTTGGACGCCATCCAGGTATTCAAAGCTAGACGCCGTCCAGAAAGTCTGGACGCCGTCCCAGCCTTCAAAGCTGGACGCCGTCCAGAAAATCTGGACGCCGTCCAGATACGCTGACAGGCCTCTGTCTTCGTTGGTCATTTTTCGAAAAATGTTTACTATGCTACGCACCTCCGATTCACATGTAACTTGTTCTAACATTCTCATATATGATTAAAAACCTCAGAAAAATAGTTCGGGACCCGACCCGAACGTGTTGACTTTTTCGTTGACTTTGACCCGGCCTAAGTTGACTTTTAATCAAACTTAACCAAATATTTGTGCAATCGTTCTAACATGCTTTTATACTTGTACCTTGCATGAAACATGACGATTTAATTCACATGCTATTATGATCGAGTCTTAACGAGCCATAGGACTAATTGAACATCTTTGACCTATCGTGTTTACCGTTATTGATACAACCTATTGTTTAGGTCAAGACTAGCATTGTTCTTTGCACACGTTTACTTGTTGAAGTACTTTACTACTCGTGCACTCAAGGTGAGATCATATTCCCACTTTTACTCTTTTTTTTTAACTTACATTTGGGATGAGAAAACATAAACATTTCTTTTACTAAGTGAACACAAGTACAGGAAAACAAACATTCTACATACGAGTTTAGAACAAAATCCTCAATTCGATTATCATTAGTTACACTTGCCGGGTGTAAACGAGAACTTATGTTGTATGGATCCATATGGGTTTGACAAACCCTCATTCAAACGGTTCGCTACCGTTTACGAATGAAATATATTTTCGAGAAACAGTGTATGTTCTAGCACTAAGTGATGGGGTTCAATGGATGGAATGTTAAGCATTGATAATTGGGTGCTCGTGAAATAAACTTTTGGAATGTACTACTATTATCTCATTGTTGCAAATCTTGTGGTTCACTTGTACTTACTTACTTAAACCTATGATTTCACCAACGTTTTCGTTGACAGATTTCTATGTTTTTCTCAGGTCCTTGAACGATACATGATACATGCTTCCGCTCATTATTTTGATACTTGCATTGGATGTCGAGTATATTTATGCATACATGGAGCGTTTTTGGCTACTTTTAAATTGTGTCGCATAAGTTTCATTTGTACTTATAACTTTGTAACGTAACTTGTGGTGGAACTATTCTTGTAGACTTTGAACAATCTTTACATTTGAAATGAATGCGACATATCTTTTGGTCAAATGTTGTTTTAAAGACTTATGACCACGTAACGGGACCTAAGTAGACTGCGCCATCAAACATGATTTGGTCGGGTCGCTACAGATGGTATCAGAGCGTTGGTTGTAGGGATTTAGAGTTCATTGGTGTCAACCTCGAGTCATAGGGTACATTGGTGAGTCTAGACTACAACCGGCATATAGACTTGAAGTAGGAATTACTTGGCTACTTGTGCATTTATACTCGAATGCTTCTACTCATATCTACTCTGAGTTCACTTTAATCTCACGTTGTTTAATTTGATTGACACGCCATCTTGACTTTATAGAATAATGTCGAATGCACATATGAATCAGGGTAATATAATTGCCGGGATTATATTACGGTGACTCATATGAACGTTCCGACATTATGACATAAAGAATTTAAGGCGAGTCGAGGAAAAATTTCTCTTTATCTTTATTCTATATCACGGTTAGTATTATTGAGAATACTAATCAATGATATTCTTATGTCTTGAAGGAACAATGGCTCCTCGTTGGGTACGCCGCAATGAAACTCCCGAACAAGCTCTAAAACGAATGATAGCCACCGCCGTGGATGCGGCCATGGCCGGTCACTCATCCAACAACAACAACAATAATAACAACAACCACAACAACAACAACAATGGAGCCGGTAACTCAAATGAGGGATGCTCCTATAAAGCTTTCATGGGGTGCAAACCTCACACTTTCGATGGAACCGGGGGACCGGTCGTGCTCACCCGATGGTTTGAGCAAACGGAAGCCGTCTTTAGCATAAGCGGTTGTCGGGACCAAGACAAGGTCAAATACTCCACTCACACCTTCGCCGGTGTCGCTCTTACATGGTGGAATACTTATGTACAATCGGTGGGTACCGATGAAGCTCACGCCCTCTCTTGGGCCGACTTGAGGGAAAAGATGATTGTCGAATATTTCCCTCGTGAAGAAACCCTAAGGCTCGAGCAAGAGCTAAGAACTTTAAAGGCAATCGGAAATGATCTCAAGGCTTATAATCAACGATTTTCCGAACTAGCCTTGATGTGCCCAAATCTTGTGAACCCCGAAGCTTTAAGGGTTGAACTTTACATGGATGGTCTTCCAAAGAGTATCAAACACGGAGTAATGTCATCCAAACCCACTAATCATCAAGAAGCTTTGAACATGGCCCGCAAATTGATAGAAACGGTTGACGAAATCGTAGTTCCGGCACCTAAAGCCGAGGACAAGTCGGGTAACAACAAAAGAAAATGGGAAGCTCCCCAATCAAGCAACAACAACTTTGCCAAGAAATATTTCACCTCCGACGGCAAGAAGGGTTATGCCGGAAATCTACCTCTTTGCAACAAATGCAACAAACATCACTTTGGCGAATGTAGTAAGCTAATTTGCCATCGGTGCCAAGGAATTGGTCATAAGGCCAATGATTGTAAAAGTGCCACTCCCGTCGCTCGAAAGTGGCCCAATGCACCAAAGACGGGCACTTGTTACGAATGTGGCCAAACGTGTCATTATAGAAATGCATGCCCAAAGAAGAAAGATAACACCAACACGCGCGGCTGAGCTTTCAACATCAACACCGAGGAAGCCCGGGATGACACTGAACTAGTCACGGGTACGTTCCTTCTCAACAATTCTTATGTCTCTTGCTTATTCGATTCGAGTGCCGATAAATGCTTTGTATCCAAGACTTTGACTCATTCTTTTAGCACTCCACCTCTTCCATTAGATACCACTTATACCATTGAAGTGGCTAACGGGAAACTATTAAGTGCCGACACATATTACTGGGGGTGTACGTTAAACATTTTGGGTAAGAAATTTGAAATTGACTTGATACCCATGGAACTAGGAAGCTTTGATGTAATAATCGGTATGAATTGGTTAGTCAAAACGAAATCTCACATCCTTTGTGATCTTAACGCAATCCGAATCCCTATCGAGAATGGTGAACCTTTGATCGTCTATGGCGATAAGAGTTGCACCGGACTCAACCTCGTTTCATGTATTAAAGTTAGAAAAATACTCCGTAAGGGTTGTTTTGCGATCCTTGCTCACGTTAAGAAAGTCGAGCCCGATGAGAAGCACATCGATGATGTGCCAATTGTTAGTGACTTTTCCGATGTATTTCCCGACGAATTGCCGGGTCTTCCACCTCATCGACCGGTAGAATTCCAAATCGATCTTATTCCGGGAGCCGCACCCGTAGCACGTGCACCATATAGACTCGCTCCATCCGAAATGCAAGAATTACAAAGTCAAATCCAAGAACTACTTGACCGAGGTTTTATCCAACCTAGCCATTCACCTTGGGGCGCTCCGATTTTGTTTGTTAAAAAGAAAGACGGATCCCTACGAATGTGCATTAATTATCGTGAACTAAATAAATTGACAGTTAAGAACCGATATCCTCTTCCTCGCATCGATGACCTCTTTGATCAACTACAAGGGTCTTGTGTATATTCAAAAATCGATCTCCGCTCGGGTTATCATCAATTAAGGGTTAAGGGGGAAGATGTCTCCAAAACCGCTTTCCGAACTCGTTATGGTAGTTATGAATTTCTTGTAATGCCATTTGGTCTCACTAACGCACCGGCGGTGTTCATGGATCTTATGAACCGCGTGTGCAAACCGTATCTCGATAAATTCGTTATTGTGTTCATCGATGACATATTGATCTATTCTAAAAATGAAGAAGAGCACGAACAACATCTCCGACTTGTGCTTGAACTCTTGAGACAAGAACGACTTTATGCCAAATTCTCCAAGTGTGAATTTTGGTTGAAGGAAGTTCAATTTCTTGGTCATGTTGTAAGTGACCAAGGTATTAAAGTCGATCCAACGAAAATCGAAGCCATTAGCAAATGGGAGACTCCTACTACTCCTACTCACATTCGTCAATTCTTGGGTCTCGCCGGATACTACCGTAGATTCATCAAGGATTTTTCTTTGGTTGCTCGTCCTCTAACCGCTTTAACTCACAAGGGAAAGAAATTCATTTGGGCGACCGAGCAAGAATCCGCGTTTCAAATCTTGAAAACAAAGCTAACCACCGCTCCTATCTTGTCACTTCCCGAAGGCAATGATGACTTTGTTGTATATTGCGATGCCTCGAAACATGGTTTTGGGTGTGTATTAATGCAACGAACGAAAGTCATTGCTTATGCCTCTCGACAACTAAAAATTCATGAACGGAATTACACGACTCATGATCTCGAACTTGGAGCCGTTGTCTTAGCACTTAAAATGTGGAGACACTATCTTTATGGAACCAAGAGTACTATCTTCACCGACCACAAAAGTATCCAACACATTTTCGATCAAAAGCAACTAAACATGAGACAACGTAGGTGGATTGAAACCTTAAACGATTACGATTGCGAGCTTCGTTGCCATCCTGGGAAGGCAAATGTAGTAGCCGATGCCTTAAGTCGAAAAGAAAGAGCGGTGCCTCTTCGTGTCCGAGCCTTAAACATCACCATTCACACGAACCTTAATAGCCAAATTCGGGTAGCCCAAGATGAGGCTCTCAAGGATGAAAACCTTTCACACGAGCTCTTGAACATTCTCGTCTCTCGATTCGAAATTAGGGAGACCGGACTCCGATATTACGCCGGAAGGATTTGGGTGCCTAGTTATGGGGACCTACGAAGTCTTATTTTAGATGAAGCCCATAAGTCACGATACTCGATTCACCCCGGTGCCAATAAGATGTACCACGACCTTAAACAACAATATTGGTGGCCGAACATCAAAAGGGACGTAGCTACTTATGTTTCCAAGTGTTTGACGTGTTCCAAAGTCAAAGCCGAACACCAAAGACCGTCCGGACTACTTCAACAACCCGAGATCCTGCAATGGAAGTGGGAAAAGATAACGATGGATTTTATCACCAAGCTACCAAAAACGACGGGCGGTTATGATACCATTTGGGTTATTGTTGACCGTCTCACCAAATCCGCACACTTCCTTGCCATGAAAGAAACGGACAAAATGGAGAAACTTGCACAACTTTACATTAAGGAGATCGTAGCCCGACACAGTGTACCTTTATCGATTATCTCCGACCGAGATGGCCGTTTCGTTTCTAGATTTTGGCGTACATTGCAAGAAGCGTTGGGAACGCGTTTAGACATGAGCACCGCATATCATCCTCAAACCGATGGACAAAGCGAACGTACAATTCAAACCTTAGAGGACATGTTACGAGCTTGCGTGGTTGATTTCGGAAAAGCTTGGGACAAGCACTTACCCCTCGCCGAGTTCTCTTACAACAATAGTTATCACGCGAGTATAAAGGCCGCACCTTTTGAAGCGCTATATGGCCGAAAATGTCGTTCACCTCTTTGTTGGGCCGAGGTAGGCGACGTGCAAATTACCGGACCCGAACTCATTCACGAAACCACCGAGAAAATCGTTCAAATCCGAGATAGGCTTAGGACGGCCCGAAGTCGTCAAAAGTGCTATACCGACAAAAGACGCAACGACCTTGAATTTCAAGTCGGTGACCGCGTCATGTTAAAAGTCGCGCCTTGGAAAGGTGTAATCCGTTTTGGGAAATGCGGGAAGCTGAATCCAAGGTATATTGGTCCTTTCGAAATCTTGGAGCGTATTGGAACCGTTGCTTATCGTTTAGATCTTCCACCTCAACTGAGTTCCGTTCATCCTACTTTCCATGTATCTAACTTGAAAAAGTGTCTTGCCGAACCCGATATCGTCATTCCTCTCGAGGAACTTACTATTGATGACAAACTTCATTTTGTGGAGGAACCGGTTGAAATTGTGGACACCTCCGTCAAGACATTGAAACAAAGCCGAATTCCGATTGTTAAAGTCCGTTGGAACGCCAAAAGGGGACCCGAGTTTACTTGGGAAAGACAAGATCAAATGCAAAGGAAGTATCCTCATCTATTCGTGAATTCGGAAACGCAAGATCTCGAGGAAGAAACAACGACTACTACGCCTACTTAAATTTCGGGACGAAATTTCTTTTAAGGAGTAGGTAATGTAACATCCCGCCTTTTTCCATTTACTTTTCCGTTATACTAATTTAAACTCCGTTATATGTTTATAACATCTCCCGTTAATACGTGTTTTAAAATATTCCGTTTAGGTATTTTCCGCACCCGACTACAAACTCGAGGGACTAAAATTGACACGGGGCAAACTAGTTGACTAGGTCAACTAGTCCACCCCAATCACCACCATTCAACCATCTCCCTCTCTCTCTCTCTCTTTCTCTCTAGCAAGAACACACACACATTTACCAAATTCATTCAATCATCATCTAAATTCGATCTAGGAGGCTTACCACAAAATAAATTACATATTCGTGATCCTCTCTTCATCCTCTTCATTTTGGTACCAACTTCATCTCGTTTGGGTAACATTTCTAAAACTCTAGATTTCTCTAAATTCGTGTTTTTGACTTGAAATGGTGTTAGTTAGTGTCTATGGCTCATTGGGATGTCGTGTATATGATTATTATGCTCGATCTCGTTGTTTTAGTGTAACTAGCATGAACTTGAATTTTGGTGTGTTGTTCTTGAATTTTGGATGATCATATGTTGTTAGATGTTAAAAGTTCATGTTCTAATTGTGTTCCTAGTATCACTAGCTTCAATTTGATGTGTAGGTTGCTTTAGAAAAGTTCATGAACTCGATTTATGATTTTGGTGAATTTGGGTTAGGGTTTGATGAACTTGAAATGGACTTTTGATGCATTGAATGCCATGGATTATGGTTGGTAAGTGTTTAGTTGGATTGTATGCTTGGTTACCTTCGAAACGGCATGTCATTCATGTAAATTGGTTGCCCGAATCATTGAATTGCATTTATGAACTTGTATGCGATTAATGTTGAGCATTAGATGCGGTTTTGGTTGTTATAATAGGTAGATTGATTGATGAAATGTGTTTAGTTGTCTTCCTCGTCAAATTACCTTCCCAACGGTATAAAATACTTGAACGGTATAAAATACTTGACTTGATTGTTGCGGATCATAAATTGTGTTTATTTGGTTTTTGGTTCGTGCACTTAGGAGTTCTGCATCAGACTTGAAATCCAACCTGGACGCCGTCCAGATACTTGGACGCCGTCCAGGTATTCAAAGCTAGACACCGTCCAGAAAGTCTGGACGCCGTCCCAGCCTTCAAAGCTGGACGCCGTCCAGAAAATCTGGACGCCGTCCAGATACGCTGACAGGCCTCTGTCTTCGTTGGTCATTTTTCGAAAAATGTTTACTATGCTACGCACCTCCGATTCACATGTAACTTGTTCTAACATGCTCATATATGATTAAAAACCTCAGAAAAATAGTTCGGGACCCGACCCGAACGTGTTGACTTTTTCGTTGACTTTGACCCGGCCTAAGTTGACTTTTAATCAAACTTAACCAAATATTTGTGCAATCGTTCTAACATGCTTTTATACTTGTACCTTGCATGAAACATGACGATTTAATTCACATGCTATTATGATCGAGTCTTAACGAGCCATAGGACTAATTGAACATCTTTGACCTATCGTGTTTACCGTTATTGATACAACCTATTGTTTAGGTCAAGACTAGCATTGTTCTTTGCACACGTTTACTTGTTGAAGTACTTTACTACTCGTGCACTCAAGGTGAGATCATAGTCCCACTTTTACTCTTTTTTTTGAACTTACATTTGGGATGAGAAAACATAAACATTTCTTTTACTAAGTGAACACAAGTACAGGAAAACAAACATTCTACATACGAGTTTAGAACAAAATCCTCAATTCGATTATCATTAGTTACACTTGTCGGGTGTAAGCGAGAACTTATGTTGTATGGATCCATATGGGTTTGACAAACCCTCATTCAAACGGTTGGCTACCGTTTACGAATAAAATATATTTTTGAGAAACAGTGTATGTTCTAGCACTAAGTGATGGGGTTCAATGGATGGAATGTTAAGCATTGATAATTGGGTGCTCGTGAAACAAACTTTTGGAATGTACTACTATTATCTCATTGTTGCAAATCTTGTGGTTCACTTGTACTTACTTACTTAAACCTATGATTTCACCAACGTTTTCGTTGACAGATTTCTATGTTTTTCTCAGGTCCTTGAACGATACATGATACATGCTTCCGCTCATTATTTTGATACTTGCATTGGATGTCGAGTATATTTATGCATACATGGAGCGTTTTTGGCTACTTTTAAATTGTGTCGCATAAGTTTCATTTGTACTTATAACTTTGTAACGTAACTTGTGGTGGAACTATTCTTGTAGACTTTGAACAATCTTTACATTTGAAATGAATGCGACATATCTTTTGGTCAAACGTTGTTTTAAAGACTTATGACCACGTAACGGGACCTAAGTAGACGGCGCCGTCAAACATGATTTGGTCGGGTCGCTACAATGCCGATGAGAATCTTAAGATTGAAGCTTACATTGATGGGTTGTCTGAGAAAATTGAACATGGAGTTGAATCTAGTAAGCCTCAGACTATTGAGGCCGCGATGTCAATGGCTCATAAGTTGAATGATAAGATCTTGAGAAGAAGCAAGGCTGCTGTAACCGAACCCAGTGAAGAGGCTGTTAAGAGAGCTGATAATGGGAAGAGAAAGTGGGATAATAACCGCAATCAAAAACAGAATCAGCAGAAAAAGCAGGATACTTCTGGTTCAAATAACCGCAGTCAGCGTGTGTGTCCACGTTGTTACAAGGCTCATGATGGTTTTTGTACTGTGACTTGCAAGAGGTGTTCCAAACAGGGACACATTGCTAAGGATTGTAAGGTGCTTTTGCCGGGTTCTGCTACTCCTGCCGCAGGTGGTAATAATGCTGGTAATAAAGGTGGTAATGGTAATGGTAATGGAAATGGAAAGTCGAATAATGGTGGTAATCCGAGAGTGTGTTACGAGTGTGGAAAGCTGGGGCATTTCCGTAATGCCTGTCCCAACAAGAAGACTGCAGAGACTGCGCATGGTAGAGCCTTCAACATTAACGCTAGGGATGCTGAGGAAGATCCTAAACTTGTTACTGGTACATTCTCGGTCAACGATTTATCAGTTTATGTACTATTTGATTCAGGGGCTGATTTGAGTTTTGTATCGAGTAAATTAAGTCCAAAAATCAAAACACCGTTAACTCCTTTAGACAATACTTATGTTGTTGAAATAGCTAATGGTAAGGTACTCACTGCTAAGACTGTGCATCGTAAGTGTAACATTAGTTTAGCTGGTAGAGATTTTGAGATAGATTTGGTACCGATTGAACTTGGTAGTTTTGATGTTGTTATTGGGATGGATTGGTTATCTGCGAATCGTGCTGAGATTGTGTGTTATGATAAAGCTATTCGTATTACTAATGTGGTTGGAGAGCCGCTGATGGTTCTTGGAGATAAGAAATGCCGACAGTTAAATCTTATTAGCTGTTTGAAAGTTCTTAAACATCTTCGCAAAGGCTGTCATACTATTCTAGCCCATGTTGTTGATTCCGAAAGAGAAACGAAGAGTGTTGGAGATGTTCATGTTGTTAGGGATTTTCCCGAGGTATTTCCCGAAGATTTACCTGGCCTTCCGCCGCAACGCGCGGTAGAATTTCAAGTTGATCTTGTTCCCGGTGCTGCTCCTGTAACACGTGCTCCTTATCGTCTTGCACCTTCTGAACTTCAAGAATTGTCAAGTCAACTCCGTGAGTTGTTAGACAAAGGTTTTATTCGTCCTAGTTCGTCCCCTTGGGGAGCTCCTGTTCTGTTTGTTAAGAAGAAGGATGGTTCTTTTCGTTTGTGCATTGATTATCGTGAGTTGAACAAGCTTACTATTAAAAACCGTTATCCCCTTCCGAGAATTGATGATCTGTTCGATCAGCTTCAGGGTTCATATGTTTTTTCAAAAATCGATCTTCGTTCTGGCTATCAGCAGTTGCGTGTTAAAGAATCTGATGTTTCAAAAACTGCTTTTTGCACCCGTTACGGTCACTTTGAGTTTCTTGTTATGCCGTTCGGATTGACGAATGTACCTGCTGTGTTCATGGACCTCATGAACCGTGTGTGTAGACCCTATCTGGACAAGTTCGTTATTGTGTTCATCGACAACATCCTTATTTATTCGAAGAGTGATGAAGAGCACGAGGAACATTTGAAGTTAGTGCTTGATCTGTTGAGAAAAGAAGAGTTGTACGCTAAGTTCTCTAAGTGTGCATTCTGGTTACGAGAAGTTCAATTCCTTGGACATATTGTTAGTAAGCAAGGGATACAAGTTGATGCTGCTAAGATTGAGGCAATTGAAAGGTGGGAAACTCCAAAAACTCCTACCCAGATTCGTCAGTTCCTAGGATTGGCAAGTTACTATCGAAGGTTCATTCAAGATTTCTCTCGTATTGCAAAACCTCTGACTGCTTTAACGCATAAAGGGAAGAAGTACGAGTGGAAGGATGAACAAGAGACTGCTTTTCATATTTTAAAGAAGAAGTTGACTACCGCTCCGATATTGTCACTACCTGAGGGTAATGATGATTTTGTTGTTTATTGTGATGCTTCGCGTCAAGGCTTTGGTTGTGTTTTGATGCAACGAAAGAAAGTTATTGCGTACGCATCACGTCAGTTGAAGATTCACGAGCAGAACTATACAACTCATGATTTAGAGTTGGGGGCCGTTGTTTTTGCACTTAAGATTTGGAGACATTATTTGTATGGGGTCAAGAGTACTGTGTACACAGATCACAAAAGTCTTCAACATATCCTCGATCAGAAACAGTTGAACATGAGACAACGAAGACGGATTGAAACGTTGAACGATTACGATTGTGAACTTTTGTATCATCCGGGTAAGGCCAATGTTGTGGCTGATGCGTTGAGTCGTAAAGAAAGGGCTGAACCTCGCAGGTTTAGGACCTTGAATATGACAATTAGAACAAACCTCGCAAGGCAGATTCTTGAGGCACAACAAGAAGCCTTAAAGGAAGAGAATTTTGTGAAAGAGAACGTAAGAGGTATGGCTAAGAAATTTGAGATTCGAGTAGATGGTACTAGGTACTTTGTAGGACGTCTTTGGGTTCCGAAGTTTGGTGAACTGCGACAACTTGTTTTGGATGAGGCTCATAAGTCTAGGTACTCTATTCATCCTGGTTCAGGAAAGATGTATCATGATCTTAAGGAGCTGTATTGGTGGCCAAATTTGAAAGGTGATGTGGCTACGTATGTGGCTAAGTGTTTGACTTGTGCTAAGGTTAAAGCTGAACATCAAAAACCGTCTGGACTGTTGGTACAACCCGAGATTCCCGAGTGGAAGTGGGAATGAATTACGATGGATTTTATTACTAAGTTACCGAGAGTTGCGGGTGGCTATGACACTATTTGGGTGATTGTAGATCGACTCACTAAGTCGGCTCACTTTTTGCCGATCAGGGAAACAGATTCAATGGAGAAGCTCACTCGTTTGTACTTGAAGGAGATTGTTTCTAGGCATGGTGTTCCTGTATCCATTATTTCGGACCGAGACAGTCGTTTTGTATCGAGGTTTTGGCGATCTTTACAGGAAGCCTTGGGAACTAGGTTAGATATGAGCACCGCTTATCATCCTTAAACGAATGGTCAGAGTGAAAGGACTATTCAGACATTGGAAGATATGTTGCGAACGTGTGTTATTGATTTTGGTAATGGGTGGGATAAATATTTGCCGCTAGCTGAATTTTCTTATAACAACAGTTATCACGCAAGTATTCAAGCCGCACCATTTGAAGCTCTGTACGGTAGGAAGTGTAGGTCTCCTGTCTATTGGAATGAGGTTGGGGTTGCTCAACTCACAGGTCCAGAAATTATTCACGAGACTACCGAGAAGATTGTACAGATTAAGGAAAGGTTGAGAACCACTAGAAGTCGGCAAAAGAGTTATGCCGATAGGGGAAGGAAAGATGTGGAATTTCAAGTTGGTGATCGTGTTATGTTAAAGGTTTCACCTTGGAAGGGTGTGATCCATTTTGGTAAAAGGGGAAAGCTAAGTCCTCGCTTTGTTGGACCGTTTGAGATTGTTGAGAGAGTTGGACCGGCGGCTTATCGTTTGAAGTTGCCACAAGAACTCAATGCTGTTCACGATGTTTTTCATGTATCGAACTTAAAGAAGTGTTTGGCCAGAACCGATAAGACTATTCCTTTGGAAGAACTTCATGTTGATAAGCAACTACACTTTATTGAGGAACCTATTGAAATTATGGATCGAGAATTTAAGACTCCTAAGCAGAGCCGAATTCCTATTGTCCGGGTTAGATGGAACGCCAGATGCGGTCCCGAGTTCACTTGGGAGCGTGAAGATCAGATGAAGCAGAAGTATCCGCATTTGTTCCCAGATGCTGAGTTAACCCCTGCACCTGCTTAAATTTCGGGACGAAATTTCCGTAACGGGAATGTACTGTCACGACCCTACTTTTTCCGTTATCTTTTCCGGTAATTATTTAACGACATTTAACTGTTAATTGTGTTACTTCATTTCATGACCTATATTATTATTTTAGTAATAATATATTAATTATTATGTGTTATGTGAATATATGTATTCATATTTTAAATCGTACGTTTATACGAATTGCGGATTTTTATCCGGCGAATCTTTTCGGTTTTCAAACCAACGGTCGCTTTTTTGGGATATTTAAATCCTAATTATTTTAAATATGATATTTTAAGATCATATTATTATATATATTATTTATATTTATTTTTCGTCGCGCGTTTGTTATCTTTCCGAATTTTTAATCGCGTACGTGCGTTTTTGCGTTTCGGGTTCGTTCGGACTTTCGGGCTACTAGGATTTAATCACATTAGCAAGGTGGCCCAAAAGTGGGGCCCACCCCATCCAAATCAGCCTAACCCCCCATAGGGGAGGGGAGCCTTTCTCTTTTTCTCATTTTTCACTTTACATTTTATTTGTTAAACCTAAAATTCTATTTCCTCTCAAACCCTCTCCTCCCTTCTTCCTCCTTTGAGATCAACGCCACCACCAACCTTCATCATCATCATTTCATAAATTATATTACTTGGATCAATCAATTGTTCATATAATCGGATTCCTCGTTCCGTTCTCTACGCGATAACACCAATTGATTCTTGATTAGGGTATAAACACTAACCCTAGAACTTTTAACTTTTATTTATTTTTCTGTATTTTATGTTTATATTATTAGTATGATGATTATTAGTTGTTGTAATGTTGATTGTATGCGTAGAATTACTCGTAAACTTATGTTTTCGGTTTGATATATTTGGGACAGCAGATTTTTCGTGTGTTTCTGACTTTGTAACTGATGTTGATCATAAAATAAAGTATATAAATGAGTTCCTCTCATCAAGACATTAATTTTAGACTCCGGATTCATGTCGTTTCGATTCCATGAACCCTAATTATGATCAAAGTGGTATTTTGTTAAGATTGAAATGTGATTTTGGTATGAACCAGGTTGGCTCTGACTTTGTGACCATATTTGGTGACTTTAGGGTGTGTTAGTGTGTTAGGACTGATGGTGGGGCGAACTTTCTTGTTCGGGTCATCTCAATCCGAGCCACGAATCACCCGTTACGTCTAAAATACGTTTTTGGTTGAATTGAAGTTCCAAGTAGTGTATTGGCTGCATATCATGACTTGTGGGCTGTTCATGGTGTGTTCTTGAGTGTACCAAATGAAGGATTTTCTTATGCCCGAGAGACATATTTAATTAATGTGGCTTACATGTTATGACCCAAGTCGGGTCATACACAATAACAAGTTATCAACACTTTATGTATTTGTTTTGACGACTGGATCATTAAAACTAATACACGACACTTGAATCTATGAAATTGGTTTTCTAAAGTGAAATGCTAGAGATAATTATATGGATAATTATTTATGCAAGTTTAATTATTTTATTAAACTAACACTTGTGGCATATTAATTTATAATGGGTTTATAAAATTATATGCACAATGTATAAAAAATGTTGAAAGTAACATGCATGTTTAAGGGTGTAATAATAATAATTAAAAAAATAAAATAAAAGGGAAATGGGGGCAAAAAGTGGCGGCCATATTTGGGTAACCAAGGAGCCACTTTGCCTTGGTACTCTCTTATTATTATTATTACTTGCATGCATTTGTTCAACCAACACACACATACATTTCTAGCATTTCAAATCTTGCAATTTGCTCTCCTTTTTCTTCCTCTTTTGGCCGAAAACTTGGGGCTTCTTCAAAGGGTTTTGGTTGATTTTTGCAAGTGTTCTAAGTGTGTAAAATCCTAACTAGATTGGTGGTGTTGATTACATAACTTGTGGGTATACAAATCTTGAGGTTTCAAGTTAGAAACTTGCCTTTCATCATCATCATCTTCATCTTGCTTCACTTCCATTTTAGGAGAAGGTATAAACATCTTACTAGCTTCTATTTACATTTTGGCATATTTTTCAAGACTAGATCTTTAATGGAATTCATAGTTTAAAAAGGTTAAACTTTACATGCATAAACTATAAACTGCTTCCGCTTGTTATATACATACACACACGGATTTATATATCCAAAAATGGGTTTTGTGACTTTGTTTATGTGATGAATTCCATCAATGGTATCTAGAGCCAAAGTCTTGTTAATATGCTTCTTGTTTTGGCTAGTAAACTCATTTATTTTACAATCTACCAACATGCATGAAAGTAGAATGTAAAAACTTTGAGTTTTGGTGGGTGTCATGGGATGGCCGAATTATTGGGGTCCCAAAAATGGGTTTGGGACTTCAAGTTTGGCCAAGATTATTGTTATGTTGTTGTTCACAATCGAGCCTAGACCATGTGGTTATATGTTTGAATGATTTGGTTGTTATTCATGATTGTAATATTCATTCATATGGTTGTAATAATTTTGGTAATTTTGGTTTGTAATAAGTTGTAAGTAATCTTGTAATTTGTTGATGTAATTTATTCTATTTGGTTTGTAAAATAGAATAGGTTGTTATTTCATTTTCTAGAAAAATTGTATTAGGATATAATTTTGTAAAATGAAAATGAAGACTCATGATGAAGATTACAAGATGAAGATTTGAAGATTACAAGATTAAGTGGGAGATTTTGTTTAAAAATCTCTTACTTTGGTTAACCCTCTTAAGTGGCATTTGTTTTTTGGCTAAACAAATGTCCACTAAAATGGCTCTTGATTGTGAACACTTTGTTATGCATGTTTGTGTATGTTTGTATGTTTGGTTGCTACAAGAACATCACATGTTTACAACTTGCATAATACATTATAAATAGTTATAATAAAACATAACAAAATGACACTAATAATTGGTTATTAAACTTAAATAAAATGGTTTATTTAAAAGGTAATGAATTGGTTCAAAACTAGTAATTGGTTTACTAAAAGGACATGAAAATAGGTTTTCATAAAACACTACACACCAAATGCATGTTGGTGTATAGCATTTTGTTTTCTAAAACTAGAATGTAGAAAACATAAAATCCCTTTAATTAAAACAAGGTAAACAAGTTAAACGCCATCCTTTTGTGGAAACACTTAGACATATTAGGAATCTCTTGATGGGATAAAGGTCACCTAACCGTCATGAGTGAACTAATATGAATAAGGTGCACTTTGCATACATGTGGGATAAAGGTCACCTAACCACTTGTATGTTAAGTCTACATGTTTACACAAGTAGGACGACTTGATTTGGGAATCATGATCTTAGGGTCACCGAAGCATGAGGAACAAATAGGCGTTGATGGGATTAATATGCCATGCAAAAGGATTGCATGATCCCATAACTTAGAAGTTGCAAAAGGATTGCAATTGTCATTATGACTACCTAGCTAAATCAAATGACGGGATAAAGGTCACCTAACCGAAATTTGATTTACCGTTGGATTCTAATATTTAATAAAAACAAATTAAAAGGGTATTGTTTATTAAATTTGAAATCAATACTTATATGAACCTTGTTGAATTTTGTAGATGGCCGCTAATAACAACAACAACTTGAACATCGCACCACTTAACTTTAACAACCTATCATTACGGTCTCTCCTCGAGAAAGACAAACTCAACCATACAAACTTTATGGATTGGTTCCGCAATCTTCGGATTGTCCTCAAACAAGAGGATAAAATGTATGTGCTTGAGGACCCCATTCCCGATCAACCGGATGAGAATGATGTGGAGGCAATGGCCTCTTACGATAAGTATTGCCACGACTCCCTTCAAGTCTCATGCTTAATGCTTGGGACTATGATACCCGAACTCCAAAAGGATTTCGAGCATCATAGTGCATACGACATGATAACGCAATTGAAGGAGATGTTCCTCCAACAAGCGCGTGTTGAGCGTTTCGAAACGGTTCGGGCGCTACATGCTTGTCGTATGGACGATACCCAATCGGTTTCATCTTATGTACTTAAGATGAAAAGCCTTATCGATCGTGCTAACCGTTTTAACCTAAACATATCAAATGAGTTAGCCACCGATCTTATCCTTAACTCCCTATCAAAAGGGTTTGATCAATTTGTAATTAATTTGTTGGTCCCTTAATAACAACAGGAGTATTGTAGAGGGGGGGGTGAATACAATTCTTTTCTTAATTAACTAGTCAGTTAAACAAGTTTAGTATTCTGTAGTAAATAAGATAGAGTCACAGGTAATTTTCAACTGTTATTCTTTATTGATTAAATCAGAAAGAATCACAACTATCCTTGGCGGAAATGATAGTTGGTTGATACAGATTACCTAGATTATAGCTAAGAGATAAACTAAAGCTATTACACGGTTTTGACTCTAACAGATAAACCCACACCACTAGTTTTTACAATAGTGGATACAACAATATATATAGTAGTTCTATTAACCGTGTAATCAATCTATTGTCCACTAGTACATTGGATGCCTTGTACTTGTGGGGACAATTGTGTCAGAAGGCGTGCTCTCCTTCTTTCCTCTTAGGTAGCTATTTGCTGGAACACACCAATTCGGTTTGGCACTACCATTTGATTTAAACAAATGGAATGTTGTGTTCCCTAGGTATGAATAAAGTATAACACATGTCTGCACATGCGTTCCACTTCTGCATTCCCACGTGGTCTTGTAAGGTCACTTGTCAGCCGCCGACTCCTGTCCTTTTCTGTTCAACTTTGTCTTCGACTTCTGTTGAATAGTGCGTTGATGTAGACCACTCTGGGAAACTACCATGCTTGTAATGGAGCATGGCTGTCTTGTGTTGTATGCTAATATCCAGACTTACTGGTCCTTCATATGCTGAGTCACTTGATATTCTTGATTTGCTGGGTGCACATCCTGTGCTGATTCGAAGAATACATTTCTACCTTGTGCTGATAGACTAGGCAGCATACTAAACACTCGACACAGCTATATTAGCTGACTATACATAAACAACCGTGTGCTGGCTGCACATAACACTTTAGTGCAAATAAATATTGTTTTGTCATAATTAAATCCTTAATTATTTTGGGGACTCAACAATCTCCCCCTATTTGATGATGACAAAACCTATGACTTGAAGAGAAAACACTAAAGCCAGCATTTAGGGACCTAGAGAGAGTAGACAGTAAATTCGTCCCTTTAAGTTTGTTTTGGGATCTTTTGATGAGTTATCTATATCTTATAATTTGATATGATTTTGAAGATAAACTCACTTTACTTACATTACATCAGATATATACAATAATTACAAGATAATTCAAAAATAAAAAGTAAATTACAAAGATACAAGTTAAGCACATAGGAGACTATCTATCTTTATCCCTTTCTCTTTCTCTTTCTTCATCAGATAGCTCCTCTTGTTTAATCTTCCAGGCTTCAGGGAACAGGAGAGGTAATTCAGCAGGGTCAAAAACAGGGATGGAAGGAGGTAGAACAATTCGGCTTCTCCCAGTTGGTCCTTCACCAGTAGGTTGCTTCCCTTTAGGCTTTTGAGCAAGAAATTCATCAACATCAACTACTGGTGCATTCCCAAACTTAGTTGCCTTCTTGAACAGCTGTTGGAGTTCAGTCTTAAGAGCACTCTTGATAGCACTCTCACCTTTACCAATGAAATACTCCAAGATTTCTATCCATTCACTGAATCCAAGAGTTCTTAAGTCATCAAAACTAATCCTTTCTTGAACATTGTTCTCCCTGACAACATTGAAAGCCCTTTTTGTCCCCCTGTTTACCTTGATAATTCTGCAGGGATTAGATCTTCTATTCATCACATTACCATACCTGCTCTTATAGTAAGTATCAGGAAACTCAATATTGTGATCAGGTACTACAGGAGCAGTGGTAGGTACTTTCTCAGCAGTTTCTATCTTATCAAAAACCTTATCCTGTTCTTTGACAATGGCTCTGGCTAGTTTGAGGGACTCAGCCTGTTGCTTTCTGTCAGCAGCCAATCTGTCTTCAATATCCTGAAGCCTTGAACGTTCAGCAAGTTCAGCATCAGCAGCTTCTCTGGCTTCCCTTTCAGCAGCTAAACCCATCAGATAATCATCATAAGAAATGTTCAGGGATCTTACTGCTTCAACCATCTTTCTACCCTCTTCAGTACTAAGGGCAGCACAATACTCCCTTATATCCATACCCAGCTGGAGAGCATCTTCAAAATGAATTCTTTCATCAGTAGTGGAGAGCCTGAGACCACTGTTATTCAAGTACACCCTAATGTCAACGCCAAAGGTTAGTGCAGCAATATAGTGTGGCTGATCAAGAGGGTGATGCAGCAGCCTGACTTGACGAATTCTTTCATTAAGTTCAATTTGTCTTTGTTCAAGCAACTCTGGAACAGTGATCTGAAGTCTGTAGGCATCTCTTTCATCTGGGTTCATTTTTCTGATGTTCGGCTCACCATGGGTTACTGAGTCATCTTCCCAAGTGATATGTTTGTCATGAACCCTTGGGGAAGATGGAGGATACATAGATGATTCATAGCTGCCAGATGAACTAACTGGATGCTGATTGACCCGGTTATCCTGTGTTCTGTCAAAGTAAACTTGAATCTAGGGAGGAAGAGGAGATAGAACAAATGTTTGGCCGTCTCTTCCCCAGACTGTGAAGTGAGCAGGATCAACCGTTTCATCACCTACTTGTTTAGCACCCAGCTCAACCGACTTTGCTGGGTCTTCAACACTTGTACTACCCAGCAGCACACTTCTGGCTGGGTCTTCTATCACAGCACTCCTTGCTGTGTCTTCAATGCCAGCTGACTGATTAGTATCAGCTGGCTCAACCACATCAGTACCTTCATCAGCTGCCTCGAATAGGGGTCCTTTCCTCAGGGGCTGATTGTCCCTAGGAGCAGATTTCACCCTGTATTTGTCAATAGGCCTGGGTTCAGCTGATGGTTCTTGTGTCGATACTGGTTGAATAGGAGGCAGGTAAGGAACAATAGCAAGATGCTCCCCCTGTCTAATAGCATCATCATCATTAAGGATGATTGTTTCTGCTGGCTGTGTTTGTTGTGTAGCTGGCTGAGCAGCAGATGCTGGTTGAGGAGTAGAGCTGGGTTCTAACATAGCATCAACCCATTTCATGAAAATATCAGCTCTAACTCCACCAGTTGACTCAGTAGAATCAAGGTAATCCTTCATCTCAGCAGGAGTCATGTTCCTGATTCTTTCTGCTCTCTGTGCATACAGCTTTGCCCTCTGTTTGTCGTATTTGACCATGAACTTGGCATTTCTTTTTCTTGCCTCTTTTCTGTGTTTATCAAAGGCAGTCAGGTCATCATCGACTTCCATTGCTTTTGGACTCAGCCATCTTCTGTGCATAATCTTACGACGTTTAAGTTCAGCAAAGGCCTCAAACTTGGCATTGAAGGCATCATCTAGTTCCTGCTGTCGCTTTTGATGTCTCTCTAACTTCCTCTTCATTTTACGTTCAATAGATTGAGACAGCACAAAAGATTCAGCTACAGCCATATCAGAAACATCACTGGGCTTACTGCCAGAACCAATATCATCCACTGGTGTGGCAGACACACTGGGTTGAGTACCACCAGTTGCCTGTGCACCACCAGCTTCAGTATGAGCGTTGCTGGGCTTAGGGCCAGTGTCTTGACCATCACCATCACCATCTCCATCTCTCCTGGGTTGTTTAGGAGCCTTTTCATGTTCATGCTCCCCCTCAGACTGTTTTCTCTTTTTAGATTTCTTTTGAGACTTTTTCTCCCCCTTTTTGTCATCAGCACGGGCAGTAATAGAAGGGGAGACAGTAGCATCAAGATCACTGTCTGACTGAGGAGCAGAGAAGGCAAAATTGTTCCACTCAGCAACCTCTGGAGTAAGATGGGCACCAGGATCCACACCAAATTGTCTTAGCAGAAGATTGGAGGATCTAACTTCATTCCTGGCTACACCCATAGCCATTTGTTCAACGATGGCCCGAACATCACCTTGCAAAGCAGCCATTCGTTGCATGTTTTCAACCATCTGAACATAGGCAGCAGCAGGAATCATGTTAGCCATTTGAGCTTCCTGCGATTCCAATCTCTCGTGTAACACCCTGTTCTCCTCATTTAAGAAAGTATTTCTGCGGTTAGCAGCATCCAAATCAGCTTGGAGTCGGGTGATATTTTCACAGTACTCATTGTGAGAGATGATTCGCCTTTCAAGGTCCTCTTCATCTTCGTGGTGCTTTGTGATTGCTTCGACTGCCACATCAGCAAAAGCACACACCTGCTGGAGTTTAAGATCAATAGGAGTTGTAACAGCCTCTCCAGCAGATCTGACAGCAGCAGAGACACTATCAACAATAGCTCTGCGAATAGTTTCCTCCAAATTTGGTGTGATCCCTTGCAGTGTCTTATAGACAGCAAAGGTGGAAATATCAGCAACCTCATCTGCATTGAACTTTAAGTATGCAGAGGTTGAAGGTTGGTCAGCACAAGCTAACAGAGGAGTATCACCGTGGGGTGGTGGAGATGGAAGGTCAGGAGCTGACTCATCATCATGATCACCATCGTTTTTACCTTCGCCCGAAGGCTTAGAACCACTGATATCCTTGTCAGCATTACTATCAGCATTGTCATCAGTAAGATCCACTGGTTTGTCTTTGGAACCATTCACGTTATCATGAGTGACTGGTTCGCCCTTACCAGTACCTTCATCAGCATCCTCATCAGAAGAAGATGAGGAGGAAGAAGCTGAGGAAGAAGAAGGTACTGGCGAATCAGGGACATTTTGCATAACACACTTACCAGTAGTAGGATCGATGACAAACTTGAGAGGCCTCCATGTACCAGGAAATGGCGAAGCAGCTGGAGCCATACCAAAAACATGATAGTAAGGCTGTTCATTGATTTGCTCCAGCAGGGCTATCCTCTCATAAATTTCTTCTCTAGCTGGTCTATCAAGCTGAGATAATAGCTCAACCATCTCTTCACGAGGTAATCTGCTGGCTGAGACTATCGCAGATTCGGGATCAATGGTCAGCTGATCGACCAGCATAGCAATCTTGGGAGAGATTGAAGCTCCCTTGAAAATGAAGTTAGGAACAACTTCATCTGGATCTGGTACCTGCACAACATATGGCTTTGTTTCCTCAGTAACAGAAGCCTTAGTCGAATCAGTAGTTGTGTCAGCAGAGGTACCAGCATCCTTAACATCAGCAACCTCAGCGGTTGGTTCAGTAGCAACCAAAATCGGACCAATAGGATGACGAACTGCCGATTCTGTAAGAACTTGACGTTCCATAGAAGAAGAATCAGAAGAATCAGCAGGCTCATCAGACATTAATGCAGGGTCCACTCTTGGCTGGGTGACAGGTTCATCAAGAAGAACATCCTTGACAATATTGTCAATAACCTTCTCAAGAACAGGAGGTTCTTCCATGATAACATCTTCCACACCAGCAGCAGCAGAATCAACAGTACTAGCATCAGCACCACCAGTAACAGAATCAGTGGCACCAACACCAGTAGCAGAGGCAGCAATATCACCAGTAGGAATAACAACATCTTTATTTTGCTCCCCCTTTGCCTGTTCATCTACCCTGCTAAGAACTGAAACAATAGAACAAGTTATGTTAGCAACTGTAGAACCAAATAAATTTGACTCAACAATTGCCTCTGTTTTTGGTCTCTGGGGACAGACTTTTGATTTGGTCAGCCCTTCGAATGAGACAGAAGAAGGTGTCTGTAAGTACAGCGGTGACTCTGCTGACTCATTGGCAACACATGTTGACCCAGATAGTGTAAGAGATCTGGCTGGTAATGATGTAGGAGTGCGACTCTTAACAGTATCCGAGTAACATACTGGCTGTGCAGTCACCTGAGCTGGTTCAACACGATGAAGACCCAGCTCAAGCCTGCTTTGGGGGTCAGTTATGTTCTCTGCTGGTTGTACTGTCAGCAGAGAGTATTGCAATAAGTTCATTTCAGAAAAATGTGGAAGTGCCTGGTTAGACGAGTATGGGTTGCTACTCTTCTTGACACCAGTTTTAAAACCAGTCAGCTTGGGAGCCAGGGTTATACCGTTAACTCCCTCAACATTTTTCAAGTCAGCAGTTAAAAAATTTTCAATTAAGTTAGATTGTTCTGCTGTTTGGTCTAGAAACGCACCAGGTTCCATAGCTACATCCTTTGCAGGAGCAGCAGCTGAGACTGGTGCAATCTCCCCTGTGGTTCGCTTGGAGCCAGCTTTAGCACGCTTAGGTTTGCCTGTTACCAAGAAATAGATGAGCAACGGATTCCAACACTAGAAATGGGTAGTCAGTATATAAGACTAGGGCTGTTCTTTATGATTAGAGAGCACTAGATTCTAATACAACTACTGCTTTACCAGTATATGAGACGGTGGCTGTACTAGTTGAGGTAGCTGGCTGCTTCCTTCGCGTTGCTGGCTTTCGCTGAGGACCCTCCCCCTCAGCTGGTGCAGAACCAGAGGCAGTCGATTGGGTGGCTCCACGACGAGCAGCAAGATACTCGTTCATTGCTAGTGTCAACTCAGCATATGGAGCAGCAGGTACATCCTTTGGCATACCCCCTTGTTTTACTGGGACCTCAAATGATTGATCAGCAATTTGCTGATAAGCTTCACCCAGTTCACTTTCAAATACCAGGCTTAAGAATCGTGGAAATGGAATCAAGTTGGTTCTTACTCTAGCAGTCACCATTTCCCTTAGCCTCAAATAAATTTCAAGGGCGTAATCGATGTTCCTGTTGAACAACAACCCATGACCAAGCTTGAGCTCAAAATCTGAGCATTGGTCAAAGCTTCCTGACTTTTGACTCATGCACTGAGTCATCAACCCAAAGAAGTAGTACCACAGAGGTGGCATATGCTTTCTCAACGGTGTATGTGCCACTGGTCCAGCAAACCCAATGGTCTCCAACACCTCCCTTCTTAATTCGTCACTAGTAGGTGAAGCAACAAATGGTCCACCGGGCAATTGAAGAGCACGTCTAATAGCTTCGACGGTGACAGAGCAATTTAGGGTTTCAGTCACCATGCCACGAATACATGGAACGTTGCCGGGAGTGGTGGCAACAGTGGCAGTATACCAAAATCGTGCCAAACAGGCAGCATAGAATCGGGAAGGTACACCGGTGATGGCTCTTGCCAGAGGTGATTGACGGATGTATTCGATGAGGGCCTCATACCCTTTGTTAACCTTCGATTTGGGAATAGAGAGGGCATGTGCAGCATTGCCTCTAGATAGGCGAATCAGTGAGTGATCAGGTGCATTGGGAGCCCTAATCAGGTTGGGGTGGAGATTGAACAGTGGTCCTTGAACGACGTGTTCTTGAACCACCGGTTCCTCCGGTGCCGGTGCCGGTTGTGGGGCAGGTTGTGGTTGCTGTTGTGGTTCGACTGTTTGAGGTTGTTGTTGCTGTTGTTCCTCTTGCTGGCTTGTAGCACGTGGTGATTGCTGTTGTTGTTCTGCCATTGATGAGTGTAGGATGAAGATTTGAAGATTGAAAAGATTTTGAGAGTAAAAGTGTGTGTGTATTTTGAAAAATGAATAACCGAAGGTTATTTTGTAAGATGAAACACACTTTTATCCGTTGTGAGTGGGTGAAAAAGTGCAGGAGAGAGAAAATTACTGTCATCTGCAGGCGCGTGGGCAGATGTGACAGACTGGCACGTTTTCAAAGGGAGACAGACGGTTGACATGACATTTATACGGCTTAAACACTCATTACTCCCATACAGCATTAAATGCATCAGATTTTATTTCAAACAAATTGATTTAAAAACTCAAAAATAATTTTTTTTGTAATAAATACAAAATACTTTTGTTACATTTAATATGTCATGAATTTAATTTAAATCATTGGAAGTAAATGAGTTTCCAGTTTTAAGGAATCATTAAATTTGGAGAGCTATTTATTATTTCATTTAAAACATTTAAGTAACCAAAATATAAAAGACCTTGCTGTGCTGGTTGTTTGACATGTAGGCAGTAAGTAAATAAATGTGACTTACTGGTTTGCCCTACACGTTGTAGAGCCAGCACACCAACAAAAGTTGTCCTTTATTTAAAGCTCAAGCATACCCAGCTCAGAGATGAGATAGTTAAAACGTTTCTCATCTAATGGCTTTGTAAATAGGTCTGCTAATTGCTGGTCTGTAGAAATAAAATGTAACTCAACATCACCCTTTTGAACATGATCCCTTATGAAATGATACCGAACATCGATGTGCTTAGTCCTTGAGTGCATCACAGGATTGTTGGTGATAGCAATTGCACTGGTGTTGTCACAGTAGATTGGAGTTTTTGTAACATGAACACCATAGTCCTTTAGCTGGCTTTGCATCCACAGTACTTGAGCAGTACAACTACCAGCAGAGACATATTCTGCTTCAGCAGTGGATGTGGACACAGTATTTTGCTTTTTGCTTGTCCAGCTGACTAGCCTACTACCCAGTAACTGGCACCCACCAGTAGTACTTTTCCTGTCTATTTTACACCCTGCAAAGTCAGCATCTGAATACCCAATTAGTTCAAAATCCTGGTCTTTGGGATACCAAAGACCACGTTTAGCAGTACCTTTTAGGTATCTGAATATTCTTTTTACTGCCAGCAAGTGTGACTCTTTAGGATCAGCTTGATATCTGGCACAGAGACATGTGGCGAACATAATATCTGGTCTGCTGGCTGTGAGATAAAGTAGGGATCCAATCATACCTCTATATTCAGTGATATTGACTGGTTCACCATTTGGATCAGCATCTATTTTAATGGATGCTGCCATTGGAGTTCCTATGTCTTTTAAACAGGTCAGACCAAATTTCTTTAACATATCTTTGATATATTTATCTTGACTTATGAATATTCCATCATCAAGTTGTTTGATCTGCAATCCTAAAAAGTATTGCAGATCTCTTTGTAAACTCATTTCATATGCCTTTGACATACGTTTTGAAAAATCTTGACAATGTTTTTCATTTTTAGAACCATAAATAATATCATCCACATATATCTGTACCAACAAGAGATCACCATCTATCTCTTTTGAGAATAGAGTGGTATCAATTGTTCCAACTTTAAAACCTATACCAGTGAGATACACATGAAGTGTCTCATACCATGCTCTTGGAGCCTGTTTAAGGCCATAAAGAGCTTTGTCTAACTTGTAGACATGGTCTGGATATTTACTGCTTACAAAACCAGGAGGCTGTTTGACATAAACTTCTTCTTGCAGCTTCCCATTCAGAAATGCAGATTTAACATCCATCTGAAATACTCTAAAGTTCATCCTAGCAGCATATGCTAAGAACAGTCTGATAGCTTCCATCCTAGCCACTGGTGCATAAGTTTCCCCATAATCCAATCCTTCTTCCTGTCTAAACCCTTGAGCAACCAATCTTGCTTTGTTTCTGATAACGACACCATCTTCATCCATCTTGTTTTTAAACACTCACTTAGTACCAATGATCTTCTTTGTCTTATCCTCAGGTTCAGGTACCAATGTCCACACTTTGTTCCTATCAAACTGAGTAATTTCTTCTTGCATTGAACCAACCCAGCTAGGATCTTGAAGTGCTTCCTCAGGACACGTGGGCTCAATGGTAGACACAAAATTAACATGCATACAAAAGTTACTGGTAGCATGCCTCCGTGTTTTAACACCACTCGCAAGATTACCAATAATCTGCTCAATCGGATGCTCCCTTGTCCATTTGGTGTTATGAACAGGTGAGCTGGTTGTAGAACACACAGCATCTTGATCATCAGCTGGTTCAGATGAGTGAGCAGCAACAGAAGGTTGCTGATCAATATCAGTAGAATCAGTACCAGCTTGTGATCTCTCAGAACCAGCAGACCTAGGCTCAAGTTGCAGCACTTCAGTAGAGCCAGTAGGTCCACTTGGTTTAGACACAGATGGAACAGAATGTTCAATTTCATCATCAGAGAACCCAGCAGCATGGATTGGTGAGGGTTGTGCTGCTGGCTCTTCATCATCAAGAGCTTGCTGAGTAGGCTCTTCAAACAGTAACACTTCATCTTCACTATCAGTAGATGAAGCAGAGGCAGTTTCATCGAATGTAACATTAATGGATTCTTCAAAACAACCTCTTCTTTTGTTGTAGACCCTATATGCCTTTGACATGTTGGAATATCCAAGGAATATACCTTCATCAGCTTTAGCATCGAATTTGCCCAGCTGATCCCTATTATTTAGAATGTAACAGGGAGTGCCAAATACATGAAGAAATGAAATTGAGGGTCTTCTTCCTTTGAGAACTTCATAAGCAGTTTTCTGATGTCTTTTCACAATAAGAGATCTATTCTGGGTAAAACAGGCAGTATTCACAGCTTCTGCCCAGTAGGAATTCTTCAACCCAGACTCAGCCAACATAGATCTTGCTGCTTCAATGAGAGTTCTGTTTCTTCTTTCTGCAACACCATTTTGCTGAGGTGTTCTCACAGCAGAGAAATTTTGGGAAAGACCTTTGTCAGCACAAAATTCTTCTAATGTAGCATTTCTGAATTCTGTACCATGATCACTTCTTAGTTGCTTCACCAGTTGCCCATTCAAAAGCTCCATTCTTTTGATAAAATTGATGATTTCATCAGCAGCTTCACTCTTTTGCCTTAGAAAGAACACCCAAGTGTATCTCGAGTATTCATCAACAATAACCAGTGTATACTTCTTCCCACTACAGCTGGCCACATTCACTGGACCAAATAGATCCATATGAAGTAAGTGAAATGGTTTCTCAACAGATGAGATTTGCTTTGATTTGAACGAGGCATGGTGATGTTTCCCCTTTTCACAACCAGGACACAATCTGTCCTTCACATAAGACATTGTGGGTAGCCCAGACACCAAACTTCTACTGGATAATTTGTGAATATCTTTGAAGTTGAGATGTGAGAGTCTCTTGTGCCATAACCACTTCAAGTTGTCTGCTACCTTCGAATAGAAATAAGTATCTGTTGTTGTGACTGCTGTGTTCATGTCAATTTGATACATGTTTTCATGACGTTTTGCAGTCAGCAGTGGCTTCCCTGTCTTATCAAAAATAGTACCAATTTTCTTTCTGAATTGGACTATCTTATTCTTGCTTGTCAGTTGGCTTATGCTTAGTAGGTTATGTTTAAGCCCAACTACATATGCAACATTTGAGAACGTGACATTCCCATTTGTCAAAGTACCAAAACCCTTTGTGTAACCCAACGAATTATCTCCATACGAAACAACTGGACCATCCTTTTCCTGATAGTCCATCAGCAGGGACTTACTTCCGGTCATATGTCTCGAACAACCACTGTCGAGATACCAGATTTGCTTGTTTTGAATGCCCTGCACAATAACTTAGAGATTAGTTCTTTTTGGGAACCCATCCAAGGATGGGTTCTGAAGGAGTCACCTTTGATGACTTCTTCTTTTCTACTGGCTTGCTAGAAGAAGCAGCAGATGGGGTTAGGGTTTGAGTACACTGGTTAGCCAGGTGAGCTTTGCTGCCACATTTGTAGCATTTTCTCACTTTTGGCTTTTATGGCTGGTCATGCACAGATCTAATAAGGGCAGTAGGATCGGGTCGACTTTTAGTTACTGCCTCAATTAGCTGGTCAAGCTTGGCTGTCATTATCTCAGTGATAGACAGCTCATCAGTCGAGTCAATTTTTGCTTTTCCCTTATGGGCAGCTTTCCTTTTGGAACCAGTACCATGACCATGGCGAACTGTCTTTCCTTTATCATTTGACAAGTTAGCGTGGGAAGTTGCTGGCTTGTCTTCTGATGCTGATGAACCAGTAGGTATCTTAACTGCTGCTTTAGATTTGCCAGTATTTCGTTTCACTGGCTTGTCTGCAGCTACTGGGTAACCAGTAGATTGGTCATCAGCTGGCTTAGCACTGGTAGAACTCGAACACGAAGGGGAATCAGTTGGTTTAACTTTTCTCAAATTGTTTTCAGTGATTTCCCTTTTAATACGTCTTTCTTTCGGAGTCATGTAGTGGATGCTTGAGGGGTCAGTAGTCTCATCAATTGAGTTACTGGCTTCTCTTGCTCTAACTTCATCCTCCAAAATTTCTTTCATGGCAGGTGGTGGGGACACAGTAGGTCTAACAAATTTGTTTGTCACAACCTTTTTACCTTCAACTATCTTGGCAAAAGTATTTGGCAAGACAGCTTCAGGATCAGTTTCAAGAATCGGGTCCATGAAAGTAACTTCTGCAATAGCAGCAGCAGCAGCATAGTCACCAGCAAAGAAGGCTTGAACTTGGGCAGGCACCTGCTCGTTAACACATTTAGCTGTGCGTTGAGCAGATGTGCACCATGAAGCAACAACTCTTTTGAGATTGTCCAGCTGGGTCTTGACTTCTGCTGCCTCAACGTGAAGAGTTTCTAAAGCAAAGTTTTGTTTTTCAAGTTTGGAAATTGTATCTTTTAAGATCTTAATTTCATCATTTTTGCCTTTGAGTTTTTCATTTAAAGATTTGTTATTAGATTTCAAACTCTCTTCTCGTTTGCAGCTTCTGCATAAATCAATTCTTAGGTAGTCAAACATTTCAGCTTTTTCATCATCAGTATAAGTTCGAAAATTATCAACCTTATACATCATTTCAGTTTTCCATTGAGGAGAATCTCTGCTTTGATCAGCTTCCCTCATATCAGCCAAAAACGTACTACCACCATCATCCTCATCAGACTCCTCTACCTCTTTGGCCATCAAACACAGCCTTTTACCAGTAGCATAACCAGCACCATCATCATCAGTATCACTATCAGAAGATGAGGACGTGCTGGCTTCATCCCAGTCATGATGTTCAGCAACTAGAACCTTTTCTGGCTGTTTACCCTTCTTGTCAGTCTTTGCACTTTCCTTCATCTGAGCTTTCATAGCTTTGTACTTGTTTTTGTACTTATCAGCTTTTGAGAAAGAGTTAGCATGTGACGTGGAAGGTTTCTTGGACATGCATTCAGCAGCAAAATGTCCAACCTTCCCACAATTAAAGCACTCAGATTTAGGACCCTTGACTGACTTGCTGTTGTACCTAGCATTTGGCTTTTTGCTCCATTTGTATGACTTGCTGGTTCTACTACGATTGAACCTTTTGAACTGCCTAGCCAGCAGAGCCATACCTTCAGCAAACCCTTCTACATCACTTTCATCTGTACTGCTTTCTTCAGACCCAGTACCACTTTCCTCAACACTATCAGCTGACTCTTGTTCTGCCAGTAACTTTTGAACCAGTAAAGCTTTTTGAGCTTTCTTCCATTTAGCAGCAGCAATAAGAGCAGCATCATCATTTTTAGATGATTTTGAAGTGGTGGGGGCAGACCTAAAGTTTTCTTTCATGTTAAGTTCAAACTTGGCTTCTGCCTTCTCATGATTCCAAAGGGAACTGTAGAGAGAAGACAGGTTAAAGTTCTTTAGGGTCTGTGTGGTTCTTAATGGGTCAGTAACAGGTTTCCATTTACATGGCAGTGCATCAATGAATTTGTTCACTTGTTCAAATTCAGTGTAGGTTACATTTAAAGTGGTCAGGTCTGCTATCAAAGAGTTAAACCTAATGAAGGTTTGCTTAAGGGTTTCATTCTTATAGGCAAAGAACATTTCATATTCTCTTTTAAGAGCAATCATCCTGTTCTGCCTAACTTCTCCCATACCCTCATAGGTGACATCTAGGTAGTCAAGCATAAGCTTAGCATTTTCTTTTCCCTTGATCAGTTTGAACAGTGGGTTAGGCAAAGTTATGGCTAACAGGGTTCTGATTTTAGGGTCAAGACCAACTCGACGTTTATCCTCATCATCCCATCTAGAGGGAGTGAGAATAACCTCTCTGCCAGGGATGGCAGGAGTGTCAGCTGTTGCTGGTGCACTACCAACTGTCTCAGTGGGAACAAAAGGGCCATCTTTGGCAATTCCAGGCATGAGTGAATCCACAGACTCAAGATGTAGCATGAACCTTGCCTTCCAGGTTTCATACTCATCTTCATCAAACTTAGGTGGTCTGTTAGACGAGCCATTCTCAAGGTAAGCTGAGTTTGAATACGAAGCCATAAGAGAATTCAGATCCAAGATATTAATTATCAAGACTGAAGCTCTGATACCAGTTGTTGGTCCCTTAATAACAACAGGAGTATTGTAGAGGGGGGGGGGGGGGGTGAATACAATTCTTTTCTTAATTATCTAGTCAGTTAAACAAGTTTAGTATTCTGTAGTAAATAAGATAGAGTCACAGGTAATTTTCAACTGTTATTCTTTATTGATTAAATCAGAAAGAATCACAACTATCCTTGGCGGAAATGATAGTTGGTTGATACAGATTACCTAGATTATAGCTAAGAGATAAACTAAAGCTATTACACGGTTTTGACTCTAACAGATAAACCCACACCACTAGTTTTTACAATAGTGGATACAACAATATATATAGTAGTTCTATTAACCGTGTAATCAATCTATTGTCCACTAGTACATTGGATGCCTTGTACTTGTGGGGACAATTGTATCAGAAGGCGTGCTCTCCTTCTTTCCTCTTAGGTAGCTATTTGCTGGAACACACCAATTCGGTTTGGCACTACCATTTGATTTAAACAAATGGAATGTTGTGTTCCCTAGGTATGAATAAAGTATAACACATGTCTGCACATGCGTTCCACTTCTGCATTCCCACGTGGTCTTGTAAGGTCACTTGTCAGCCGCCGACTCCTGTCCTTTTCTGTTCAACTTTGTCTTCGACTTCTGTTGAATAGTGCGTTGATGTAGACCACTCTGGGAAACTACCATGCTTGTAATGGAGCATGGCTGTCTTGTGTTGTATGCTAATATCCAGACTTACTGGTCCTTCATATGCTGAGTCACTTGATATTCTTGATTTGCTGGGTGCACATCCTGTGCTGATTCGAAGAATACATTTCTACCTTGTGCTGATAGACTAGGCAGCATACTAAACACTCGACACAGCTATATTAGCTGACTATACATAAACAACCGTGTGCTGGCTGCACATAACACTTTAGTGCAAATAAATATTGTTTTGTCATAATTAAATCCTTAATTATTTTGGGGACTCAACATAATTACAATATGAATGGGATGGATAAGAGCATAGGTGAGCTTCACGGTATGCTAAGAACGGCGGAAACAAGCATGGGTAAAAGGGCTTTACCCGTGTTAGCAATCGATCAAGGTGGGTCTAAAGGTAACACCTCTAAGCCAAAGGTGGCTAAGAGAAAAGGACCCGCCCATCAAGGCAAAGGGAAGGGGAAGATGGTTACCCCAACCATCAACAAGGCTAAGAAGCAAAAGGTAGCCGAGAAGGCAAACCCCAAGGAAGACCCATGTTTCGGTTGCGGTGAGATGGGTCATTGGAAACGAAACTGTCCGGTCTACCTTAAGGAGTTGAAGGACAAGAGGGATGCAGGGCAAACCTCAGGTAATATATATATGGTATATATAGAGCTTAGTATTACTTCTTCTAATACATGGATATTAGACACAGGATGTGGAACTCATATTTGCAATTCTTTGCAGGGGTTCAAAAGAAGTGATCATATGGCGGGAACATCAAGTCTCTATATGGGCAATGGTGCAAAGGTGCATGTTAAAGCTCAAGGAGAATTTGTTTTGAAGCTTCCAAGTGGATTGGAGCTTATTTTAGAAAATGTTTTGTATGCACCGGATTTATGTCGAAACATTATTTCTATTTCTCGCTTAAAACAATGTGGTTACGTTGTTGATTTTATTGATGATGACATTCATGTTTCTAAAAATAATGTATTCTATTTCAAGGCTTCACCTTCAAATGGAATTTATGAATTGGTTCATGATGACGCATCATCGAGCTCTATATACCATACTAGCACCAAGAAACTCAAAAGGGATTTGAGTAATTCCTATTTATGGCATTGTCGCCTTGGTCACATAAACAAGAACTGAATGCATACACTTTAAAAGAATGGACTTTTGAAATCAAATGAAATGGATTCGTTTGATGTATGTGAATCTTGTTTACAAGGCAAGATGACTAAAGCACCTTTCAAAGGGACTTATGAAAGGGCTAAAGATTTATTAGGATTAATACATTCGGATGTATGTGGACCCTTTAAACCCATGACTAGGAATGGTGAAAGATACTTTGTTACTTTCATTGATGACTTTAGTCGTTTCGGATATGTCTACTTATTAAGACACAAGGACGAAACGTTTGAAGCATTCAAAGAATATCAAAACGAAGTACAAAATCAACTCAATAAGACAATTAAGGTACTACGTACCGATAGAGGAGGTGAATACCTAAGCGATGCCTTCCAAGATCATCTTAGGAGTTGTGGGATTATCTCACAACTTACTCCACCCGGAACACCCCAACTTAATGGAGTTTCCGAAAGGAGGAACCGAACCCTAATGGATATGGTTCGATCTATGATGGCAAGAAGCTCGTTGCCTCTATCATTTTGGGGTTATTGTCTAAGCTCCGCGGCTCGTATTTTAAATATCGCCCCAACCAAGAAAGTGGAACGAACTCCTCATGAGATGTGGTTTGGAAAACCTCCTTCTCTTTCATACTTGAAAGTATGGGGATGTGAAGCTTATCCTAAGCGTTATGTAGCAAATAAGCTACATGCTCGATCCACAAAGTGTATCTTCATAGGATATCCCAAAGATGACATGGGATATTACTTCTATGATCCATCCGAGCAAACGGTATTTGTTGCTCGGAAAGCGGAATTCCTAGAAACCAAGTTCCTTATGGAGGGTGATGGTGAAAGGAAGATAGATCTTGTAGAGGTACAAGATCAAGCCGATGATACACAATTGGTTGACACTAGTACTCAACATGAGGATGTTGAAAATGATCAAGTGGATGATCAAGGTACACAAGACGTTCGAAAATCTAGTAGGATTAGTAATCCTCCCGAGAGATATGGGTTTCTCGTAGATGGTTGCTATACGGTTGATTTGGATGAACCGACAAACTACAAAGATGCTTTATCAAGGATTGATAAAGATAAATGGCAGGAAGCCATGAACGCCGAGATGCAATCCATGTATGAAAACCAAGTTTGGGAACTTGTTGAGCAACCTCCTAGCTCTAAGCTAGTTGATTGCAAGTGGCTTTTCAAGAAGAAAACCGACATACATGGAAACTTGGATACATACAAAGCTAGACTTGTAGCAAAGGGTTTCACTCAAACTCAAGGGGTTGACTATGATGAAACTTTCTCGCCTGTGGCAATGCTAAAGTCTATTAGGATATTATTTGCCATCGCTGCTCATTATGATTACGAAATTTGGCAAATGGATGTCAAAACCGCTTTCCTAAATGGATATCTTGAGGAAGATGTCTATATGGTACAGCCCGAAGGTTTTGTTGATCCGAAAAATCCTAAGAAGGTATGCAAGTTAAAGAAGTCAATCTACGGATTGAAGCAAGCATCGAGAATGTGGAATCATCGTTTTAATGAAGAGGCAAAGAAATTTGGCTTCATTAAAAATGGTGATGAAGCTTGTGTATACAAGAAGGCTAGTGGGAGCTCCATAATGTTCCTTGTGCTATATGTGGATGATATATTATTATTTGGGAATGATATAACCACAATGCAAGAGGTCAAAACTTGGTTAAAAGGTTGCTTCTCCATTAAGGATCTTGGAGAAGCACAATACATATTGGGGATTGGAATCTATAGGAATAGATCCAAGAGATTGATAGGTTTAAGCCAAAGTACATACATTGATAAAATCTTGAAAAGGTTCAAGATGGAAAACTCTAAGAAAGGTTTGGTACCTATTCAAAAGGGAACCGTTCTCAGTTCATCTCAGTGTCCTACCACCAAAGATGAACAAGAGAGAATGAAGAAAGTCCCATACGCATCTGCTATTGGGTCTATCATGTATGCAATGATATGTACTAGACCGGATGTGTCATGCGCTCTAAGCTTGACAAGTAGATACCAGAATAACCCGGGAAATAGTCATTGGACTGCGGTTAAATGTATATTGAAATACCTTAGAAGGACTAAGGATATGTTTCTAATATATGGGTCTGGAGAGGAGGAACTCGCCGTAAAAGGTTACGTGGACGCGAGTTTCCAAACTGATCGAGATGACTCTCGGTCACAATCCGGTTATGTATTCATGTTAAATGGTGGTGCGGTCTCTTGGAAGAGTGCAAAACAGGAAGTTGTTGCGTTATCCACTACAGAGTCGGAGTACATTGCCGCCTCACTGGCAGCTCAGGAAGCTGCATGGATGAAGAAATTCATCGACGACTTAGGAGTGGTCCCTTCCATTCAGGACCCTCTTGAGATCTTTTGTGACAACGAGGGTGCGATTGCTCAAATCAAGGAACCTCGTGCTCATCAAAAGACTCGTCACATTGAGCGGAGATTCAACTACATTAGGGATGAGGTTGAAAAGGGAAAGATATGTATTCACAAAGTTCACACAGATCATAATGTTGCGGATCCACTCACGAAGCTTTTACATGGGCCAAAACATGAGGGACATGTTTGTGCATTAGGGCTTCGATATTCTAGTGATTGGAAATGATCTATTTTATGTATTGTAAGGGAACGAATTAGTTCAAACTCATTAATATGATTATGGTATTAATTTATTTATGAGTCATGTTCCAATTTTGCATATTTCATCCATGAATATACTATTATTCTAAAATTCCGTAGTTGAGCACATTTGTGGGAAAAAAGTGTGAGGTCTAGACTATTATGAACTTGGATTGGTTAGCATTCAAATGGTGAATGTGGGGCAAGGTTGCGACCAAGGTTCATAGATATTTGTGGGACACAAATGTTGGAAGACCCGCTCTCAAGACTTACTAATATGGAGCCTTTGTGGTTGATCACATGTAATCTTGAGTAAAGGAGAATATCATTATATCCTCTGACCTGAGACACATATCGGGTTCAGATATTCACCAAATATTGTGCCTTGATTCCTTCCTTCGCTATTCTGAAATATGGTAGTACATAAGGGAGGCTTCAGGTATGGTACGAAGTGTAGTGTCTAGGACGTATGTAGTCAAGAAGGAATTTTTCCCTCTTATTCGTTGAGAGTCAGATGTCTAAGGCCTGATTAAGTTAAATCTATAAGAGAGTGATCATTCTATGTCTCTTGGATTTAACAAGACATCTAGGACAAAAGGATATATTGAAAGATTCACCTAAATCATATTCGAGATGGGAACTCGATAGGGATGATGTTATTGAATGGCACTAAGTCATAACATGTTGGGGGTGATGGACGGTAGTTAGGTGGTATCTGTCACTTGCATTAATTCCTTATGTTTCTCGTGCAAGTGGGAGATTGAAGGATTTTCTTATGCCCGAGAGACATATTTAATTAATGTGGCTTACATGTTATGACCCAAGTCGGGTCATACCCAATAACAAGTTATCAACACTTTATGTATTTGTTTTGACGACTGGATCATTAAAACTAATACACGACACTTGAATCTATGAAATTGGTTTTCTAAAGTGAAATGCTAGAGATAATTATATGGATAATTATTTATGCAAGTTTAATTATTTTATTAAACTAACACTTGTGGCATATTAATTTATAATGGGTTTATAAAATTATATGCACAATGTATAAAAAATGTTGAAAGTAACATGCATGTTTAAGGGTGTAATAATAATAATTAAAAAAATAAAATAAAAGGGAAATGGGGGCAAAAAGTGGCGGCCATATTTGGGTAACCAAGGAGCCACTTTGCCTTGGTACTCTCTTATTATTATTATTACTTGCATGCATTTGTTCAACCAACACACACATACATTTCTAGCATTTCAAATCTTGCAATTTGCTCTCCTTTTTCTTCCTCTTTTGGCCGAAAACTTGGGGCTTCTTCAAAGGGTTTTGGTTGATTTTTGCAAGTTTTCTAAGTGTGTAAAATCCTAACTAGATTGGTGGTGTTGATTACATAACTTGTGGGTATACAAATCTTGAGGTTTCAAGTTAGAAACTTGCCTTTCATCATCATCATCTTCATCTTGCTTCACTTCCATTTTAGGAGAAGGTATAAACATCTTACTAGCTTCTATTTACATTTTAGCATATTTTTCAAGACTAGATCTTTAATGGAATTCATAGTTTAAAAAGGTTAAACTTTACATGCATAAACTATAAAATGCTTCCGCTTGTTATATACATACACACACGGATTTATATATCCAAAAATGGGTTTTGTGACTTTGTTTATGTGATGAATTCCATCACCAAAGTGTCGGGTGGTTTGATTAGGCGGAGATATATGTAAGGTTCGCCGAAAACCGACACCCGGGGCTCAGGATACGACCCGATGAACTTTTGATTTAAAACTTGTGATTAATTATTAAACTTATGATATAAATAATGAATTTCATTATCATTTAATTACTTATGATAAAAAAAAGTAATTATTATTATTTACAACTTATGATATATATTTATTATATCATTTAATTAATACTTATGATTTAATTAACTTTTTAATTAAACATATGATTAATAATACTTCATTATTAATGGAAAATACTTATGATAAGTATTAAACTTATATTATGAGATTTCTATAATAACACTTATAATAAGGATTAATTAATTATTTAATTATTATAAGGCTTAATTATTATTTAATTATAATTTAATTATTAAATACTTATGATTTAATAATTATAATTAGCAACTTATGATATGATTAATAATTCATTATTAATTAATAATACGTATGATATGATTTAAAAATTATTATTAATTAATAATACTTACATTATGACTAATATTTAATTAATTAATTAAATACTTATGTTATATTAATTATATCATTTAAACTTATATTAACTTTAATAATTTATTTTAATTTAATTAAACTTATGTTATGACATAATTAGACATATTTAACTTTAATAAACGTTATAACTTATATTATTATTATAACTTACACTTTTAAAATTTACGTTGACCATGTTTGACCAAGGTTGACTTTTGAGTTGACTTTCGGTTGACTTTGACTTTCAGTTGACTTTTGTTGACTTTCTAATTAAGGAAACTTTCCTAACTTATAAACTTTCCTAAAATAGAAACTTTCCAAAAATAGAAACTTTCCAAAAATAGAAACTTTCCAAAAATAGAAACTTTCCAAAAATAAAATAGAAACTTTCCAAAAATGGAAACCTGCTAAAAATAGAAACTTTCTAAAAATAGAAAGTGTGTGTCCGTAAGCTGTTCCGATCAAACCGATACATATTGAGTATTGTTCTATGACTACTTGCAACATGTACAATAGCTATCATGAAATGTCCAGTTCTTATTGATTAAAAACGTTCCATATTAATTGATTTCGTTGCGAGGTTTTGACCTCTTATGGTTGGAATAGATTTGTTACCAATTTTCACGTAGCTAAAATGAGAAAAATTATCCAATCTTGTTTTATCCATAACTTCTTCATTTTAAATCCGTTTTGAGTGAATCAAATTGCTATGGTTTCATATTGAACTCTATTTTATGAATCTAAACAGAAAAGTATAGGTTTATAGTCGGAAAAATAAGTTACAAGTCGTTTTTGTAAAGGTAGTCATTTCAGTCGAAAGAACGACGTCTAGATGACCATTTTAGAAAACATACTTCCACTTTGAGTTTAACCATAATTTTTGGATATAGTTTCATGTTCATAATAAAAATCATTTTCTCAGAATAACAACTTTTAAATCAAAGTTTATCATAGTTTTTAATTAACTAACCCAAAACAGCCCGCGGCGTTACTACGACGGCGTAAATCCGGTTTTACAGTGTTTTTCGTGTTTCCAGGTTTTAAATCATTAAGTTAGCATATCATATAGATATAGAACATGTGTGTAGTTAATTTTAAAAGTCAAGTTAGAAGGATTAACTTTTGTTTGCGAACAAGTTTAGAATTAACTAAACTATGTTCTAGTGATTACGAGTTTAAATCTTCGAATAAGATAGTTTTATATATATGAATCGAATGATGTTATGAACATCATTACTACCTCAAGTTTAGTAGGTAAACCTACTGGAAGTGACAAAAAATGATCTAGCTTCAAAGGATCTTGGATGGCTTGAAAGTTCTTGAAGTAGGATCATGACACAAAAACAAGTTCAAGTAAGATTTTTACTCGAATTAAGATAGTTTATAGTTATAGAAATTGAATCAAAGTTTGAATATGAATATTACCTTGAATAAGAAAGATAACCTACTGTATATAACAAAGGTTTCTTGATCTTAGATGATTACTTGGAATGGATTAGAAAGCTTGGAAGTAAATTAGTAAACTTGAAGGGATTTTTGAAGTGTTCTTGAAGTGTTCTTCCTATGATGATTATAGATTGATTCTTGAAGTGATTTTTGATGAAGATGATGATTAACTACTGGAAAAATACGTTCATAATAGTGTGGGTGTGTTGAGAGAGAATTAGAAAGAGAATTGGAAGTGAAATGGAGTGAATGATGAGTGGTAATTGGTGAGTGGTGAGTGGGGTTAAAAGGAGTTCTAGTTAGTTGACTAGCTCATGGTAGAAGTTAAAATTGATTAGTCATACATGACATAATCAAGAGTGGAATCCCATGCTAGTTCCTATTGGTATATACCCATAGTAAGTACGTTTTGAAGCTGTGTATAATACGGGTAAAAATACGACTAGAATTCTTGATGAAAGAAAAGAATGGGAAAGTAACTGTAACCATTTTCGTTAAGTATGAGTGTTTTGATATATGTCTTGAAGTCTTCCAAAAGTATTTTAATACATCTAAATACACTACATGTATATACATTTTAACTGAGTCGTTAAGTCATCGTTAGTCGTTACATGTAAGTGTTGTTTTGAAACCTTTAAGTTAACGATCTCAATTAATGTTGTTAACCCATTGTTTATTATATCTAATGAGATGTTAAATTATTATATTATCATGATATTATGATATATTAATATATCTTAATATGATATATATACATTTAAATGTAGTTACAACGATAATCGTTACATATATGTCTCGTTTCGAAATCCTTAAGTTAGTAGTCTTGTTTATATGTATATAACTCATTGTTAATATAATTATGGAGATACTTACTTATCATAATCTCATGTTAACCATATGTATATCCATATATATATCGTCATGTCATTTTTACAAGTTTTAACGTTCGTGAATCGCCGGTCAACTTGGGTGGTCAATTGTCTATATGAAACATATTTCAATTAATCAAGTCTTAACAAGTTTGATTGCTTAACATGTTGGAAACATTTAATCATGTAAATATCAATCTCAATTAATATATATAAACATGGAAAAGTTAGGGTCACTACATATCATACTAAGACTTGACCTAAGTTAGTTATTTATATCGACCTGCTTTATTTATAGGTCGGCGTTGTGATCATTCCTGATCACTGTACTACATTTGCTGTTCGCTTAATTGTGTTGGTTACTTCATTACTATTAAGGTGAGTTATAGTCCCGTTTTTACATACTTTTCAAAGTATATTTTTGGGATGTGATTACATGCATTTTACTTCACGTTTAGACACAAGTGACGATTAAATTTAAATTATTCATTGTGAGTTGGACAAAAATATTCCCTAGTCTGGTAACTGTAATCATTGGTTTCTACCGGTGAACGCGAATCCTACGGATAGATCTATCGGGTTTGACAACCCCATTTCGAGCTAGTCGCGCTAGCAATTTATAATCGGAATGTTTAGTACTTCGTATTTTGTTGTAGATACACTGTCCAGTGTATATTTTTATTGTGTTTGGCAAGGGTAAATAAAGGGTTAAGTGGTTATCAGGTGGCTCATTGATAATGGAATAATGTTTAATGTTTTCTAACATTTTTAAATCTTGTGGTCTAAAGTTTATTCAATTATTTAAACCTATAATTCACTCAACCTTTGTGTTGACAGTTTACTCGCATGTTTTCACAGGTACTTGAGTATATGTGATGCTTTCGCTGTGTTTAGAAGAGTCTGCATGCATTTGGGCAGATTTTTATGAAACAATTTATGAAACTTTGGCTTGTATTTGGTTTTTGAATAATTAATACTTGTGGGTTGTTGACAATGTTTTGTGTCAACTTTGGATTATTAATATGTTGGGTTATTTTTAAACTACATAATTTGGTATGCTTTCCTTTTTGGGAAACTTTTGAAATAAAAGAATGCAATGTCATTTATTAAATTCATTTAAGTTCGATCAAGCTGTGGGACCAAGTGACAGAGCCGTTAAGTGTTTTGACGGGGCCATCACATTAAGTAAATACGCGACACTTAGATTTTAGAAAATCGGTTTTCTAAAGTATTATCACTTGAGGTAAATTATTTGGATAATTTATATATAATTGTTTATAGGTTTAAATGATTATATTATGTTATATTTTATAAAAGGTTTATAAAATATAAGTAACATAAATAATGCATGGTTTTATTTAACAAGTTTTGTAATTGTATTAACAAGTTTTATATAAATTACACTTGTTATTTAAATGAAAAAGGATGCAGTTTTTGGGACTCCTAGGTGTGATTCCCATGCTTGCTTGGTTACTTGGAACAACATATTCCTTAAGCATGCAAGACTCTTTTTAACCAATGCATTCCTTGACTCAAGAAAACAAGTTAACAAGCAAAACACTCATAAAAAAAAACTGCAATATTTCTGCTTTAAGAGAGCTGCTGGCCGTGGCTGTTTAGAGGGAGAAAGGGAGAGTTTTTGCTTGGTAATCTTGTTATTCAAGTGTCTAAAATCCTAACCAAATCCTTGGTGGTGTTGGTAACAAAAGGCTTGTGGGTATAACACTCTTGAGGCTTCAACTTAGAGGCTTTCATTCCATCATCTTCATCATCTTCTAGCACATTAGTAACAACCCTCAACTAGCTTGAGGAGGTATATGAAATGTCCCGTTCTTATTGATTAAAAACGTTCCATATTAATTGATTTCGTTGCGAGGTTTTGACCTCTATATGAGATGTTTTTCAAAGACTGCATTCATTTTAAAACAAACCATAACCTTTATTTCATCAATAAAGGTTTAAAAAGCTTTACTTAGATTATCAAATAATGATAATCTAAAATATCCTGTTTACACACGACCATTACATAATGGTTTACAATACAAATATGTTACAATAAAATAAGTTTCTTGAATGCAGTTTTTACACAATATCATACAAGCATGGACTCCAAATCTCGTCCTTATTTAAGTATGCGACAGCGGAAGCTCTTAATAATCACCTGAGAATAAACATGCTTAAAACGTCAACAAAAAATGTTGGTGAGTTATAGGTTTAACCTATATATATCAAATCATAGTAATAGACCACAAGATTTCATATTTCAATACACATCCCATACATAGAGATAAAAATCATTCATATGGTGAACACCTGGTAACCGACATTAACAAGATGCATATATAAGAATATCCCCATCATTCCGGGACAGCCTTCGGATATGATATAAATTTCGAAGTACTAAAGCATCTGGTACTTTGGATGGGGTTTGTTAGGCCCAATAGATCTATCTTTAGGATTCGCGTCAATTAGGGTGTCTGTTCCCTAATTCTTAGATTACCAGACTTAATAAAAAGGGGCATATTCGATTTCGATAATTTAACCATAGAATGTAGTTTCACGTACTTGTGTCTATTTTGTAAATCATTTATAAAACCTGCATGTATTCTCATCCCAAAAATATTAGATTTTAAAAGTGGGACTATAACTCACTTTCACAGATTTTTACTTCGTCGGGAAGTAAGACTTGGCCACTGGTTGATTCACGAACCTATAACAATATATACATATATATCAAAGTATGTTCAAAATATATTTACAACACTTTTAATATATTTTGATGTTTTAAGTTTATTAAGTCAGCAGTCCTCGTTAGTAACATACAACTAGTTGTCCACAGTTAGATGTACAGAAATAAATTGATAAATATTATCTTGAATCAATCCACGACCCAGTGTATACGTATCTCAGTATTGATCACAACTCAAACTATATATATTTTGGAATCAACCTCAACCCTGTATAGCTAACTCCAACATTCACATATAGAGTGTCTATGGTTGTTCCGAAATATATATAGATGTGTCGACATGATAGGTCGAAACATTGTATACGTGTCTATGGTATCTCAAGATTACATAATATACAATACAAGTTGATTAAGTTATGCTTGGAATAGATTTGTTACCAATTTTCACGTAGCTAAAATGAGAAAAATTATCCAATCTTGTTTTACCCATAACTTCTTCATTTTAAATCCATTTTGAGTGAATCAAATTGCTATGGTTTCATATTGAACTCTATTTTATGAATCTAAACAGAAAAAGTATAGGTTTATATTCAGAAAAATAAGTTACAAGTCGTTTTTGTAAAGGTAGTCATTTCAGTCGAAAGAACGACGTCTAGATGACCATTTTAGAAAACATACTTCCACTTTGAGTTTAACCATAATTTTTGGATATAGTTTCATGTTCATAATAAAAATCATTTTCTCAGAATAACAACTTTTAAATCAAAGTTTATCATAGTTTTTAATTAACTAACCCAAAACAGCCCGCGGTGTTACTACGACGGCGTAAATCCGGTTTTACGGTGTTTTTCGTGTTTCCAGGTTTTAAATCATTAAGTTAGCATATCATATAGATATAGAACATGTGTTTAGTTGATTTTAAAAGTCAAGTTAGAAGGATTAACTTTTGTTTGCGAACAAGTTTAGAATTAACTAAACTATGTTCTAGTGATTACAAGTTTAAACCTTCGAATAAGATAGCTTTATATGTATGAATCGAATGATGTTATGAACATCATTACTACCTTAATTTCCTTGGATAAACCTACTGGAAAAGAGAAAAATGGATCTAGCTTCAATGGATCCTTGGATGGCTCGAAGTTCTTGAAGCAGAATCATGACACGAAAACAAGTTCAAGTAAGATCATCACTTGAAATAAGATTGTTATAGTTATAGAAATTGAACCAAAGTTTGAATATGATTATTACCTTGTATTAGAATGATAACCTACTGTAAGAAACAAAGATTTCTTGAGGTTGGATGATCACCTTACAAGATTGGAAGTGAGCTAGCAAACTTGAAAGTATTCTTGATTTTATGAAACTAGAACTTTTGGAATTTATGAAGAACACTTAGAACTTGAAGATAGAACTTGAGAGAGATCAATTAGATGAATAAAATTGAAGAATGAAAGTGTTTGTAGGTGTTTTTGGTCGTTGGTGTATGGATTAGATATAAAGGATATGTAATTTTGTTTTCATGTAAATAAGTCATGAATGATTACTCATATTTTTGTAATTTTATGAGATATTTCATGCTAGTTGCCAAATGATGGTTCCCACATGTGTTAGGTGACTCACATGGGCTTCTAATAGCTGATCATTGGAGTGTATATACCAATAGTACATACATCTAAAAGCTGTGTATTGTACGAGTACGAATACGGGTGCATACGAGTATAATTGTTGATGAAACTGAACGAGGATGTAATTGTAAGCATTTTTGTTAAGTAGAAGTATTTTGATAAGTGTATTGAAGTCTTTCAAAATTGTATAAATACATATTAAAACACTACATGTATATACATTTTAACTGAGTCGTTAAGTCATCGTTAGTCGTTACATGTAAACGTTGTTTTGAAACCTTTAGGTTAACGATCTTGTTAAATGTTGTTAACCCAATGTTTATAATATCAAAAGAGATTTTAAATTATTATATTATCATGATATTATGATGTACGAAAATCTCTTAATATGATATATATACATTAAATGTCGTTACAACGATAATCGTTACATATATGTCTCGTTTCAAAATCATTAAGTTAGTAGTCTTGTTTTTACATATGTAGTTCATTGTTAATATACTTAATGATATGTTTACTTATCATAATATAATGTTAACTATATATATAACCATATATATGTCATCATATAGTTTTTACAAGTTTTAACGTTCGTGAATCACCGGTCAACTTGGGTGGTCAATTGTCTATATGAAACCTATTTCAATTAATCAAGTCTTAACAAGTTTGATTGCTTAACATGTTGGAAACATTTAATCATGTAAATATCAATCTCAATTAATATATATAAACATGGAAAAGTTCGGGTCACTACAGTATATATATCTTCTCTACTTGTTATATTTGAAAGCATTTATCCAAGACTTGATATTAACAAGGAATTTAACTAAATGTTTGAACATATAAACATGTACTTGTTATCTTGCTTCCACTTTCTATAACTATCATAAAATGATTTTCATAACATGTATACTTTAAGAACATGTTGGTTTTAAAGTTGTTAAATTCCTTCATATATACCAATAGTACATACATTTAAAAGCTGTGTATTATACGAGTACGAATACGGGTGCATACTAGTAGAATTGTTGATGAAACTGAACGATGATGTAATTGTAAGCATTTTTGTTAAGTAGAAGTATTTTGATAAGTGTCTTGAAGTCTTTAAAAAGTGTATGCATACATATTAAAACACTACATGTATATACATTTTAACTGAGTCGTTAAATCATCGTTAGTCGTTACATGTAAATGTTGTTTTGAAACCTTTAGGTTAACTATCTTGTTAAATGTTGTTAACCCATTATTTATTATATCTAATGAGATGTTAAATTATTACATTATCATGATATTATGATGTATGAATATATCTTAATATGATATATATACATTAAAATGTCGTTACAACGATAATCGTTACATATATGCCTCGATTCAAAATTCTTAAGTTAGTAGTCTTGTTTTACATATGTAGTTCATTGTTAACATACTTAATGATATATATAATTATCATTTTATCATGTTAAATATAGTGTAACAATATCTTAATATGATACATATGTATTTAGTAAGACGTTGTAATAACGATAATCGTTATATATATCGTTTCGAGTTTCTTAACTTAGTAGTCTCATTTTTATGTATATAACTCATTGTTAATATACATATGGAGATACTTACTTATCATAATCTCATGTTAACTATATGTATATCCATATATATATATATATATATATATATATATATATATATATATATATATATATATATATATATATATATATATATATATATATATATATATATATCATCATGTAGTTTTTACAAATTTTTAACGTTCGTGAATCGCCAGTCAACTTGGGTGGTCAATTGTCTATATGAAACTCATTTCAAATAATCAAGTCTTAATAAGTTTGATTGCTTAACATGTTGAAAACATTTAATCATGTAAATAATAATTTCATTTAATATATATAAACATGGAAAAGTTCGGGTCACTACAGTACCTACCCGTTAAATAAATTTCGTCCCGAAATTTTAAGCAGTTAGAGGTGTTGACGTATCTTCTGGAAATAAGTGCGGGTATTTCTTCTTCATCTGATCTTCACGCTCCCAGGTAAACTCGGGTCCTCTACAGGCATTCCATCGAACCTTAACAATTGGTATCTTGTTTTACTTAAGTCTTTTAACCTCATGATCCATTATTGGGTTCTTCAATAAATTGAAGTTTTTCGTTGATTTGGATTTCGTCTAACGGAATAGTGAGATCTTCTTTAGCAAAACACTTCTTCAGATTCGAGACATGAATAGTGTTATGTACAGCCGCAAGTTGTTGAGGTAACTCCAGTTGGTAAGCTACTGGTCCGACACGATCTATAATCTTGAATGGTCCAATGTACCTTGGATTTAGTTTCCCCCGTTTACCAAATTGAACAATGCCTTTCCAAGGTGAAACCTTAAGCATGACCATCTCTCCAATCTCAAATTCTATATCTTTTCTTTTAGTGTCCGCATGGCTCTTTTGTCGACTCTGGGCGGTTTTCAATCGTTGTTGAATTTGGATGATTTTCTCGGTAGTTTCTTATATTATCTTCGGACCCGTAATCTGTCTATCCCCCACTTCACTCCAACAAATTGGAGACCTGCACTTTCTACCATAAAGTGCCTCAAACGGCGCCATCTTAATACTCGAATGATAACTGTTGTTGTAGGAAAATTCTGCTAACGGTAGGTGTCGATCCCAACTGTTTCCGAAATCGATAACACATGCTCGTAGCATTTCTTCAAGGGTCTATATCGTTCTTTCACTCTGCCCATCAGTTTGTGGATGATAAGCAGTACTCATGTCTAGACGAGTCCCCAATGCTTGTTGCAGTGTCTGCCAAAACCTTGAAACAAATCTGCCATCCCTATCAGAGATTATAGAGACTGGTATTCCATGTCTAGAGACAACTTCCTTCAAGTATAGACGTGCTAACTTCTCCATTTTGTCATCTTCTCTCATTGGCAGGAAGTTTGCTGACTTGGTGAGACGATCGACTATTACCCAAATAGTATCATAACCACTTGCAGTCCTTGGCAATTTAGTAATGAAATCAATGGTAATGTTTTCCCATTTCCATTCTGGAATTTCAGATTGTTGGAGTAAACCTGATGGTTTCTGATGTTCAGCTTTGACCTTTGAACACGCCAAACATTCTTCTACATATTTAGCAATATCGGCTTTCATACTCAGCCACCAAAAGTGCTTCTTGAGATCTTTGTACATTTTTCCTGCTCCGAGATGTATTGAGTATCTGATTTTATGTGGTTTCTTAAGTACCATTTCTCTCACATCTCCAAACTTTGGTACCCAAATTCTATCAGCCCTATATCGGGTTCCGTCTTCCCGAATTTTAAGATGTTTCTCCGATGCTTTGGGTATCTCATTCTTCAACTTTCCTTCTTTTACAACCCCCTGTTGCACCTCCTTTATTTGAGTAGTAAGGTTAGTACGAATAATTATGTTCATAGCTTTTACCCGTATAAGTTCTCTGTCCTTTCTACTCAAAGCGTCGGCTACCACATTCGCCTTCCCCGGGTGGTAACGAATCTCAAAGTCGTAGTCATTTAACAATTCAATCCACCTACGCTGCCTCATGTTTAGTTGTTTCTGATCAAATATATGTTGGAGACTTTTGTGGTCGGTATATATAATACTTTTGACCCCATATAAGTAATGCCTCCAAATCTTTAATGCAAAAACAACAGCGCCCAATTCCAAATCGTGAGTCGTATAATTTTGCTCGTGAATCTTCAATTGTCTAGACGCATAAGCAATTACTTTCGTTCCTTGCATTAATACACAACCGAGACCTTGCTTTGAGGCATCACAATATATCACAAAATCATCATTCCTTTCAGGCAATGACAATATAGGTGCCGTAGTTAGCTTTTTCTTCAACAGTTGGAACACTTCCTCCTGTTCATCCTTCCATTCAAATTTCTTTTCTTTATGCGTTAATGCAGTCAAGAGTTTTGCTATTTTGGAAAAATCTTGGATGAATCTTCTGTAGTAACCAGTCAATCCTAAAAATTGACGTATATGCTTCGGAGTTTTCGGGGTTTTTCCAGTTTACAACGGTTTCAATCTTTGCCGGATCAACCTGAATACCTTCTTTGCTCATAACATGTCCGAGGAATTGAACTTCTTTCAACCAAAATGCACGCTTTGAAAACTTAGCGTACAGTTTTTCTTTCCTCAACAATTCCAGTACTTTCCTCAAATGTTCTTCATGCTCTTGATCATTCTTTGAGTAAATAAGTATGTCATCGATGAAGACAATGAAAAACTTGTCAAGATATGGTCCACACACTCTGTTCATGAGGTCCTTGAACATAGCTGGTGCGTTAGTCAAACCAAACGGCATAACCATAAACTCGTAATGACCGTATCACATCCTGAAAGCAGTCTTTGGAATATCATCCTCCTTTACCCGCATTTGATGATATCCGGAACGTAAATCGATCTTCGAATAAATCGAAGAGCCTTGCAGTTGATCAAATAAGTCATCGATTCTCAGTAGTGGGTAACGGTTCTTGATGGTAAGTTTGTTCAACTCTCGGTAGTCGATACACAACCTGAATGTACCATCCTTCTTTTTGACAAACAAAACAGGATCTCCCCATGGTGATGTACTTGGTCGTATGAAACCACGCTCTAGAAGTTCTTGTAATTGGCTTTGAAGTTCCTTCATTTCACTGGGTGCGAGTCTGTATGGAACACGAGCTATTGGTGCAGCTCCCGGTACAAGATCTATTTGAAATTCAATGGATCGGTGTGGAGGTAATCCCGGTAATTCTTTCGAAAATACATCGGGAAATTCTTTTGCGACGGGAGCATCATTGATGCTCTTTTCTTCAGTTTGTACTTTATCGATGTGTGCTAGAACAGCATAGCAACCCTTTCTTATTAGATTTTGCGCCTTCAAATTACTAATAAGATTTAACTTCGCGTTGCTCTTTTCTCCGTACACCATTAAGGGTTTTCCTTCATCTCGTACAATGCGAATTACATTTTTGTAACATACGATCTCTGCTTTCACCTCTTTCAACCAGTCCATGCCGATTATCACATCAAAACTCCCTAACTCTACTGGTATTAAATCAGTCTTAAACGTTTCGCTACCCAATTTAATTTCTCGATTCCGACATATATTATCTGCTGCAATTAATTTACCGTTTGCTAATTCTAGTATAAACTTATTATCCAAAGGCGTCAATGGACAACTTAATTTAGCACAGAAATCCTTACTCATATAGCTTCTATCCACACCCGAATCAAATAAAACATAAGCAGGTGTATTGTCAATAAGAAACGTACCCGTAACAAGCTCCAGGTCTTCCTGCGCTTCAACCGCATTAATGTTGAAGACTCTTCCTCGGCCTTGCCCATTATTATCCCCCTAATTTGGACACATATTTTTGTAATGGCCCTTCTTCCCGCATCCGAAACAGGTAATGTCGGCAAAACTTGTTCCGGCATTATTTGTTCCCTTAGCCATTGATCCGTAGATTTTGCACTTTGTTGCACCATGGCCATTTCTATTACACTTAGTACACACTGCTGTACAAAGCCTAGTTGGATGGTATCCTTCACATCTCTGGCAGAATTTCTGCCTCTTGTTGTTATTGTTGGGATTGTTGTTGTTGCGGTTGTTATTGTTGTTGAAACGGTTGTTGTAGTTGTTGCTGGGGTGGTTGTTGTTGTTGCATTTGTTGTTGCAAAAATTAGTGCGATTGTAGTTGTGATTGTTAGGTTGATTATTGAAATTGTGACCCTTGTCACTGGTTTCTTCCCATTTCCTCTTGACTTGTTTCGTATTGGCTTCTTCGGCCGCCTGTTCTTTAATCCTTTCCTCAATTTGATTTATAAGTTTATGAGCCATTCGACTTACGTTTTATATGGAGGCGGGCTCGTATGAACTTATATTCTCTTGGATCCTTTCCGGTAACCCTTTTACAAATGCGTCGATTTTCTCTTCTTCATCTTCGAACGCTCCCGGACACAATAAACACAACTCGATGAATCGTCGTTCGTATGTGGTGATATCGAATCCCTTCGTTGGTAATTCTCTAAGCTCTGTCTTGAGCTTATTGACTTCATTTCTAGGACGGTACTTCTCGTTCATCAAGTGTTTGAATGCTGACCACGGTAGTGCATAAGCAGCATCTTGTCCCACTTGTTCGAGATAGGTATTCCACCATGTTAACGCAGTACCTGTGAAGGTATGCGTGGCGTACTTTACGTTATCTTCCTCAACACATTTGGTTATAGCAAACACAGATTCAACCTTTTCGGTCCATCATTTTAGTCCGACTGGTCCTTCAGTTCCATCGAATTCAGAGGTTTACAGGCAGTGAAAGCCTTGTAGGAGCATCCTACATGGTTTCCTATGGAGTTAACTCCACTGCTAGACCTTGAGTTATTGTTGTTTTGCATTGCAGCCTGTACTGCGGCTATATTTGCTGCAAGGAAAGCACGGAAGTCTTCCTCACTCATGTTCAAGTTCTGACGAGTAGTCGGTGCCATTTCCTTCAAAAATAGCCAAAAGAATTAAGTTAATCATATAGAATATTAAGAGTAGTCAATAGTATTCCGTAGCATAATATGAACTCATTTATAAAAGCTTTTTCTTCATATTAGCATTTTATAAGTTTTAATTCGGGTAATACCTACCCGTTAAGTTCATACTTAGTAGCAAACATACAATTCAACTACTACAATTCTATATGAAAACTGATTATAATAATATTTCACATTCAAACTTTTATACAATATTTTGCAAACTTACAATACCGCTGTGACGATCGCTCCAAATCCATATGGACGAACACGTCATTCATCGATTTCATTGCGAGGTATCTAACCTCTATATGACATGTTTTATAAACATTGCATTCTTTTGAACAGGTAAACCATATATGAATATTTAAATCAAAGGTTTTCGACATCTGATGATTTCTACATATAGACAATCACCGTAAATAATAGTTTACAACAGTACTTTCGTTGACAATGCAGTCAAAATAAGATACATGGTGATGATTTGGTGAATGCAACGTTTTCTTGAAAAATATGCCATGTAAGACTCCATGCACATAGCTTGTCTATCATATAAGCAAACAGCGGAAGACTTCTAGAAACCTGAGAATAAACATGCTAACAAGTGTCAACACAAAGGTTGGTGAGTTCATAGTTTTAATGTTGCGCATAATCTGTATATAAAGGTGGATCACAAGATTTTAGTTGTTTCATCCAGAAACGTTTATCAATAGATTCTACATAACAGAGCACCCTGGTAACTAAGCTTTAAAGTTATAATGATAAATACCCCATTCGTTTTAATACACGCAAACCAACGTGTCCTAAACTCAAATAACACACGTCCATTAAAAGGATAGCGCTCTAGCTTGGACGGGGATGTCAAGCCCTATGGATCCATATACTATTATTCGCACCCACCAGTCCATATCCTATGTACTGGCAGCTACTAGTTACCAAAGCTAAGGGATTTTCGGTTCAAACTCAGTGAAGAATTTAGTATGTACTTGTATCCATTGCGTTTAAAATAAATTACATGTATTCTCAGCCCAAAAATATAGATTGCAAAAGTAATTAAAAAGGGAGCAATGAAACTTACCTTAGCAGCATATAAATTCGTTCATCGTAATGTGACCGAAGCTCAAAATATCAAATAATCGTAGATCTCAACCTAGAGAACATATGTTGGTCAATAAATGTTTATCAAGCTAGGTCAAGTCATAGTGTATCACAATCCTAATGCTCGGGATCGACATACAAAAGTTATCCAAAGTTGTTTCAAAAAGTCAATTTTGACAATAGTTCAACAAAACGAGATGTGTCTTATATAAGAATTCATTTTCTCGGCTCGTAATATTTAAAAATCCATTTTATCAATCTCGTAGACAAGTTGTTTAAATCTTAATTACAGATTCAAAAGCAATTTCAATTAACGTCAATCATAATTCAGTTGATCATATATTTTAATCCATTCATTGAAATTATTCGATATCTAAATGAAAAGTTATTGATTTTTCGCCAGCTTTCCAAAAACATGTATATCATATACCTTTTACCAGTAATATATGTATTTAATTCGTGATTCATTATAAACTGTTTAATGACAAAATTTAGCATACAATCATGTATAAATATATATACTCGAGCACTAGACATGGATACACAATTAATATATAAAAGATAAGATATGAATGCTCACGTATCAATATTGTGATTCAATATTGCAGGAAAGTACGTAGACGTAACAGAGATGATAAACACTAGTTTTGACTTGCGAATATTACCCACGAATATTACCCATATCCTCCATAGCTATGACCCGTAATTTCCTTAGCTCTATCCCGCTCGAAAACCCATTTTGAAGGTGACACGCTCATAACCTCGTCGTAGTATTTTATGTATAATATTAATTAATAATACTAATAATAATAATAAGATTAATAGTAATAATAATAATAATAATAATAATAGTAATAATAATAATAATAATTTAAATAAATAAATACTTACGGAGTAAAATTGAGTGAGGAAACAAACTGGAACCAAATCGAGTTTTTATAGTATGTGGCCTGCTACAGTACCTCATGCGATCGCATGGGTTTTCAGTGCTTTTGCCATGCGATCGCATGGCCGCCTGATCTACTTTTGTTTGCTAGTTCGTCGACATAAAAATACTGTAGCAAATAGTGTCTACTGTAGTAAATAGTATTACTGTAGCAAATAGTGTTTTACTGTAGCAAAGTCGTTTTCACTGTAGCACTGTAGCAAAGTCGGTTACTGTAGCAAAGTCGTTTTTCACTATAGCACTGTAGCAAAGTCGTTTTTACTGTAGCAAATAGTGTTTTGCTGTAGCAAATAGTTTTTTTCGAAAACACTGTAGCTTTTCGGGTACTGTAGCAATTCGAAAATACTGTAGTAAATTAGTGTTTTACTTGTTCATCTTAAACGTTTTAGTTAACTTATCTAAATATCAATTGAATGTTACTATCGTTTACTAAATAACTTGAAATCAAATATATCTAATTCTAACAGTTAATATTCCTTATTATTGTATGTGACCAAATTACGTTATTTAAACAAACACTTTACCATTTATTCCGAATACTATTAAAAATGAATTATTTTCCAAATCAATGTGGACCTCACAACAGAGACCCGTAATAATATCATAATCCTTAAGGGACTCAATAAATATCCTTTCATTCAATCATTTGGCATAATCTTTTAACTCCGTAGTTAAATATATAAATCAGATAATCAAACTAATAAGATTAATGCACAGTATCATATACTCCACACTTTGTTACGTTTTCAAATTATAGTATATGTATCTATTTACATATAATTGTTCGCGAATCATTGAGAACAATCGAAGGGTAATTGAATAGTTCAAAATTTTGAGATTCAACTTCATAGACTTTGCTTATCGTGTCGGAAACGTTAAAGATTAAGTTTAAATTTGGTCAGAAATTTCCGAGTCATCACAACTGCTATTTAACATATAGCATGAAATATAGCACATAAAAACTCCAATACAAAACAGTTGTGAAGACAATTCTAGTTAATACGCAAGTCGTTCAACAAAGGCAATAAATTCACGTAATTTATACGTCCAGAAACATGTCATGCATTCTGGTTTTATTAAGACTACTTCCCATCCTTGGTCTTGTGGAACATAATCGTTGTGACCGTTAACAAGACAGCATGTTGTAATGTCGTTAAAAGGACGAGGGTTTCGTATTGTCCAACAGCCCCGTAATAATCTAAAAACCTTGTTTCTCACCCCAACTACTGAATCCGTCACTTGTGCGAAGGTTTTATATAAAAGTTGCAATCCGATGTTCTTTTTCTGACTTTGGTAAGAATCGAACATCACTAACCCGTAAGCATAACATGCTTCTTTATGTTGCATGTTAGAAGCTCTTTCTAACTCACGAAATCCTATGTTGGGATACGTTGAGTCAAAATAGGTTCTTAACCCGTAGCGTAAAATTACATTTGGGTTCCCCACATTTAACGCTTTAAAGAAAACACGGCGTAACTTACGGTCTCCCCAATGTGATATACCCCACCTATCAAAGGAAAGCCTTTTATAAACTAAGGCATTTCTGGAAAATCTTTCAAATGTTTGACAAGTTAATTTCGCCATAACTAATTGTGCTGATGAATTCTGACCAACTCTAGACAAGATTTCATCAATCATATCCTCTGGTAGGTCTTCTAAAATATTCAGTTGTCTACCCTTAACCTCCATTTTGTGTTTTTATACTGTAAAAATAGACGAGGGTTAGATTCATAAAAGATAATTAACAAACAATACAAGCAATTTTTACATTTATCATAAAAGCACAAGCACACTATATTACATATATTACACAACATGATTACAACTCTTTAATCCAACTCACTCGTTTCTTCTTCTTCGGACTTGGTTCATTTTGCTAATTTCCTAGGGATATATGGTGCTCCCCTAATACGAGCTGTCGTTTTCCACAATGGTTTGAAAAACCTGGTGGTTTAGAGGTTCCCGGGTTATTGTTACAATTTAGGAAATACAGATGTTGCCGATACATATAAAGTTCATCGGGGTTGGAATCAGGTTTCTCTATTTTTATACCTTTTCCCTTATTATTTTCTTTTGCTATATTAAATTGGGTCGAGGTAATTTCTATAACATCATCGGAATCCTCATCGGGATCAGATTCATCAAAAAATTGGTAATCTTCTCAATATTTTGCTTCCTCGGCGGAAACACCATTGACCATTTTTAACTTTGGTCCATTAGTTGAGGATTTTCTTTTATTTAATCGATTTACTGTAGGTATCAATAACAAGCACACATTTTATTCAAGTCACATACTAAACATAGATAATTCATATATAGATAATTTATGACCGTTAGAAAAGTTCAATTATCATGATGAGAGGAGTGACCCTTGTCCTTGTCCTCAAGTCGTGACAATCTTCAACCAAGTTTTAGAATGTTTCCATGAATTACACTGTTTTGTCCCTGTGTGGAAAGAGAACAAAAGTTGGGTGGATTTTCAAGAGGAGGTTCTTGAATTTGCTTGGTTGAAGCTTTGCATAGTGGATATGAAGAGACTTGAATGGAATGGTGAAACGGAGATGTCATTCCAACATATGCGAATAGTTTGGTCAGATGGAGACCATATGGAAGCGACATATGGGAATGTTGAGCTGCATGTTGCATTCTTGATGCCATGAAGTGTGCAACATTTACTTTGGTAGAGTTCAGGAGACACCATACAAAGGTGATTTCAGTTGCATCAAGTCAATCCAGTAGTTCCCCTTTTTCGTAAACATTTGAAGTGATGATCTGTTGCCAGAGATCATATGTCGATGTAAGATGTTGACAAAGGAATCCATCCTTTTTGATGTATTCAGGTTTAAGAGTTCCATTGCACATAATGTCTAGTGCATTGTCTCTCTTTACCCATTCAGGAAATTCATTGAACGAATTTGGTTTTAGAAAGAATGTTCGCCCTTCATTTGGAACATACATAATATTCCCAAATTCTTTAAGCGTTAATGAATGACTTCTTCCATAAAGAGAAAATGAGATTTTCTCATTATTTTGTGAGAATTGAAAATTCTCATAGAGTTCATTGATGTGAAGAGGGTAAAGTGTACCTCTTAGATTGAGAAAAACATCCCACTTGATGTTTGATAAGCTTTCAAGAGAGTAGGTAGTAAGATGATGTGTAAGAACTTCTCTCCCTTCAACAATAGACCTCATTGTGAAGAACTTTTGTTTTGCAAAGAGATGTTTGGAGTAATTGAAGTGGATGTGAATTTGTTGAATGTATTTGCTTTAATAGACAAATGATGAATGTTGTCTAGTAGACTTTAATGGGGTAGGTAGCTAAATTGAGAGCACTTTGACAGAGATATCAATTTGTCCTTTTACAATCTATTGATCATTGAATTTATGTAAGAGTGTTAGGACAAATCAATTCTGCCAGGTGTTCTGCGGTCGAACCACAGTCGACCGTGGGAACAGCCGTACAGTGACAGATTTATATTTTTGCATGGGTATACAAGCAAAATCAATTCAAGAACATAATAAACATAACATTACTAATTATCTTACACATAATTGTTTAGTGCCAACACTTAAGCACTTCACAGAGTACACAAATAGAGATCATTATCCCAAACACACAAGTTATGACCTACTGTAAGAGATTGTTTTCACAAATCCTTTCAAAGCCTTCTTGAACCTAGAGTGATTCTCCCTAATTTAGTTCCTCCTGCTTAAGAATCCTATGAATCTTGGTTTCGAAATTCCAGTTCACGAATTCTTGATGTTCATGTAAGTTTGCCTCCTCATCTTCTATTCCTTCTTCATCCGATTCCTCCCCCGGTTGATAGTTCTCAATCTCGATGAGATCCTCTTGAAGACTTGATCTTCTTCCACGAGAGGATTCTGATAGATGACCACTTCGAATTATAGTCGACTTATCTAGTGGCTCGAATGAAGGTTGTTGAACAATAGCGTGAGTTACCTTGAGGTTGAAATGTCCCGTTCATATTAATTATAAACGTTCCATATTAATTGATTTCGTTGCGAGGTTTTGACCTCTATATGAGACATTTTTCAAAGACAGCATTCGATTTTAGAACAAACCATAACCTTTAAAATATTACGACGATTATCAAATAATGATAATCTAAAATATAGCGTTTTTCACAACAGCATTACATAATGGTTTACAATAATATTACACATCGACATAAGTCTTCGAATGCAGTTTTTAAACAATATTATACAAGCATGAACTCCAAATCTTGTCCTTAATTTAGTATGCAACAGCGGAAGCTGTTAATAATCACCTGAGAATAAACATGCTTAAAACGTCAACAAAATTGTTGGTGAGTTATAGGTTTAACCTACATATTATCAAATCATAATAATAGACCACAAGATTTCTCATTTTTCATAAATATCATTACACTCGCAAGTGCATAAAAATCATTCATATATTGAACACCTTATCCCCAAAATAGAACCTCTCGTCTGTATAATAATCTCGAAGTACTAAACCATCCATAACCTGAATGGGGGTTGTTAAGCCCAATAGATCTATCTTTAGGATTCGCGTCAATTAGTAGATCGGTTTACTAATTCTTAGGTTACCAAGCAAAAGGGGCATATTCGGCTTCGATCATTCACCCATATAATGTAGTTTCATTTACTTGTGTCTATTTCGTAAAACATTTATAAAACTGCATGTATTCTCATCCCAAAATATTAGATTTTGAAAGTGGGACTATAACTCACTTTCACAGATTTTTACTTCGTCGGGAATTAAGACTTGGCCACTGGTCGATTCACGAACCTATAACAAATATGTACATATATATCAAAGTATGTTCAAAATATAATTACCACATTTTTAATACATTATGATGTTTTAAGTTTATTAAGTCAGCTGTCCTCGTTAGTAACCTACAAATAGTTGTCCAAAGTTAGATGTACAGAAATAAATTGATATATATTATCTTGAATCAATCCACGACCCAGTTTATACATGTCTCAGGCTAGATCACAACTCAAAGTATATATATTTTTGGAATCAACCTCAACCCTGTATAGCTAACTCCAACATTACTGCATATAGAGTGTCTATGGTTGTTCCAAATAATATATATACATGGGTCGATATGATATGTCAAAACATTTGCATACGTGTCTATGGTATCCCAAGATTACATAATATATTAGAATACATGTAATACAATATGAGTTAGCTAGGATATGATTAATATAGATTTGTTACCAATTTTCACGTAGCTACAACAAGAAAAATTATCCAATCTTGTTTTACCCATAACTTCTTCGTTTTAAATCCGTTTTGAGTGAATCAAATTGCTACGGTTTCATATTGAACTCTATTTTATGAATATAAACAGAAAAAGTATAGGTTTATAGTCAGAAATATAAGTTACAAGTCGTTTTTGTAAGAGGTAGTCATTTCAGTCGAAAGAACGACGTCTAGATGACCATTTTGGAAAACATACTTCCACTTTGAGTTTAACCATGATTTTTGGATATAGTTTCATGTTCATAAGAAAAATCATTTTCTCAGAAGAACAACTTTTAAATCAAAGTTTATCATAGTTTTTAATTAGCTAACCCAAAACAGCCCGCGGTGTTACTACGACGGCGTATATCCGGTTTTACGATGTTTTTCGTGTTTTTCGGTTTTAAATCATTAAGTTAGCATATCATATAGATATAGAACATGTGTTTAGTTGATTTTAAAAGTCAAGTTATAAGTCATGTTAACTATATGTATATCCATATATATATATCATCATGTAGTTTTTACAAATTTTTAACGTTCGTGATTCGCCAGTCAACTTGGGTGGTCAATTGTCTATATGAAACTCATTTCAAATAATCAAGTCTTAATAAGTTTGATTGATTAACATGTTGAAAACATTTAATCATGTAAATAACAATTTCATTTAATATATATAAACATGGAAAAGTTCGGGTCACTACAGAGGTAGCTAAACAAACTATTCAGATGCATTCCATAAGGAAGAGATCTAGTCGATTCATTCATCAGGTTGCTCATTTGGGATGCCATCAGAAATGCCACATTAATCTCCATATTTAATTCAATTGCCCACATGACATAAATTTGAGTGACATGAATGTAGGAGTGGTTTCCCAGCCTACAGTAGATGTTGTGGTTAATGATTTTGTTCAGAATATCAAGATCTGACCAGGGATCCTTTTCAGTTAGTCCCTTGGATAGGATTTTAGAGTGATTGGCGTTAGGTTTGCAGAGCAGGGTTAATGCATCGGTAGCTTGAATAAATTCAGGATGATGTTCATGCTTGTGTCTTCTGCTGTAGAACTCCATTCCTTTAGTGGGTACACCCAGAATTTCACCAAAGGCTTGGAGAGGATATTCCCACCATTTTTTGTTAAGATGAAATCTTACCACCTTATTTTCTGAGTTAAAACTAAAGTTGGCATAGAATTATTTTATCAGCTCAGGATATATAGGTCCATTGATTAGTACGAAAGAGCCTAGATTTCTTTGAAGCAGTTTGTCAATTATTTCAGGGAATGCTTCAAGGTTTATGATTCTTCCTTCTGCTATTGTTCTTGCTTTGAGCCATTTCTTGTTGTATAAAGTACTTGTCTTGCATCAGCTGGAGGATTATATCTTTTCTCACTACCTCTTGATTGAGCATCCCTTGTTCTTGCCATTTTCTATACAATGATACTTCAAATTAATTCAAGGTGTATAGTTCAATTATAGGCAATGAGATTTACAAACTTTAATTATCATCAATACTTAGATGTTTTGATGTTAATGTTCTTCACATTTTCACTCTTCATTAGTGTCAATGAGTTTGCAACTAGATTAAGATTTTCACAAAGTTCATATGTGTTCTAGACTTTTGAGATCATCATCAACACATGTTTTGACATCTAACATTATCACACTCAATTTGCAACAATGTTGTTTATATCATATGAACAATGTTTCTATGAAAATCTAACCTAGATGTATAATGAACCCTAGAATTGTCCAAAGTTAAATCAATGCATAGATATACTACAATCACTACTACAATCATTTCTAAATTGTTCTTCAAGAACACTTTTGATTGTTTACATCAATTTAAGTTTTGATTTATCCTAGTTAGGGTTTCTTCATAGCCCTAATTCATCATACAAACACAATTGATTGCTATGAAAGCAAGGATTAATCATACCGAAAGTAGGAATTGAGATTGAATGAATGAGCGTTCTTTTTCGTGCGGTCGATCTCCTCAGTCGTGTGTGAAGTGTGTCTGTTTTGAAGTGAGTTGGAATGAAAGAAAAGTGGGGTTTTATGTAATTTAAAACAGAATCAGATCACGCACGGTCGAAGCACGGTCGACCGTGGTGTTAGCCGTGCAGGAATTTTCACGCATACATGGCAGGAGTCTGCGGTCGGGTATACGGTCAGCCGTAATGCTGCAGTGGATTCTTATGATCATCAATTTCTTCACTTCTTCTTTCTTTGAGCGCGTTTTGATGATTCTTAGGTTCTATAGAATACTTGAGGACAAGTTTTCTTTTCCTAACATTGAATGATTACATCCTTCCGATGTTTAATCATCAATGACACGTAATATACTATATTTATATGTATATGTATATATATATATATATATATATATATATATATATATATATATATATATATATATATATATGCACATAGTATACACAAACGCATCAATCTTGTATTTAGCATGCCATACATAGTTTCACACACGCACACAATCCTAATATAATTAAGCTTTCTTCAATAATCTTTTAATATCATTTTTCCAAAATCATTTTGCATTTGTACGAAAAACCTTTCATTAAAACAAAGTCTTTTGAGAAAATTATTCTCATTAGCATTTTGATCATTGGTTTTGATTGATTTTAAGATTACCCAATCCTTGACTTATCCCTACCATTGAATTGTTAGCTTGATCCATTTTTCCCATGTTCTCAATGCTTCTAATAATGGACAATGGACTTTCATTACATGATTTATGTTTGCTAGAGTCGTGACACACATTCATTTCAAGTTTATCTTTTGATGAACCATAAATAGTTATCCTTTCAAGGTTTCTTTTCAAGGTGTTATTTTCATCAATTAAAACTTTGTTAAGTTGTCTAACTTTGTGTAATTCTTTTTCCAAAAGTTTTACTTTGTCACGACTACTATCATACACAAATTTAATAGTCTTGTAATCATCTGACAATTCTTTATAATTAGAAGGATAGAATACATGTACCTTATTGCAATCAATGCTTGAGACATCATCCTTTTTGAAAGGAGATTCAACCTCTTCCTCACTTTGACTATCTTGATCCATATCATTCCAAGAACTCATGAGGCAAAAGTCTTCATTTCCATTCAACCCTTTTGCTTGAGAATCACCAAGCTTCTCCAAATCCTTCCCTATCCCTTTACCCTTTAAACTCCTAGAGTTTTCTTCTTCTTTAGAACATAGTGAATCTCAACATTCCTTTGCACTTTCACATGAAATTATTTTCAATCTTTCTTCACTAGGAAGAATTTCATTAAGTAGTGAAATTGAATCAATTTGTTTCAATATATCATTGTTTTGAAATGTTGACTTCACTGGTCTTGAACTAGCTTATGGAACAAAGTCTCATACTTTGATTATTCTCCACAAGTAGTAATCCTTGGATTTGAGATAAGCCTCAAATCTTAATTTCCACACATCAATATTCATCTTATCAAAGATTGGTGCTTCTTTCACCAATTCTTCCAAGTATCCCATGGTTTGAGTTGATCCGAGAATCGTTGACTCAAGTTCTTGCACAAAACGAATTTTGACACTTTCAAAAACGTTTGTAGAGAAATGATTTGAGAAACCGCTCTGATACCAATTGTAAGTAACTAGAGGGGGGTGAATAGTTACTTGATACATTTTTAACACTTTTTCGATTGATCACCAAATTCGATTAACTTTGATCAACCAATTCAACTAAAACTTGATGTGTGTAGTGTATATGTTCAAAATGATAAATGAAGTAATGTAAAGAACATAGACACAAGAATTTATAGTGGTTCGGGTGGATGTTAACTAATCCACCTTAATCCACTCCCCGATTACACTAATCGGGAATTGTTGCTTCACTAAGCACTTTTCTCCAAACCCGGTGGAGATCCGATTTACAAGTCTTCAACTTCTTTGATAGACAACAAACCTAATCTTTCTATCCCTTTAAAAGATCAAATCCAACCTAGATCAACTTGTCTTCACCTTAGACAAGTATTAATCTCCAAATAAGATTAATCAACTTCCTAAGTCCCTTTCAGGAAGTAGATCACTAAGCTAGCCTATGCTTCTACTAATTGAAGTTATAAGACTTATACACTTTGTAATGATGATCCTAAGACAATACTAGGACATACATTACACTAAGTAAACTCACAAGATTAATGATTTTGATTAGTAAGTTTACAATAACCAAATTCTATATCTATAAGATCATAGAATCTTCTCTTGCTTGATCACATTTGAGTAGTAATTAGAGCCCTTGTGATCTCTGGAAATAAGCCTTTGAAATATGCAAAAGGGTCATCTTCAAATGCCCATTAAAGTTTTCATTTTATAGTGGGATTCAAAAAGTAGCCGTTGACACATGGTTGCCAGCACGGTTGACCGTGGTTCGACCGTGCGTGCTACAGTCCAAATTTAGTATCCGTTGCATAGTCGTTTGACTCAAATTTGAACACCATATTTTGGCACCTTTACTCCTTCTAGCACTTGCAAAAGAAACCAAACATCCTATACAAGTACTATATGCATTAAGTGTGTGAGATTTGGTCTTATTGCATGAAAGTGACTTAACATTCTAAAAGTGGCAAACCCATCATCCTTGGAGAAGTGTCTTGATAGATATTTTGGGAAATCTCAGTTTGGTCAAGACTTAGTTAGTCACATTAATGCCTTTGGTTCAATTCTAGAGACTAGTCACCATGTCATTAACTTCCTAGTTTCAATTAATCACAAGTTATGTTCCATTTGAGTTTAGATAGAGATTAATTGAACAATGTCTCCATAAGATAATCATGAAGTATGTAGAGACATTAAAGTTAAGTCATTCTTGAATAAGCAATCACACTTAGTTACTTAGACTAGACCAAATAGACAATTGACTATAATTTCATTGTGAACCATTTTACACTTAATCTATTGGAGTATGTTAGTTACTTGAATCCTAACTAGTAAGCACATAGCAAACATATTAATCAAGTTGATAAGTTTATGAGTATTAAGTATATTGACAAGTAGCAAGTAATACTCACATATAGCAAGAGATAGTTATTATAGGATCAATCATATAGATACTTGTACAACTTATGACTCAAGCTTAAGTGCAATATAACATATTCCTTGATTAATGTGTAAGCACACATTAACGTCCAACACATGTACACGGGAAGAGCAATCTCTAGTTGGGACTTGGTGACCATCCTAAATGTATCTAAGTGTATTTTAGGATTACAAGTCATTACTTAGTTATACTTGAGAGCATTGTTCCTCATTTAGCCTTAATTAATCACTAAGTCATTTTTAATAGTAATTATTGTTCTAGTGATATTGGCTTAAGTGTGTTGGTACTTGATTGTGATGGCCCCGTCAATACACTTAACAGCTCCGTCACTTGGTCCCACAGCTTGATCGAACTTAATTGAATTTAATAAATGACATTGCATTCTTTTATTTCAAAAGTTTCTCAAAAAGGAAACATACCAAAATATGTAGTTTAAACATCCCAACATATTAATAACCAAAGTTGACATTAAAACTTTGTCAACAAAACCCACAAGTTTAAATTATTCAAAAATAGAATGCAAGTTCAAAGTTTCATAAATGTTTAGCTAAATCTGCCCAAATGCATGCAGACTCTTCTAACACAGTAGAAGCATCAAACAAATTCAAGTACCTGTGAAAACATGCGAGTAAACTGTCAACAAAAATATTGAGTGAATTATAGGTTTAAATAAACGTATAAGCTTTAGACTACAAGATTTAAAATGTTAGAAAACATAAAACATTATTCCATTATCAATGAGCCACCTGGTAACCACTTAACCCTTTATTTACCCTTACCAAACACAATAAATAATATACACTGAACAAGTGTATCTTCAACTAAATACGAAGTACTAAACATTCCAATTATAAATTGCTAGAGCGACTAGCTAGAAATGGGGTTGTCAAACCCGATAGATCTATCTGTAGGATTCACGTTAACCAGTAGAAACCAGTGATTACAGTTACCAGACTAGAGAATATTTTTGTTCAACTCATAATGAATAATTTAAATTTAATTGACACTTGTGTCTAAACGTAAAATAAAATGCATGTAATCACATCCCAAAAATATACTTTGAAAAGTATGTAAAAACGGGACTATAACTCACCTTAAAGTAAAAGTAGTAACCACACAAAATGCGAACAGCGAACGAAGTAAGTGATCAAGAATGATCACAATGCCGACCTATAAATAAAGCAGGTCGATATAAATAACTAACTTAGGTCAAGTCTTAGTATGATAGCTATTGTACTTGTTGCAAGTAAACATAGAACAACACTCAACATGCTTCGGTTTGATCAGAACAGCGTAAGGACACGTACTTTTTATTTTTATAAAATTTCTATTTTTAGCAGGTTTCTATTTTTGGAAAGTTTCTATTTTTGGAAAGTTTCTATTTTTGAAAAGTTTCTATTTTAGAAAAGTTTCTATTTTGGGAAAGTTTCTTTTTAGGAAAGTTTCTATTTTAGGAAAGTTTCTATTTTTGGAAAGTTTCCATATTTAGAAAGTTGCTATTTTTAGAAAGTTTATAAGTTAGGAAAGTTTCCTTAATTAGAAAGTCAACAAAAGTCAACTGAAAGTCAAAGTCAACCGAAAGTCAACTCAAAAGTCAACCTTGGTTATAATGTTATCTAAAGTCAAATATGTATAATTATGTCATAACATAAGTTTAATTAAATTAAAATGAATTATTAAAGTCAACATATGTTTAAATGATATAATTAATATAACATAAGTACTTAATTAATTAATTAATTAAATATTAATCATAATATAAGTATTATTAATTAATAATAGATTTTAAATCATATCATAAGTATTACTAAGTAATAATGAATTATTAGTCATATCATAAGTTCTAATTATAATTATTAAATCATAAGTGTTTAATAATTAGATTATAATTAAATAATAACTAAGCCTTATAATAATTAAATAATTAATTAATCTTTATTATAAGTCTTATTATAATAATATCATAATATAAGTTTAATACTTACCATAAGTATTTTTCATTAATAATAAAAGTTTCATTAATCATAAGTTTGATTAAATGTTTAATTAAATCATAATGTAATTAATAAATAATATAATAAATATGTATATCATAAGTCTTAAATTGAAATAATTACTTTTTATATCATAAGTAATTTATTAATAATGAAAGTCATTATTTATATCATAAGTCATAATTAATAACCATAAGTTTTAATTAAAAGTTCATCGGGTCATAACTTGAGCCCCGGGAATCAGTTTTCGACGAGTCTTATATATATCTTCGCCTAACCAACCCACCCGACACATTATTGTGCTCAAGAACACCCCAAGAACAGCCAACAAGTCATGACCTACAGCCATTAATCAGCTTGGAGTTTTAATCCGTTCAAAAACATGTTTTAGTCATAACGGGTGATCCGTGGCTCGGATTTCGATGACCCGAACATGAAAGTTCATCCCATCATAAATCCTAACACACTATTATACCCTAAAGACTCCAAAATTGGTCACAAAGTCAGACCATATCTGTACCAATTCGTTCTTACATTTTAATTTCAATTAAACACCATTTTAACCATATCTAGAGCTCCGGGAATCGAAATAACATGAATCCGGAGTCTAAAATTAATGTCTTGATGAGAGGAAATCATATAAACACTTAAATTTCACTTTTATATCAGTTATACTTACAGAAAATATCAAACAAACCGCTGTCCCAAAACAATCAAACCGAAAACATGAATTATAGAGCATTTCTACGCATACTATCAACAATACAATAACATATAGTCATCATACTATTATAATAACATATAAAATCAGTAAAATATATGAAAAATTAAAAATCTAGGGTTAGGGTTTATACCCTAATCGAGAATCAAGAGATATCAACGTGTAGAGAAGAACGAGAGGAACACGTTTATATGAATGATTGATTGATCCAAGCTTGTTTGATGAAGATGATGGTGATTTATGGTGGTGGTGGTGACGGCTCAACAAGAGAGGAGAGGAGGAAGAAAAATATTTGAGAGAAAAGTGGATGCTAGGTTTAGAATGTAAAATGAAAATGAATTGTAAAATGCCAAAAATTGAAAAGCAAATGGGAGTATACTCCCTCCCATGGATTCGGCCGAATGGGTGAGTGGGGTGGGTCCCACTTGGCCCAATTTGTTAAATGCTAAATTCCTTGTGGCCTGAATGCCCGATCGAAGCCCGAAACTTGAAAACACGACTACGCGATTGAAAATTCTGAGAGATAATAAATACGCGACGAAAAATATATATAAACACTATATATAAATGTATGACATTAAAATATCATATTTAAAAATAATTAGGACTTAAAAATCCCAAAAGCTTGACCGTTGGTTTGAAAACCGAAAAGATTCGCCGGATAGAAATCCACGACACATAGAAACATACAAATTAAAATATGGATACAAATATTCATTTAACACATAATAATTAATATATTGTTACTAAAATAATAATATAGGTCATAGAAATGACGTGGCATGAATAACAATTAACGGGCATTAAATAATAAACGGTAAAAGATAACGGAAAAATTAGGGTCGTTACAGTACCTTCCCGTTACAGAAATTTCGTCCCGAAATTTAAGCAGGTGCAGGGGTTGACTCAGCATCTGGGAACAAATGCGGGTATTTCTGCTTCATCTGATCTTCACGCTCCCAAGTGAACTCGGGACCGCATCTGGCGTTCCATCTAACTCGGACAATAGGAATTCTACTCTGCTTAAGAGTCTTAACCTCTCGATCCATAATTTCAACAGGTTCCTCAATAAAATGAAGTTGCTTATCAACATGAAGTTCCTCCAGAGGAATGGTTTCATCGGCCTCGGCCAAACACTTCTTCAAATTCGATACATGAAAAACGTCGTGAACAGCACAGAGTTCTGTGGCAATTTCAAACGATAAGCCACGGGTCCAACTCTCTCAATAATCTCAAATGGTCTAACAAAACGAGGACTCAACTTTCCCCTTTTACCAAAACGTATCACGCCCTTCCAAGGTGATACCTTCAACATAACACGGTCATCGACCTGAAATTCAATATCGTTCCTCCTATTATTGGCATAGCTCTTTTGCCAACTTCTGGCGATTCTCAATCTTTCCTTAATATGTACTATCTTCTCGGTAGTCTCATGAATAATTTCTGGACCTGTGAGTTGATCATCCCCAACCTCATTCCAACAAACAGGAGACCTACACTTTCTACCATACAGAGCTTCAAACAGTGCAGCTTTAATACTTGCATGATAGCTGTTATTATAAGAAAATTCAGCTAATGGCAAATATCTATCCTACCCATTACCAAAATCAATAACACACGCTCGTAACATGTCTTCTAACATTTGAATGGTCCTTTCACTTTGACCATCCGTCTGTGGATGATAAGCGGTGCTCATATCCAATTTAGTTCCCAAAGGTTCCTGTAAGGATCTCCAAAACCTCGATATAAATCGATTGTCTCGATCTGAAATGATTGATACAAGAACACCATGTCTAGAAACAATCTCCTTCAAATACAAACGAGTAAGCTTCTCCATCGAATCTGTTTCCTTAATTGGCAAGAAATGAGCTGACTTAGTGAGTCGATCTAAAATCACCAAAATGGAATCATAGCCACCCGCAACTCTCAGTAACTTCGTAATAAAATTCATTGTAATACCTTCCCACTTCGACTCGAGAATCTCAAGTTGCACCAATAGTCCAGACGGTTTTTGATGTTCGGCTTTAACCTTAGCACAGGTCAAACGCTTAGCCACATAAGTAGCCACATCAGCCTTCAAATTAGGCGACCAATACAGCTCCTTAAGATCATGATACATCTTTTCTCAACCAGGATGAATAGAGTACCTAGACTTATGAGCCTCATCCAAAACAAGTTGTCGCAGATCACCATACTTCGAAACCCAAAGACGTCCCGCAAAATATCTAGTACCATCTACTCGTACCTCAAACTTCTTAGCCATGCCTCTGACTTTCTCGTTCACAAAATTCTCCTCCTTTAAGGCTCCTTGTTGTGCTTCAAGAATCTGCCTAGCGAGGTTTGTTCAAATCGTCATATTCAAAGCTCTAAACCTGCGGGGTTCAGCCCTCTCTTTTCAACTCAACGCATCGGCCACAACATTGGCTTTTCCCGGATAATATAAAAGTTCGCAATCATAACCATTCAACGTCTCAACCCATCTTTGTTGCCTCATATTCAGCTGTTTTTGATCAAGGATATGTTGAAGACTTTTGTGATCAGTGTACAATGTACTTTTCACCCCATAAAGAAAATGTCTCCAAATCTTAAGCGCAAACACAACAGCTCCCAACTCTAAATCATGGGTTGTATAATTCTGCTCGTGAATCTTCAACTGACGTAACGCGTACACAATAACTTTCTTTCATTGCATCAAAACACAACCAAAGCCCTGACGCGAAGCATCACAATAAATAACAAAATCATCATTACCCTCGGGTAGTGACAATATCGGAGCGGTAGTCAACTTCTTCTTTCAGAGTTTGAAAAGTAGTTTCTTGTTCATCCTTCCATTCATACTTCTTCCCATTGTGCGTTAAAGCAGTCAAAGGTTTCGCTATACGAGAGAAATCTTGAATAAACCTTCGATAATAACCTGCCAACCCTAGAAACTGACGAACCTGAGTAGGAGTCTTCAAAATTTCCCACTTCTCGATTGCCTCAATCTTGGAAGGATTAACTTATATTCCCTATTTACTAATAATATGTCCAAGGAATTGAACTTCTCTTACCCAGGAAGCACACTTAGAGAACTTAGCATATAACTCTTCTTTCCTCAACAAACCAAGCACCAACTTCAAATGGTCTTCGTGCTCTTCATCCCTCTTGGAATAAATAAGGATGTCATCGATGAAAACAATAACGAATTTGTCCAGATAGGGTCTACACACACGGTTCATGAGGTCCATGAACACAGCCGGTGTGACGACCCGGAAATTTTCGACAAAATTTAAACTTAATCTTTATATAGTTTCGACACGATAAGCAAAGTCTATTAAACCGAGTCTCAAAATTTTTGAACTGTTTCATGATATCATTTAACCTGTGACTACTTCCGACGATTCACGAACAACTATTTGTAAATAGATATGTGTGAATATATACATATATATATATATATATATATATATATATATATATATATATATATATAATAATTGAAAATATAATTTAATATATTATATGTTATTGATATTAAAAGTTATTTATTTAAAATAGAATAAAAATATGATATTAATATAATTATTATTATTTAATATATATATATATATATATATATATATATATATATATATATATATATATATATATATATATATATATATATATAAGTATAGTAATTATATATTTTGTGATTTCGAATCTACTTAGTAAATGACAGTAACACTCAAATGTCATTTGATTGGTAATAAGCAAGTTAAAAACAAACTTATATGATTTAAAAATAAACGGTGATACTAAAATGAGTAATATAAATTTTAGGCTTCTTAAAAATGTATTTAGGAACTAGTTATTAAATTTTAAAACTTTTTATATTTTACTTGGGATTGGGAGTGAATAATTAATGTAATATTTATTTAATAGTTAATGACCAAATTTTATACCATAATGACCCAAATAAATAAAGATACTTAATTTAAAATTTTGGAATTTTTCTGAACACTTTTTATCCGCCATTAATTTAACAACGGGGTACGATTTAGCAGTCCGTGAAAACTGTCGATAAGAAGAAACAAGAGGGAGGCTGCTAATATATTCTTTTATTATTCTATGATTAATTACACTGATTGATTTCCTTTTTGACATCCCACGTTTTTATTATGAGTATTATTATAGTAGTACTATATATATATATATATATATATATATATATATATATATATATATATATATATATATATATATATATATATATATATATATATATATATATATATATATATACTTATGCATACCCACAAGATCACTTGCATATTCAACTATCTTAACCATCTTTCTATCCTTGTATATTTCTATCTTTCTATCTTTGTGTTAACTGACCAACACAACTGAACCTCACCACCTTCGTCTACTTGAATCGTCACCCTTTGAACCACCCATCGATCATTACATTAAACCATCATCACCCTTGTTTGCTTTCAGTTGCAACACGAACCCACCTTGGTTTTGTACATTCGAAGGACACTACAAAACAACTATCCAATATCAATCATCACCATCACCATCATAATGCAACCCTCACATGATTTCTGTTTTGAATCAAAGATGCCATCACCACTTCATTTCCTTCGTTTCTTTTCTTGATACTGTTGTTACACCATCATCGAACCCACACTAGTTTTCCTCTTCCTATTTTCTTGTTTCATTCTAGAACCACAACAACCATTACCAGTGAATTTCTTTTGATATTATTACTGGGTTCCGGTTCAGTGACATGTATGTCCAGGTTATGAATTTCGGTTGTCTTCCTGTTACAACTCAATACTCTTGTTTGATCACCACCACCGTAATTCACCAAACCGTCAACCATCACCTTCATCATAACTCCTTCTCTCTCTTTTCTCTCTCTCCGAGAAAACCACCATCGAAACAACCACCATAGTAAACTGCTTACAGCTGCTAGGTGTGTTCTTGTTGCAACCAAACCCAAGAACACCACCATCCTCACTTCCATCACCAACCATCTTCACGATACGCTGGTTAAAAACACCCTCATATCATGAAATCACCGCCGTAAATTACTGTGCAGCTGCTATAATCTTGTTGTTCAACCATCACACGTCATCCATCACCCATGGTTAACTGCTACTTCACTATTTCTATCCAGTTTCTGTTTCTATCGCCATTATTTGCCACTGCTATGTTTCTTTTTTCTTTTACTGTTGCACTGCAACAATGATGACGATAAATGATGAAGACGATGATATAAGGATAATGAAACCGTAAGAAGATGATGAATAGGAGTTTGCCTGTGTGAAGATTTCGGCGACAACTCCTACTTATTCCCTTTCGCATTTTAAAAAAAAGAAAAAGAAAAGAAATTATAAACCGTAAACTCTTTTTGATTATTTGATATTCTTGGGCTCATTAAGATTGGGATGTTTATTGGGCCGAGAGATTTCATTTAGTTTGTTGGGCCGAGATATGTGGCCTATTGGACGAGGTAATGGAAGTTGAAGAGGAAACAGCTACGTATGGGTTATATATATATATATATATATATATATATATATATATATATATATATATATATATATATATATATATATATATATATATAGGTATCTTGTATTAAAACAGAAAAACAATGGTAGAGGAGTGGTTAAGGGGTGGTGTCGGGTAGCGAGAGGTTGCGGGTTCGAGTCTCGGCAATGACATTTTTTTTAAAAAGGCCTTTTATTTTGGAGGTAGCTACTATTATTATTTTTATTATTATTATTATTGTTATTGTTATTATTATTATTGTTGTTGTTATTAATACCATTATTATCAATATGTATTATTATTATCATGATTACTAATATTATCATTATTAATAAGATTTCTATTATTATTATTATTATACGTATCAATGTTAACAACATCATTATTAGTATTATTATTAATAACGTTATTATTAATATTATCATTAGTAATTCATAAGTATTATAAAAAACTATCTTTTAAGTAGATAAATACTTTGTACATAAAATAAACTTATTCTATATACTATAATTATTTTAATATTTTACATAACTATATATATATCAAACCTATTAATATTATTTATATAAATACTTACAAACAACAAACTATTGATTTTTAATATAACACTAAACAAATATGTATATGAACAGGGATATATAACTATATAAATCTTAATCATTTTAAATATATATATATATACAAAGTAAATATACATAATATATAAATTAAGATATAATAAATAAATTTGTTCAGTTATGATTATATATTTTAATATATATATATACGAATGATATAGGTTCGTGAATTCGAGGCCAACCCTACTTTTGTTCAATGTCATTATATGTATTTTTACTACAAAATACATTATGGTGAGTTTCATATGATCCCTTTTACTCTTTACATTTTTGGGACTGAGAATACATACGCTGTTTTTACAACTGCTTTATTAAATGTTTTTGAAATATATTTTGAACTACGAATACATGAAATGCTTTTATAAATGTTTGACGAGATAGACACAAGCAAAACATTCCTCGAATGAATTATTATGCAGACAGAAGTTCTGCGGATTATTGTTGAATTATGTGGACATGATAATTGCCACCATTGAATTATGTGGGCATGATAATTGCCACCATTGAATTATGTGGACATGATAATTGCCACCAATTGATGTGAATGTTATGTATCGAGAGAATGATTTTATACACAAGTTATGTGTATGTTATTTTGTGCACAAGATATGCGTACGGTTACTAAGATTTATGAAAGATGATTTTGTACACGAGAAAGGTGTACTGTATTTAAAAGATATCGCATGTACATTAAAGGTGGGTATAGGATTCGGGCCCATTTGTACCATGCAGGATTTAAATTTTGTGGTCTATCAAAATGATGAATTTTATTGTTTTATGATAAACCTTTGAACTCACCAACCTTTTGGTTGACACTTTAAAGTATGTTTATTCTCAAGTATGAAAGAAATCTTCCGCTGTGCATTTGCTCATACTACATGGAGTCGTTCATGGCATATAGAGGTCAGAACCACGCAATGGGACCAACTATTGAAGACTTCGTCCAGATGGATTAGGACGGGGCACTTCAGTTGGTATCAGAGCGGTAGTCTTAGCGAACCAGGTCTTGCATTAGTGTATCTAACTGATAGTTGTTTAGATGCATTAGTGAGTCTGGACTTCGACCGTGTCTGCATGTCAAAAGTTTTGCTTATCATTTCGTGTCAAAAATTACCTGCTTATCATTCTTAGGGAATCACTTGCTTATCATCCTTAGTCTAGACTCATCTTATTGCATTGATTGCATGTTTAGTGTATAGACAAGATTCATATCTTAGCATATCTGCTAATTCACATCTTAGCGTAGCTGTTACTGTAGACCTTGCTTGACAGCTTCCGTAGATTCCTCCGTAATTTATTGGATTTTAGTATTACATATGCATATGTAAATTATGTATTACAGTGTACTAATCTACATCCTATTCTATTTCTTATCGAAAATCCTTCAGCTGATCGTACGAGATGAATCCCTCAACCAGTTCGAGTCCTTTAGATTCTGATAGCTATTCCGATAGTTATTCCGACAGCTATTCTGACATAGAGTTTCACTCGAGCTCCGAAAGCAGAGTTACCAGAATGAATTAACCAATCATCCATCCCCAATTCATCTGATGGGTTCGTAGTCGACTTAATCAATGGAGACGCGAAGAAGGCGATCCTTTTCTCCAACCGAATTTACCTCTTGACGAAGAACCCGAAGTACTTACCGGTGAAACAGTCCGAAACACCATTTTCACCCTCATTTCCCGAATATCTCGCCACGATTATATTCTATCTAAAATTCTAAACTTTATTCATTCACCCGTTCTTACAGACAATCATCCCGGAGTAATAAGTCAACGAACTACGCGCCCGAGTTGTAGCCTTGAAAAATATGGTGCAAAACGTACTAGCTTCAGCAACATCAATGGCACCAATAGTACCATCAACATCAATACCAGTACCATCAACAATCCATGCCTCAATATCACATTCTGTACCTCGAATATAATCATCGTACTACGTATCGTTCTATCTATTTTATCTTCGTTCGACATGGCGATTTTGTAATCTCTAATGTTTTAGAGATTATATATTCTTATTCTAACGGTAAATCAAATGAGATTAATATTATATTAACCCATTTAATCCATAATTACATCTGAAGAAAATATATATGTATATGTTTTCATAAAGATTGTAATTAAAAATTCTTTTGTACAAACTGTTAATGGTGAAAATATTTTAACGGGTAGGTAATACCCGAGGAATATTTAAATTTCATATTAATAAGTTACACTTTACATTCTTCGAATTTGATTCAACGATCATTTACTATTCTATTTACAATCACCTATATACGTATCCGTTCACCACAGAGTAACCATTTTCATTCAATTTCATAATTTGATTTTGACTTATTAGAATCCAACAAGTGGCATAATGAAGAAAACATTTGACAAAATAAAATTTGTTAGAAACAAACAAATTAACTATGTGAAATTTTGTTAAGAATCCACGTTAACAAAATCCTAGCTAACTGTTAATTCCGTATTACCTTTTATTTATCGTAATTTATTTATCGCATTTTATTTATCGCAATTTTAATTCTCACAATTTTATTTATCGTCATTTATTTTCTGTTATTTATTTTACGCACTTTAAATATCGGGACACGTATACAAGGTTTTGACATATCATATCGACGCATATATATATATATATATATATATATATATATATATATATATATATATATATATATATATATATATATATATATATATATATATTATTTGGAATAACCATAGACACTCTATATGCAGTAATGTTGGAGTTAGCTATACAGGGTTGAGGTTAATTCTATAATAATATATATACTTTGAGTTATGATCGAGTCTGAGACATGTATACAATGGGTCACGATACATATTAATTAATTCGAATATTATATATTAAACTATATATGAATTATTGGACTGTTAACTATGGACTATCGACTGTGGACTAATAACATTGGACAATTAAAATGAATTAAAATATTGATTATAACATATGAAACTAAACATTTCTTCAAGTTTGCCACTTGATCTCATCTTAAACCTCATTTGTATCTTGACGATTACAATCTGCGTACAAATCTTTCATGATTCTTGAAAACACCTCAATCGGGAGGATGAATCAACTGCACTTCATCTACGGAAGGAAAGATTGATGCATATAGTTATGCACCTGAAAACACTCGGAACCTGAGTAAACGTTTAACACGTATCTGTGCTAGCTTCTTTGGCGTTGTTATTACCGAAAATAACTTTGCAATCCCTTTCCAAAATTAGCCAAATTTTGTCACAGCTTCAGCAAATCAACTTCGACTTTCATTCGAGTAAACTCTATTATAACTTAATATATAAGTTTGCTTTTCGTCACCGTTACCAAAGAATCATTTATATTCCACCACATTAGCAGTAAACTTACCAACAGTTTCATTATTCCTTGATTTAAATCTCTCTGAAAAACCATTATATTCGTTCATTAAAACCCTATCATATACTCATCCGCATATTGTAACAAGAATTGCCATACCAATTACCGGAAATTAGCAATCAGTACTTTGAAAACTCGCAGCGTGTCTACGTCAGCAGTTATATGTATACATATAACATTTATCTCTTAGATTTATGATCTTTCATTCTGAAATTCTGAAAAGCACCCAGTCTGCGAATTAATGCTCTGAATTTTGAAAAGTTGAATGAAGCAACAAAAACTGTAAACGACCTTAATAGCCAAAAGTTGGTGATAAAGAATAGTATGTTGGAAAAGCTCAGAAAAGTTGGAACTGGAAAACGGATTGAGCTAACCACGAAGGAGACCAAGGGCAAATACAAGGACTATACCCTATATTCAAAGAATCCAGGTAATTCTGGATCCGTTGAAATCTTTAGAGAATATCTTGCTCCGAAGTCATGTTAAAATCTTGCGGAAAATTTTTCTTCATCAACCTTCGAACTTAGAAATTCCAAAATATTATCATAAATATCTTCGATATTTCTGAAGATATTTTCACAAATATTCTCGTTCGAAATTATTTATCTCTTCGTACTATCTATATTACATCATAAAGGAAACTACTTTAGTTTCTAAATTTCTTTAAAATTCGAGTTTGAATTATGAATGATTTTGAAGTTGTTTTGGAAATTGATGCATGAATTAGTATAATATAATGACACTTGATCAATGTGATTATATTACAGTAAGTCATGCTGAGTTTCTAATGAAGCGTGATGATTCACGGACCATAACGTCATCATGTGCCATGTTACACGACTCGTTCAATCTGTTCAACCTTCAAACATATCAAGAAAATATATTCTTGATAGTTCTATTCTCAGTGATTCTGGTAATTTGACAAATCAAATCGTGATGTTACGTTCTTTCTTGTTTAGAACATTAAGTTCATTCAAAACTCCATACTTACGAATTATGGACATTATTCGCTTTACCAGAGCTTGAGAGGATAATAAAAAGGCAAAGAGCTCCAAAATATAAGAGAAAATATAAAGCCCAATAACAACACAGAGGTTACAAACCGTGGATATTAATACGGATAGCAATACAAAGACACGGTAGAATTAAGAATAGTATCACCCCAAGGTAATAATAGAAGTAAACTGAATTTTTATTGTGGAAGATTGAAAAGAATGATGACAGAAACGATAATTAGGAAAGTATCAAGGATTTGAACGGGATTAAGCATTTTCGCAATCTTTTGGATGTATGAACCAAGAAAGAAATTATAGGAACGGTGAAAATAATGAAATGGAAAAAGTTTAATTTATAATGGGAATATCAGATAGAGTAATTGAGGCAGATCACCGTATTTAATTATAGAGATCATAATTTTCTTATTCACCGAAGAATCAAATCTTTCGGATTTCGAAGATTTTCTTTAAATCCCTTGAATTCTGGAATTCAACCAAGACAACATAAAAATTAAAGACGCACCTTATTTTCTAGATCCAACCATGACTACGTCAAAAGTTATGACGAAACTTATTTTCCTCATTCCACTATTTTGGGATAGCTTCATTTGTACTCTTCGATTAATCGAATTATTTTATCCATATTACTCAATGATGATAAAACTCTATTTATCAACTCATATTCGCCGTGAAAACATTTTTATTGTTAGCCATGACCACCTCACTCAAATTTCGGGACGAAATTTATTTAACGGGTAGGTACTGTGATGACCCGAAAATTTTCGACCAAATTTAAACTTAATCTTTATATAGTTTCGACACGATAAGCAAACTCTATTAAACCGAGTCTCAAAATTTTTGAACTGTTTCATGATATCATTTAACCTGTGACTACTTCCGATGATTCACGAACAACTATTTGTAAATAGATATGTGTGAATATATATATATATAAATAATAATTGAAAATATAATTTAATATATTATATGTTATTGATATTAAAAGTTATTTATGTAAAATAGAATAAAAATATGATATTAATATAATTATTATTATTTAAAATATATCTATATATATATATATATATATATATATATATATATATATATATATATATATATATATATATATATATATATATATATATATATAAAGTATAGTAATTATATATTTTGTGATTTCGAATCTACTTAGTAAACGACAGTAACACTCAATGGTCATTTGATTGGTAATAAGAAAGTTAAAAACAAACTTATATGATTTAAAAATAAACGGTGATAGGAAAATGAGTAATATAAATTTTAGGCTTCTTAAAAATGTATTTAGAGACTAGTTATTAAATTTTAAAACTTTTTATATTTTACTTGGGATTGGGAGTGAATAATTAATGTAATATTTATTTAATAGTTAATGACCAAATTTTATACCATAATGACCCAAATAAATAAAGATACTTAATTTAAAATTTTGGAATTTTTCTGAACACTTTTTATCCGCCACTAATTTTACGGGGTACGATTTAGCAGTCCGTGAAAACTGTCGGTAAGAAGAAACAAGAGGGAGGCTGCTAATATATTCTTTTATTATTCTATGATTAATTGCACTGATTGATTTCCTTTTTGACATCCCACGTTTTTATTATGAGTATTATTATAGTAGTACTATATATATATATATATATATATATATATATATATATATATATATATATATATATATATATATATATATATATATATATATATATATATATGTATGTATATATATATATATATATATATATATACTTATACATACCCACAAGATCACTTGCATATTCAACTATCTTAACCATCTTTCTATCCTTCTATATTTCTATCTTTCTATCTTTTTGTTAACTGACCAACACAACCGAACCTCACCACCTTCGTCTACTTGAATCGTCACCCTTTGAACCACCCATCAATCATTACATTAAACCATCATCACCCTTGTTTGCTTTCAGTTACAACACGAACCCACCTTGGTTTTGTACATTCGAAGGACACTACAAAACAACTATCCAACATCAATCATCACCATCACCATCATAATGAAACCCTCACATGATTTCTGTTTTGAATCAAAGACGCCATCACCACTTCATTTCCTTCGTTTCTTTTCTTGATACTGTTGTTACACCATCATCGAACCCACACTAGTTTTCCTCTTCCTGTTTTCTTGTTTCATTCTAGAACCACAACAACCATTACCAGCGAATTTCTTTTGATATTATTACTGGGTTCCGGTTCAGTGACATGTTAGTCCGGGTTATGAATTCCGGTTGTCTTCCTGTTACAACTCAACACTCTTGTTTGATCACCACCACCGTAATTCACCAAACCGTCAACCATCACCTTCATCATAACTCATTCTCTCTCTTTTCTCTCTCTCCGAGAAAACCGCCATCAAAACAACCACCATAGTAAACTGCTTACGGCTGCTAGGTGTGTTCTTGTTGCAACCAAACCCAAGACCACCACCATCCTCACTTCCATCACCGACCATCTTCACCATACGCTGGTTAAAAACACCCTCATATCATGAAATCACCACCGTAAATTACTGTGCAGCTGCTATAATCTTGTTGTTCAACCATCACACTTCATCCATCACCCATGGTTAACTGATACTTCGCTGTTTCTATCCAGTTTCTGTTTCTATCGCCATTATTTGCCACTGCTATGTTTCTTTTTTCTTTTACTGTTGCACTGCAACAATGATGATGATAAATGATGAAGACGATGATATAAGGATGATGAAACCGTAAGAAGATGATGAATAGGAGTTTGCCTGTGTGAAGATTTCGGTGACAACTCCTGCTTATTCCCTTTGGCGTTTTAAAAAAAAAGAAAAAGAAAAGAAATTATAAACCGTAAACTCTTTTTGATTATTTGATATTCTTGGGCTCATTAAGATTGGGATGTTTATTGGGCCGAGAGATTTCACTTAGTTAGTTGGGCCGAGATATGTGGCCTATTGGACGAGGTTATGGAAGTTGAAGAGGAAACAGCTACGTACGGGTTATATATATAGGCATCTTGTATTAAAACAGAAAAACAATGGTAGAGGAGTGGTTAAGGGGTGGTGTCGGGTAGCGAGAGGTTGCGGGTTCGAGTCTCGGAAATGACAATTTTTTTTTAAAAAGGCCTTTTGTTTTGGAGGTAGCTACTATTATTTTTATTGTTATTATTATTATTGTTATTATTATTATTGTTGTTGTTATTAATACCATTATTATCAATATGTATTATTATTATCATGATTACTAATATTATCATTATTAATAAGATTTCTATTATTATTATTATTATACGTTCAATGTTAACAACATCATTATTAGTATTATTATTAATAATGTTATTATTAATATTATCATTAGTAATTCATTAGTATTATCAAAAACTATCTTTTAAGTAGATAAATACTTTGTACATAAAATAAATTTATTATATATACTATAATTATATCAATATTTTACATAACTATATATATATATATATATATATCAAACCTATTAATATTATTTATATAAATACTTACAAACAACAAACTATTGATTTTTAATATAACACTAAACGAATATGTATATGAACAGGGATATATAACTATATAAATCTTAATTATTTTAAATATATATACAAAGTAAATATACATAATATATAAATTAAGATATAATAAATAAATTTGTTCAGTTATGATTATATATTTTAATATATATACGAATGATATAGGTTCGTGAATCCGAGGCCAACCCTATTTTTGTTCAATGTCGTTATATGTATTTTTACTACAAAATACATTATGGTGAGTTTCATATAATCCCTTTTACTCTTTACATTTTTGGGACTGAGAATACATGCGCTATTTTTACAACTGCTTTATTAAATGCTTTTGAAATATATTTTGAACTGCGAATACATGAAATGCTTTTATAAATGTTTGAAGAGATAAATGCAAGCAAAACATTCCTCGAATGAATTATTATGCAGACAGAAGTTCTGCAGATTATTGTTGAATTATGTGGACATGATAATTGCCACCATTGAATTATGTGGACATGATAATTGCCACCATTGAATTATGTGGACATGATAATTTCCACCAATTGATGTGAATGTTATGTATCGAGAGAATGATTTTATACACAGGTTATGTGTATGTTATTTTGTGCACAAGATATGTGTACGGTTACTAAGATTTATGAAAGATGATTTCGTACACGAGAAAGGTGTACTGTATTTAAAAGATATCGCATGTACATTACAGGTGGGTATAGGATTCGGGCCTATTTGTACCATGCAGGATTTAAATTTTGTGGTCTATCAAATTGATGAATTTTATTGTTTTATGATAAACCTATGAACTCACCAACCTTTTGGTTGACACTTTAAAGCATGTTTATTCTCAGGTATGAAAGAAATCTTCCGCTGTGCATTTGCTCATACTACATGGATTCGTTCATGGCATATAGAGGTCAGAACCACGCAATGAGACCAACTGTTGAAGACTTCGTCCAGATGGATTAGGACGGGGCACTTCAGCCGGTGCGTTTGTCAGTTCGAACGGCATAACAAGGAATTCGTAGTGACCATAACAGGTGCAAAAAGCGATTTTCAGAACATCAGATTCTTTAACATGCAGTTGATGATAATCGGAACGAAGATCGATCTTTGAATAAACAGACGAACCTTGAAGCTGATCGAACAGATCATCAATTCTAGGAAGAGGGTATCGGTTTTTAACTGTAAGCTTGTTCAGTTTACGATAGTCAATGCACAAACGAAATGAACCATCTTTCTTCTTAACAAATAGAACAGGAGCTCCCCAAGGGGATGAACTGGGACCAATAAAACCCTTGTCTAACAACTCACGGAGTTGACTCGACAATTCTTGAAGTTCGGAAGGCGCAAGTCGATAAGGAGAACGTGCTACAGGAGCAGCACCGGGAACAAGATCGATTTGAAATTCTACCGCTCGTTGCGGCGGAAGGCCAGGTAAGTCTTCGGGAAATACCTCAGGAAAATCTCTAAAAATCTGAACATCACCAACGCTCTTCTCTTCTCTATCAGAATCAACAACATGGGCTAGAATAGCATGACAGCCTTTGCGAAGATGTTTATGAACTTTCAAACAGCTAATAAGATTTAACTGTCTGCATTTCTTATCCTCAAAAACCATCAGTGGCTCTCCAACCATATTAGTAACACGAACAGCTTTCTCATAACACATGATTTTAGCACGATTCACAAACAACCAATCCATACCAATAACAATGTCAAAACTGCCTAGGTCAATCGGTATCAAATCTATCTCAAAATCTCTACCAGCCAGATTAATGTTACATTTACGGTACACAGTCTTAGCAGTAAGCACTTTACCATTAGCTATCTCTACAACATAAGTATTGTCTAGAGGAGTTAAAGGTGTTTTGATTTTTGGACTCAACTTACTCGACACAAAACTCAAATCAGCCCCCGAATCAAATAGTACATAAAATGATAAATCGTTAACCGAGAACGTACCCGTAACAAGTTTTGGATCTTGCTCAGCATCCCTAGCATTTGTAGTGACCCGAACTTTTCCATGTTTATATATATTAATTGAGATTGATATTTACATGATTAAATTTTTTCAACATGTTAAGCAATCAAACTTGTTAAGACTTGATTAATTGAAATATGTTTCATATAGACAATTGACCACCCAAGTTGACCGGTGATTCACGAACGTTAAAACTTGTAAAAACTATATGATGACATATATATGGATATATATATATAGTTAACATGATACTATGATAAGTAAACATATCATTAAGTATATTAACAATGAACTACGTATGTAAAAACAAGACTACTAACTTAATGATTTTTAAACGAGACATATATGTAACGATTATCGTTGTAAAGACATTTAATGTATATATATATCATATTAAGAGATATTCATACATCATAATATCATGATAATATAATAATTTAAAATCTCATTTGATATTATAAACATTGGGTTAACAACATTTAACAAGATCGTTAACCTAAAGGTTTCAAAACAACACTTACATGTAACGACTAACGATGACTTAACGACTCAGTTAAAATGTATATACATGTAGTGTTTTAATATGTATTTATACACTTTTGAAAGACTTCAATACACTTATCAAAATACTTCTACTTAACAAAAATGCTTACAATTACATCCTCGTTCAGTTTCATCAACAATTCTACTCGTATGCACCCGTATTCGTACTCGTACAATACACAGCTTTTAGATGTATGTACTATTGGTATATACACTCCAATGATCAGCTCTTAGCAGCCCATGTGAGTCACCTAACACATGTGGGAACCATCATTTGGAAACTAGCATGAAATATCTCATAAAATTACAAAAATATGAGTAATCATTCATGACTTATTTACATGAAAACAAAATTACATATCCTTTATATCTAATCCATACACCAATGACCAAAAACACCTACAAACACTTTCATTCTTCAATTTTCTTCATCTAATTGATCTCTCTCAAGTTCTATCTTCAAGTTCTAAGTGTTCTTCATAAATTCTACAAGTTCTAGTTACATAAAATCAAGAATACTTTCAAGTTTGCTAGCTCACTTCCAATCTTGTAAGGTGATCATCCAACCTCAAGAAATCTTTATTTCTTATAGTAGGTTATCATTCTAATACAAGGTAATAGTCATATTCCAACTTTGGTTCAATTTCTATAACTATAACAATCTTATTTCAAGTGATGATCTTACTTGAACTTGTTTTCGTGTCATGATTCTGCTTCAAGAACTTCGAGCCATCCAAGGATTCGTTGAAGCTAGATCCATTTTTCTCTTTTCCAGTAGGTTTATCCAAGGAACTTAAGGTAGTAATGATGTTCATAACATCATTCGATTCATACATATAAAGCTATCTTATTCGAAGGTTTAAACTTGTAATCACTAGAACATAGTTTAGTTAATTCTAAACTTGTTCGCAAACAAAAGTTAATCATTCTAACTTGACTTTTAAAATCAACTAAACACATGTTCTATATCTATATGATATGCTAACTTAAAGATTTAAAACCTGGAAACACGAAAAACACCGTAAAACCGGATTTACGCCGTCGTAGTAACACCGCGGGCTGTTTTGGGTTAGTTAATTAAAAACTATGATAAAATTTGATTTAAAAGTTGTTATTCTGAGAAAATGATTTTTATTATGAACATGAAACTATATCCAAAAATTATGGTTAAACTCAAAGTGGAAGTATGTTTTCTAAAATGGTCATCTAGACGTCGTTCTTTCGACTGAAATGACTACCTTTACAAAAACGACTTGTAACTTATTTTTCCGACTATAAACCTATACTTTTTCTGTTTAGATTCATAAAATAGAGTTCAATATGAAACCATAGCAATTTGATTCACTCAAAACGGATTTAAAATGAAGAAGTTATGGGTAAAACAAGATTGGATAATTTTTCTCATTTTAGCTACGTGAAAATTGGTAACAAATCTATTCCAACCATAACTTAATCAACTTGTATTGTATATTATGTAATCTTGAGATACCATAGACACGTATACAATGTTTCGACCTATCATGTCGACACATCTATATATATTTCGGAACAACCATAGACACTCTATATGTGAATGTTGGAGTTAGCTATACAGGGTTGAGGTTGATTCCAAAATATATATAGTTTGAGTTGTGATCAATACTGAGATACGTATACACTGGGTCGTGGATTGATTCAAGATAATATTTATCGATTTATTTCTGTACATCTAACTGTGGACAACTAGTTGTAGGTTACTAACGAGGACAGCTGGCTTAATAAACTTAAAACATCAAAATATATTAAAAGTGTTGTAAATATATTTTGAACATACTTTGATATATATGTATATATTGTTATAGGTTCGTGAATCAACCAATGGCCAAGTCTTACTTCCCGACGAAGTAAAAATCTGTGAAAGTGAGTTATAGTCCCACTTTTAAAATCTAATATTTTTGGGATGAGAATACATGCAGGTTTTATAAATGATTTACAAAATAGACACAAGTACGTGAAACTACATTCTATGGTTGAATTATCGAAATCGAATATGCCCCTTTTTATTAAGTCTGGTAATCTAAGAATTAGGGAACAGACACCCTAATTGACGTGAATCCTAAAGATAGATCTAGTGGGCCTAACAAACCCCATCCAAAGTACCGGATGCTTTAGTACTTCGAAATTTATATCATATCCGAAGGGTGTCCCGGAATGATGGGGATATTCTTATATATGCATCTTATTAATGTCGGTTACCAGGTGTTCACCATATGAATGATATTTATCTCTATGTATGGGATGTGTATTGAAATATGAAATCTTTTGGTCTATTATTATGATTTGATATATATAGGTTAAACCTATAACTCACCAACATTTTTATTGACGTTTTAAGCATGTTTATTCTCAGGTGATTATTAAGAGCTTCCGCTGTCGCATACTTAAATAAGGACGAGATTTGGAGTCCATGCTTGTATGATATTGTGTAAAAACTGCATTCAAGAAACTTATTTTGTTGTAACATATTTGTATTGTAAACCATTATGTAATGGTCGTGTGTAAACAAGATATTTTAGATTATCATTATTTGATAATCTACGTAAAGCTTTTTAAAACCTTTATCTATGAAATAAAGGTTATGGTTTGTTTTAAAAATGAATGCAGTCTTTGAAAAACGTCTCATATAGAGGTCAAAACCTCGCAACGAAATCAATTTATATGGAACGTTTTTAATCAATAAGAACGGGACATTTCAGCATTAAGTTGAATGCTCTTCCATGTGCATTCTCAGTAGTCTTCTTAGTAGGGCAGGCATCACGGAAATGCCCCAGCTTACCACATTCATAACAACCCTCTGATTTACCACCATTTCTCGGCTTCCCATTACCATTACCACCATTATTACTAGCATTATTACCACCACTTGCAGCAGGAGTAGCAGTAACCGGCATAAGCACCGTACAATCTTTAGCAATGTGTCCCTGCTTGGAACACCTCTTACAAGTAACCGTACATTAACCATCATGAGCCTTATAACATCGAGGACAAACACGCTGATTCCGATTATTAGAACCAGAAGTATCTTGTTTCTTCTGCTGATTTTGGTTCTGGTTGCAGTTGTTATCCCACTTCCTTTTCCCATTATCATCCTTCTTAAAAACCTCCTCACTGTCATTAGTCGCAGCTGCCTTACTTCTCCTCAAAATCTTATCATTAAGCTTATGAACCATAGACATAGCGGCTTTCATAGTCTGGGGCTCACTAGACTCAACCCCATGCTCGATTCGCTAAGATAACCCATTAATATAAGCTTCAATCTTAAGGTTCTCATCAGCATAAGTATTTGGACACAACAATGTCAGTTCAAAGAACCTTTGCTCATAGGCATCTAATTCGGTGCCCTTCATTTTCAAGTTCTTAAGCTCAGCCTCTAACTTCTTAAGTTCGCCCCAGGGATGATAATGGGTGATCATTCTTTCTTAAAAATTATTCCAAGTAAAACCATACACCACATCATTACCCAAACTATTCACCAAGTTGTTCCACCAAGTTAATGCACTATCTTTAAGTGTGCAGCTTGCAAAACTAACCTTATCCTCCTCTCGGACTCGGCTAACCCTAAAAATAGAATCAATCTTCTCAAACCAATGAGTAAGTCTAATGGGTCCTTCAGTGCCACTAAATTCTTGTGGACGACTTGCCATAAACGTCTTGTGGGAGCATCCCACCTGGTTATTGTTATTCGCATTAGTATTAGCATTAGCTGCCATAGCAGCCGCAATCCCTTCGAAAATCAGACGTTGCATGCGAGCTTCGTTGGACTCACGGGGAGGCACGATCTTCAAAACAGAATAACACAACTGTTAGTACTAAGAATAATACTAGTGTTATAAAGGAATAAGTCGAACACGAAAGATTAACCATTAAAATAATAGTCAATAAACACTATGAGTAATAACATGACAGTTATGATAGTGATAGTGCTCCAAATAAACATATATTTAGTCGCAATATCATCCCAATATGTAAAGCTTTTAGTTGCTATTGTTCAATTTTTATATAATATTCGTTTAAATAAATAAGTGCCAAGACAAAAGAAGAAAATGATGATTTGAAGACGCAAATGACCAAAAAGCTCAAATGTACAAGTTACAATCTAAGTTGTTCCATTTATTGATGAGAAACGTCTAAAATTTACAAGAGTACAAGCCGCTGAACGCAAAGTACAAGATATCTATGCGTACGAAAGGACGTTCGAAAATCCGAAACCGAGACATAAACGAGCATCAACGCGCGAGTCAACGGAGCGAAAATTACACGTCAACTATGTACATGAATATAATATAATATATATATAATTAATATAAATTATATATATATTATATATATATAATAATAATATGTCGACAAGCAAGAAAACAAAAAACAAATAATAATAATAATTAATTATTATTATTATTAAACCCTAATTAGGGTTTAGTTATTTAATAATTAAGTTTAGTTTATTTTATTTTGTATTTTTAAGTTTCATTTAATTTTATTATTTATAAAATTAATACTTTTATAAAATAATAATATAAAAATAATATTTTTATAAAATTGTAATTTTATTACTTTTTATTTCTTTTTATAAATTGTATATTTTAATCGTTTATTCGTAATATTTGTATTTTTATCGTTCGTAATTAGTTTTAAACTTAGTATTTTGCCATAGTAGCTCTAGATTTTTAGACTTTGACGTAAAATCCCTTAAGTGCTTTTTCTTTAGACTAATATTTAGGTGCTTTAGAATTTTACGACGCCGTTTTATAGATTTTAGTGCCTTTTTAAGTTATTACCGTTTTGGATATAGATTTCTTTTTAAGCTTTAATACCTTTAGACGTAAGTTTTAATTCTTAGTTTTTAGACTTTTAAGTTTCAACGCTTATTTTTCGACCTTTTATTTTTCGACATTTTTCAACGCACTCTTTTTCTTTCTTATTTCTCGACGCTCTAGTTTTTAGGACATAGAATTTTCTATTTCTTCTCTAAAATTTCAAAACAAAAAAATTATTTTAAGCGGTTAAATTGATAGACATCCAAAATTTTCTGGTTCGTAGTAATAGTTAGATTTGTTAGTGGCGAGTTGTGGGCTTCCGATTTAAAGGGTCCTGGCTACCTGCTGCATTTATTGGCTATTCGAAACGTGGGCAAAATCAGAAAAGTTTATTAATTTGATAACTTATATAATTTTTATCTTTTATAGCTAATAGGATATTCTGTGAATGCACCGAGCAAAACGTTCACCACCTTTCATACGTTCACCACCTGTAACTCGATCAAGACATTTAGCCAATATTGTCGCCGTTGATTTTTCTTTAGAATCATCATCTAGTCGACCAAGTACTCCAATTCAAATTTCCAATAATCCGTTTTTTGAACCCGACTTCACTACCGAGAACCCGGAGGATATTCAAGGACAATTCCAAGATCCTGAAACACTAATCATTCCTCCTGAACTATAAACCGTTAAATCAAAATCCTCTAGTGATTCGTATTCAACAAATTCAATTATGGAAGTAACGGAACCTCTAAGTATGGAAGACCGAATGAGAGCCACACGCACGGGCCAAGGTCACGCCATTATTAAGCCAGATATTAATGCGCCAGATTATGAAATCAAGGGACAAATCCTACACATGGTAACTAATCAATGCCAATATAGTGGTACGCCAAAAGAAGATCCAAATGAACATCTTCGAACCTTTAATAGGATCTGTACTCTATTCAAAATCAGAAAAGTTGAGGATGAACATATCTATCTCATGTTATTTCCCTGGACTTTAAAGGGAGAAGCCAAAGATTGGTTAGAATTTTTACCTGAAGGGGCGATTGACACATGGGATGTTTTAGTTGAAAAATTTCTTAAACAATTCTTTCCGGCATCTAAAGCTGTGAGACTTCAAGGAGAAATTGTTACGTTCACGCAAAAGCCAAATGAAACTCTATATGAGGCGTGGACAAGATTCGGAAAATTGTTGAGAGGATGTCCTCAACACGGTTTAGATACTTATCAAATAGTACAAATATTCTACCAAGGATGCAATGTTTCTACACGAAAAGACATCGACATAACAGCTGGTGGTTCCATTATGAAGAAAACCGCAACTGAAGCTTATAAAATTATTGATAACACAGCCTCCCACTCACATGAGTGGCACCAGGAAAAAGATATTTTTCGTTCATCTAAAGTGGCTAGAGCCGGTTCTAGCCATGACTTTGATTCCGTGTCCGCAAAAATAGATGCTTTTAAGGGACGAATGGAAAAGATGACTAAAGATATTCACGCAATACGAATCAGTTGTGAGCAATGTGGTAGACCACACTTAATGAAAGAATGTCACATTGAGCAAACCATGGAACAACGTGAGAATGTTTCCTCCATGAACTAAAGACCGGGAAATAATTATCAAAATAATTATCAACCGCCAAGGCCAAACTTTAATCGAAATCAAAACATTCTTTACAATCCAAATGGGCCAAACAATAACTCGTACAACCAACAAGGTCCGAATAACCAACCAACTCAAAACAACACTTTCAATCAACAAAGACCTAGCTTGTATAAACCACCACAACAAACCGAAGAGAAAAAGCCAAATCTGGAAGAAATGATGGCAAAGCTAATGGAATCTCAAACACAATTTATTACATCTTAAACCCAAACAAATGAGAGGTTTGATCAGTCACTAAGAACTCAACAAGCTTCCATTTTGAATCTAGAAAAACACGTAGGTACTCTTGCTAGCATGATGAGTGAGAAGGAACAAGGAAAGCTACCGAGTAATACTGAAGTAAATCCTCGGAATGAGAATGTTAATATGGTATCAACAAATTCTGAAAAACCAACACCAGAAGATGGCAAGGTTTTTGATGTGAGTAACAATGAAGAAGTTACAACACCACCACCACCAACCGAGTATGTAAAGCCAGTGGTGGCACCCTACAGACCACCCATCCCGTTTCCAAGAAAAGGAGTTGAGTATGATCAAGTAATAGGTAATAAAGTTTGTGATACCTCTGGAAAGAAGAAGAAGAAGAATAAGAAAGTACAAGAAACAAAAATTGTAAAAATAAACCCGGTGAAGACAGTTCCACCAAAATTTCCACCCAGGTTCGGTGATTCGGGTGAATTTATTATTCCTTGTCTACTTAGTGATTGTGTCATGTATGATGCACTAGCAGATTTAGGTGCGAGTGTGAGTGTTATGCCTCTTTCATTATATAAGAGATTAGGAGTAGGTGAGTTAAGTCCAACAGAGATGAGTGTTCGACTCTTTGATCAAACCATTAGGCACCCAGTTGGAATTGCTGATAACCTACCCGTTCAAGTGGGTAATTTAACCTTTTTAGTTGAATTTATTGTCATTGACATAGAAGAGGACTCAAACATTCCTCTAATTTTAGGTCGACCATTCTTAGCGTCCACCGGGGCGTTATTTGATGTAAGAGAGGGTAGAATGACACTTAGTATTGATGACAAATCGATCACCTTTATGAGTCGAAAGTCTAAATCTCCACCAACCAAAACCGTTGAACCAACAAAAATGATTGGTAAGAACCATGTTGTTTTACCAACTCCAACGGTAGTGCTTAACAATAATAAAATGCCTAAGTGTGGGGAAAATGAAGTAACACCTAATGATGACCTGATAACAAAGAACCCCGTTGTTGATACAAAACTAAATGACCCCGTTATTAATAGTTCAATGAAGAAACTTATTAAACGGATTCGCTATGCTAGAACCAAGGGGAACTTTAAGTTATGTAACCGGTTAGTATCCAATCTATCGCCTAAAGAAAAGGCGAAACTAGTTGAATTTGTGGAAGTTACACAAGAATCCGACCAATGGCTTAAAGCAAAAGTCACAGATATGCAAGTTGATTATGGTCCAAGAGAAATTGACGATGAAGTTAATCACAATTTCGACACCACAGCTACCTAAGTGTGGGGAGATTCAAATGTTCTAAGAAATAATGCTGTCTAGAGTTAGTTGTTCTGTTCTCGTGTAGTTCCGAGAATGGAATCCGATTGGTCTTTTCCACTAGCAGACACTAAAGAACTAGTTTTCTTCCTCCATTCTGAATTTTTGTTTTGTAGGTTTTGTATGAAATTAATATGCATTTTTTAATTTAAGTTTTGTGTGATTTTAAAAACAAAATTTACTTTATTTCATTAAGTTTAAAAAAATGATTTCTAAAAATTCATCGTAAGTTGAAGACTAGGTCATGGAACCGAAATTACTTTACCCGAGGGCGGGGCGACAAATTTTGTTATCATTATTTTTAATATTATTGATCTAAAGTATACCAAAAAAATTAAAACAACTTAAAAATATTTTCTTTTAAAACAATAGCTTTAAAAACGACAAGTTGTAAATTTTTTCGAAGGACGGACTAGGTAAACATACCGAAACTACCTAAAGTTAAAGGAAACAAAATTTTAAAAAAATTATTCATTCAAATTGTTTTAATAAATAAAGGTTTTTGTATATATATATATATATATATATATATATATATATATATATATATATATATACACACACATATGTTTGTAGTTTATCTTATGTACAAAATAGGGTAAAATAGCGCACTTTCAAAGAATGGCATTAAAGTTCAGCAAAAGCTACTAATTTTGACGACAAGACGCAAAATATCAAATGTGATATAAAATAATCACTTTTCTACACTAATCACCCTCATGAATTTATAATTATAGTCTAATTTCATGCAAATGAGGGCATTGCATGATCTCAAGTGTGGGAAAGGGTTATAAATTCTCTCGAGTTTACACTTAGTTTATTTGCCAAATTTTGTGAAAATTTGAAAAAATTTCAACTAAATGAATTCAAAATCATGTTTATACATATTTATGAACGATAAAACTAGGTGTTAATGCCGAAATTATTGTTACCTCAGAGAGAACATAAATGGAGAAACAACCAGAAATGTTAGAATTCATTTAAAATGGAATAGAGGAGAATAAAAAGGCAAAGAAAAAAAATAAATAAAAGCTAAGTGTGGGAAGAATTTATCAAGTTATTTAAAACACATATCACATATGTGTGTACAAGATTATTACAGGTACTTTTGTTTTGGACGATTTTAATCAGTTTTACCTAATTTACTGTAATATAATTGAAAGAAAGATGGATCTGCACGATGAATCAATTCCATCATTAAAAGGAAGTAAAGTCTTCCGAAAAAGACACGCGCTTCTTGATTTAGGTCAGGAAGTTGTCGTCCAGACCAACTGTAGGTTGACAAAAAATCTAGAAAAGTCATCTCTAAAATCAGCAGGAAATCCACGGACCTCATCATCAAACAGGGTCGCCAAGTGGTCAGACTTATCTTAACCATGAGAGGATCTGTCTCGTAAAATGGGGAGGGAGCCATGCAAATTAGCTTGACAAGACTAATGAATCAGACCCCCAGAAAGGATAATCTCCTTAAAGATCAAAAATCAGCTTTTAAGCCTGATATTACTCAATTCTTGAGATTGACTTTAAAGATTGAGAATTACAAACTCATGGAATTCAATGATATCTAAACTCGAGCTTGAACGAGAAAATATTTTGATCAAACTAAAACCGATTTGTTTTCTGAAAACCCTATTTTCAATGCGTTCATTACCATTGAACGTAAAATCCTGAGAATTCACCGAAATTCATTAGGTCACCTGAACCAAATCGGGTGTTAACCGTAAGAACGGTGGTTGTATAGCATGGTCGAAGACAGGATCTTGTGCCAGACCAAAAAATTATAGGGTGATCTTTACTATTTCTCCAACAAAGGATACTAATTGCATCTGACACGTTGTAGACCATGAACAAATGCATGTCATTAGACATTGCCTTAACAGTTGCTTGTTTAACGCTTTCCTTTACAACCGGACGGTAGTTTACTGAAAGTTAATATACGGAGCAAGTGCACTGGACGTGTTGCTTTCCTACTACAAGGTTAGCAAGTGGGTGACACAAAACCGCAAGTTTTGAACTAAAATTTTAAAAACTGAAACCCACAAAACCCACAAAAATATTTTGCAAACACCGGTGAAGGGTTATTTCGGAAAACTTATCTAGGGTAAAAGCTAGAATGAATTTTCAAAAGATCAAATGTTTTTATAAAGATCCAATTTCCTTAAAGGATCTAAATTTTTATAGTCATGTGGGACTGTAAACCACATTGTTACTATCATTGTTTATACCGCCGTATCAAAATCACTAATGTATAAAGTGTGAAGAATAAAGAAGTGATTCGTGTGATTTAATTTCAAGTTCTGCATTGCTTGAGGACAAGCAACGTTCAAGTGTGGGGATATTTGATAGTGCTCCAAATAAACATATATTTAGTCGCAATATCATCCCAATATGTAAAGATTTTAGTTGCTATTGTTCAATTTTTATATAATATTCATTTAAATAAATAAGTGCTAAGACAAAAGAAGAAAATGACAATTTGAAGACGCAAATGACCAAAAAGCTCAAATGTAGAAGTTACAATCCAAGTGGTTCCATTTACTGATGAAAAACGTCTAAAATTTACAAGAGTACAAGCTGCTGAATGCAAAGTACAAGATATCTACGCGTATGAAAGGACGTTCGAAAATCCGGAACCGAGACATAAACGAGCATCAACGCGCGAGTCAACGGAGCAAAAATTACAAGTCAACTATGCACAAGAATATAATATTATATATATATATATATATATATATAATTAATATAAATTATATATATATTATATATATATAATAATATGTCGACAAGCAAGAAAACAAAAAATATGTGAGCTGGATCTGACGGCCATGCGATCGCATGGGAAATAGGCATAAAACCCATGCAAGTGCATAAGATCATGCGAGTGCATGAGATTTGCACTAAAAACCCATGCACTCGCATGGGCATCAGAATCAGGAATTATGCCTATAAAAGCCAGGCTTATGCACGAGTAAAAAACACCTCTTACACTTCTTTCTTTCTTTCTTCTGTAAGATATTTATATTTATTATTTATAATATTAAGTTTAATTTAAGTTTAATAATAATTGGGTTATTGTAAGAAATGTTTTACGAGTTTTAAGTCGAAACTCTGTCCGGGTAACGCTACGCGATAAATAATCACTGTAAGCTATGTTCTTCCTTTTTAAATTAATGTCTCGTAGCTAAGTTATTATTATGCTTATTTAAATTGAAGTAATCATGATGTTGGGCTAAATATTAAAGACGGGGTAATTGGGCTTTGTACCATAATTGGGGTTTGGACAAAAGACCGACACTTGTGGAAATTGAACTATGGACTATTAATGGGCTTTATATTTGTTTAACTGAAAGATAGTTCGTTAATTTAATATAGAGATTTACAATTTGACGTATCTATAAAAAACCATATACACTCGATCGGACACGATGGTCGGGAAATTTATAAGTACTAATAATCGTTCATTTAACCGGACACAGGAATGGATTAATAGTCAATGGACTCATTAAAACAGGGGTGAATTATGTACAAGGACACTTGGCATAATTGTTAACAAACTATTAAAACCATGGGTTACACGCAGTCGATATCCTAGTGTAATTATTAAACAAAGTATTAAGACCTTGTTACAGTTAAGTCCCCAATTAGTTGGAATATTTGACTTCGGATATAAGGATAATTTGACGAGGACACTCGCACTTTATATTTATGACTGATGGACTGTTATGGACAAAAACCAGATGGACATATCGAATAATCCAGGACAAAGGAAAATTAACCCATGGTAATAAACTAAAATCAACACGTCAAACATCATGATTACGGAAGTTTAAATAAGCATAATTCCTTTATTTTATATCTCATCGCACTTTTATTTACTGTCATTTTATTTATCGTCATTTTAATTATCGTACTTTTTAATTATCGCACTTTTATTTACTGTCATTTTATTTATCGCACTTTAATTTATCGCACTTTAATTATTGTCATTTACTTTACGCTTTAAATTAAGTTATTTTTATTTTTAATATTTTACATTAGGTTTTAACTGCGACTAAAGTTTTAAAATCGACAAACTGGTCATTAAACGGTAAAACCCCCCTTTTATAATAATAATACTACTTATATATATATTTATATTTATACAAATATAGTTTTAAAAATATAGCGTTAAACTTGGCTAGTTCCCTGTGGACTAACCGGACTTACTAAAAACTACACTACTGTACGATTAGGTACACTGCCTATAAGTGTTGTAGCAAGGTTTAGGTATATCCACTCTATAAATAAATAAATAAATAACTTGTGTAAAATTGTATCGTATTTAATAGTTTTTCATAATAAATATATAACTATTTCGTATACGCCGCTGCACACATCAGATAGTTATAGAAATAGCGACCACATGCATACATACTTTATGATAGAAATCATACAACATACATAGCACCTAACATACATGAACTATGTTACGCATAATATAACATGCCAAGAGTCACAACATCGGAAATAAAATATGATAATGATAACCAGATGCTATAAAAGAAATAACCATCCATACATAAATGAAAAATATCCCATAACAAAATCCTTAATAAAATCCTCGACAAAACGCCGTACATCACCCCAAAAATGAATGTATAAAGGACATTAAGTCTTATGAAATAAATCATGAATCATCACATCACATCTGCTTGGAGCGGGTGTGATAAGCTGGGCCGGTATGAGGCTCATCAGGAGTCTCATACTTCCTCAACTTTCCTTTCACATCCTCCAACTCCGTCTTCAAACCACGAACCACGCTCTCAAGAGCCTCGAACTTAGCGTCCACCTCACGGTTACGCTTCCTGGTCTCGAACTCGATCCTATGCTTGAAGCTAACGAATGAATCCATGGCAGCTCTAATCTCATCCATCACCTTGTTATGCGGAAAAACGCGCATACAGTCACTAAGAGCATCGATACGAGTCTCATTCGTATATGTCCTGGTCATGTGAGTGATAGTAGCCATGTAATAGTTAACTGGATCATCGATCAAAGGCTGACGTGCACGACGTCTAGCAGCAGACGGGGAAACAGGGGCAGGAATGGAGCGGTTGCTTGAAGCCGACATCTGCAAATAGTAAAACCACAAACCACATACAAAATAGAATGATCATAAGTAATAACTTATAATTATTCCTCATACGAAATGAAATGCATAATAATGCTATATCAAGAAGGGTCGGGCTATAGACTAGACTCTAATGCACCCTAAAAACCACGGGTTGACCACATTATGACCGCCTAGTTCCCTACAACCAAAGCTCTGATACCAAACTGTGATGTCCCCGTCAATACACTTAACGGCTCCGTCACTTGGTCCTACAGCTTGATTGAACTTAAATGAATTTAATAAACGACATTGCATTCTTTTATTTCAAAAGTTTCCAAAAAAGGAAACATACCAAAATACGTAGTTTAAACAACCCAACATATTAATAACCAAAGTTGACATTAAAACTTTGTCAACAAAACCCACAAGTTTAAATTATTCAAAAATAGAATGCAAGTTCAAAGTTTCATAAATGTTTAGCTAAATCTGCCCAAATGCATGCAGACTCTTCTAACATAGCGGAAGCATCAAACAAACTCAAGTACCTGTGAAAACATGCGAGTAAACTGTCAACAAAAATGTTGAGTGAATTATAGGTTTAAATAAACGTATAAGCTTTAGACCACAAGATTTAAAATGTTAGAAAACATAAACATTATTCCATTATCAATGAGCCACTTGGTAACCACTTAACCCTTTATTTACCCTTGCCAAATACAATAAATAATATACACTAAACAAATGTATCTTCAACTAAATACGAAGTACTAAACATTTCGATTATAAATTGCTAGTGCGACTAGCTCGAAATGGGGTTGTCAAACCCGATAGATCTATCCGTAGGATTCGCGTTCACCAGTAGAAACCAGTGATTACAGTTACCAGACTAGGAAATATTTTTGTTCAATTCATAATGAATAATTTAAATTTAATTGCCACTTGTGTCTAAATGTAAAATAAAATGCATGTAATCACATCCCAAAAATATACTTTGAAAAGTATGTAAAAATGGGACTATAACTCACCTTAAAGCAAAAGTAGTAACCACACAAAATGCGAACAGTGAACGAAGTAAGTGATCAAGAATGATCACAACGCCGACCTATAAATAAAGCAAGTCGATATAAATAACTAACTTAGGTCAAGTCTTAGTATGATAGTTAGTGTACTTGTTGCAAGTAAACATAGAACAACACTCAACATGCTTCAGTTTGATCAGAACATCGTAAGGACACGTACTTTCTATTTTTAGAAAGTTTCTATTTTTAGCAGGTTTCCATTTTTGGAAAGTTTCTATTTTAGGAAAGTTTCTATTTTAGGAAAGTTTCTATTTTTGGAAAGTTTCCATATTTAGAAAGTTGCTATTTTTAGAAAGTTTATAAGTTAGGAAAGTTTCCTTAATTAGAAAGTCAACAAAAGTCAACTGGAAGTCAAAGTCAACTGAAAGTCAACTTAAAAGTCAACCTTGATCAAACATAGTCAACATTGAATTTTAAAGTATAACTTATATTAATAATATAAGTTATAATGTTATTTAAAGTCAAATATGTATAATTATGTCATAACATAAGTTTAATTAAATTAAAATGAATTATTAAAGTCAACATATGTTTAAATGATATAATTAATATAACATAAGTATTTAATTAATTAATTAAATATTAATCATAATATAAGTATTATTAATTAATAATAGATTTTAATTCATATCATAAGTATTACTAATTAATAATGAATTATTAATCATATCATAAGTTCTAATTATAATTATTAAATCATAAGTATTTAATAATTAAATTATAATTAAATAATAACTAAGCATTATAATAATTAAATAATTAATTAATCTTTATTATAAGTCTTATTATAATAATTTCATAATATAAGTTTAATGCTTACCATAAGTATTTTTCATTAATTATAAAAGTTTCATTAATCATAAGTTTAAATGTTTAATTAAATCATAATGTAATTAATAAATGATATAATAAATATGTATATCATAAGTCTTAAATTGAAATAATTACTTTTTATATCATAAGTAATTTATTAATAATGAAAGTCATTATTTATATCATAAGTCATAATTAATAACCATAAGTTTTAATTAAAAGTTCATCGGGTCATAACTTGAGCTCCAGGAATCAATTTTCGGCGAGTCTTATATATATCTTCGCCTAACCAACCCACCCAACACATTAGTGTGCTTAAGAACACCCCAAGAACAGCCACCAAGTTGTGACCTACAGCCATTAATCAGCTTGGAGCTTTAATCCGTTCAGAAACATGTTTTAGTCATAACGGGTAATCCGTGGCTCGGATTTCGATGACCCGAACCTGTAAGTTCATCCCATCATCAATTCTAACACACTAGTACATCCTAAAGACTCCAAAAGTGGTCACAAAGTCCAATTCATTCTTACATTTTAATTTCAATTAAACACCATTTTAACCATATCTAGAGCTCCGGGAATCGAAATAACATGAATCCAGAGTCTAAAATTAATGTCTTAATGAGAGGAAATCATATAAACACTTAAATTTCAATTTTATATCAGTTATATTTACAGAAAAGATCAAAGTAACCATTGTCCCAAAACAATCAAACCGAAAACATGAATTATCGAGCATTTCTACGCATACTATCAACAATACAATAACATATAATCATCATACTATCATAATGACATATAAAATAGTAAAATATATGAAAAATTAAAAATCTAGGGTTAGGGTTTATACCCTAATCGAGAATCAAGAGATATCAACGTGTAGAGAAGAACGAGAGGAACACGTTTATATGAATGATTGATTGATCCAAGCTTGTTTGATGAAGATGATGGTGATTTATGGTGGTGGTGGTGACGGCTCAACAAGAGAGTAGAGGAGGAAGAAAAATATTTGAGAGAAAAGTGGATGCTAGGTTTAGAATGTAAAATGAAAATAAATTGTAAAATGCCAAAAATTGAAAAGCAAATGGGAGTATACTCCCTCCCATGGATTTGGCTGAATGGGTGAGTGGGGTGGGTCCCACTTGGCCCAATTTTTTAAATGCTAAATTCCTTGTGGCACGAATACCCGATCGTAGACCGAAACACGAAAACACGACTACGCGATTATAAATTCGGAGATATAACAAATACGCGACGAAAAATATATATAAACACTATATATAAATGTATGATATTAAAATATCATATTTAAAAATAATTAGGACTTAAAAATCCCAAAAGCTTGACCGTTGGTTTGAAAACCGAAAAGATTCGCCGGATAGAAATCCACGATACGTAGAAACGTACAAATTAAAATATGGATACAAATATTCATTTAATACATAATAATTAATATATCATTACTAAAATAATAATATAGGTCATAGAAATGACGTGGCACGAATAATAATTAACGGGCGTTAAATAATAAACGGTAAAAGATAACGAAAAAAGTAGGGTCGTTACTTTGATGATCATATTTAGGATATCTAGATAAGAATTAAGATCACAAGTTGTTGATTAACACTTATGTGTTATGCCTAATCTTGTTTAATTTGTCATTAAGATGTCATTAGGCGTAATTAACCACAAATAGTGTTTTTATGACCAAAACTCAATTGAGTATGGAGAAGGCATCTATTCTAAGCATGTTGACTTGTTGAGAAAGGTTTCATGAATTATAGATGTCGGGAACTAGTCAAACTTTATTTGGTCGAAATTGGTAATAGAGAAAACTGCGGTCGCACTGCGGTTGACCGCGGTGTCGACCGTGCAACTTGTTTTCATAAAACTGCGTTACAATTCAATTTGGGGTTCTGCGGCTAGCTGTGCGGTCGACCGTACCTTGACCGTGTATTTTGCTGAACTATTATTTAAGCTATGTTTGACTTGGTCGTTTGCAAGATAAAGTATGGATTAGTGACCTTGCGTGTTTTATGTTAAAATGTCAGTCATTACTTATGCATATGTATGTGTCATCATCAAAACATATTCTTTGGTTAATCATCATACTTAAGTTTGTCGTTTAGTTCATTAACCAACATTCGACCAACATTCAACCAACAGTATCGACTATAGAGAATTGAACCAGTTGACAATCAAGAATCGGTATCCACTGCCGAGGATTGATGACTTATTTAATCAACTACAGGGATATGTTGTTACTCGAAGATTGATTTGAGATCTGGATATCACCAGTTGAGAGTCAAAGAAGCTGATGTCCCGAAGATGGTGTTAAGAACACATTATGGACATTATGTATTTACAGTGATGCCGTTTGGTTTGACGAACGCACCAGCAGTGTTCATGGATCTCATGAACCGTGTGTGTAAGTCATACCTAGATAAATTCATCATTGTGTTTATTGATGATATATTGGTGTACTCCAAGAATAAAGAAGAGCACAAGCAGCATTTACATTCAATACTGACTACGCTTAGAAAAGAGCAATTGTATGCGAAGTTCTCTAAGTGTGAATTTTGGCTACCAAAGGTACAATTCCTTGGTCATGTTGTAGGGGCTAATGGAATACAGGTCGATCCAGCAAAGATTGAGACGGTTAAGAATTCGGAAACCCTAAAGACACCAGCTTACATCCGATAATTTCTGGGTTTAGCTGGTTACTACAGGAGATTCATTGAAGCATTCTCTAAGATTGCCCGACCATTAACTACGTTGACTCATAAAGGCAAGAAATATGAGTGGTCAGAACTGCAGGAATCTGCATTTCAGTTGTTGAAAGAGAAGCTAACAACTGCACCGATATTGTCTCTACATGAGGGAAGTGAAGATTTTGTTATTTATTGTGATTCCTCGCATCAAGGAATGGGTTGCGTGCTTATGTAACGAAACAAGGTTATTGCTTATGGATCGCGTCAGTTAAGATTCACGAGCAGAACTACACTACGCACGACCTTGAACTAGGAGCTGTTGTCTTTGCACTTAAAAATTATGGAGACACTACCTGTACGGAACCAAGTTTACTACCTTTACCGACCATAAGAGTTTACAACATATATTTGATCAGAAACAGCTCAACATGAGACAACGACGTTGGATGAAACTACTTAACGATTACAATTGTGAACTTCAATACCATCCTGGCAAAGCGAATGTTGAGGCGGATGCTTTGAGTAGAAAAGAGAGAGAGAAACCTCTCAGGGTTAAAACTCTTAATATAGACACGAATCTCACACCACAGATCCGCGAAGCATAACAGGAGGCCGTGAAGCATGAGAACGTCGATGTTGAATTTATCAAAGGAATCGATAAGAAATTTGACATCAAGGAGGACAGAACACTATATTTTGTTAATCGAATATGGGTACCAAAGTTTGGTGGATTGAGAGAACTAGTGTTGGAGGAAGCACACAAGTCAAGGTACTCAATTCATCCTGGATCAGATAAAATGTACCAAGATTTGAAAGCGTGCTATTGGTGGCCAAATTTGAAAGCTGACATTGCTACCTATGTCGGGAAGTGTTTGACTTGCGCTAAGGTCAAGGCGGAACACCAGAAGCCATTAGGGCTACTGACTCAACCAGAGATTCCCCAGTGGAAATGGGAATTTATTACACAGGACTTCATCACAAAATTTCCAAGAACCGTGGGAGGTTATGACACCATTTGGGTTGTCGTGGATCGTCTCACTAAGTCTGCACACTTCTTACCGATAAGGGAAACTGACAAGATGGAAAAGTTAGCTCAAGTTTACATTAAGGAAGTCATCTCTAGGCATGGAGTGCCTATATCTATTGTATCCGATCGTGATGGCTGATTTACTTCTAGATTCTGGCAGACATTACAGAAGTCAATGAGGACTCGTCAAAATATGAGTACAGCATATCACCCTCAGACAGATGGCCAAAGCGAACGGACTATTCAAACTCTTGAGGACATGTTGTGAGCATGTGTCATTGATTTAAGAAATGGTTTGGATAAGTATTTACCATTAGCTGAATTCTCATACAACAACATCTACCATATGAGCATTAAAGTTGTACCTTTCGAAGCGTTATACAGAAGGAAATGTAAATCTCCTGTGTGTTGAGGCGAATTAGGTGATGGTCAGTTGACAGGTCCTGAGATTATCCAGGAGACATTAGAGAAAGTCATACAGATTCAAGAACGACTAAAAATGGCTCGGAGTCATCAAAAGAGTTACGCCAATGTTGGACGGAAAGATTTAGAATTCTAAGTTGGCGACAAAGTCATGCTTAAGGTATCACTCTAGAAGGGTGTGGTACGGTTCGGGAAACGAGGCAAACTGAGTCCGAGATATATTGGACCATTCAAGATGACCGAAAGAATTGGATCAGTGACTTACAGATTGAAACTGCCACAAGCACTTAGTGGAATACACGTTACTTTCCATGTGTCCAACCTGAAGAAATGTCTAGCCGACGAACATTTGGTGATTCCTTTAGAGGAACTGCGTATCGATGACAAACTTCATTTCATTGAGGAACCTGTCGAAATCATGGGTCGTGTGGTCAAACAGTTGAAGCAAAGCAGAATTCCTATCGTTAAGGTTCGGTGGAATGCGAGACGAGGACCAGAGTTCACGTGGGAGCGTGAAGATCAAATGAGACTGAAATACCTGCAACTGTTTCTAGAAGGAACTACTTCAGCAGACATTCACTAAAATTTCGGGACGAAATTTCCAATAATAGGTGGGTAATGTAACAACCCTGCTTTTTCCGTCACTTCTGTTAACTGTCCGTTAGTTGATTTACCGGTGAATATTTGACCTTTTATGTGTTTAAGTGTATTAAATGCATACGTGATCCTTGGAGGGTTATTTAAATTAATAGGGGTTAATATTAATCGATTAAAATATTTCGAATAAAAGAAATACGATAAAAACGTTACGGTTTGAATAACGGCAAAAACCGCTTTTCGAGCAACGAAACGCTCGGGTTTATTTTAATAATTATTTTATTAATTATTAACTTTTTAAAAATATTTAATTTATTGGGTTTTTAATAAATTAAACGTTTGGTTGCGTTTTAACGACCGGTTTAGTGTTCCGGGCCTTCGGTACATTTAAACGACACTTGAAACGGACCACGAATATACGTAATTGGACCACAGAGACCGGGAACACCTCTTGGGCCACCTTTGTCCAAAACCCCTCCCCTCCATCTCTGTCATACCCCCAAATAGGGCCGGGTAAATATGACTTCACAATATCACAACACAAGTATGTATAAACGAGAACGACTCTAAATGAGACTTTTTAACAAAATTTAATTTGCAGCGAAAACATACTAATGTTTTACATAATGAAATTCGTGTGTAAATAACAAATGATAAGTCTAATATGTGGACTCCAATGCAACAGCTAACTAAGCATCATAGGGCAGCACATAAACTATTCTTCACCTGAGACAAAACATGCTTAAAAATGTCAACACAAAGGTTGAGTGAAGATCATAGGTTTAACAATTATAATAAGTTTTAGACCACAAGATTTAATTCAAAATATCAGAATATTCAATATGCCATGAGTTATAATATCGAACTAAACATTAACCCCTAACACTGTACGGGTGTCGACAATCATTATTATGTACCCCCTTAACGATCATGTCAATGGGTAGAGACGTCACTCTCAATAGGCCTACTCACAATAATTAAGCTTGCAAAATTTCAATTTCAGCAATTAACGATATTATGGCGGGGATTTGCATGTAACAATAAATACATGTTTAATAAAAGTCTCACGAAATTGCATATCAAATAGTTTATGTACTTGTGTCTAAATTGTAAATCATTTAAAAGCAAGCATGTGTCTCACCCCAAAGTTTATAAAACAGTTAAGAAATAGTAAAAAGAGGGGCTATGAAGTTCACCATAGTATCAAGCAAGTAATTCCACGCAAGTAGTATGAACGAAGTATGTAATCAGAGATCCCAACCTAGAGATATAACGTTTGATTAGTTAATGTCTAACAGACATAAAGTTTGTTTATTAATATAGCAAACTATATTGACAGTGACGGTTTTCGAGAAAAGTTCCTATTTCTCAAAAGTTACTATTTTTGGAAACCTACTATTTATGGAAAGCTTCCACTGATAGTAAGCTTCTAGTTTAAGAAGTTCGGGTTATAATTCTTAACAAAGATATTGTACAATCTCGCCCAAACTTCGTTGCTAACATGCAAGTCACTCGAATGATCTATTGTTACCGGGCGCCCAGGATTCTTGACCAGAATCTAAGTCATGGCATTCGAGATCCACAAGCGTGTCCCATAATGGCAACAAGGATCACGCTAGGCCACAGGTAGCGGTGATGTTTGTAGTCTTTGTACGCTATCTTTAATTATAACCTTCACGTTATAAGTGTATACACATAATAAGTTATTAATGTACTAATTAATTATATATATAAGTAATAATATACTTAGTGTAATTAAGTGTTACCATATAGATAAGTGTATAAGTTGTAATAATAATGATAATAATAGTATTATTCTTTAATTAATCAATTATTAAGTAATCTCATTAATACATGTGTTATATATATTTATACCTACATGTTACATTTACATATAATCTTTATTATTATATTATGTATATGTTTATAACTATACTATATATGTATATATCTCATGTATGTGTTACATATATATTAGTGTAAAGGTGATACATATATATACATAACTACTTATCATCTTTTGTAATTCTTATAATATACACATGATACATATACACATTCATACATACACAAACATACATATACATACATATATACACATACATATACACATACATATACACTTATGTATATATTTGCATATACACACACACATATATCTACAATGTATATATGTACATACGTAAGCATGCATGCATGCACGTATATTATTATCATTATTATTTACTAATCCTCTTTCATATTTTTAACACTAATCTTCATGTACATAAAATCATAACCTATTATCATAATCATGAATCATATTAATCATTCACATTCATAATCTTTAACTTTTAATCATCATTATCTCATTAACCCTAACTTTTATCATAACCTTTTTAACCTTATTCATTATACTTTTAATTTGACAAATCTTAATCTTACTAGTAATAATCATAATCTTTTATCTTTATAATAATCAACTTCACATTCAAGATCATAATACATATCATTATTATTATTATTATCTAGTTTCATAATTAACATCCATACATAATCTTAATACTTATAGATTAACAACTTAATCTTAATAATCATAATCTTATTCTTATAATCATAATCTTTTAACCATTTACTTATCTAGTTTATATATCAAAATCATAACTTATATTCATGTGCTCATACTTACTTAATAATCAAATTCATATATTTTAACCATCTTCATGTGTGTATGTATATAGCTTATTCATGTTTCATAATCATAAACTAATAACACAATAATTATACGAGGTAAAAAGTATTATTATTAACTTAGGGTATTAGGGATACCTTAAGAAGATTAAGGCTAAGTAAGATGATGAATATGAATCGAGACAGGAAACTGAATTCCAGCATCAACCACGACCCAAACAGATGGGTTTTTGGGTCAGTTTTGTCACGCAAGAACCAGCAGGAACAGCAAGCATAAACCCAAAAAAAATGCAGCAACTATGGTTGATTCCTGGGCTTTTTTGGTTCGACAGATGCAGCAGGTACAACAGCAACTATGATCGATTATTGGGTCTGTTTTGGGTGTCAAACAAGAGCTGTTTTGAAGGGTGTTGGTGATCGATTAACAGCTGCAAATAGTAGCCCGTTGGGCTTCGAAAAAGGCAGCAAGAGCAGCGACTTTAGGGACTGTTTTGGATGGTTTTTAAGTGTCGATACAGGAGGCTGGTACAGGTGACGAATTGCAGCAGGAGAGGGGCTGTTGTGGTTCGAAAAATACAACAGCAAGTGGATGTAGGAAGTCGACTGAAGTAGATGGTTTGGAGGGCTGTTTATGTCGACTAAAAAAAAGTGGTGTGGGGAGGTTGTTTGCCGAAAAAAAGGAAGGGAAGAAGAGAGTTTCCAAGTAATTTTGGTGATTGGTTAGTAAATCAAAATCAAGAGCTCAATGGGTCCTTTTTATAGGAGATTTACAAGTTGTAATCACATTAGGATTTCTAGAGTTTACTTGGTGATCAAGGACTAGTATTAGGATTAGATTATTAGCTTAGTGATCAAGTTCTTCTCCCTTTTTTTTAAAACCGATTTCTTTATTTATATAATTATATATATTTTTTTTATATATTCGGAATTTATACATCTATATGTATTTTATTGAACCCTAATATCACCATCAATTTTTGATCTTTTGTTGAAGCCTTGAACACAAAAAGTGTAATTCGCATCACCCTCTACGCATTGATGTAATTTATTTGATGATCAAAGGTATAGTTGTACAAACCCTAACTCTAAAAATTCTGATTTGATAAAGTTTTATAGTTTATGTTGGTTAATTGCTCGATTCATCTCGTTTGTATGTATTATTATTCGTTGATTTGATCGTTTTGATTGTTTTGTATGAAAACCGAATTGTTTATTGATAATACTGATATGATGGAATTGTTTTCTGTAAATTATTATTATCTAGATACAAAGACGTCGAAAAACTAATAATGATAGGCTCAAGAATCAATGGATTTCATTATCATATGCTCTAGATATGTTAAATTGAAGTTTTGTTGTAATCTTGCCATGAATCCGAATTTTCCGAGTTGTGTGCTTTGTAAATTATGTTATAACATGTTAACCATTGTATATATGACTTAAAAACACTCAAGTTAGACTAGGATTTCATGCAGTTTGGATTTATATAGCTTCTGGTATGCTTAATCGAATGAACATGAAAAACATAATTAATCATTATTTTGAAATTGACTTTTTAATTCATTTGCAATGAGTTGATGATTTAGGTATTTGAATTTATGGAAAATTCACATGTTATAGTTAACTATTCACTTAGGCCTTGTATCATTTGAATTTTTGAAACTTGAGTAATATGCGAATCAAAACGATAACCTGAATTCAGTCCAAATCTGTAACGTATGCACCTCTAGTCTTCTAGCATGAGTTGTGGACCTATTGAGACCTTGCCCTTTTGGATATTGAAACTTTGTATGTTTGGTGACTTATGTTTAGTTTATGTCAAGTCATGAAAATTGATCCATTGTGCACACTAAGGCCATAGTTTTGGTGACTTCTGAATTGAGCTGAAACAGAACGTCCCACTTGATTGAATTAACTGTACATATCGGCTGAACAAAAATGGCTAAATTTTGGATACGTGGTAAATTTATTTGTCCTTGAACCATTTCCACTGACCTTGCATCAATTTCATGTCCCTAGATCCGGTTATAGCCAAAACGATATTGGTGCGCAGTCAGGAACTGATTTAGTGAATCATAAATGCGTCCATTCTGAAACCCGACTTATATGCATCGTATGAGACCCTGCTATTGCTTTTTGGAAATGTTTATATGTCTAGCTAAGATCTGGAGCTTTTCATACTACCATGTATTATGTTCTATGAGATATTGTGCATTGTTTGCAACCTATACATGAACGTTATGTTAGACGATAAACTGTCATCGCGTATTTGACAAACTTTTATCTGAAACGTGTTAGTTGACCTAAGTTTGACATGTTGACCAACATTTGACATGAACCTACTGATGTTGACTTTAGTTGACCACTTTGACTAAGTTTGACTTTTGGTTTGACTTTAGTTGACTTTTGTTGACTTGCATGAATTAGTTGACTTTTACTTTGAAACGAGTCGAGTCGAGCAATAAGACAACTTACTCTATGAAACCACTATATTATAAGACATAAATAATGACCAACCTATATACGTATACTTAGGTTTCTTTATTCGGATATAAACTATACAAGTAATTTGCTTACGTTTGTTCAAGAGCTATTCAAAGGTGAGTCTACAGTCCCACTTTTACTTACTATTTTTGAGATGAGAATACACGCTTATTACCTACATTTTATAAATGCTTTTATGTTTGACACGAGTACTTATTATACATATTGAGTTTTGTTCACAAAGCCCCTATCTTGAATACTTTTATTACCTTCGGGTAAGCAAAATTTAGATGGACGGATCCGTTAGGTTAGACAACCTCACCCAAACAATATTAATTGTGGTACATTTACTTTGAACATTAAGTATACTCGAACAAGTGTATAACATTTTTATGGGGTAAAGGGAGTGTAGTGGTTTCTATACCCAGGTCATTGTTAGTATTCGGGTGCTCATGGATTATGTAAACATTTGAAATCTCGTGGTCAAATGTGATTAAACTATTTTTCTGAATATTGTTTTTGGATACTATACAACGTTATTTAAAACTGTGGTTTACGAACAAATGAGATAAAACTTGATATGGTATTGTCAACAAATATTTGAAACTTGACATGGTATTGTCTACAAATATTTGAAGCTTGACATGATAGTGTCAACAAACTTTTGAAATGGGATACGGTGCTGTCTACAAACCTTTAACATTAACCCTTGGTGGTCTTTCACTAATAAAAATTTTCTCAATATCATTTCTTAAACATATTGTATTGTTTACCTAAAACCTGTAGATTCCCTCAACATTATTGTTGATCTATTTTGTGTGTTTTATTCTCAGGTATTAATTGCTTCCGCTGTAAATTATTGCTGTTATGTAGAAGTCAAGCTAAACACTTGGACCAGAGTTAACATTCCGTTAATTGGTTTTGACGAATGTTACACTTGGGGATGGTGCATAGATGTGAACGTTTGCTTGATCTGTAGCCTTTCACATAACCCTAGGAATCTACCTTTGGCGAATTGTTTCCCATTTTCAGAGAAGATTTCTTGGGGGATACAAATTGACATACAATGTGTTCCCAAACAAATTTTTCAATATGCTTTCCTGTTGTCGTGCTCAAGGGCTTTGCTTCTGCCCACTTTGTAAAGTAATTGATAGCGACAACTAAGAATTTGTAACCTCTGGGAGCTTCGGTTAATGGTCACGCTGAAGTAATTGATGCTTTCCTGTTGCCCTACTATGTCTATTCCCCACTTTGAAAATGGCCACGCTGAAAGGACCGATATTACCATGTTAAATTAAACGAGACTTTCTCTTGGTTAAACTCACATAAAACCTAGGCTATCGGGATCACTCGGAATAGCCTACATGATTGCATTATCACAATATCAATTTAATCACCAATTGCACTCACATCTAATTGTCTAGATCTAAAGATGAAGTACAAGCTATGAATATTGATAAACTCACATAAACCAAATCCAATAACCTGTATAATTAAATTAACAATATATAGATGAACACAACAATGGATATTTTAAGAAAACACACTTAATTGAACATAAAAACCTTAATAAATCAAAAGATAGAACAATCCATAAGTCTTACATCCAGGGACGAAAATAGCTTGGGGCGGGGGGTGCCTGCCCCCAATGAACCATAAAATTTTATTTGTAATCCACTTATAAAAATTTCAATTGCTTGATTTGCTGATAGGTTAGGAATTAGGGCAGATAAGGATTTGAATATTTCAATATATTTTTCGATATCTCCTTCATCATACAAAGATCACAAAGCCTCGAGTATGTATGTGGTGCCTAATTTGATCCAAACAGCTTATCCATCATTGTTTCGATGATTTTTGGCAATTCAGTATTTCATTTATGGAAACAGTGAGATCTCTAACCTGAGATGATAACAGCTCCAGTTTTTCATCATGAGCATCAATTTGAGCTTCTAATTGAGTGGTAATGGAAGGTTGATCTTGATTCACCATTGATGGAGATGAAGAGGGTAAGAGGCAATGGAACCAATTTATAGAAATCACAACATAATCACAACAGATTATGAAATAAAGCTAGTAAATTGTGAAGAACAAGTTAATAATGAAATATAATATGAAGAACAGAGGATGATAAATGGATGAAGTGTTTATTAAGTGAAGAAGAAATACAAGATAAAAATATCATAAAGATCACAAGATCTTCTGCCCAAGCTCTAAGAGCTGATTACTAAACCCATACTCAATTCTCTATGCCTTTCTAATTCACAACCACCATTATATAAAGAAGTTAATAATGAAACCCTAGGTAACTTTTGTAGTAACCCATCCTAATCCATCCGGAAAACGTCCATATCGATTATAAACAATTCACAACAGTTGATTACATCGCGAGGTACTTGACCTCTATATGATACATTTTACAAACATTGCATTCGTTTTTGAAAAGACAATCTTTCATTACATCGAAAGTTGACGGCAGGCATACCATTTCATAATATATCTAACTATAATTGACTTAATAATAATCTTGATGAACGCAACGACTCGAATGCAACGTCTTTTAAAACATGTCATGAATGACTCCAAGTAATATCTCTAAGATGAGCAAATGCACAGTGGAAGATTTCTTTCATACCTGAGAATAAACATGCTTTCAAGTGTCAACCAAAAGGTTGGTGAGTTCATTAGTTTAACATAAATAATCATTTTCATCATTTTAATAGACCACAAGATTTTCATTTCTCATAAATAAACGTCCCATGCATAGAGACAAAAATATCATTCATATGGATTGAACACCTGGTAACCGACATTAACAATATGCATATAAGAATATCCCCATCATTCCGGGATCCTCCTTCGGACATGATATAAATTTCGAAGTACTAAAGCATCCGGTACTTTGGATGGGGTTTGTTAGGCCCAATAGATCTATCTTTAGGATTCGCGTCAATTAGGGTGTCTGTTCCCTAATTCTTAGATTACCAGACTTAATAAAGGGGATATTCGATTTCGATCATTCAACCATATAATGTAGTTTCGATTACTTGTGTCTATTTCGTAAAACAGTTATAAAAGCAGCGCATGTATTCTCAGTTCCAAAAATATATATTGTAAAAGCATTTAAAAAAGGAGCAAATGAAACTCACACATATAAATTTTGTAAAACAGTTAATAAAGCATTTGCATGTATTCTCACCCCAAAATGTAAAGAGTAAAAGGGATCAAATGAAACTCACGCATATAAATATTGTAAAACAGTTAATAAAGTACTTGCATGTATTCTCAGCCCAAAAACGTAAAGAGTAAAAAGGGAGCAAATGAAACTCAAGCATACAAATATTGCAAAACAGTTAATAAAGTATTTGCATGTATTCTCAGCCCAAAAATGTAAAGAGTAAAAGGGATCAAATGAAACTCACCATACTGTATTTTATAGTAAAAATACATATGACGACATTGAACAAGTGTAGGGTTGGCCTCGGATTCACGAACCTATATCATTTGTATATCTATTAAAGCATATATGATATATTAAAGTTTATATATAAAGTTATATTAAAATATATTTATATCTTATATGTAATTTAATCAATAATAAATAATAATATTTTATTTTGAAAACAAAATAGTTTGTAAGCTTAACATAGATATTATATATGTGTTAGATACATTTTTCGTAAGTAAGATATGTTGTAATAATAGTACTGATAATAATAATAGTAATAAATAATAATAATAATAATAATAATAATAATAATAATAATAATAATAATAATAATAATAATAATAATAATAATAATAATAATAATACTTTACTAAATGATATTTATAAAAATAATATTTTTTAACAATAATGTTAACAACAATAATATCAATGATATTAATAATAATAATAATAAAAATAATAATAATAATAATAATAATAATAATAATAATAATAATAATAATAATAATAATAATAATAATAATAATAATAATAATATTAATAATAATAATAATAATAATAATAATAATAATAATTGTGATAATAGTATTAATAATAATAGAGTTCTACCTTAAAAGCTCCAAAAATAAATAAACTGTCTTTGCCAGGACTCGAACCCGCAACCTCCCGCTCAACTCCTAACACTCTAAACCCCTCATCAAATTCTGTTTTTCTAATATATTATGAAACCCATTTAATTCAAATCTTCATTATCATCATGGATTTCCATCTCCATCATGTTACATCATCTTATCATCATCGATAAGCACCATCATCATGTACAGCATCATCACTATATCATTTCGATCATCATCTTTATTATACTCGTTCATCATCGATCTTTAAAATCATACCATCATCATCAATCATCATGTATAAGTTCATCATATTTATCATTATTTATGTACATCTTCACTCATTATCAAACTATCAAAAAAAAGAAAAATATGTTCGGTCCCCTTAATGTTCCATTATGGTCGGCCCCCTCTCACCCACTATGTATCCTCTATATTTTAATATATACAATAATAGGATCAAAGTGATAATAGCTGTATATGTCGACTAAACAACAACATGATTTAACTTTATGCTCGATAGTGGATGGTGGGCTATTCTCAAAGTGATTTTTATGATCGGTTTAAATGGAGACATAATAGATACGACAGAAAGTAGAAGCAACAACAACTGCAAATTTTAAGTTGAAGTAGAAACCGTACGTACAGTAGTAGTAACAGCTACAGAATAACCGTTACATGGTTATTAGTTTATTTTGACAGTAAACAGAAAGACGTACAGTAACAGTAGCAGTTAGAGTGTGGACTGTTGTGGTGGTTCAATCGATGGTGTTTGTCAAACAAGAACCAATACAGACCGTAACAGTAGTAGAATTTTCTATATATTTGGTATGGTTTTGAGAGGTTTTCGATTGTGTATTGTAGCCGTTAAAAGGTGGTGTGGTGAGGGTACCGGAGGTGAAGTGGGTTTTGTGTATATATCACCATATACATATGTACCGTATATATACGTATAACCTTGGAGAGAGAGAAGAGAGAGATGGTAGTGATGAGAGTGGTGGTTATGGCAGTGGTGTATGGTGCTAGTGATCAAGGTGATGATCAAATGGGTTCAAGGTGGTGGTAGACGGTGTTAGGGAGTGGTGGCTCTCGGTGGTCTTTAATGGTGGTGCAAGGTAAAGATGGTGAATGCCAAAAGTGTGATGAAGGTGTTGTTTGTAGTGATTATTTAATTGAGATTGATCCCTAAATCAAAGATGGTCGACAATATATCTAAGGCAGGAGGAAAAAATACGAGAGAAAACAAAATACATAGGTCAGAAAGAAGAAAAAAATATTTGACAGATAGAGATGGGAAACCAACTTCGTACGATTAATATCTCATGTAATATATTTAATATTAATAATAAACATAAATATATAAATAATAATCTTGTTAATATTATTAATAATAATAAATAGTAATATTAATAATATAAATAATAATGATAATAACAATTATGAATAATATTGTTAATAATGTTAATGTCAATGATAATAATTTCAAATAAAATTGCTAATTGTTAGTAATCTTCTTAATAATAATAATAACTAATAATAATTAATTTTATAACTTAAGTTGAAATTTTAATCCATTTTATAATAATATTTATATTTAAAAATCTTTATTTTGATAATCATAATCTAAAAATTATTATAATTTTTAATATTTATAACTTTTATATAAATATTCCAATATACAAATAATAATAATTATTACCTAAATCATGTATATATCTGTACATAGATTTATTTTTAATAACAACTTTCTTGTCTTGTATTATATTTTACATGTTTAATTTTGATGATTAAATTTGTATTTATTATTTCTCATTATTATATCTATACTTATTTATGTTTATATATATATATATATATATATATATATATATATATATATATATATATATATATATATATATATATATATATATATATATATATACATACATACATTTATACATAACTAATTACACACAATTGTTCATGAATCGTCGGGAATCGTCAAAGGGTAATTTCTATATATGAAAATAATTCAAAAATTTTGAGACTCAGCATTACAGACTTTGCTTATCGTGTCGAAATCATGTAAAGATTAAGTTTAAATTTGGTCGGAAATTCCCGAGTCGTCACAGTACCTACCCGTTAAAGAAATTTCGTCCCGAAATTTGACTGAGGTGGTCATGGCTAACAATAAAAATGTTTTCATGACAAATATGAGTTGATAAATTGAGTTTTATCATCATTGAGTAATACGGATAAAAAAATAATTCGATTATTCGAAGAGTACAAATGAAGCTATCACAAAGAGTGAAATAAAGAAGTAAAGATTTGTCTTAGTTTTTGACATAGCCAGGTTGAATTTAGAAGATAAGGTTCATCTTAACTTTTGACGTGGAGGGTTGAATTTAGAAAAATGAGGTGCATCTTAACTTTTGACGTTGTCTTGGTTGAATTCCGGAATTCAAGGGATTTAAAGGAAATTTCGAAATCTAAAAGATTTGTTTCTTCGGTGAATAAGGAAATTAAGATCTCTGTAATTAAATACGGTGATCTGCCTCGATTACTCTGTCTGATATTTCTATTATAAATTAAACTCTTTCCGTTCCATTATTTTCCACCACTCTTATACTAAATTCCCAAATTCAAAATATTGTGAAAATGCTTAATCCAGTTCTGATTCCTTGTCCTTATCCTGACCATCGTAACAATCATTCTCCTTTTCCAAATTCCACCGGAGGAATCTGTTTTCTTCTATTTCACCCTTGGGGTTATAGTGTTTTTAATTCTCCCGTGTCTTTATGTTGCGATAAACATTGATATCCGCGGTTTGTAATTTATGTGTGGTTATCGAGCTTTATATTCTCCCTTATATTTCAAAGCTTTATGCTTTTGTTTTCTCTTCCCGACTTCAAGTCAAGCGAATAATGATCCAGAATATGTAGATATAGAGTTTCGAAGGATTATAATGTTCTAAGCAGGAAGGAACTTGATAGCACGATTTGATTTTTAAATTTATCAACATCACGGAAGATAGAACCATCAAGAATACATTTTCTTGATTTGTTCAGGAGTTAAGTAGAATGAAAGAGTTATGTAACATGGCATATGATGACGTTATAATCTGTGAATCATCACGTTCCATTTAGAAACTCTGCATGACTTATTGTAATATAATCACGTTGATCAAGTGTCATTATATTATACTAACTTATGCATCAGTTCCCAACATTACTTCAATAACATTCACTTTTTAAACTTGAAAGTTTACAGAATATAGAACTAACAGTTTCTATATGATGTAACACTGATAGCACTAATAGATTAATGATTTCAGATAAGAATAGATATGAAAATATCTTCAGAAATATGGAGGATATTTATAATTAAAGATACGATAATATCTTTGAATATCTAAGATCAGAGGATGATGGAAACTATTGTCCGCAAGGGTTTAGAGTAAGGAGCAAGATATTCGCTAAAGACTTCAGCAGGCATTAAATCATTTGGATTCTTTGAAGTCAAACTTATTCTTTGTGATTTGTCCACGGCTTCCTTCATAGTTTCGCATAATCTGCTTTTCGGTACTAAATTTTCTATTGGGTGTTTCCAATACTCCATTCTTTATCATCAAACTTTCGACGGTTAAGGTCGTTTACAGTTGTCTACGGTTTCTACTGCTTCATTCAGCTTCCTCAAAATTTGGAGTATTGATTCGTAGACTGGGTGCTTTTTCAGAATTTCAGAATAAAAGATCATAATTCTAAGATATAAATGTTATATGTATTCATATATCTGTTGATGTAGACATGCTGCGAGATTTCAAAATACTGATTGCTGATTCCCAGTAATTGGTATGGCAATTTTCGTTATAAGATGCCGATGAGTATATGATAGTGTTTCGATAATAAAAATGATTTTTTAGAAAATCAAAGTTCAACGAAGTGGTTGGTAAGTTACTGCTAATATGGTGAGATATAAACAGTTCTTCGGTAAAGATGACGAAAAGACAACGTATATATCAAGGTTATAATAAAATTGGTTCGAACGAAAAATCGAAGTTGACTTGTTGGAGCTTTGACAAAATTTGATACTTTGAAAATGAATAGCAAAGTTATTTTCGATAATAACAATGCCAAAAGAGCTAGCACAGATACGTTTTAAGCGTTTACTCAGGTTCCGAGTGTTTTCAGGTGCATAACTAAATGCATAAATCTTTTCCTCCGTAGATGAAGTGCGGTTGGTTCATTCTCTTGATTGAGGTGTTTTCAGAATTATGAAAGGTTTGAACACAGATTGTAATCAGCAAGATACAATTGAGGTTTAAGATGAGATCAAGTGGCAAACTTGAAGAATTATTTAGTTTCATATGTTATAGTCAATATTTTAATTCATTTTAATTGTCCAATGTCATTAGTCCACAGTCGGTAGTCCATAGTTAGTAATTCAATAATTCATATATAGTTTAATATATAATATTCGAATTAATTAATACGTATCGTGACCCGTATTCGTCTCAGACTCGATCACAACTCAAAGTATATATATTATTATAGAATCAACCTCAACCCTGTATAGAGAACTCGATCATTAATGCATATAGAGTGTCTATGGTTATTCCAAATAATATATATATATATATATATATATATATATATATATATATATATATATATATATATATATATATATATATATATATATATATATATATATATATATATATATATATATATATATATATATATATATATATATATATATATATATATATATGTATATATATATATATATATGCGTCGATATGATATGTCAAAACCTTGTATACTTGTCCCGATATTTAAAGTGCGTAAAAATAAATAACAAAAATTTAAATGATGTTAAATAAAGTGCGTAAAGTAAATAACAGAAATTAAATGACGATAAATAAAATTGCTAGAATGTAAATTGCGATAATTAAATTTTGATAAATAAAATGTAATCAGTTAGCTAGAAACAATTAGCTAGGAACAGTTAGCGTGGATTCTTAACAAAATTTCTCATAGTTAATTTGTTTGTTTCTTACAAATTTTATTTTATCAAATATTTTCTTCATTATGCCACTTGTTGGATTCTGATAAATCAAAATCTAAATATGAAATTAGATGAATATGGTTATTCTGTGGTGAACGGATTTGTATATCGGTGGATGTAAGTAGGATAGTAAATAACTGTTGAATCAGCTTCGAAGAATGTACAGTGTAACTTATTAATGTGAAATCTGAATATTCCTCGGGTATTACCTACCCGTTAAAATATTTTCACCATTAACAGTTTGTACGAAAGAATTTTAATTACGATCTTTATGAAAAATATATATACATATATATTTTCTTCAGATGTAATTATGGATTTAATGAGTCAATGTGATATTAAACTCATTAGATTTACGGCTAGAACTAGAGTATATAATCTCTAAAACATTAGAGATTACATAATCGCCATGAAGGACGAAGATAGTTTATGTAGAACGATTCGTAGAACGATGATTATGCTTGAGGTATAGATTGCGAGGTTGAGACGTGTGATGATGTTGCTGTTGTTGGTACTGGTTATGCTGCTGGTGCTGCTGATGGTGGTACTGTTGCTGTCGGTGCTACAAGTGTTGTTGGTGCTGAGGTTGGTGATGATATTGGTGTAGTAAGTATAGCTTGTAGATCACACGCCATTCTTGTCAGTGTTTCTACCCTACCCTCTATCATTTCTATCCATCCACTCATCTGATTCGATAAATCTTGATTATCAATTCGAAGTTCCCTAACTTCTTCTAATATTCCCCTTCGATTGGTATTCGGAAGTAGAGGTTGAATATTTTCTGAGATTGCAGTAACGCGACCTTCGAGGTGGAAAACTTTAGCAAGAAGGGTGAATACAGTGTTGCGCATAGGTTCACCGGTGAGTACATCATTTTCTCCAATGTTAGGAGGTAAGTTTAGTTCGCGGTAGGGCTCGTCTTCTTCATTTCTCCATCAAGTGAGTAAGTCTCGGACCCACCCCCATCTCCTCCAGAAAGAAAAATAACTAAATGGTTGAGGCACTTCTGGTTCATTGACTTCGGAGTCTGCTTCAATATACATCTCGAAATCGCTTCCGGAACTAATGGAATCCAAGCTAGGTGTAGGATCCATCTCTCACGATCAGTTAAAGGGTTTTGATATGAAATGATTTTTTTCGAATATCGAATGATATTCTAATTATATATAGAATATCTATACATACTTCCAAAGATCCCTTGAATTACGGAGAAAATTAAGGAAACGTGTCAGATAAAGTCTACAGTAAGAGATACGCTAAGATATGAATTTTTGTCTATACTTATTCATGCAATCATTGCAGTAAGATGTGTCTAGACTAAGAATAATGAGCAGGTAATTTCCTAAGGATGATAAGCAGATGATTTCCGACAAAAATGATAAGCAAAACTTTTGACATGCAGACACGGTCGAAGTCCAGACTCACTAATGCATCTAAACAACTATCAGTTAGACATACTAATGCAAGACCTGGTTCGCTAAGACCACCGCTCTGATACCAACTGTAGTAACCCGTCCTAATCCATCCGGACAACGTCTATATCGATTATAAACGATTTACAACAGTTGATTACATCGCGAGGTACTTGACCTCTATATGATACATTTTACAAACATTGCATTCATTTTTGAAAAGATAATCTTTCATTACATCAAAAGTTGACGGCAGGTATACCATTTCATAATATATCTAACTATAATTGACTTAATAATAATCTTGATGAACGCAACGACTCGAATGCAACGTCTTTTAAAACATGTCATGAATGACTCCAAGTAATATCTCTAAGATGAGCAAATGCACAGTGGAAGATTTCTTTCATACCTGAGAATAAACATGCTTTCAAGTGTCAACTAAAAGGTTGGTGAGTTCATTAGTTTAACATAAATAATCATTTCCATCATTTTAATAGACCACAAGATTTTCATTTCTCATAAATAAACGTCCCATGCATAGAGACAAAAATATCATTCATATAGATTGAACACCTGGTAATCGACATTAACAATATTCATATAAGAATATCCCCATCATTCCGGGATCCTCCTTCGGACATGATATAAATTTCGAAGTACTAAAGCATCCGGTACTTTGGATGGGGTTTGTTAGGCCCAATAGATCTATCTTTAGGATTCTCGTCAATTAGGGTGTCTGTTCCCTAATTCTTAGATTACCAGACTTAATAAAGGGGCATATTTGATTTCGATCATTCAACCATATAATGTAGTTTCGATTACTTGTGTCTATTTCGTAAAACAGTTATAAAAGCAGCGCATGTATTCTCAGTTCCAAAAATATATATTGTAAAAGCATTTAAAAAGGACTAAATGAAACTCACGCATATAAATTTTGTAAAACAGTTAATAAAGCATTTGCATGTATTCTCAGCCCAAAATGTAAAGAGTAAAAGGGATCAAATGAAACTCACGCATATAAATATTGTAAAACAGTTAATAAAGCACTTGCATGTATTCTCAGCCCAAAAACGTAAAGAGTAAAAAGGGAGCAAATGAAACTCAAGCATATAAATATTGTAAAACAGTTAATAAAGTATTTGCATGTATTCTCAGCCCAAAAATGTAAAGAGTAAAAGGGATCAAATGAAACTCACCATACTGTATTTTATAGTAAAAATACATATGACGACATTGAACAAGTGTAGGGTTGGCCTCGGATTCACGAACCTATATCATTTGTATATCTATTAAAGCATATAAGATATATTAAAGTTTATATATAAAGTTATATTAAAATATATTTATATCTTATATGTAATTTAATCAATAATAAATAATAATATTTTATTTTGAAAACAAAATAGTTTGTAAGCTTAACATAGATATTATATATGTGTTAGATACATTTTTCGTAAGTAAGATATGTTGTAATAATAGTAATGATAATAATAATAGTAATAAATAATAATAATAATAATAATAATAATAATAATAATAATAATAATAATAATAATAATAATAATAATAATAATAATAATAATAATAATAATAATAATAATTTACTAAATGATATTTATAAAAATAATATTTTTTAACAATAATGTTAAGAACAATAATATCAATGATATTAATAATAATAATAATAATAATAATAATAATAATAATAATAATAATAATAATAATAATAATAATAATAATAATAATAATAATTGTGATAATAGTATTAACAATAATAATAATAATTGTGATAATAGTATTAACAATAATAGAGTTCTACCTTAAAAGCTCCAAAAATAAATAAACTGTCTTTGCCAGGACTCGAACCGGCAACCTCCCGCACAACTCCTAACACTCTAAACCCCTCATCAAATTCTGTTTTTCTAATATATTATGAAACCCATTTAATTCAAATCTTCATTATCATCATGGATTTCCATCTCCATCATGTTACATCATCTTATCATCATCGATAAGCACCATCATCATGTACGACATCATCACTATATCATTTCGATCATCATCTTTATTATACTCGTTCATCATCGGTCTTTAAAATCATACCATCATCATCAATCATCGTGTATAAGTTCATCATATTTATCATTATTTATGTACATCTTCACTCATTATCAAACTATCAAAAAAAAAATATATATATATATGTTCGGTCCCCTTAATGTTCCATTATGGTCGGCCCCCTCTCACCCACTATGTATCCTCTATATTTTAATATATACAATAATAGGATCAAAGTGATAATAGCTGTATATGTCGACTAAACAACAACATGATTTAACTTTATGCTCGATAGTGGATGGTGGGCTATTCTCAGAGTGATTTTTATGATCGGTTTAAATGGAGACAGAATAGATACGACAGAAAGTAGAAGCAACAACAACTGCAAATTTTAAGTTGAAGTAGAAACCGTACGTACAGTAGTAGTAACAGCTACAGAATAACCATTACATGGTTATTGGTTTATTTTGACAGCAAACAGAAAGACGTATAGTAACAGTAGCAGTTAGAGTGTGGACTGTTGTGGTGGTTCAATCGATGGTGTTTGTTAAACGGGAACCAATACAGACCGTAACAGTAGTAGAATTTTCTATATATTTGGTACTATTTTGAGAGGTTTTCGATGGTGTATTGTAGTCGTTGAAAGGTGGTGTGGTGTGGGTGCCGGAGGTGAAGTGGGTTTTGTATATATATCACCATATACATATGTACCGTATATATACATATAACCTTGGAGAGAGAGAGAAGAAAGAGATGGTAGTGATGAGAGTGGTGGTCGTGGCAGTGGTGTATGGTGCTAGTGATCAAGGTGATGATCAAATGGGTTTAAGGTGGTGGTAGACGGTGTTAGGGAGTGGTGGCTCTCGGTGGTCTTTAATGGTGGTGCAAGGTAAAGATGGTGAATGCCAAAAGTGTGATGAAGGTGTTGTTTGTAGTGATTATTTAATTGAGATTGATCCCTAAATCAAAGATGGTCGACAATATATCTAAGGCAGGAGGAAAAAATGCGAGAGAAAACAAAATACATAGGTCAGAAAGAAGAAAAAAATATTTGACAGATAGAGATGGGAAACCAACTTCGTACGATTAATATCTCATGTAATATATTTAATATTACTAATAAACATAAATATATAAATAATAATCTTGTTAATATTATTAATAATAATAAATAGTAATATTAATAATATAAATAATAATGATAATAACAATTATGAATAATATTGTTAATAATGTTAATGTCAATGATAATAATTTCAAATAAAATTGCTAATTGTTAGTAATCTTCTTAATAATAATAATAACTAATAATAATTAATTTTATAACTTAAGTTGAAATTTTAATCCGTTTTATAATAATATTTATATTTAAAAATCTTTATTTTGATAATCATAATCTAAAAATTATTATAATTTTTAATATTTATAACTTTTATATAAATATTCCAATATATAAATAATAATAATTATTACCTAAATCATGTATATATCTGTACATAGATTTATTTTTAATAACAACTTTCTTGTCTTGTATTATATTTTACATGTTTAATTCTGATGATTAAATTTGTATTTATTATTTCTCATTATTATATCTATACCTATTTATGTTTATATATATATATATATATATATATATATATATATATATATATATATATATATATATATATGTATATATATATATATATATATATATATATATATATATATATATATACATACATTTATACATAACTAATTACACACAATTATTCGTGAATCGTAGGGAATCGTCAAAGGGTAATTTACATATATGAAAACAATTCAAAAATTTTGAGACTCAACATTACAGACTTTGCTTATCGTGTCGAAATCATGTAAAGATTAAGTTTAAATTTGGTCGGAAATTCCCGGGTCTTCGCAACTTTCGATTGGGATGCTCATAATTGGGCTGCTCATAATAGGGCTTGGCCTCATCTTTTTCTCTATCAATACAACCTCGATAAAATAGGCTTGTACTCAAGCCGATAGTCTGGATATTGGTTCTGCTTATTGAAAGAGTTTTTCCAAGAACTAGATTGCCATGGAATTAGCCATTGACGAACTTGCTTATCTTTTTAGATTGTAGCTACCATAGAATCAGATTGCCATGTAATAAGCTAAATTCGAACTTGTTGCTCATCATGTAGGATGGTATGATTTGTGTTGCTATTTCCCATAGTGGGATCAAATGAATCAGTTTTCACAACACAATTGAACAGACCAAGTTCTGAAGGCTTATAATGCTCATTAAATGAGATATGATTAGCATCTTCAAAATGAATTCTTAAAGAACATATTGACTTTACTTCAAAACCTAAACCTGCACTTGTTTTTTTGGGATAAAATTGTGGGATGAATCTCTACCAATAAGGATCAATACTGGTAATCAGTTTCATTCTCCCATCAATTTAATCATTTTCAAGTTTAATGTAGAATCAGATGACATACCACAAAATTCTATAGCATCACATTGACCTTCTATTGTGAAATCAGTAGGTATAAAGTTTTGTGGTGTTGAGTCTTTACAAACTGGAGTTAATTGATCATCGCCACCTAAAAGCAACAATCGTAAATAGTCGGTCGTGCATTTGTATTGAGGTGTATAATAACCCAGTACGAAAATTGTCCTCCCGCTCTTGTTTCGTAAGGAGTTTGGTGGTAGAGTTAATCGACGGTACATCGATAGTTAAAGGAGATGGTTGTGTTTGGGCTAAAGGTGCATTATAAATGGGTTTTGTTATTGGGTTATAGTACTTGGGTCTGTCACTGTTGGAGTAGAGTTTCGAAGTAAGTGCAAAAGATTGGTTGGAGCAAGGAATGGTGGGCTTAATTTTGGGCCAATAAATTGTGTTAACAGATTTGGTGGGTAAAATGTCTGGTGCATATTCCTAATCTAATAAATTAGGGTTACCTTTAGCAGAACTTAGATAATAAGCATGTGATCCTACAATGGCCTTTCTTCTGGAAATTGGTTATCCTCTACTGGTTGCTATCACGACATGGCGTGTGAGATCCATCGCTCGATCGCAATATAACTAATTCAATGATCTTAACCAGTCTCTAATCTCTCTTTGTAATCCACTTATAAAAATTTTAATTGCTTGATCTGCTGGTTAGAAATTAAGGCAAATAAGGATTAGAATTTTTCAATATATTGCTCAATATCTCCTTCATCATACAAAGATCCCAAAGCCTCAAGTGCATATGTGGTGCCTAAGTTCGATCCAAACAGCTTATCCATCATTGTCTCGATGGTTTTTGGCAATTCAGTATTTCATTTATGGAAACAGTGAGATCTCTAACCTGAGTGATAACAACTCCAGTTTTTCATCATGAGCATCAATTTGAGCTTCTAATTGAGTGGTAACAGAAGGTTTATCTTGATTCACCATTGATGGAGATGAAGAGGATAAGAGGCAATGGAACCAATTGATAGAAATCACAACATAATCACAACAGATTATGAAATAAAGCTAGTAAATTGTGAAGAACAAGTTAATAATGAAATATAATATGAAGAACATAGGATGATAAATGGATGAAGTGTTTATTAAGTGAGGAAGAAATACAAGATAAAAATATCAGAAAGATCACAAGATCTTCTGCCTAAAATCAAAAAGATCACTAAGATCTTCTGCCCAAGCTCTAAGAGCTGATTACTAAACTCATACTCAATTCTCGATGCCTTTCTAATTCACAACCACCAATATATAAAGAAGTTAATAACGAAATCCTAGGTAACTTTCAATTGGGCTGCTCATAATTGGGCTCGGCCTTGTTGGGACACATGCCCCTTAACACAAAATCAAACTCACCAAATTATTTATATTAAATGACAGAATGTAAAAGTGACGTTTGAAATAAATGTGAAGAAAAACAATAGGCTACATTTTGATTACTTCATTTGAAAGAGTTACAATACCTGAACTACTTATATAGGGAGTACTAAAAATAAATTGCTAAAATAACTACCCATGATCTCCATGCATCAACCCGAGTACGTATCCACTCTACACATGATCCCTTGAAATCGGTCAAGCCACGTAACCTAGCTAATTAATAATAAATAAAACTATTGCAAACATTTAACATAAGTTCTAACTAAATAATTAATCCAACAATAAGGCATCCACATTTTCTTAACATGTAACAATTAACAAAACCAATTAAATCCAACAATCACCACCTTAATTGGTTTGTTCATGCTACTCATTTCTCCACACTTGTAACATCTACCATGACTCTCCAGGACATGCTCAACACCATCTCGACTCACCGGACTCCCGGCCTCATCCTCGGCCACATCCACAGTCATCTCGGTTTGAACTGTTCAACACCATCTCGGCTCACCCGGACTACCGACCTCTTCCCCAGTCTCGTCCACAGCCATCTCGGTTTGAACCTCCATAGCCACAATGTATACAACCATGTGTCTTCCCTTTTCACAAACTTGTTCCAAGATCCTTTTACACCACCCAAGAAAACAAGCCGAACACGCTATCACGTTTTCTTGATCTCCATTGATTAGTCTCTTTTCACGAACAAATTTACCTCACTCTTTTGACTACAACCTTTGATAGCTTCAACTTTTTCGAATCAATCTGCTTAAAGAAATTCTTCCACCACCCAAGAAAACAAACTCTGGCCACGGGCTCCAACAAATTCTTGTCCCCGATTTAATTTCTTCTCATGAAACTCTTACACTACCCAAGAAAACAAACCCACCTGGTTCTCACGATTTCTTGCCCCCGGTTCAGTTTCATCACACGAACAACATGACCCTAGTAGAAGTCGCACCTTAGCTCTGATACCAATTGTTGGGACACAGGCCCCTCAACACAAAATCAAACTCACCAAATTATTTAAGTGAAATGACAGAATGTAAAAGTGACGTTTGAAATAAATGTGAAGAAAAATAATAGGCTACATTTTGATTACTTCAATTTAAAAAATTACAATATTACAATACCTGAACTACTTATATAGGGAGTACTAAAAATAAATTGTTAAAATAACTACCCATGATCTCCATGCATCAACCCGAGTACATATCCACTCTACACATGATCCCTTGAAATCGGTTAAGCCACGTAACCTAGCTAATTAATAATAAATAAAACTATTACAAACATTTAACATAAGTTCTAACTAAATAATTAATCCAACAATAAGCCGTCCACATTTTCTTAACGTGTAACAACTAACAAAACCAATTAAATCCAACATGCCTCATATTGTTCTCTATCAAGAACAAGGTTTGCTGAAAGTTCAATTCTCATCATTGACTCAATAAGGAAAGAGGACATGGAAGAGGAAAAGAAATGCAATAGGTACCCACTCGAAGTGCTACTCAAACACAACCCAGAAACATATAAGGTAAAGTTATATATTAATACATATTCGATAATCACTAAGTTACTAATATTACTGCTTACGACAATATGCATTGTTTACTTGCCCAGGGATGATCACTGAAATAATGACAACAAAAGATTGGTACTACGGTATATGCACCCAATGCAACAAAAAAAAGTCCTACCTGCTAGAGACAATATGGGTTGCACAACCCATGGAGACCAACACAATACCAGAAAGTGGTAACCTACATGTGTTCCTTACTGGATTTTAAACCTTTTTATGTCTGTTGATACACATGTCAATGAAATATTAATATTACTTACCTAATGAATAATATACTTTTCATTTCTCCTTAGCTGATGCATTAGCGGTTTTTAAATATCGGGACACGTATACAAGGTTTTGACATATCATATCGACGCATCTATATATATTATTTGGAATAACCATAGACACTCTATATGCTGTAATGATCGAGTTCGCTATACAGGGTTGAGGTTGATTCTACAATAATATATATACTTTGAGTTGTGATCGAGTCATGAGATATGTACACGGGTCACGATACGTATTAATTAATTCGAATATTATATATGAATTATTGAATTGCTAATTGTGGACTAATAACTGTGGACTACCAACATTGGAAAATTAAAATGAATTAAAATATTGATTATAACATATGAAACTAAACAATTCTTCAAGGTTGCCACTTGATTTCATCCTAAACCTCATTTGTATCTCGATGATTACAATCTGTGTTAAAACCTTTCATGATTCTTGAAAATACCTCAATCGAAAGGATGAACCAATCGTACTTCATCTACGGAAGAAAAGATTGATACATATAGTTATGCACCTGAAAACACGAACCTGAGTAAACGTTTAACCCGTATATGTGTTAATTCCTTTAGTGTTATTATTACCCAAAATAACTTGGTAATTCCTTTCAAAATAGCCAATTTTGTCACAGCTCCGGCAAGTTAACTTCGACTTTTCGTTCGAAACAACCATATTATAACCTTTGTATATATTTGTGCTCTTTTATTGTTACCGGGGAACCTTTTATATTCCACCATATTACCATCAGCGTTTAATCATCTAAAAACACAATTCTCTTAAAACCACCTCGGAATGATAACCGACGATTCAGATATGGCTGCATTAAATGCAGATCAAACAATAAAACTGTAGATGGCTTAAATGGCCAAGAGTTTGATAATAAAGAATGGAGTGTTGGGAACGCTCGATAGAAAATTTGGTACTGAAACACGGATTGAGCTAAGCATGAAGGAGACCAAGGATAAATACAAGGATAAACCCTATATTCAAAGAATCCAGGTAATTCTAGATCTGATGAAATCTTTAGAGAATATCTTGCTCCGAAGTCATGTTAAAATCTTGCGGAAAATTTTTCTTCATCAACCTTTGAACTTAGAAATTCCAAAATATCATCACAAATATCTTTGATATTTCTGAGGATATTTTCATAAATATTCTTGTCCGAAATTATCAACCTTTTCGTGTTTTCTGTATTTCATTATATTGGAAATTTCTGTAAAATCTAAGTATAAATTATGAATGAATTGTGGAGAAGTGTTGGGAATTGAAGCATGAGATAGTATAATATAATGGCGCTTGGCCAACGTGATTATATTACAGTAAGTCATGCTGAGTTTCTAATGGGACATGATGATTCACAGATCTTAACGTCATCATGTGCCATGTTACATAACTCTTTCATTCTACTTAACTTCTGAACATATCAAGAAAATATATTCTTGATAGTTCTATTCTCAGTGATTCTGGTAATTTGACAAATCAAATCGTGCTATTACGTTCTTTCTTGATTAGAACATTAAGTTCATTCGATACTCCATACTTACGAATTCTGGACCGTTACTCGTTTTACTAGAGGTCGAGAAGAGAAGATAAAGGCAAAGAGCTCCGAAACATAAGGGAAGATATAAAACCCGACAACAACACAGAAATCACAAACCGTGTACATTAATACGAATAGAAATATAAAGACATGGGAGTATGATAAACACAATAACCCCAAGGTAATAGTAGAAGTGAATAGATTCTTCCGACGGTAAATGGAAAAGAAGAATGACAGATACGATAGTTAGGAAAATATCAAGAATCAGAACTGGATGGAGCATTTCCACAATATTTTGGAAGTAGGAATAGAGGAAGAAAGTATAGGAACGGTGAAAATAATGGAACGGAAGAGTTTAATTTATCATGGAAATATCAGACATAGCAATCGAGGCAGATCATCGCATTTAATTGAAGAGATCTTAATCTCCTTATTCACCGAAGAATCAGATCTCACTCAGATTTCAAAGATTTCTTTAAATCCCTTGAATTCCGGAATTTAACCATGACTGGTCAAAAGTTATGATGAAACTTGTCTCTCTCGTTTCACTATTTTGTGATAACTTCACTCGTACTCTTCATATAATCGAGTTGTATTATCCATATCATTCAATGACGATAAAACTCTATTTATAAACTTATATTCGTCATGAAAACATTTTTATTATTAGCCATGACCACCTCACTCAAATTTCGGGACGAAATTTCTTTACCGGGAAGGTACTGTGACGACCCGGAAATTTCCGATCAAATTTAAACTTAATCTTTATATGATTTCGACACGATAAGCAAAGTCTATAATGTTGAAGTCTCAAAAACTTTGAACTATGATCGTGTATACATTTGACCTTTGACTACTCTCGACGATTCACGAACAATTGTTTGCAAATAAATATGTATATATAAATGTAAGTATATGTATATTAACTTGAAATTATAAAATATAATTTAAGCATTTTGATAATGTTAAAAACGAACATATAATTCATAGCATTATTCCTCAAGAAAGACAAGCTTTTAGTTGCAATTGTTCTATTTACAAGTGATATTCGTTTAAATAATAAAAGGTGAAGACAAAAGACAGATTCGACGAATTGAAGACGCAAACGACCAAAAAGCTCTAAAGTACAAAAGACAATCAAAGAGGTTCCAATTATTGATAAGAAACGTCTCGAAATTACAAGAGTACAAGATTCAAAATGCAAAGTGCAAAATATAAAATTGTACGCAAGGACGTTCGAAAATCCGGAACCGGGACCAGAGTCAACTCTCAACGCTCGACGCAACCGACTAAAAATTACAAGTTAACTATGTATATAAATATAATATAATATAATATAATATATAATTAATTATATTAATTATATATATATTATATTTATAAATAAAAACCGTCGGCAGAGAAAGACTCCAAAGTTGTGAGCTGTAATTTCAATCTCCGCGACTCGCGGAGTTTGAAGGCAAAAATACCGCGAGTCGCGGAGCCCCAATTTCAGAAAATCCCTATAAAGCTCGCGCATTCTATCGTAATCATCATCTTTTTCTTCTTCTCCTCATACGTAAAATATATATATATATATATTTATAATTTATATTTTAATTTTAATTATAATTCTAATAATAAGGGTATGTTAGCGAATGTTGTAAGGGTGTAAGTCGAAATTCTGTCCGTGTAACGCTACGCTATTTTTAATCATTGTAAGTTATGTTCAACCTTTTTACATTAATGTCTCGTAGCTAAGTTATTATTATGCTTATTTAAAATGAAGTAATCATGATGTTGGGCTAATTACTAAAATTGGGTAATTGGGCTTTGTACCATAATTGGGGTTTGGACAAAAGAACGACACTTGTGGAAATTAGACTATGGGCTATTAATGGGCTTTATATTTGTTTAACTAAATGATAGTTTGTTAATGTTAATATAAAGATTTACAATTGGGCGTCCCTATAAATTACCATATACACTCAATCGGACACGATGGGCGGGGTATTTATATGTACGAATAATCGTTCATTTAATCGGACACGGGAATGGATTAATAGCCACTAGAATAATTAAAACGGGGGTGAAATTATGTACAAAGGACACTTGGTATAATTGATAACAAAATATTAAAACCTTGGGTTACACTCAGTCGACATCCTGGTGTAATTATTAAACAAAGTATTAAAATCTTGTTACAGTTTAAATCCCCAATTAGTTGGAATATTTAACTTCGGGTATAAGGATAATTTGACGAGGACACTCGCACTTTATATTTATGACTGATGGACTGTTATGGACAAAAACCAGACGGACATATTAAATAATCCAGGACAAAGGACAATTAACCCATGGGCATAAAACTAAAATCAACACGTCAAACATCATGATTACGGAAGTTTAAATAAGCATAATTCTTTTATTTCATATTTAATTTCCTTTATTTTATATTTAATTGCACTTCTAATTATCGCATTTTTATTTATTGTTATTGTATTTAATTGCACTTTTAATTATCGTACTTTTTAATTATCGCAAGTTTATTTTATCGCACTTTTATTATTCGCAATTTCATTATCGTTATTTACTTTATGCTTTAATTTAAGTCTTGTATTTATTTTTAATATTTTACATTTGGTTTTAACTGCGACAAAAGTTTTAAAATCGACAAACTGGTCATTAAACGGTAAAACCCCCCCTTTATAATAATAATATTACTTATATATATATTTGTATTTTTATAAAAGTAAACTAATATAGCGTTGAGCTTTGTTTAAAAAAAAAAGATTCCCTGTGGAACGAACCGGACTTACTAAAAACTACACTACTGTACGATTAGGTACACTGCCTATAAGTGTTGTAGCAAGGTTTAAATATATCCGTTCTCTAAATAAATAAATATCTTGTGTAAAATTGTATCGTATTTAATAGTATTTCCTGCTAAAATTTAATAACTATTTTATATACCCCTCGCGAAATATAAAGTAATTTTTGGCGCCGCTGCCGGGGACTCTCTTAAAAGCCGGAAGCGCAACGCTACAAAAAAAAAATATAAGTATTTTTAAGATTTTGTTAAATATTTAAGTTTTATAAAGTTTCTTTATTTTTATATAAGTTTTATTTAAGTATTTTGTTTTTATTTAAAAACATATAAACAAAAAAAAAAATATATATATATATATATAAATCTAGTTTTAAGATTTTTTAAATTATAAAGTAATTCTATTTATTTAAGTTTTTAGATATAAGTTTTTATTATATAAATACTTTTATTAAATCAGAAAATTAAAAACAGAAATTAAAAATAAAAAAAAAGAAGAAAAACGCGTAAATTAAAACTGATCCAGAGTTGAAAACTGGAACCCCGCGACTCGCGGGGTTTGCAGCTTTGAGAACCGCGACTCGCGGAGTTTCTCTGACGCCACCGACAGAACCCTAACTCTGCATTAATTACGGAGTATTTATTAATTATTATTATTATAAACCCTAATTATCTATTATTATTATAATTAAGTTTTATTTTAAAGTTTCTTTTTATTTAATTTGTTTTATTTAGTTTAATTAGTTTAATTAAATTGTAAAATTAGTAGTTTTAATAAATAAATAATATAAAAATAATATTTTTATAAAAATTGTACTTTTTACAACTTGTTGTATATTTTTATATTTTGTCCCTTTTCAATCGTTTAACGTAATATTTGTATTTTTAGCTCATATTTAGTTTTAAACTTAGATTTTGCCATAGTTATTTTTACTCCTAGATTTTTAGTCTTTGCCGTAGAATTCCTTAAGTGCTTTTTCTTTAGACTAAGATTTAGGTACTTTAGAATTTTGCGACGCCTTTTTAAGTTTTAGTTTCTTTTTAAGTTATTTCCATTTGGGATTTAGTTTTTCCTGTAAGCTTTAATATTTTTAGACGACTTTTACCTATGTATCAATTATCATTACAATTAGTAATCTCAATTTGCGATTATAATTTTAAGTTAATTGTAGTAATAAGGTTAGGTTAGTCAAAGTACTTTTAAGTTTTATAAGTTTCTTTAATTTTTCCGTCACCTTTTATTTTTCAACCATTTTTCTTTTTCAACCTTTTTCCGACGAACTCTTTTTCTTTCTTATTTCTCGCTTTTCTAGTTTTAGGACATAGATTTTTATTCTACTTCTTATCTAAATTTCTTAAAATTATGAAAATTTATTTTAAGTGGTTAAATTGATAGACATCAAAATTTTCTGGTTCGTAGTAATAGTTGGATTTGTACGTGGACCGGGTTATTGGAGCCAAACAGTCCTCAATTATATTGAGACCAAACGAATCCTGCCCCTCTGCTGCATCTTTTGGCTATTCAAAACGTGGGCAAAATCAGAAAAGTCTATTGATTGGATAACTTATTATAATTTTTCTTTCCTTTTAAAAACTAATAGGATATTCAGTGAATGCACCGAGCAAAACGTTCACCACCTTTTGTACGTTCACCACCTGTAACTAGATCAAGACATTTAGCAAATATAACCGCCGTTGATTTCTCTTTAGAATCATCAACCAGTCAACCAAGTACTTCAGTTCAAATTTCCGATAATCCATTTTTTAAACCCGACCTCACAATTGAGAATCCGGAGAATATTCAGGAACGGTTCGTAGATCCTGAACCACTAAACTTTCCTCCGGAACCACCAATCATTCAAACAGAGATTGTTGAGGAACGAACCATTAAATCAGAATCCTCTAGTGATTCCGATTCAACAAATTCAATTATGGAGAATCTGGAACCTTTAAGTATGGAAGACCGAATGAGAGCTAAACGCACTGGCCAAGGTCACGCAATTACTCATCCAGACATTAATGCGCCAGATTATGAAATCAAAGGACAAATTCTACACATGGTGACTAATCAATGCCAATTTAGTGGTGCGCCGAAGGAAGATCCAAATGAACATTTACGTACCTTTAATAGGATCTGCACACTATTTAAAATCCGAGAAGTGGAGGATGAACAGATATATCTCATGTTATTTCCCTGGACTTTAAAGGGAGAAGTCAAAGATTGGTTGGAATCGTTACCTGAAGGGGCGATTGATACATGGGATGTTTTAGTTGACAAATTTCTTAAACAATTCTTTCCTGCATCTAAAGCAGTAAGACTTCAAGCAGAAATTGTTACGTTTACACAGAAACCGAATGAATCTCTATATGAGGCATGGACAAGATATGGAAAGTTGTTAAGAGGATGTCCGCAACATGGTTTAGACACCTGTCAAATAGTACAAATATTCTACCAAGGATGCGACATCACTACAAGAAAAGACATAGATATAGCAGCTGGTGGTTCTATTATGAAGAAAACCGAAACTGATGCTTACAAAATTATTGATAACACTGCTTCCCACTCACATGAGTGGCACCAAGAAAAAGATATCGTTAGATCATCTAAAGCAGCTAGAGCCGATTCTAGCCATGACTTAGATTCCATTTCCGCAAAGATAGATGCTGTGGAGAGACGAATGGAAAAGATGACTAAAGATATTCACTCAATACGAATTAGTTGTGAGCAGTGTGGAGGACCACATTTGACAAAAGATTGTCTCAGTATTGAATTAACAATGGAACAAAGAGAGAATATTTCATACATAAACCAAAGGCCTGGAAATAATTATCAGAATAATTATCAACCGCCAAGACCGATTTACAATCAAAACCAGAGTTATAACCGAAATATTCCATACAACAACCAACAAGGTCCTAGCAATCAACAAGTATCCAATAATACTTACAATCAGCAAAGACCTAATTTTCAAAACAAACCACCACAACAAACCGATGATAAAAAGCCGAATTTAGAAGATATGATGACGAAGCTAGTTGAAACTCAAACGCAGTTTTTCACATCTCAGAAACAAACTAATGAACAAAATGCTCAACCATTTAGAAATCAACAAGCTTCTATTCAAAATCTAGAACAAGAAGTAAGTAACCTAGCAAGGTTAATAGGTGAAAGAAAACCGGGAAGTCTACCTAGTGATACAAATGCTAACCCCCGGAATGAAACAGCTAAAGCTATTACCACAAGAAGTGGTACAACACTTAAACCACCGGAAATACCTGTAACTTCTGATGAAACTATTCCTACTCCACAAGAACCACAACCTGATCAAGATAAGGAAAAAGAACCGGTAGTTGAAAAGGTTAATGAAGATAACACAGTTAAGGCTAAACCTTATGTTAAACCATACCAACCACCACTTCCTTACCCGAGTAAAATGAAGAAAGAGAAACTTGAAGTCGAGCAATCCAAATACTTGGATATGTTTAAACAGATAAATGTAAATCTTCCTTTCATTGATGTGATTTCAGGAATGCCTAGATATGCTAAATTCTTGAAAGATCTAATCTCAAATAGAAAGAAAATGGAAGAACTCTCGGCTGTTACTATGAATGCTAATTGTTCAGCAGTGCTGTTGAATAAGATACCAGAAAAACTATCTGATCCAGGAAGTTTCATAATTCCATGTTTTCTGGGTAGTCTTAGTTCAATAGAAGCATTGGCAGACTTAGGTGCTAGTATAAATTTAATGCCGTATTCACTATACACTAAACTAGACCTTGGAGAATTGAAACCAACAAGAATAAGCATACAACTAGCCGATAGATCAATAAAATATCCTAGAGGGATAATGGAGAACATGCTAGTTAAAGTTGGTACTTTAGTATTTCCAGTAGATTTTGTTGTTTTGGACATGGAAGAAGATTCTCAAGTTCCTCTCATATTAGGAAGACCATTCTTAAACACGGCTAAAGCAATGATAGACGTGTTCGGTAAGAAACTAACCCTAAGTATAGAGGATGAGAGTGTTACCTTTTCAGTTGATAGAGCAATGCAACAACCACAATCTGCAGATGATACATGTTATTATATTCAAACTATAGATGCACATACAGAATTATTAGAAGAATTTCCAGAATTACAAGGAACATGAGAATGTTCTTTAGGAGAAGGTAATGAACCAATTGATGAAGCTGAAATGTTAGCTACACTTATAGCTAATGGATATGAACCAAAAACAGAAGAAATTCAAATGCTAAAAGAAGAAGACAGATATCGATACAAATCATCGATAGAAGAACCTCCGAAATTAGAGTTAAAGCCACTTCCAAACCATTTGGAATACGCTTATTTACATGGTGAATCTGAATTACCTGTAATAATATCGTCTTCTCTTACTGAAAATGAGAAATCACAACTCATTTCTGTGTTGAAAGCTCATAAACCAGCCATTGCATGGAAGATTCATGATATTAAAGGAATAAGTCCTTCGTATTGTCATAACCCGTCCTTAACCATAAGAACGTGTTAGATAACGTATGATTTCATTGCGAGGTATTGACCTCTATATGCGACATTTTTAAAAGAGAAACTGCATATATTATACATTACAAACCATAACCATTATTTTTGTTACAAACTTTAGACAATAAAAAGATGATTATCGTTTAGCGATAATCTTCGACTTACAAACTTTACATATAATGATAACAACACGATTTCGAGCATATTTTACAACACAAATCCTTGGGTATGCAGTTTTATTTTTGACACAAATATGCGTACGCAAGATCCTGCTCAAATTCAACATAATGCAGCGGAAGCTTTAGTAATCACCTGAGAATAGACATGTTTTAAAAGGTCAACATAAAGTTGGTGAGATATAGGTTTAATGCCGGCAGCAATATATATATATAGACCACAAGATTTCGTATATAAACAGTTTAATAAAAATATTCTAAGTGGTTGAGCACTTGGTAACCATACTTAACATTTAATCACGTCGCATATTCCCTTTATTATGAAATCTTACTACACCGTACCAAGTGTAGTCACGGAACGAAGTACTGTGCAACCGTTGAATACTGGTCGTCCAGTCCGGTTGGGGTTGTCAGGCCCGATAGATCTATCAACAGGATTCGCGTTTACAATACCGCTGTAAATAACAGTTACCAAGCTACAGGGAAGTATGCCAGTGGTACAACTCAACGTAGAATATATTTTTCAGTTACTTGTGTCCATAACGTAAAACATAAAATACATGTATTCTCATCCCGAAATATTTAGAGTTTAAAAGTGGGACTATATACTCACTTTCGTCTTGAAGATATATATATAATTTGACTTGGTCTCCGGTTGATATCACGAACCTATCCATATATAATATATCAATACCTTTTCTTTTTAAACAAACGTCACATATATATACTTGTTATACTTTTAATACTTTGAATAATTCCTTAGTCCGTAGTTAGCAGTTCGTTGTTAGTAATTCAATTTTAATGGTTCATTTTTAGATGTTTAATATACCCGCAATGAAATAAATAAAACCCCCAACGAAATAAATAAAACCCCATCGTATATGTATTGGTCGAGATTAATCTTGACCCATGGTACCGGTGTTGTCAAATGACGTGTTGCGTACATAAAGTACCGATGTTGTCAAATGACGTGTTGCGTACAATCATGGGATCTTATGATTAATCTTCTCGTGTTGTTTACGGGTGATCCTGAACCATATAAAATTGAATTATAAGTACATATATATAAAATATCATGTTAACTTAAAAAGATGTGATTTATTTAATTTTTTCCCAATTATTTTCGTGGCTAAACTAGTCTTGGATATCCGATTTTGTTTCGGTCATAGTTTCTTCGTTACAACTCCGTTTTCGTTGATTCAACTTGCCATCTCCTTGGATCGAGTCCCTCTTTAAGACTATGAACTGTAAATACCTTAGTTTGTATTCAAAATCACACGGCATAGGTCAAACTTTAGTGAAACTTATGAAGTTAATCATTTTCCATCATGTAAACAACCTCAAATGATTATTTTTCTAAAAATACTTATACTTTGAGTTAAATCATGAAATTTTTATGTGTTATCATATTCATAGTAAAAATCATTTTTCCAGAAAATAAACCTCCAATTCAAAGTTTAAGATGGTTTTTAATTATCCAACCCAAAACAGCCCCCGGTTGCACTCCGACGTCGTAAATTCAGTTTTTAAGGTGTTCTTTGAAAAACCAAGTTATACCTTGTTAAGTTAGCATATAATTAAGATATGTTACAGGTCTTGAAGTATTTTAAAAGTTAAGTTAGAAGGATCTATTTAGTTTGCGAACAAGTTTGAAATCATTCAAACTATGTTCTAGTTTATAAACTCTTATATATATAGCTTTAAATATATGAATTGAAAAAGAGTTGAAGTAGAGTTTTTACCTCAAGTTTAAAATGTAAATTTGCTGGAAAGAAGTAGTAAAATAAAAGTTGAGAGAGTTCTTGCAAGTGTGTGTGAAAATTGGAAGTAAAATTTGGAAAATGAATGTGTAAAAATGAGTTAGAAATGGTGCTTATTTATAGGCTTGAAAATTTGGTTTTTAGTGAAAATATCTAAGATAAGTTAAAATTTATTATGTCATGAATGACATATTATTCCAATAATTGAAGATTTCTATTGGTATATACCAATAGTAAATACTTCTAGAAGCTGTGTATAGTACCCTAGATATACGTATAGGATTATTGAGGAAACGGAACGAGAATTCAAATATAACTATCTTTTGTAAATATACTTATATTGTTTTATGTATAAAAGCCCTTTAAAAATGATTAAATACATTACTTATACGATATATGTATAAACATTATAAATCATCAGTATTTATGTCAAATAACGTTACGTAGGTTATTGTTTTGAAAACTTAAGTTAGTAGTTTCAAAATATACTTATGACTTTTTGTTATTAATACAAAATGAGATATTAAAACATCCTTAGATCATGTTAAATATGTATGTATAATTATCATATATTGTATAGTTCGTGATATCATCGGTCAAACTAGACGGTCAAACGTTGTGTAAAACTCTTTTCAAAAACATAAGTCTCAACAATTTGGATTGCTTATCATGTTGGTAAGGTTTAATTTATGTAAATATTAATCTCATAAGTATAGAACGATCGGAAAAGTGCGGGTCGTTACAGTACCTACCCGTTAAATAAATTTCGTCCCGAAATTTTAAAATTGTACCTATTTTGCGTCATCGGGAAACAAGTGTGGATACTTTTGTTTCATTTGATCCTCTCGTTCCTAAGTAAACTCGGGACCCCTTCGAGCATTCCAACGAACCTTAACGATCGGTATGTTGCTCTGCTTGAGCCGTTTAACTTCACGATCCATGATTTCGATTGGTTCTTCGATGAATTGTAGTTTCTCGTCGACATGGATTTCTTCAAGAGGAATGGTGAGGTCTTCCTTTGCAAGACACTTCTTAAGGTTCGAGACGTGAAAGGTATTATGTACTCCGGCGAGTTGTTGCGGTAACTCGAGTCGATAAGCTACCGGTCCAATGCGTTCGATGATCTTGAACGGGCCTACATATCTTGGGTTCAGTTTACCTCTTTTACCGAAACGTATTACACCTTTCCAAGGTGACACCTTTAGCATAACCATGTCACCGATCTGAAACTCTAATGGTTTCCTTCGGACATCGGCGTAGCTCTTTTGGCGACTACGGGCTGTTTTCAATCTCTCTTTGATTTGTACTATCTTTTCAGTAGTTTCATGTATGATCTCGGGACCAGTTAATTGTCGATCTCCTACTTCATTCCAACAGATAGGAGATCTACACTTCCTTCCATACAATGCTTCGAATGGTGCAGCTTTAATGCTCGCATGATAACTATTATTATACGAAAATTCTGCTAACGGTAGATACTTATCCCATCCGTTTCCAAAATCGATCACACATGCCCTGAGCATGTCTTCAAGAGTCTGAATTGTTCTTTCACTCTGCCCGTCCGTTTGCGGATGATATGCGGTACTCATATCCAAACGAGTTCCTAGTGCCTCCTGTAGTGATTGCCAGAACTTTGAGGTAAATCTACTATCACGATCAGATATAATGGAAATAGGTATTCCATGCCTTGAAACAATTTCCTTTATATATAATCGTAATAATTTCTCCATTCTATCTGTTTCCTTTATAGGCAAGAAATGTGCAGATTTGGTAAGACGATCAACAATTACCCAAATGGTGTCGTATCCCCAGGCAGTCTTTGGTAACTTCGTGATGAAATCCATGGTAATACCATCCCATTTCCATTCTGGGATTTCTGGTTGTTGAAGTAACCCTGATGGTTTCTGGTGTTCTGCCTTGACTTTGGAACAAGTTAAACATTCCCCAACATATGTTGCAACGTCTGTCTTCAAATTAGGCCACCAATAATGCGTCTTAAGATCTTGATACATCTTTCCAACTCCAGGATGTATCGAGTATCTTGTCTTATGTGCCTCGTTCAATATCAACTTCCTTAATCCACCCAACTTCGGTACCCAAATACGATTTGCAAAATATCGAATTCCATCTTCCCGCATAACGAGTTGCTTCTCATACTTCTTCATTATTTCATTTCCTATATTTTCTTTAGTCAGTGCTTCTCGTTGAACTTCTTTGATTTGTGAGTTGAGATTCATGCGAATTTTTATGTTCATCGCTCGTACTCGAATTGGTTCTCGTTCCTTTCTGCTTAATGCGTCAGCCACTACATTCGCTTTCCCGGGATGATAGCGAATCTCACAATCGTAGTCGTTTATCAGCTCGACCCACCTACGTTGCCTCATGTTCAGCTGTTTCTGATCGAAAATATGTTGAAGACTTTTATGATCAGTAAACACAGTGCATCTAACCCCATATAAGTAGTGTCTCCATATCTTTAACGCAAACACGACTGCTCCCAGTTCTAGATCATGCGTCGTATAATTCCGCTCGTGAATCTTCAATTGTCGAGATGCGTATGCAATAACTTTCTTTCGTTGCATAAGAACACAACCAAAACCTTGTCGCGAAGCGTCACAATATATTTCAAAATCATCGTTCCCTTCAGGTAACGATAAAATAGGCGCCGTAGTTAACTTCTTCTTCAGTAATTGAAATGCGTTCTCCTGCTCCGAGGTCCATTCGTATTTCTTCCCTTTTTGCGTTAATGCTGTCAACGGCTTAGCTATTCGGGAAAAATCTTGAATAAACCTTCTATAATAACCAGCTAAACCCAAAAATTGGCGTATCTGCGTTGGTGTCTTAGGAGTCTCCCATTTTTCAATGGCTTCAATTTTTGCTGGATCAACCTGAATTCCTTTGCTACTAACAACGTGGCCAAGAAATTGCACTTCTTTCAACCAGAAAGCACATTTAGAAAATTTAGCATATAGCTGTTCTTTTCTTAACAACTCTAATATCAACCTTACATGCTGCTCATGCTCTTGCTCACTCTTGGAATAGATAAGGATATCATCAATGAAAACGATAACAAACTTATCTAAATATGGACTACAAACTCGATTCATGAGGTCCATGAATACAGCTGGCGCATTCGTCAATCCAAACGGCATAACCAAAAATTCGTAATGACCGTAGCGTGTCCGAAAAGCAGTTTTCGGTATATCTTCTTCTTTGACACGTAATTGATGATAGCCCGATCTTAGGTCAATTTTCGAGTACACACATGATCCTTGGAGTTGATCAAATAAGTCGTCAATTCTCGGTAGTGGATACCGATTTTTGATAGTTAACTTATTTAATTCACGATAATCTATACACATTCGGAAAGATCCGTCTTTCTTCTTGACGAATAAAATTGGAGCTCCCCACGGTGAAGTACTTGGTCGTATGAATCCACGATCCAGTAATTCTTTTAACTGACTCTGAAGTTCTTTTAACTCGGACGGTGCAAGTCTATATGGAGCACGGGCAACCGGTGCAGCTCCTGGTACAAGATCTATTTGAAATTCTACAGATCTAAATGGAGGTAATCCCGGCAACTCTTCTGGAAATACTTCAGGAAAATCTCTTGCCACAGGCACGTCATTGATGCACTTCTCTTTTTCTTTCTTTTCGACTTTATTAACATGTGCTAAGATAGCATAGCACCCTTTCTTCAAGCACTTTTGAGCTTTCAAATAACTAATGAGTTTTAGCTTTGAGTTACCCTTCTCTCCATAAATCATTACTGGCGTTTTATTCTTACGAGGAATGCGAATTGCCTTCTTGGCGCACACAACTTCGGCTCCTATTTTGGACATCCAGTCCATGCCGACTATTACATCAAAACTTCCTAATTCTACGGGTATTAAGTCAATTTTAAATGTTTCTCCGGCTAAATTTATTTTACAATCACGGCAAATTTTATCGGCTTTAATTAGTTTACCATTAGCTAACTCAATCATGTACTTAGCATCTAGAGGTAATGATGAACAATTCAATTTAGCGTGAAAGTCTCTACACACATAACTTCTATCAGCACCAGTATCAAATATAATAGATGCGGATAAGTTATTAATGGTAAACGTACCCGTAACAAGCTCCGGGTCTTCACATGCCTCTCTAGCATTAATAACAAATGCTCTCCCACGTGCAGGTCCGATATTCTTCTCTGGATTCGGGCACTGGCTCTTATAGTGACCTTGTTTTCCACACCCAAAACAAGTAATGGTAGCCAAAGCAGTTCTATTTGCATTGGTGGCAGGAGTCTTGGTACCATTTGTATTTGTAACGAGAGCCCTACAATCTTCAGCAAGATGACCCTTTCGATTACATTTGTTGCATACCACATTACAGTAGCTAGAGTGATGTTTGTGGCATCGGTTGCATAAAGGATTTTGTCCTTTATAACCAAAGCTTAAACCACTACCCGCACCTTGCGTGTTTTCTTGTTTCTTAAAAGATTGTTGTTGGTTACCTCGATCATAATTTCCATTCCACTTTCTTTTGTTACCTGATACCTTCACATCAGTATTGGATACTTTCTTATCCATGATGACCTGATCCATTAGCTCGTTTGCCATGGTTATAGCTTCATGAATTGTCTTAGGTTTCGATGCTGTAACATTTGCCTTGACCTTTTTGGGCAAACCATCTTTGTACATTTCAATCTTCCGTTCTTCGGTTGGAACCAATTCAGGACATAGCAAAACTAATTCCATGAATCGCTGATTGTAGTTGGTGATTTCAGTACCAATAACCTTCAGACTTCGTAACTCATCTTCCAACTTCCTAACCTCGTTCCTTGGACAATATTCGTTGATTAACATTGTTTTGAATTCTTCCCACGGAGTATCATAAGCTACATCTCCTCCTACAGCCTTCACATAATTTTTCCACCACGTGAGTGCACTATCTTGTAAAGTGCACGATGCATACTTGGTCATGTCCTTTTCAACACAACCACTGATTTTAAACACAGTCTCCATCTTTTCTATCCACCGGGTTAAACCGATCGGTCCTTCTGTTCCACTGAATGATGAGGGCTTGCAAGCTTGAAAAGTTTTGTAAGTGCACCCCACACGAGGATTTGGGTTAACTGCAGCACCTCTTGCAGCCTCGACCCATAACATTCTGTCGTTCACTCGTTGATTGATGAGTTCCTGGATTTCTTGTTCCGTCATTCGGTTCAATCGCGCCATATTCTTCTATAAGAATGAAAAGAAAATAATTATTCACATGGAATATTATAGATGTAGTGTATATTTACAGTACATTATAGCTTATTAATAATATGAACCAGGTATTATTATAAAAGCCTTTTCTTCTTATTAGCGTTTTATAATTATATCTAGGGTAGTACCTACCCGTTAATGTCCATACTTAATAGCTTAGTACAGAATCAATTACTACCATCTAAATAATACTTAACCATGGAAAATTATTGCATTTCACACTTCACTATTTTACATATGCTTATCTTACATCGAACATTAAGCAAACCACACTAATAATATTATACAAAACATTATATGATCCCATGGTTTAATACGGCAGCGCATCGTTTGGTCTATTTTCTAGGACGTTTAGGTTCAAAGAATCGCTTAACGCTTATCCTGGCTGTCTGCCTATATTTTGGCTGTGGGACTGAAGAACTGGATGCCGGGAAAGCACGAATAGGAATAGCGGGAATAGGGGTGGTAGTGTCTATTGGAGTTGGTGCCACATCATCCTTACTAAACTCGGGATTTGAATTTTCTAATTCATTAGCCTTTCGTTTCTTTCCTAGTTCGAACTCGTCTTTTGTAGTTTCCTGTATTTCTTCCTAGGGTTCACTTTCCTCCTCGGGTTCACTTTCCTCCTCGGGTTCACTTTCCTCCTCGGGTTCACTTTCCTCCTCGGGTTCACTTTCCGGGTTCTCTATAGTTGGTTCATCCGGAATTTGTGAGTCTTCCCCAAAGATATTATTTTCGTCATCGGATAGGTTAATGACTGGAACACCATCTGAAGATTCTGGTTCGGAGTCGCTGAATGTGATAACAAGTTTTGAGCCCGACATCTATCATACAACAACTAACCCATTAGTACTACATAATATTTACATATAAATTTTAACCAACAATGATAAGCAATGGTTTTTAAATCAGACCCGGTCAAAGTCCAGACTTACTAATGTATCCTAACGACTTATCGGTTAGACACACTAATGCAAACCTGGTTCGCTAAGACCACCGCTCTGATACCACATGTCATAACCTGTCCTTAACCATAAGAACGTGTTAGATAACGTATGATTTCATTGCGAGGTATTGACCTCTATATGCGACATTTTTAAAAGAGAAACTGCATATATTATACATTACAAACCATAACCATTATTTTTGTTACAAACTTTAGACAATAAAAAGATGATTATCGTTTAGCGATAATCTTCGACTTACAAACTTTACATATAATGATAACAACACGATTTCGAGCATATTTTACAACACAAATCCTTGGGTATGCAGTTTTATTTTTGACACAAATATGCGTACGCAAGATCCTGCTCAAATTCAACATAATGCAGCGGAAGCTTTAGTAATCACCTGATAATAGACATGTTTTAAAAGGTCAACATAAAGTTGGTGAGATATAGGTTTAATGCCGGCAGCAATATATATATATATAGACCACAAGATTTCGTATATAAACAGTTTAATAAAAATATTCTAAGTGGTTGAGCACTTGGTAACCATACTTAACATTTAATCACGTCGCATATTCCCTTTATTATGAAATCTTACTACACCGTACCAAGTGTAGTCACGGAACGAAGTACTGTGCAACCATTGAATACTGGTCGTCCAGTCCGGTTGGGGTTGTCAGGCCCGATAGATCTATCAACAGGATTCGCGTTTACAATACCGCTGTAAATAACAGTTACCAAGCTACAGGGAAGTATGCCAGTGGTACAACTCAACGTAGAATATATTTTTCAGTTACTTGTGTCCATAACGTAAAACATAAAATACATGTATTCTCATCCCGAAATATTTAGAGTTTAAAAGTGGGACTATATACTCACTTTCGTCTTGAAGATATATATATAATTTGACTTGGTCTCCGGTTGATATCACGAACCTATCCATATATAATATATCAATACCTTTTCTTTTTAAACAAACGTCACATATATATACTTGTTATACTTTTAATACTTTGAATAATTCCTTAGTCCGTAGTTAGCAGTTCGTTGTTAGTAATTCAATTTTAATGGTTCATTTTTAGATGTTTAATATACCCGCAATGAAATAAATAAAACCCCCAACGAAATAAATAAAACCCCATCGTATATGTATTGGTCGAGATTAATCTTGACCCATGGTACCGGTGTTGTCAAATGACGTGTTGCGTACATAAAGTACCGGTGTTGTCAAATGACGTGTTGCGTACAATCATGGGATCTTATGATTAATCTTCTCGTGTTGTTTACGGGTGATCCTGAACCATATAAAATTGAATTATAAGTACATATATATAAAATATCATGTTAACTTAAAAAGATGTGATTTATTTAATTTTTTCCCAATTATTTTCGTGGCTAAACTAGTCTTGGATATCCGATTTTGTTTCGGTCATAGTTTCTTCGTTACAACTCCGTTTTCGTTGATTCAACTTGCCATCTCCTTGGATCGAGTCCCTCTTTAAGACTATGAACTGTAAATACCTTAGTTTGTATTCAAAATCACACGGCATAGGTCAAACTTTAGTGAAACTTATGAAGTTAATCATTTTCCATCATGTAAACAACCTCAAATGATTATTTTTCTAAAAATACTTATACTTTGAGTTAAATCATGAAATTTTTATGTGTTATCATATTCATAGTAAAAATCATTTTTCCAGAAAATAAACCTCCAATTCAAAGTTTAAGATGGTTTTTAATTATCCAACCCAAAACAGCCCCCGGTTGCACTCCGACGTCGTAAATTCAGTTTTTAAGGTGTTCTTTGAAAAACCAAGTTATACCTTGTTAAGTTAGCATATAATTAAGATATGTTACAGGTCTTGAAGTATTTTAAAAGTTAAGTTAGAAGGATCTATTTAGTTTGCGAACAAGTTTGAAATCATTCAAACTATGTTCTAGTTTATAAACTCTTATATATATAGCTTTAAATATATGAATTGAAAAAGAGTTGAAGTAGAGTTTTTACCTCAAGTTTAAAATGTAAATTTGCTGGAAAGAAGTAGTAAAATAAAAGTTGAGAGAGTTCTTGCAAGTGTGTGTGAAAATTGGAAGTAAAATTTGGAAAATGAATGTGTAAAAATGAGTTAGAAATGGTGCTTATTTATAGGCTTGAAAATTTGGTTTTTAGTGAAAATATCTAAGATAAGTTAAAATTTATTATGTCATGAATGACATATTATTCCAATAATTGAAGATTTCTATTGGTATATACCAATAGTAAATACTTCTAGAAGCTGTGTATAGTACCCTAGATATACGTATAGGATTATTGAGGAAACGGAACGAGAATTCAAATATAACTATCTTTTGTAAATATACTTATATTGTTTTATGTATAAAAGCCCTTTAAAAATGATTAAATACATTACTTATACGATATATGTATAAACATTATAAATCATCAGTATTTATGTCAAATAACGTTACGTAGGTTATTGTTTTGAAAACTTAAGTTAGTAGTTTCAAAATATACTTATGACTTTTTGTTATTAATACAAAATGAGATATTAAAACATCCTTAGATCATGTTAAATATGTATGTATAATTATCATATATTGTATAGTTCGTGATATCATCGGTCAAACTAGACGGTCAAACGTTGTGTAAAACTCTTTTCAAAAACATAAGTCTCAACAATTTGGATTGCTTATCATGTTGGTAAGGTTTAATTTATGTAAATATTAATCTCATAAGTATAGAACGATCGGAAAAGTGCGGGTCGTTACACGTATTGCACACATAAAATCCTTATGGAAGAAGGTCATAAAACGTATGTGCAACGCCAACGAAGACTAAATCCTAATATGCAAGATGTAGTTAAGAAAGAGATTATTAAACTGCTAGATGCAGGTCTAATTTATCCAATCTCTGATAGTCCATGGGTAAGCCCAGTTCAATGCGTACCTAAGAAGGGTGGCATGACTGTCATTACAAATGAGAAAAATGAGCTTATTCCTACTAGGACTGTAACAGGATGGCGTGTGTGTATTGATTATAGAAAATTAAATGACGCCACCAGAAAAGATCACTTTCCCTTACCTTTCATAGATCAAATGTTGGAAAGATTAGCCGGAAATAGTTACTATTGTTTTCTAGATGGATTTTCCGGATATTTTCAAATTCCAATAGCACCCGAGGACCAAGAGAAAACCACATTCACGTGCCCTTATGGTACTTTTGCTTACAAACGCATGCCATTTGGACTTTGTAACGCCCCTGCAACCTTTCAAAGGTGTATGATGGCAATTTTTCACGACATGATAGAAGAATGCATGGAAGTATTCATGGATGACTTTTCAGTCTTCGGTAATACATTTGAATCATGTCTAGTTAATCTGGAATGAATGCTTATTAGATGCGAACAATCAAATCTAGTACTTAATTGGGAGAAATGCCATTTCATGGTTAAAGAAGGCATCGTTCTTGGACATAAAATTTCAAAAGAAGGAATTGAAGTGGATAGAGCTAAAGTAGATGTAATTGCTAAACTTCCACATCCCACCAATGTTAGAGGAGTTAGGAGTTTTCTAGGGCATGCCGGTTTTTACCGACGTTTCATAAAAGATTTTTCTAAAATTGCCACTCCTATGAATAAACTCCTAGAAAAGGATGCTCCATTCATCTTTTCAGATGAGTGTATCAAATCTTTTAATATTCTTAAAGAAAAACTCACTAATGCACCGATCATGATAACACCAAATTGGAATCTACCATTTGAACTAATGTGCGATGCAAGTGATTTTGCAATGGGAGCCGTTTTAGGACAAAGGATTGAAAAACGATTTCAACCTATATATTATGCTAGTAAGATGTTACAAGGAGCACAAACGAACTATACAACTACTGAAAAAGAACTCCTTGCTATTGTCTTTGCTTTTGACAAATTTCGATCATATCTCGTTCTAGCAAAAACGGTGGTCTATACCGACCATTCTGCTCTTAGATACCTATTTTCAAAACAAGATGCTAAACCAAGATTAATCCGTTGGATCTTACTCTTACAAGAGTTTGATATTGAAATCCGAGATAAAAGAGGAGCAGAAAATCTCGCCGCTGATCATCTTTCTCGTCTTGAAAATCCTGAGTTAGAAGTTCTAAATGAATCGGCCATACAAGACAACTTTCATGATGAATATCTATTGAAGATAGATTATAATGAAATCCCATGGTTTGCAGACTATGCAAACTACTTAGTCTGTGGATTCCTTGAAAAAGGATTATCGTACCAAAGACGAAAGAAATTCTTCAGTGATATAAAACACTATTTCTGGGAAGATCCACATCTGTTTAAAAGTTGTCCCGATGGAATAATACGCCGATGTGTATTTGGAGATGAAGCTAGTAAAATATTAAACCATTGTCACACAGGACCAACAGGAGGGCATTATGGGCCTCAACTAACAGCAAGAAAAGTTTATGATGCTGGATTCCATTGGCCTGCAATTTACAAAGACGCACACCTTCTTTGCAAATCCTGTGATGCATGTCAAAGGGCCGGAAAAATAAGTCAACGTGATGAAATGCCACAAAATGTCATCCAAGTATGTGAAGTATTTGACATTTGGGGTATTGACTTTATGGGTCCATTTCCAAAATCTCATAATAATCTCTATATTCTCGTAGCCATTGATTATGTATCTAAATGGGCGGAAGCACAAGCTCTCCCAACTAACGATGCACGAGTTGTAGTCAATTTTTTAAAACGTCTTTTTGCAAGGTTTGGAACACCGAAAGCTTTAATAAGTGATCGGGGTACTCATTTCTGTAATAATCAACTTGAGAAAGTTCTTAAAAGATATGGAGTAACTCATAAAATCTCCACCGCATATCATCCACAAACAAGTGGACAAGTTGAAAATACCAACCGAGCTTTAAAACGTATTCTAGAGAAAACCGTAGGATCAAATCCGAAGGAATGGTCCATTAAATTGGAGGATGCACTCTGGGCTTTTAGAACAGCCTACAAAACTCCAATTGGAACCACACCTTTTAGACTTGTTTATGGAAAAGCATGTCATCTTCCAGTAGAAATTGAACACAAAGCATTTTGGGCTTTGAAATCATGTAATCTTGATTTACATGAAGCTGGACGTCTACGATTAAGTCAACTAAACGAATTAGAAGAATTAAGACATGAAGCATACGAAAATTCGTTAATCTATAAAGAAAGAACGAAGAAATGGTGAAATGTCCCGTTCTTATTGATTAAAAACGTTCCATATTAATTGATTTCGTTGCGAGGTTTTGACCTCTATATGAGACGTTTTTCAAAGACTGCATTCATTTTAAAACAAACCATAACCTTTATTTCATCAATAAAGGTTTAAAAAGCTTTACGTAGATTATCAAATAATGATAATCTAAAATATCCTGTTTACACACGACCATTACATAATGGTTTTGATAGTGTTCCAAATGAACATATATTTAGTAGCAATATCGTTCCAATATGTAAAGTTTTTAAATGTAATTTCCTTATTTTTAGTTGTAATAGTTAAATAAATAAGTGCGAAGACGAAAGACGCAAATCGCTCGAAAATGAAGATTTAAAGACAAAAACGAAGATTTGAAAGACCAAAACGTCCAAAAAGCTCAAATGTACAAGATACAATTCAAAAGGTTCAATTTATTGATGAAGAACGTCTAAAAATGACAAGAGTACAAGTTACAAAACGCAAAGTACACGATATAAAATTGTACGAAAGGACGTTCGAAAATCCGGAACCGGGACATGAACCAACTCTCAACGCTCGACGCAACGGTGTAAAAATTACGAGCCAACTATGCACAAGAATAAAATATAATATTTAAATAATTCACAATAAGAATAATATTAAATAATAAAAAGTTTTTAATTGAGCATAGTTCAGGGGTCATAAATGAAAATTCAAATCTATATTTCGCCTATAAAAGGCCTCGTTCTCTGCTCGATCTATTATCCCTTTTCAATCTTCAATCTCTCTCTCTTTCTTAATGTAAACGTATAATATATATTTATATTATAAATTTTAATTTTAATTTTAATAATAAATGTAATTTAGTTATGATACAAATTATTTACGGGTTTTAAGTCAGAACTCTGCCCGTGTAATACTACGATATTAATACCCACTGTAAGTTATGTCTTTCCTTTTTAATTTAATGTCTAGTAGCTAAGCCGTTATTATGCTTATTTGAGCTGAAGTAATCGTGATGTTGGGCTAAAATATTAAGACGGGGTTATTGAACTTTGTACCATAATTAAGGTTTGGGCAAAAGACCGACACTTGTGGAAATTAGACTATGGGCTATTAATGGGCTTTATATTTGTTTAACTAAATGATAGTTTGTTAATGTTAATATAAAGATTTACAATTGGGCGTCCCTATAAATTACCATATACACTCAATCGGACACGATGGGCGGGGTATTTATATGTACGAATAATCGTTCATCTAACCGGACACGGGAATGGATTAATAGCCACTAGAATAATTAAAACAGGGGTGAAATTATGTACAAGGACACTTGGTATAATTGATAACAAAATATTAAAACCTTGGGTTACACTCAGTCGACATCCTGGTGTAATTACTAAACAAAGTATTAAAATCTTGTTACAGTTTAAGTCCCCAATTAGTTGGAATATTTAACTTCGGGTATAAGAATAATTTGACGAGGACACTCGCACTTTATATTTATGACTGATGGACTGTTATGGACAAAAACCAGATGGACATATTAAATAATCCAGGACAAAGGACAATTAACCCATGGGCATAAAACTAAAATCAACACGTCAAACATCATGATTATGGAAGTTTAAATAAGCATAATCCCTTTAATTTCATATTTAATCGCACTTTTATTTATTGCACTTTAATTTCTGTCATTTAAATTATCGTCATTTACTTACTCTTTAAATTAAGTTTTAGTTTTTTTTTATATTTTACATTAGGTTTTAATTGTATTTTAAGTTTTAAAAATCGACAAACCGGTCATTAAACGGTAAAAAAACCCACCTTTTATAATAATAATACTACTAGTACATATATATTTTTGTATTTTTACAAATATTGTGTGTAAAAAATATAGCGTTAAACTTCACGAGCTCCCTGTGGAACGAACCGGACTTACTAAAAACTATACTATAATACGATTAGGTACACTGCCTATAAGTGTTGTAGCAAGGTTTAAGTATATCCCACTCGATAAATAAATAAATAACTTGTGTAAAATTGTAGCATATTTAATAGTATTTCGCACTAAAATAATACTATTTTGTATACACCCCCTACGACATCAAGTATTTTTGGCGCCGCTGCCGGGGAGCACTAAAACGCTATATTTTAAATTTATATTTGCAAAAATAAAAAAAAAAAAAAAAAAACGTAAAAAAAAAACGTAAAAAAAAAAAATACAAAAACGTAAAAAAAAATTTATTTTAAGTTTTATTACCTTTAGATTTTTAGACTCAGTCACAACTTTTAGTATTAAGTTTAGTTTTGCCATAGTTATTTTCATTTTTAGATTTTTAGGCATTGCCGTAAAATCCCTTAAGTGCTTATTCCTTAGACTAAGTTTTAGGTGCTTTAGAATTTTGCGACGCCATTTTTCGCGCTATTTTCTTATTTTTATTTTTCGACGCGTTTACCTATGTATCAATTACAATTCCAATTAGTGATCTCCATTTGTAGCTTTAATTTTAAGATAGTGATCGTTATAAGGTTGGATTAACCGCGTGTTTACAAACCACTCTTCGTCTTTTTCATTTTTCGACATTTTTCCGACGAACTCTTTTTCTTTCTTATTTCTCGCTATTCTAGTTTTAGGACATAGATTTTTATTCTACTTCTTATCTAAATTTCTTAAAATTACGAAAATTTATTTTAAGTGGTTAAATTAATAGACATCAAAATTTCCTGGTTCGTAGTAATAGTTGGATTTGTACGTGGACCGGGTTATTGGAGCCAAACAGTCCTCAATTATATTGAGACCAAACGAATCCTGCCCCTCTGCTGCATCTTTTGGCTATTCGAAACGTGGGCAAAATCAGAAAAGTCTATTGATTGGATAACTTATTATAATTTTTCTTTCCTTTTTAAAACTAATAGGATATTCAGTGAATGCACCGAGCAAGACGTTCAACACCTTTTATACGTTCACCACCTGTAACTCGATCAAGACATCGTTTAACAAATATCGCCGCCGTTGATTTTTCTTTAGAATCGTCATCTAGTCGACCAAGTACTCCAATTCAAATTTCCGATAATCCATCTTTTGAACCCGATTTCACAACTAAGAACCCGGAAGATATTCAAGGACAATTCCAAGATCCTGAACCCCAAACCGTTAAATCAGAATCCTCTAGTGATTCGGATACAACAAATCCAATCATGGAAAATCTAGAACCTCTAAGTATGGAAGATCGAATGAGGGCTAAACGCACGGGCCAAGGTCACGCCATTATTAAACCAGAAGTTAATGCTCCAGATTATGAAATTAAAGGACAAATCCTACACATGGTAACTAACCAATGCCAATTCAGTGGTGCACCGAATGAAGATCCTAACGAACACCTTCGTACGTTTAAAAGAATTTGTACACTATTCAAAATCCGAGAAGTGGAAGATGAGCAGATCTATCTCATGTTATTTCCCTGGACTTTAAAGGGAGAAGCCAAAGATTGGTTAGAATTGTTACCTGAAGGGGCGATTGATACATGGGATGTTTTAGTTGAAAAATTTCTTAAACAATTCTTTCCGGCATCTAAAGCCGTGAGACTTCAAGGAGAAATTGTTACGTTCACACAAAAGTCAAATGAAACTCTATATGAGGCGTGGACAAGATTTGGAAAGTTGTTGAGAGGATGTCCTCAACACGGTTTAGATACTTATCAAATAGTACAAATATTCTACCAAGGTGTCAACGTTGCTACACGAAAAGACATCGACATAACAGCTGGTGGTTCCATTATGAAGAAAACCGCAACTGAAGCTTACAAAATTATTGATAACACAGCCTCCCACTCTCATGAGTGGCACCAAGAGAAAGATATATATCGTTCATCTAAAGCGGCTAGAGCCGATTCTAGCCATAACTTTGATTCCGTTTCCGCAAAAATAGATGCTTTCGAGAGACGAATGAAAAAGATGAATAAAGATATTCACGCAATACGAATTAGTTGTGAGCAATGCGGTGGACCACACTTAATGAAAGACTGTCACATTGAACAAACGATGGAACAACGTGAGAATGTTGTCTACATGAACCAAAGGCTGGAAAATAGTTATCAGAATAATTATCAACCGCCAAGGCCAAACTTCAATCGAAATCAAAACATTCTTTACAATCCAAAAGGACCCGACAATAACTCGTATAACCAACAAGGTCCGAATAACCAACCAACTCAAAACAACACTTTCAATCAACAAAGACCTGGCTTGTATAAACCACCACAACAAACCGAAGAGAAAAAGTCAAATCTGGAAGAAGTGGTATTTAAGCTAGTTGAATCTCAAACACAATTTATTGAAACTCAAACTCAAACGAATGAGAGGTTTGATCAGTCATTAAGAACTCAACAAGCTTCCATTTTGAATCTAGAAAAACACGTAGGTACTCTTGCTAGCATGATGAGTGAAAGGAAACAAGGAAAGCTACCGAGTAATACTGAAGTAAATCCTCAGAATGAAAATGTTAATATGGTTTCAACAAATTCTGGAAAACCAGCATCAGAAGATGGGAAGGTTTTAGATGAGAGTAACAATGAAGAAGTTACACCACCACCACCCGAGTATGTAAAGCCAGTGGTGGCACCATACAAACCACCCATCCCGTTTCCAAGAAAAGGAGTTGAGTATGAGCAAGTGATAGGTAATAAAGATTGTGATACCTCTGGAAAGAAGAAGAAGAAGAAGAAAAAGAATAAGAAAGTACAAGAAACAAAAGCCGTAGAAGTAAACCCGGTGAAGACAGTTCCACCAAAACCTCCTCCTAGGATAGGTGATCTGGGTGAATTTATTGTTCCTTGTCTACTTAGTGATTGTGTCATGTATGATGCACTAGCAGATTTAGGTGCAAGTGTAAGTGTTATGCCTCTTTCATTATATAAGAGATTAGGAGTAGGTAAGTTAAGTCCAACGGATATGAGTGTTCGACTCTTTGATCAAACCATTAAACACCCAGTTGGAATTGTTGACAACCTACCCGTTCAAGTAGGCAATTTAACCTTTCTAGTCGAATTCATTGTCATTAACATAGAAGAGGACCCAAACATTCCTCTAATTTTAGGTCGACCATTCTTAGCGTCCACCAAGGCGTTATTTGATGTAGGAAATGGTAGAATGACACTTAGTAGTGGTGACAAATCGATCACCTTTATGATTCGAAAGACTAAATCTCCACCAACCAAAACCGTTGAACCAGCAAAAACGATTGGTAAGAACCATGTTGTTTTACCAACTCCAACGGTAATACTTAGCAATAATGAAACGCCTAAGTGTGGGGAAAATGAAGTAACACCTAATGAGACATGATAACAAAGAACCCCGTTGTTGATACGAAATTAAATGATCCCGTTATTAATAGTTCAATGAAGAAACTTATTAAACGGATTCGCGATGCTAAAACCAAGGGGAACTTTAAGTTATGTAACCGGTTAGTATCCAATCTATCACCTAAAGAAAAGGAGAAACTAGTTGAAATTGTGGATATTACACAGGAATCCGACCAATGGCTTAAAGAAAAAGTCACGGATATGCAAGTTGATTATGGACCAAGAGAAATTAACGATGAAGTTAATCACAATTTTGACACCACGGCTACCTAAGTGTGAGGAGATTCAAATATTCTAAAAAGAAAATGCTGTTTGGAGTTAGTTGTTATGTTCTCGTGTAGTTCCGAGAATGGAATCCGATTGGTCTTTTCCGCTAGCAGACACTAAAGAACTAGTTTTCTCCCCCCATTCTGATTTTTTTTTATTTTGTAGGTTTTATATGAAATTAATATGCTTTTTAAATTTAAGTTTTGTGTGAATTTAAAAACAAAATTTACTTTATTTCATTAAGTAAAAAAATAATTTCTAAAATTCGTCGTGAGTTGAAGATTAGGTAGTTGAGCCGAAATTGCTTTACCCGAGGGCGGGACGACAAATTTTGTTATCATTATTTTTAATTTTATTGATTTAAAGTATGCCAAAAAATATTAAATATTATAAATTTTTGAAAGTAGGGTAATATACCAAACTTCAAAAATATGTATATGTATGTTTGTATTTTATTATGTACAAAACAGGGTAAAACAGCGCACTTTCAAAGACTAACATTAAGTTCAGCAAAAGGTACTAATTTTGACGATAAGACGCAAAATATCAAATGTGAAATAACAATAATATGTTTGCAAACTCGGTATTTTTAATCACTTTTCTACACTAATCACCCTCATGAATTTAAATTTAGTCTGATTTCATGCAAATGAGGGCATTGCATGATCTCAAGTGTGGGGAAGGGTTATAAATTCTCTCGGGTTTATACTTGGCTTATTTTCTAAATATTATGAAAATTTTAAAATTTTTTAACTAAATGAATTCAAAATCATGTTTATACATATTTATGAACGATAAAACTAGGTGTTAATGCCGAAATTATCGTTACCTCGGAAAGGACATAAATTGAGAAACACCCTAAAACGATTGAATTCATTTAAAATGGAATAAAGGAGAATAAAAAGGCAAAGAAAGAAACTAAGTGTGGGGAGAATGTACCAAGTTATTCATTTAAAAACTATCTATCACATATCTTTGTACAAGATTATTGCAGGTACTTTTGTTTTGGATGATACTAATCAGTTTTACCCGATTTACTATAATAATTTTGAAAGAAAGATGGATCTACACGATGAATCAATTCCATCATTAAAAGGAAGTAAAGTCTTCCGAAAAAGAAACGCGCTTCTTGATTTAGGTCATGAAGTTGTCGTCTAGACCAGCTGTAGGTTGACGAAAAATCTAGAAAAGTCATCTCTAAAATCAGCAGGAAATCCACGGACCTCAGCATCAAACAGGGTCGCCATGTGGTCAGATTTATCCTAACCATGAGAAGGATTTATCTCGTACAATGGGGGGGCACCGTGCAAATTAGCTTGATAAGACTAATGAATCAGATCTCCAGAAAGGATAATCTCCTTAAAGATTAAAAATCAGCTTTTAAGACTGATATTACTCAATCCTAGAGATTGACCTTAAAGATTGAGAATTCAAACTCATGGAATTCAATGATATCTAAACTCGAGCTTGAACGAGAAAATATTTTGATCAAAACTACAAACTGATTTGTTTTCTGAAAACCCATTTTCAATGCGTTCATTACCATTGAACGTAAAATCCTAGGAATTCACCTGGAATTCATTAGGTCACCTGAACCAAATCGGGTGTCAACCGTAAGAACGGTGGTTGCATAGCATGGTCGGAGACAGGACCTTGTGCCAGACCGAAAAATCATAGGATGATCTTTACTATCGCTCCTACCAAGGATAGTTCTAGCATCCGACACGTTAAAAGACCATAATCATCTGCATGTCACGGGACATTGCCTTAACAGTTTCTTGTTCATCGCTTTCCTTTACAACCGGACGGTAGTTTGCCGAAAGGTAATATACGGAACAAGTAAACTGGATGTGTGCTTTCCGATACCGGGATAGCAGTGGATTACACGAACCTAAATGTTTTTAGCCAAAATATTGATCCACAAATATATTTTGCAACACCAATGGTGGATCAAATCAGAAAACTTATCTAGGGTAAAAGCTAGATTGAATTTTCAAAAGATCAAATGTTTTCATAAAGATCCTATTTCCTAAAGGATCTAAATTTTTATAGTCATGTGGGACTGTAAACCGCCTTTCAAATGTGCACTTTGCTTTGGAAAACGAAAGTAAATCGGCTATTTGATTGCAAGTGTCTTTGACCTAAACCCAAGGCAACTGTGGATGACACACCCACCTTTAACCATCATTACTGTCATTGTTTATACCGCTATATAAAAATCACTGATGTACAAAATGTGATGAATAAAAAAGTGATTCATGTATGTTTTTATTTCAAGTTCTGTATTGCTTGAGGACAAGCAACGCTCAATTGTGGGGATATTTGATAGTGTTCCAAATGAACATATATTTAGTAGCAATATCGTTCCAATATGTAAAGTTTTTAAATGTAATTTCCTTATTTTTAGTTGTAATAGTTAAATAAATAAGTGCGAAGACGAAAGACGCAAATCGCTCGAAAATGAAGATTTAAAGACAAAAACGAAGATTTGAAAGGCCAAAACGTCCAAAAAGCTCAAATGTACAAGATACAATTCAAAAGGTTCAATTTATTGATGAAGAACGTCTAAAAATGACAAGAGTACAAGTTACAAAACGCAAAGTACACGATATAAAATTGTACGAAAGGACGTTCGAAAATCCGGAACCGGGACATGAACCAACTCTCAACGCTCGACGCAACGGTGTAAAAATTACGAGCCAACTATGCACAAGAATAAAATATAATATTTAAATAATTCATAATAAGAATAATATTAAATAATAAAAAGTTGTTAATTGAGCATAGTTCAGGGGTTATAAATGAAAATTCAAATCTATATTTCGCCTATAAAAGGCCTCGTTCTCTGCTCGATCTATTATCCCTTTTCAATCTTCAATCTCTCTCTCTTTCTTAATGTAAACGTATAATATATATTTATATTATAAATTTTAATTTTAATTTTAATAATAAATGTAATTTAGTTATGATACAAATTATTTACGGGTTTTAAGTCAGAACTCTGCCCGTGTAATACTACGATATTAATACCCACTGTAAGTTATGTCTTTCCTTTTTAATTTAATGTCTAGTAGCTAAGCCGTTATTATGCTTATTTGAGCCGAAGTAATCGTGATGTTGGGCTAAAATATTAAGACGGGGTTATTGAACTTTGTACCATAATTAAGGTTTGGGCAAAAGACCGACACTTGTGGAAATTAGACTATGGGCTATTAATGGGCTTTATATTTGTTTAACTAAATGATAGTTTGTTAATGTTAATATAAAGATTTACAATTGGGCGTCCCTATAAATTACCATATACACTCAATCGGACACGATGGGCGGGGTATTTATATGTACGAATAATCGTTCATCTAACCGGACACGGGAATGGATTAATAGCCACTAGAATAATTAAAACAGGGGTGAAATTATGTACAAGGACACTTGGTATAATTGATAACAAAATATTAAAACCTTGGGTTACACTCAGTCGACATCCTGGTGTAATTACTAAACAAAGTATTAAAATCTTGTTACAGTTTAAGTCCCCAATTAGTTGGAATATTTAACTTCGGGTATAAGAATAATTTGACGAGGACACTCGCACTTTATATTTATGACTGATGGACTGTTATGGACAAAAACCAGACGGACATATTAAATAATCCAGGACAAAGGACAATTAACCCATGGGCATAAAACTAAAATCAACACGTCAAACATCATGATTATGGAAGTTTAAATAAGCATAATCCTTTTAATTTCATATTTAATCGCACTTTTATTTATTGCACTTTAATTTCTGTCATTTAAGTTATCGTCATTTACTTACTCTTTAAATTAAGTTTTAGTTTTTTTTATATTTTACATTAGGTTTTAATTGTATTTTAAGTTTTAAAAATCGACAAACCGGTCATTAAACGGTAAAAAAACCCCCCTTTTATAATAATAATACTACTAGTACATATATATTTTTGTATTTTTACAAATATTGTGTGTAAAAAATATAGCGTTAAACTTCACGAGCTCCCTGTAGAACGAACCGGACTTACTAAAAACTATACTATAATACGATTAGGTACACTGCCTATAAGTGTTGTAGCAAGGTTTAAGTATATCCCACTCGATAAATAAATAAATAACTTGTGTAAAATTGTAGCATATTTAATAGTATTTCGCACTAAAATAATACTATTTTGTATACACCCCCTACGACATCAGGTTTACAATACAAATATGTTACAACAAAATAAGTTTCTTGAATGCAGTTTTTACACAATATCATACAAGCATGGACTCCAAATCTCGTCCTTATTTAAGTATGTGACAGCGGAAGCTCTTAATAATCACCTGAGAATAAACATGCTTAAAACGTCAACAAAAATGTTGGTGAGTTATAGGTTTAACCTATATATATCAAATCATAATAATAGACCACAAGATTTCATATTTCAATACACATCCCATACATAGAGATAAAAATCATTCATATGGTGAACACCTGGTAACCGACATTAACAAGATGCATATATAAGAATATCCCCATCATTCCGGGACACCCTTCGGATATGATATAAATTTCGAAGTACTAAAGCATCCGGTACTTTGGATGGGGCTTGTTGGGCCCGATAGATCTATCTTTAGGATTCGCGTCAATTAGGGTGTCTGTTCCCTAATTCTTAGATTACCAGACTTAATAAAAAGGGGCATATTCGATTTCGATAATTCAATCATAGAATGTAGTTTCACGTACTTGTGTCTATTTTGTAAATCATTTATAAAACCTGCATGTATTCTCATCCCAAAAATATTAGATTTTAAAAGTGGGACTATAACTCACTTTCACAGATTTTTACTTCGTCGGGAAGTAAGACTTGGCCACTAGTTGATTCACGAACCTATAACAATATATACATATATATCAAAGTATGTTCAAAATATATTTACAACACTTTTAATATATTTTGATGTTTTAAGTTTATTAAGTCAGCTGTCCTCGTTAGTAACCTACAACTAGTTGTCCACAGTTAGATGTACAGAAATAAATCGATAAATATTATCTTAAATCAATCCACGACCCAGTGTATACGTATCTCAGTATTGATCACAACTCAAACTATATATATTTTGGAATCAACCTCAACCCTGTATAGCTAACTCCAACATTCACATATAGAGTGTCTATGGTTGTTCCGAAATATATATAGATGTGTCGACATGATAGGTCGAAACATTGTATACGTGTCTATGGTATCTCAAGATTACATAATATACAATACAAGTTGATTAAGTTATGGTTGGAATAGATTTATTACCAATTTTCACGTAGCTAAAATGAGAAAAATTATCCAATCTTGTTTTACCCATAACTTCTTCATTTTAAATCCGTTTTGAGTGAATCAAATTGCTATGGTTTCATATTGAACCCTATTTTATGAATCTAAACATAAAAAGTATAGGTTTATAGTCGGAAAAATAAGTTACAAGTCGTTTTTGTAAAGGTAGTCATTTCAGTCGAAAGAACGACGTCTAGATGACCATTTTAGAAAACATACTTCCACTTTGAGTTTAACCATAATTTTTGGATATAGTTTCATGTTCATAATAAAAATCATTTTCTCAGAATAACAACTTTTAAATCAAATTTTATCATAGTTTTTAATTAACTAACCCAAAACAGCCCGCGGTGTTACTACGACGGCGTAAATCCGGTTTTACGGTGTTTTTCGTGTTTCCAGGTTTTAAATCATTAAGTTAGCATATCATATAGATATAGAACATGTGTTTAGTTTATTTTAAAATTCAAGTTAGAAGGATTAACTTTTGTTTGCGAACAAGTTTAGAATTAACTAAACTATGTTCTAGTGATTACAAGTTTAAACCTTCGAATAAGATAGCTTTATATGTATGAATCGAATGATGTTATGAACATCATTACTACCTTAAGTTCCTTGGATAAACCTACTGGAAAAGAGAAAAATGGATCTAGCTTCAATGGATCCTTGGATGGCTCGAAGTTCTTGAAGCAGAATCATGACACGAAAACAAGTTCAAGTAAGATCATCACTTGAAATAAGATTGTTATAGTTATAGAAATTGAACCAAAGTTTGAATATGATTATTACCTTGTATTAGAATGATAACCTACTGTAAGAAACAAAGATTTCTTGAGGTTGGATGATCACCTTACAAGATTGGAAGTGAGCTAGCAAACTTGAAAGTATTCTTGATTTTATGAAACTAGAACTTTTGGAATTTATGAAGAACACTTAGAACTTGAAGATAGAACTTGAGAGAGATCAATTAGATGAAGAAAATTGAAGAATGAAAGTGTTTGTAGGTTTTTTTGGTCGTTGGTGTATGGATTAGATATAAAGGATATGTTATTTTGTTTTCATGTAAATAAGTCATGAATGATTACTCATATTTTTGTAATTTTATGAGATATTTCATGCTAGTTGCCAAATGATGGTTCCCACATGTGTTAGGTGACTCACATGGGCTGCTAAGAGCTGATCATTGGAGTATATATACCAATAGTACATACATCTAAAAGCTGTGTATTGTACGAGTACGAATACGGGTGCATACGAGTAGAATTGTTGATGAAACTGAACGAGGATGTAATTGTAAGCATTTTTGTTAAGTAGAAGTATTTTGATAAGTGTCTTGAAGTCTTTCAAAAGTGTATGAATACATATTAAAACACTACATGTATATACATTTTAACTGAGTCGTTAAGTCATCGTTAGTCGTTACATGTAAATGTTGTGGTGAAACCTTTAGGTTAACGATCTTGTTAAATGTTGTTAACCCAATGTTTATAATATCAAAAGAGATTTTAAATTATTATATTATCATGATATTATGATGTACGAATATCTCTTAATATGATATATATACATTAAATGTCGTTACAACGATAATCGTTACATATATGTCTCGTTTCAAAATCATTAAGTTAGTAGTCTTGTTTTTACATATGTAGTTCATTGTTAATATAATTAATGATATGTTTACTTATCATAATATCATGTTAACTATATATATAACCATATATATGTCATCATATAGTTTTTACAAGTTTTAACGTTCGTGAATCACCGGTCAACTTGGGTGGTCAATTGTCTATATGAAACCTATTTCAATTAATCAAGTCTTAACAAGTTTGATTGCTTAACATGTTGGAAACATTTAATCATGTAAATATCAATCTCAATTAATATATATAAACATGGAAAAGTTCGGGTCACTACAGTACCTACCCGTTAAATAAATTTCGTCCCGAAATTTTAAGCTGTTGAAGGTGTTGACGAATCTTCTAGAAATAGATGCGGGTATTTCTTCTTCATCTGATCTTCACGCTCCCAGGTGAACTCGGGTCCTCTACGAGCATTCCATCGAACCTTAACAATTGGTATCTTGTTTTGCTTAAGTCTTTTAACCTCACGATCCATTATTTCGACGGGTTCTTCGATGAATTGAAGTTTTTCGTTGATTTAGATTTCATCTAACGGAATAGTGAGATCTTCTTTAGCAAAACATTTCTTCAAATTTGAGACGTGGAAAATGTTATGTACAGCCGCGAGTTGTTGAGGTAACTCAAGTCGGTAAGCTACTGGTCCGACACGATCAATAATCTTGAATGGTCCAATATACCTTCGATTTAATTTCCCTCGTTTACCAAATCGAACAATGCCTTTCCAAGGTGCAACTTTAAGCATGACCATCTCTCCAATTTAAAATTCTATATCTTTTCTTTTAATGGCAGCGTAGCTCTTTTGTCGACTTTGGGCGGTTTTCAACCGTTGTTGAATTTGGATGATCTTCTCGGTAGTTTCTTGTATAATCTCCGGACTCGTAATCTGTCTATCCCCCACTTCACTCCAACAAATCGGAGACCTGCACTTTCTACCATAAAGTGCTTCAAACGGCGCCATCTCAATGCTTGAATGGTAGTTGTTGTTGTAGGAAAATTCTACTAACGGTAGATGTCGATCCCAATTGTTTCCGAAATCAATAACACATGCTCGTAGCATGTCTTCAAGCGTTTGTATCGTCCTTTCGCTCTGCCCATCAGTTTGTGGATGATAGGCAGTACTCATGTCTAGACGAGTTCCTAATGCTTGCTGTAATGTCTGCCAGAATCTTGAAATAAATCTGCCATCCCTATCAGAGATAATAGAGATTGGTATTCCATGTCTGGAGACGACTTCCTTCAAATACAGTCGTGCTAACTTCTCCATCTTATCATCTTCTCTTATTGGCAGGAAGTGTGCTGATTTGGTGAGATGATCAACTATTACCCAAATAGTATCAAAACCACTTGCAGTCCTTGGCAATTTAGTGATGAAATCCATGGTAATGTTTTCCCATTTCCATTCCGGGATTTCGGGTTGTTGAAGTCGACCTGATGGTTTCTGATGCTCAGCTTTGACCTTAGAACACGTCAAACATTCTCCTACGTATTTAGCAACATCGGCTTTCATACCCGGCCACCAAAAATGTTTCTTGAGATCCTTGTACATCTTCCCCGTTCCAGGATGTATTGAGTATCTGGTTTTATGAGCTTCTCTAAGTACCATTTCTCTCATATCTCCAAATTTTGGTACCCAAATCCTTTCAGCCCTATACCGGGTTCCGTCTTCCCGAATATTAAGATGCTTCTCCGATCCTTTGGGTATTTCATCCTTTAAATTTCCCTCTTTTAAAACTCCGTGTTGCGCCTCCTTTATTTGAGTAGTAAGGTTATTATGAATCATTATATTCATAGATTTTACTCGAATGGGTTCTCTATCCTTCCTGCTCAAGGCATCGGCTACCACATTTGCCTTCCCCGGGTGGTAACGAATCTCAAAATCGTAATCATTCAATAATTCAATCCACCTACGCTGACTCATATTCAGTTGTTTCTGATTAAATATGTGTTGAAGACTTTTGTGGTCGGTATATATAATACTTTTGACCCCAGATAAGTAGTGCCTCCAAGTCTTTAATGCAAAAACAACAGCGCCTAATTCCAAATCATGCGTCGTATAATTTTGTTCGTGAATCTTCAATTGTCTAGACGCATAAGCAATCACCTTCGTTCGTTGCATTAATACACAACCAAGACCTTGCTTTGATGCGTCACAATAAATCACAAAATCATCATTCCCTTCAGGCAATGACAATATAGGTGCCGTAGTTAGCTTTTTCTTCAATAACTGAAACGCTTTCTCTTGTTCATCATTCCATTCAAATTTCTTCCCTTTATGCGTTAATGCAGTCAAGGGTTTTGCTATTCTGGAAAAGTCTTGGATGAACCTTCTGTAGTAACCAGCTAGTCCTAAAAACTGGCGTATGTGTTTCGGAGTTTTCGGGGTTTCCCACTTTTCAACAGTTTCTATCTTTGCCGGATCCACCTTAATACCTTCTTTGTTCACTATGTGACCGAGGAATTGAACTTCTTCCAACCAAAATGCACACTTTGAAAACTTAGCGTACAATTCTTCCTTCCTCAATACTTCTAACACCTTTCTCAAATATTCACCGTGTTCTTGGTCATTCTTTGAGTAAATAAGTATGTCATCAATAAAAACAATGACAAACTTGTCAAGGTATGGTCCACACACTCGGTTCATATGGTCCATGAACACAGCTGGTGCATTAGTTAAACCAAACGGCATGACCATAAACTCGTAATGACCGTAACGTGTTCTGAAAGCAGTCTTTGGAATATCATCTTCTTTCACCCGCATTTGATGATACCCGGAACGTAAGTCAATCTTTGAATAAACAGACAAGCCTTGTAGTTGATCAAATAAGTCGTCGATTCTCGGTAGTGGGTAGCGGTTCTTGATGGTAAGTTTGTTCAACTCTCGGTAGTCGATACACAACCTGAATGTACCATCTTTCTTCTTGACAAACAAAACAGGAGCTCCCCACGGTGATGTGCTTGGTCGAATGAAACCACGCTCTAAAAGTTCTTGTAATTGGCTTTGCAGTTCTTTCATCTCGCTGGGTGCGAGTCTGTAAGGAGCACGAGCTATTGGTGCAGCTCCTGGTACAAGATCTATTTGAAATTCAACTGATCGATGTGGGGGTAATCCCGGTAATTCTTTCGGAAATACATCGGGAAATTCTTTTGCAATGGGAACATCATTGATGCTCTTTTCTTCAGTTTGTACTTTCTCGACGTGTGCTAGAACAGCATAGCAACCTTTTCTTATTAGTTTTTGTGCCTTCAAATTACTAATAAGATGTAGCTTCGTGTTGCCCTTTTCTCCGTACACCATTAAGGGTTTTCCTTTTTCTCGTATAATGCGAATTGCATTTTTGTAACAAACGATCTCTGCTTTCACTTCTTTCAACTAGTCCATACCGATTATCACATCAAAACTCCCTAACTCTACTAGTATCAAATCAATCTTAAATGTTTCGCTAACCAGTTTAATTTCTCGATTCCGACATATATTATCTGCTGAAATTAATTTACCATTTGCTAATTCGAGTAAAAATTTACTATCCAAAGGCGTCAATGGACAACTTAATTTAGCACAAAAATCTCTACTCATATAGCTTCTATCCGCACCCGAATCAAATAAAACGTAAGCAGATTTATTGTCAATAAGAAACGTACCCGTAACAAGCTCCGGGTCTTCTTGTGCCTCTGCCGCATTAATATTGAAAACTCTTCCGCGGCCTTGTCCATTCGTGTTCTCCTGGTTCGGGCAATTTCTAATAATGTGGCCCGGTTTTCCACATTTATAACAAACTACATTGGCATAACTTGCTCCGACACTACTTGCTCCGCCATTACTCGTTCTGACACCATTTGTTCCTTTCGTTCTATTAACCCCTGGTCTGTAGACCTCACACTTCGCCGCGCTATGACCATTTCTTTTACACTTGTTGCAAAATTTGGTGCAGAACCCCGAGTGATACTTTTCACACCTTTGGCATAGCTGCTTCTGATTGTTGTTGTTGTTGCAGTTATTATTGTTGTTGGGATGATTGTTGTAGTTGCTGTTGTTGTTGTTGTTGTTGTTGTTGTTGTTGTTGTTGTTGTTGTATTGGTGATTCTTATCACCGTTTTCCTCCCACTTTCTTTTCACTTGCTTCACATTGGCCTCTTCAGCAGTCTGTTCTTTAATTCTTTCTTCAATCTGGTTCACTAGTTTGTGAGCCATTCTACATGCCTGTTGTATGGAGGCGAGCTCGTGTGAACTTATATCTTCTTGGATTCTTTCCGGTAATCCTTTCACAAACGCGTCGATCTTCTCTTCCTCATCTTCGAATGCTCTCGGACACAATAGGCACAATTCTGTGAATCATCTTTCGTACGTGGTAATATCAAATCCTTGGGTTCGTAACCCTCTAAGTTCTGTCTTGAGCTTATTGACCTCGGTTCTGGGACGGTACTTCTCGTTCATCAAGTGCTTGAATGCTGACCACGATAGTGCGTACGCATCATCTTGTCCCACTTGCTCTAGATAGGTATTCCACCATGTTAACGCAGAACCTGTGAAGGTATGCGTAGCGTACTTCACTTTGTCCTCTTCAGTACACTTACTTATGGCAAACACCGATTCGACCTTCTCGGTCCACCGTTTCAATCCGATCGGTCCTTCGGTTCCATCAAATTGCAAAGGTTTGCAGGCAGTAAATTCTTTGTAGGTGCATCCTACACGATTTCCTGTACTGCTAGATCCAAGGCTATTGTTGGTATGTAGCGCAGCCTGTACTGCGGCTATGTTTGAAGCTAGAAAAGTACAGAATTCCTCTTCATTCATATTCACGGTGTGTCTAGTAGTCAGTGCCATTTCCTTCAAAATAGTCAAATGGAACAAGTTAATCATACAGAATATTAAGAGTAGTTAATAGTATTTCGTAGCATAATATGAACTCATTTATAAAAGCTTTTTCTTCATATTAGCGTTTTATAAGTTTAAATTCGGGTAGTACCTACCCGTTAAGTTCATACTTAGTAGCTAATATACAATTCAACTACTACAATTCTATATGAAAAACTGATTATAATAATATTTCGCGTTCAAACTTTTATACAATATTTTACAAACTTACAATACCGCTTATTTTACATATAGCATGAAATATAGCACACAATAAATTTGATACAAGATGGTTGTGAAGATAATTCTAGCTAGTACACAAGTCGTTCAGCAAAGGCAATAAAGACACGTAATTCATACGTCCAGAAACAAGTCATGCATTCTGGTTTTACTAGGATTACTTCCCATCCTTGGTCTTGTGGAACATAACCGTTATGGCCGTTGATAAGACAGCGTGTTGTAACATCGTCAAAGGGGCGAGGGTTACGTAATGTCCAACAGTCCCGTAACAATCTAAAAACCTCATTTCTTACCCCAATTACCGACTCCGTCACTTGTGGGAACGTTTTGTTTAATAGTTGTAGCCCGATGTTCTTGTTCTCACTTTGGTGAGAAGCGAACATTACTAATCCGTAAGCATAACATGCTTCTTTATGTTGCATGTTAGCCGCTTTTTCTAAATCACGAAGTCCAATATTCGGATATATTGAGTCAAAATAATTTCTTAACCCATTGCGTAAAATAGTATTTGGGTTCCCCGCAATATATGCGTCAAAGTAAACACATCGTAACTTATGGATTTCCCAATGTGATATCCCCCATCTTTCGAACGAAAGCCTTTTATAAACCAAGGCATTCTTGGAACGTTCTTCGAATGTCTTACAAACTGATCTCGCCTTAAATAGTTGTGTCGAAGAATTCTGACCGACTCTAGACAAGATTTCATCAATCATGTCTCCGGGTAGGTCTCTTAAAATATTGGGTTGTCTATCCATTTTGTGTTTTTATACTGTAAAATAGACAAGAGTTAGATTCATAAAAAAAATACTTATTAATACAAGCAATTTTTACATATATCATAAAGCATAAGCACACTATATTACATATATTACACCACACGAATACAACTATCTTATTCCGACTCGCTTGTTTCTTCTTCTTCGGTTTTGGTTCGTTTTGCCAAGTTTCTAGGGATATATGATGTTCCCCTAATACGAGCCGTAATTTTCCACATTGGTTTAGAAAAACCTGGTGGTTTAGAGGTTCCCGGGTCATTGTTACAACTTAAGGACTTCGGGGGTTGACGATACATATAAAGTTCATCGGGGTTGGAATTAGATTTCTCTATTTTTATGCCCTTTCCCTTATTATTTTCTTTTGCCTTTTTAAATTCAGTTGGGGTAATTTCTATAACATCATCGGAATTCTCGTCGGAATCCGATTCATCGGAGAATTGGTAATCCTCCCAATATTTTGCTTCCTTGGCGGAAACACCATTGACCATAATTAACCTTGGTCGGTTGGTTGAGGATTTTCTTTTACTTAACCGCTTTATTATTTCCCCCACCGGTTCTATTTCTTCATCCGGTTCCTCCTCTTCCGGTTCTGATTCTTCTTCCGGTTCCGACTCTTCTTCCTGTTCCTCTTCGGGAACTTGTGAATCAGTCCACGAATCATTCCAATTTACATTTGACTCTTCATTATTATTAGGTGAGTCAATGGGACTTGTTCTAGAGGTAGACATCTATCACATAATATCAAACGCGTTAAGAGATTAATATATCACATAATATTCACATGTTAAAAATATATAGTTTCCAACAAAATTTGTTAAGCAATCATTTTTCAAGTAAACACGGTCGAAGTCCAGACTCACTAATGCATCCTAACAAACTCGATAAGACACACTAATGCAAATTTTCTGGTTCTCTAAGACCAACGCTCTGATACCAACTGAAATGTCCCGTTCTTATTGATTAAAAACGTTCCATATTAATTGATTTCGTTGCGAGGTTTTGACCTCTATATGAGACGTTTTTCAAAGACTGCATTCATTTTAAAACAAACCATAACCTTTATTTCATCAATAAAGGTTTAAAAAGCTTTACGTAGATTATCAAATAATGATAATCTAAAATATCCTGTTTACACACGACCATTATATAATGGTTTACAATACAAATATGTTACAACAAAATAAGTTTCTTGAATGCAGTTTTTACACAATATCATACAAGCATGGACTCCAAATCTCGTCCTTATTTAAGTATGTGACAGCGGAAGCTCTTAATAATCACCTGAGAATAAACATGCTTAAAACGTCAACAAAAATGTTGGTGAGTTATAGGTTTAACCTATATATATCAAATCATAATAATAGACCACAAGATTTCATATTTCAATACACATCCCATACATAGAGATAAAAATCATTCATATGGTGAATACCTGGTAACCAACATTAACAAGATGCATATATAAGAATATCCCCATCATTCCGGGACACCTTTCGGATATGATATAAATTTCGAAGTACTAAAGCATCCGGTACTTTGGATGGGGCTTGTTGGGCCCGATAGATCTATCTTTAGGATTCGCGTCAATTAGGGTGTCTGTTCCCTAATTCTTATATTACCAGACTTAATAAAAAGGGGCATATTCGATTTCGATAATTCAACCATAGAATGTAGTTTCACGTACTTGTGTCTATTTTGTAAATCATTTATAAAACCTGCATGTATTCTCATCCCAAAAATATTAGATTTTAAAAGTGAGACTATAACTCACTTTCACATATTTTTACTTCGTCGGGAAGTAAGACTTGGCCACTGGTTGATTCACGAACCTATAACAATATATACATATATATCAAAGTATGTTCAAAATATATTTACAACACTTTTAATATATTTTGATGTTTTAAGTTGATTAAGTCAGCTGTCCTCGTTAGTAACCTACAACTAGTTGTCCACAGTTAGATGTACAGAAATAAATCGATAAATATTATCTTGAATCAATCCACGACCCAGTGTATACGTATCTCAGTATTGATCACAACTCAAACTATATATATTTTGGAATCAACCTCAACCCTGTATAGCTAACTCCAATATTCACATATAGAGTGTCTATGGTTGTTCCGAAATATATATAGATGTGTTGACATGATAGGTCGAAACATTGTATACGTGTCTATGGTATCTCAAGATTACATAATATACAATATAAGTTGATTAAGTTATGGTTGGAATAGATTTGTTACCAATTTTCACGTAGCTAAAATGAGAAAAATTATCCAATCTTGTTTTACCCATAACTTCTTCATTTTAAATCCGTTTTGAGTGAATCAAATTGCTATGGTTTCATATTGAACCCTATTTTATGAATATAAACAGAAAAGGTATAGGTTTATAGTCGGAAAAATAAGTTACAAGTCGTTTTTGTAAAGGTAGTCATTTCAGTCGAAAGAACGACGTCTAGATGACCATTTTAGAAAACATACTTCCACTTTGAGTTTAACCATAATTTTTGGATATAGTTTCATGTTCATAATAAAAATCATTTTCTCAGAATAACAACTTTTAAATCAAATTTTATCATAGTTTTTAATTAACTAACCCAAAACAGCCCGCGGTGTTACTACGACGGCGTAAATCCGGTTTTACGGTGTTTTTCGTGTTTCCAGGTTTTAAATCATTAAGTTAGCATATCATATAGATATAGAACATGTTTTTAGTTTATTTTAAAAGTCAAGTTAGAAGGATTAACTTTTGTTTGCGAACAAGTTTAGAATTAACTAAACTATGTTCTAGTGATTACAAGTTTAAAACTTCGAATAAGATAGCTTTATATGTATGAATCGAATGATGTTATGAACATCATTACTACCTTAAGTTCCTTGGATAAACCTACTGGAAAAGAAAAAAATGGATCTAGCTTCAATGGATCCTTGGATGGCTCGAAGTTCTTGAAGCAGAATCATGACACGAAAACAAGTTCAAGTAAGATCATCACTTGAAATAAGATTGTTATAGTTATAGAAATTGAACCAAAGTTTGAATATGATTATTACCTTGTATTAGAATGATAACCTACTGTAAGAAACAAAGATTTCTTGAGGTTGGATGATCACCTTACAAGATTGGAAGTGAGCTAGCAAACTTGAAAGTATTCTTGATTTTATGAAACTAGAACTTTTGGAATTTATGAAGAACACTTAGAACTTGAAGATAGAACTTGAGAGAGATCAATTAGATGAAGAAAATTGAAGAATGAAAGTGTTTGTAGGTGTTTTTGGTCGTTGGTGTATGGATTAGATATAAAGGATATGTTATTTTGTTTTCATGTAAATAAGTCATGAATGATTACTCATATTTTTGTAATTTTATGAGATATTTCATGCTAGTTGCCAAATGATGGTTCCAACATGTGTTAGGTGACTCACATGGGCTGCTAAGAGCTGATAATTGGAGTGTATATACCAATAGTACATACATCTAAAAGGTGTGTATTGTACGAGTACGAATACGGGTGCATACGAGTAGAATTGTTGATGAAACTGAACGAGGATGTAATTGTAAGCATTTTTGTTAAGTAGAAGTATTTTGATAAGTGTCTTGAAGTCTTTCAAAAGTGTATGAATACATATTAAAACACTACATGTATATACATTTTAATTGAGTCGTTAAGTCATCGTTAGTCGTTACATGTAAATGTTGTTTTGAAACCTTTAGGTTAACGATCTTGTTAAATGTTGTTAACCCAATGTTTATAATATCAAAAGAGAGTTTAAATTATTATATTATCATGATATTATGATGTACGAATATCTCTTAATATGATATATATACATTAAATGTCGTTACAACGATAATCGTTACATATATGTCTCGTTTCAAAATCATTAAGTTAGTAGTCTTGTTTTTACATATGTAGTTCATTGTTAATATAATTAATGATATGTTTACTTATCATAATATCATGTTAACTATATATATAACCATATATATGTCATCATATAGTTTTTACAAGTTTTAACGTTCGTGAATCACCGGTCAACTTGGGTGGTCAATTGTCTATATGAAACCTATTTCAATTAATCAAGTCTTAACAAGTTTGATTGCTTAACATGTTGGAAACATTTAATCATGTAAATATCAATCTCAATTAATATATATAAACATGGAAAAGTTCGGGTCACTACAAATGGCATGATAAAAGAATCAGAAGTTCAAAAGAATTTAAAGAAGGAGACAGAGTTCTTCTTTTCAATTCACGATTCAAGCTCTTTCCTGGAAAATTGAAATCAAGATGGTCTGGACCATTCATAGTCAAAAGAGTTTTCCCATACGGAACGATAGAATTAATAAATTCAAATGGGATTGAATTTAAAGTTAATGGTCACAGAGTTAAACATTACATACATGGTCCGATGGAAATCGACAACGAAGTTAATCACAATTTCGACACAACAGCTAACTAAGTGTGGGGAGAATCAAGTCTTTAAAGGATAATATGTATTTCTGTTAGAGTTAGATTGTCTGTTTTCGTGTAGTTCTCGAAAATGGAACCCGAATGGTCTTTCCCTAGCAGACCCTAAAGAACTAGTCTTCTCCCCCCATTCTGAATTTTTATTTTTTTAGGTTTTTACAAAATGAAGACTGCCTGTGAACTAAACCATGGTCTAATGCTACACGCTTTGATCACTAAAAGAAATAATGACATACTACCAAGTGAAATAGTATCAGTAATCAGAGAAAGAATGGACGGAGTTAGAAAAGAATCCAGATGCGAAGATAATAAGTTACAATTTGGTAAAGGAAAATCAAAATCCGCAGCGAAAAGAAGAGCACGACACCTAGAAAGATGTCACAAATGCGGAAAATGGTCACATGGAGGTAAATGTTCAAATAATCAAACCTATTCAAATACCGAATTTGTTACTTTATGCAGAGACAGACCGTTCATATGTTTAGAAGAAAAGACACTGAATGCTCGAGGTTACGCCTATGTAGCCATGGAAAACCAATTAAACCGACTATCTTATGAATGGGATAGATCATATAACTAAGAAATCTATTTCACAGGTATGTCTGTACAGTTTTTATTTTTATTTTTATTTTTAACCTTTTGATAATAAACGCTAATTTGTTCGCTAAAAAGTATTAAATTGGTATTGAATAAAATTAGGTTTGGCGACCGAAATTATTGATATCATTCAAAAATTTATTACATCACTGCGAAATTTAACGTTTATTCTTAAGGTATAAATATCTTTAATCAATCAACCCAAAATATTTCAAAAATTCGTCATGAGTTAAATTAGGTCTTGGAACCGAAATTACTTTACCGAAAAGAGGGGCGCATATTTTTGATAATATTTGATTGATTAAAGTGGGATAAAAAGCCAAAAAGATTTTTAATTTTATTTTTACCATGTTTTTAAAATTAATATTTAAATCTTAAATTAATATTGTAAACTTTGTAAAAACAATATATTTAAAATTGTAAATATTTGAAAAATTAATATAAGTTTGGTATGAATTTATAATATGAATTTTTAAATTAAGATTGGTGTGAATTTTTTTTTTATTTTTAAAATATGAATTTTTAATTTTATGCATTTCAAATTTTAAGTTTGGTGTGAATTTTTAATATTAATTTTGAATTTTATATTTAAGTTGTGTGAATTTAAAAACAAAAATTTACTTTATCTCATTAAGTTAAAAATATGATTTTTAAAATTCGTCGTAAGTTGAAGACTAGGTCTTTGAACCGAAATTGCTTTACCCAAGGGAGGGACGAGAACTTTTATTATCATTATTTTTAATCTTATTGAATTAAAGTATGCCAAAAACATTAAAAAACCCAAAAATCTTAGCTTTTAAAACAATCGCTACAAAAAGACAAATTTTAAAATTTTGTCGAGGGACGGACTAGGACATCGATCCGAAACAACCTCGTCCTAAATAACAAGGGAAACAAAATTTTAAAAATTAAGTACTTAATTGTTTTATAAGTTAATGATTATAAAAAAAAAAAAAAAATTAGCAAACTCCGCGACTCGCGGAGTTTGAAGGGTATTTCACCGCGAGTCGCGGAGGGACCAAAACCCAGAAAAAAAATAAAACGTAAAAAAACAGATCAGTTCACTCCCCACAAAAACATACTGCGAAGAACAGCTGCGAAAACACACGAAAAAACCCGAGAAAAAACCCTCAAAATCACAATTTTTAACCGTTAATCACCAAATCTTTTACTAAAATCATGTTGAGAAGGATGCTATCTAGGAATTACTCAAGAAAAACGGTAAATTTCTACACCTAAACACCATTTAATCCGAAATTTGGTGTTCTTGAGCCATTTTTTTCCCAATTTGATTTTGATGCTTTTTAGTGTAATTAGGCTTAAATTGTTTATGTATTATGCTTGTATAACCTAGATTGATGCTGTTTAACATGATTAGAAGCCTTAAACTTCAAATTTTGAGTAATCTAGGGTTTGTGTTCTTGAGCAAATTTGGGGCTTTTTTATATAAACAGGTTATGGCCGATTTTTGTCATGAATTGTTGCTAAATTAAGTAGTGTAACATGTTTAGGTAGTTAAATGATCCAAACTTTGAGCCTAAACATGATTTTGAGAATTAAAGTGGACTTTTTCAAAGTCTAAAATTCATGAACTTGATTTTTGAAAGATAATGCCATTTGAAACTTGTTTAATTGCTAGTAATGATTATTTTGACATGTTATTTGAGTTGAATGCTTATGAACTTGGCGAACATTTTCGTATATGCTTATTTGAAAAAGTGTAGATTTGATGAAAATATGAAAATAAGCTTAAGTTTGATATAAATTGATCATGTCATTATAATTATTTTGATTGATGATTTTGCTGACACTAATGCATATTTGGATGCACAAAAATTGTGTTTGATGTGTTTTGCAGACTGAAAGGGGTGAATCTTCATCCCAAGCCCGCAATGCTCCTGCTGAGAATGCGGAACAACAGGAGGTGGATAACTACTACAAGCAGGATATACCTCATCCAGTCATGACCTTTTCTGATATGCACTTGGAAGAGTTGCACCCGAACCTGAGATTTGACAGACTTTGGATAGATTATCCAAAATATCAAAGGGGTTTGCATACTCTTCATTCCAAGGTTGTTGAGGTACCGAGGGTCATAGAATGGGGACCCTTAGAAGCTGTAGAATTGACCGGGCCAATAAGGGAATTACTTGTACAGAGGTATGGTAATTCTTCTTTTAATGAATGGGTACGTTTATTCACCATGCGTAGACCTGTATATAAAGTATGGTGTGAAGAATTGTTATGTAGTATAGAGTTGAATGATCGGGTAGCTAGTTTAACCGATCGTTCTTTTATTAGATTTTTGTTAGGCGGTTCGATGCGCCACATGTCTTTACTGGACATGGCTCAGGCTTTACGTATATATACGCCTGAGGAGTTAGCATCTGCCGATTGTAGAGGGTTGATACTAAACGGTAGAAAGATAGATGAAAATTTTGATACACACGGTGTGTGGAGTCAAATGACAAGCCATCACCGTTTCAAAAGGGGGAAATTACTCTTATTTGGATATAGATAGAGCCGAATTAAGAGTGATTCATAGGTTTTTAGCTAATTCGATTACACAAAGGGGTAAGAACAAGGAAAAAGTAAATGAACAGGATTTGTTTTACCATATGTGTATACGAGACCCACAAGGCGCTGTAAGTATACCATATTGTGTGGGTTATTATTTATCAGCTATGGTTCAGGGGATGCGACCGCATAGCATAATAGGAGGTGGTATTTTTATTACTTTGATTGGTGAATATCTCGGTGTGGATATAAGTCGGGGGGGATTATTAGTAGAAGAACCAGAACCCCGCGATACTATAGGTTTAAATGTATACCATGGTGCGAAAGTTTTGAAGAGGCGAAATAACGCCGCAGTACCATACCATGGTAGACATCCACAGGTTGAGAGAAACCAACAGCAAGGTAATGTAGGAGGTGGGAATGAGATGCAAGAAATGCAAAGGTTTATAGCTTCTCAGGAATACGAAAATGCTAGACAGAGAGCATTTGAAGATTGGCAAGTTCATCAGAATCAAATCATAGCTCATTGCCAACATATAGGTAGAAACTATATTCCTACACCGAAACCCATCTTCCCTCCCTGGTCTATAGAGATGCAGCCACCATATCCTACGTATAACCCTGCCGAAGCATTCTATAGCACCTATGGTTATGCCTGGAACCCCTATTGGTACCAGTATCATCCCTAGTATATTTTTTTTTTTTTTGTAATTTGTAATTATTGATACGTTTAATACTTTTGTTAATATTGTAATCATTTTTATAATTATCTAACTTTTATTCTTAGATTTTAATAATTTTTGAATGTGGGGTAATATACCAAACTTCAAAAATATGTATATATGTTTGCAGTTGATCTTATGTACACAACAGGGTAAAACAACGCATTTTCAAAGACTGGCATTAAGTTCAGCAAAAGCAACTAATTTTGACGACAAGATGCAAAATATATGTGAAATAACAACAAGACGGAATGAATAAATGATGTGCACCATTTATCATTCAGCAAACAAACGCCAATATATTTGGAAACTTTGGTAAAAATTTAATCATTTTCACACTAATCACCCTCAATAATTTAAATTGTTACTGATTTCTTGCAAATGAGGGCATTGCAAGATCTTAAGTGTGGGAAGGGGTTAAATTCTTTCGGATTTTAAAATTTTTATCTTAAACACTTGGTTACCATTAAAAATACTAGTAAAGCAGTAGTTGTATTAGAATCTAGTGCTCTCTAATAAAAAAAGAACAGCCCTAGTCTTATATACTAACTACCCAATTCTAGTAAAATTTTTCAAAATTTTCAATTAAATGAACTCAAAATCATGTTTATACATATTTATGAACAATAAAACTAGGTTTTAACACCGAAATTATTGTTACCTCAGAAAGGACATAAATTGAGAAACAAACTAAAATGTTAAAATTCATTTAAAATGGAATAGAGGACGATAAAAAGGAAAATAAAAGCCAAGTGTGGGAAAATTTACCAAGTTATCTTAAACATATGTCACATATATCTGTAACAAATAACTGAAAATACTTTTGCTTTGGACTAAACTAAACTGTTTTACCCGATGAAAGAAAAGAAGAGATGGATCTACACGATGAATCAATTCCATCATTAAAAGGAAGTAAAGTCTTCCGAAAAAGAAATGCGCTTCTTGATTTAGGTCATGAAGTTGTCGTCCAGACCAGCTGTAGGTTGACGAAAAATCTAGAAAAGTCATCTCTAAAATCAGCAGGAAATCCACGGACCTCAGCATCAAACAGGGTCGCCAAGTGGTCAGATTTATCCTAACCATGAGAAGGATTTATCTCGTACAATGGGGGGCACCGTGCAAATTAGCTTGATAAGACTAATGAATCAGATCCCCAGAAAGGATAATCTCCTTAAAGATTAAAAATCAGCTTTTAAGACTGATATTACTCAATCCTTGAGATTGACCTTAAAGATTGAGAATTCAAACTCATGGAATTCAATGATATCTAAACTCGAGCTTGAACGAGAAAATATTTTGATCAAAATTACAAACCGATTTGTTTTCTGAAAACCCATTTTTAATGCGTTCATTACCATTGAACGTAAAATCCTAGGAATTCACCTGGAATTCATTAGGTCACCTGAACCAAATCGGGTGTCAACCGTAAGAACGGTGGTTGCATAGTGGTCAAAGACAGGACCTTGTGCCATACCGAAAAATTATAAGGGTGAGCTTTACTATTGCTCCTACCAAGGATAGTAATTGCGTCCGACACGTTATAGACCATAATTAAAAGCATGTCAGGGGACATTGCCTTAACAGTTGCTTGTTCAACGCTTTCCTTTACAACCGGACGGTAGTTTTCCGAAAGGTAATATACGGGACAAGTGAACTGGACGTGTTGCTTTCCAAATACAAGGTTAGCAAGTGGGTGACACAAAACCATAAGTTTTGAGCTAAAATTTTCAAAACTGAAACCCACCAAACCCACAAAAATATTTTGCAAACACCGGTAAAGGGTTATCCCGGAAAACTTATCTAGGGTAAAAACTAGATTTAATTTTCAAAAGATCAAATGCTTTCATAAAGATCCAATTTCCTTAATGGATCTAAATTTTTATAGTCATGTGGGACTGTAAACCATATCGTTACTACCATTGTTTATACCGCCATATAGAAAATCACTGATGTACAAAGTGTGAAGAATAAAGAAGTGATTCTAGTATTTCAAGACGATATTGCTTGAGGACAAGCAACGCTCAAGTGTGGGAATATTTGATAATGCTAAAAACGAACATATAATTCATAGCATTATTCCTCAAGAAAGACAAGCTTTTAGTTGCAATTGTTCTATTTACAAGTGATATTCGTTTAAATAATAAAAGGTGAAGACAAAAGACAGATTCGACGAATTGAAGACGCAAACGACAAAAAAGCTCTAAAGTACAAAAGACAATCAAAGAGGTTCCAATTATTGATAAGAAACGTCTCGAAATTACAAGAGTACAAGATTCAAAACGCAAAGTGCAAAATATAAAATTGTACGCAAGGACGTTCGAAAATCCGGAACCGGGACCAGAGTCAACTCTCAACGCTCGACGCAACGGACTAAAAATTACAAGTTAACTATGTATATAAATATAATATAATATATAATTAATTATATTAATTATATATATATTATATTTATAAATAAAAACCGTCGGCAGAGAAAGACTCCAAAGTTGTGAGCTGTAATTTCAATCTCCGCGACTCGCGGAGTTTGAAGGCAAAAATACCGCGAGTCACGGAGCCCCAATTTCAGAAAATCCCTATAAAGCTCGCGCATTCTGATCGTAATCATCATCTTTTTCTTCTTCTCCTCATACGTAAAATATATATATATATATATATATATTTATAATTTATATTTTAATTTTAATTATAATTCTAATAATAAGGGTATGTTAGCGAATGTTGTAAGGGTGTAAGTCGAAATTCTGTCCGTGTAACGCTACGCTATTTTTAATCATTGTAAGTTATGTTCAACCTTTTTACATTAATGTCTCGTAGCTAAGTTATTATTATGCTTATTTAAAACGAAGTAATCATGATGTTGGGCTAATTACTAAAATTGGGTAATTGGGCTTTGTACCATAATTGGGGTTTGGACAAAAGAACGACACTTGTGGAAATTAGACTATGGGCTATTAATGGGCTTTATATTTGTTTAACTAAATGATAGTTTGTTAATGTTAATATAAAGATTTACAATTGGGCGTCCCTATAAATTACCATATACACTCAATCGGACACGATGGGCGGGGTATTTATATGTACGAATAATCGTTCATTTAACCGGACACGGGAATGGATTAATAGCCACTAGAATAATTAAAACATGGGTGAAATTATGTACAAAGGACACTTGGTATAATTGATAACAAAATATTAAAACCTTGGGTTACACTCAGTCGACATCCTGGTGTAATTATTAAACAAAGTATTAAAATCTTGTTACAGTTTAAATCCCCAATTAGTTGGAATATTTAACTTCGGGTATAAGGATAATTTGACGAGGACACTCGCACTTTATATTTATGACTGATGGACTGTTATGGACAAAAACCAGACGGACATATTAAATAATCCAGGACAAAGGACAATTAACCCATGGGCATAAAACTAAAATCAACACGTCAAACATCATGATTACGGAAGTTTAAATAAGCATAATTCTTTTATTTCATATTTAATTTCCTTTATTTTATATTTAATTGCACTTCTAATTATCGCATTTTTATTTATTGTTATTGTATTTAATTGCACTTTTAATTATCGTACTTTTTAATTATCGCAAGTTTATTTTATCGCACTTTTATTATTCGCAATTTCATTATCGTTATTTACTTTATGCTTTAATTTAAGTCTTGTATTTATTTTTAATATTTTACATTTGGTTTTAACTGCGACTAAAGTTTTAAAATCGACAAACCGGTCATTAAACGGTAAACCCCCCCCCCCTTTATAATAATAATATTACTTATATATATATTTGTATTTTTATAAAAGTAAACTAATATAGCGTTGAGCTTTGTTTAAAAAAAAAGATTCCCTGTGGAACGAACCGGACTTACTAAAAACTACACTACTGTACGATTAGGTACACTGCCTATAAGTGTTGTAGCAAGGTTTAAGTATATCCGTTCTCTAAATAAATAAATATCTTGTGTAAAATTGTATCGTATTTAATAGTATATCCTGCTAAAATTTAATAACTATTTTATATACCCCTCGCGAAACATCACATTTGAATTAAGTATGTAAAATAAGATACCAAATAATTAAGTGTAATTTAAAATAAGCCTATATATAAATATATATGATTTTTATATAATTGATAAGGATATATATGTTGTAATTTATTAAAATGTATAAAATTTAGTATTCAATAAGTTATTATAGAATATATAATATATAACCATAAACAATAGAATTTGATATTATATTATAAGTTAAAATATAGTTGTTATATCAATACTATTATTACTTTCAATATTATTGTTAATATCAGAATGTACATTAATATCAGTATTAGTAACATTACTATTTTTAATATATATAATAAATAAATATGAAATCAGGTACATTTAATCTGTTATAATATTATTATTACTAGTGTTATTGTTATCATTATTAATATCATTAAATTTCATGATTATTGAAAAATTATTTTTATTGTAATTACTTTATTATTAGTATTATTGAAATTTTTATTATTATTATTTCTATTATTATTATTAGCTATTATTCATAACAAAAATTAAAAGTGTTATTATTAATATTAATAATTAATTTCAATTAGTACAGAATATATATAGATCAGGATAGATCCCACTTTAAGATTTTTTTTTTCTTTTCCTTTTCTTCATTTACCCTTCACCATTTTTGTTCTTGTCAAGATCGATATAAATATAAATAAATATGGATATTCATATAATATACAGTTAAATATTTATTTAGATATACATATATATATAACAACAATTATAATATGAATACATATATAAAAAGACACAAAAAATTTGCATCCTGTTGTCCATCGCTGTCCAGCTATATGTGAATTGATTTTCTATCTTCAATCACGATATCAAACACTAATTAACATCCAAATTCTGTTAGGGGTCAGCCTCACTTTTTATTTTTATTTTTATCTTCGTATGAATCGAATATCTAGTGTCGAGAAATCCCAGCTACAAAACAAGAGATTAGCTTGATGATATTGTTTAAATCGTTCATTCCTTCACTATCGTTATCAATTGTAACATATTACCACTCGTCACACCTCATTGCTACTACAACCGACACCAAAACACCACTACTAGTTGAACACCACCACTTAACTCCCATCATGAACCATTATGTGCTGCTACTATTTCCTTTACACTATCAATCAAAATCCACCATCACAACCCTTGTTTTGTCAATTGTTGTCACGCCATGATCGAAAGGTTCGGCCAAGGACACCATCATCTCAAACCCAAACCACCACTAGACCCTCACTACTTTACACGATCACCCTCAAACCGCTAAACAACCCTCACCTCTTGAAACCCATATTTTTTCTGTCATGGTTTCATGTTGCTGCTACACTAAAACATCATGTTTCCTTCGATTACCACGCCCACACCCGTCACCATAAACCTCCATTAAGCTACGATTGTTACGCTGTTTTGCTATTAAATTGCTACAACTGCAGCTGTTTTTCTGTTGCAAAGATCATCATGAACTACCTCCTGCAATACCATTCATGTCTCTGTATAAACGGGCTGCAAACAACCCTTCCTGCTGCAGCACGTTTTCGTCTATATTTTGTGTTAGCAACGATATCAATATAATGTGGAAAATGGTAAATAGTCTATAATATATAAGAAATGGTCAGAAGAAGATTTCCAACGTATGCAAGTGGGTCGAACATGTTGATAGTTTAAAACTCTGCCAACTTGGAGATAATTAAAGAAAAAGAACGCGGTTTATATAATTCAAGTGGGAAAATTAGATGCAAGTGGTGGCCGACCAAAAGTAATTTTAGGGACATTCTTTCATGTTATTTTATAAGGTAAACATGATGGTATGGGGACTAGTCGATGACACAAGCATTTCTTTGTATTTTTCTGTATTGATCGAAAGGAGATGATAATAATTTTTATACGAGTATGTTAGATGATACAAAATAACGATGAGCATGGTATAATGATATAGTTGCTTCGGTAAACAAACATTTGAAACTAGATAGATTGGTTATTTTTCTTTTTGGCCCTGATGAATAATGTTAAAAGCATGATAATATCGTTGATGATCATAATGAAGAGATGATGTTATTATATGATGATGATTATGAAAACAATTAAGTATGGATATGATGATGATATGAATTATAAGATTTTAATTCGGTATTAAAAGAGAAAATAGTAAATGGAGCAGATGGTTAAGGGTGTGGGTGTTAAGCGATCGTCACGGGTTCGAGTCCGGTGCATGGCAATTCCTTTTAAAAGCTTATTTTGAAGGTAGTTTTATTATTATTATTATTATTATTATTATTATTATTATTATTATTATTATTATTATTATTATTATTATTATTATTATTATTATTATTATTATTATTATTATTATTATTATTATTATAAGTATCATTATTATTAATATTATACCTATTATTAATATTATAACAAATAAATATTAATTATATAAAAATATATACTATATATAACATAACTATATTAGTATTTTTATAATAAATAATAATTTATCTAAAGTAAATATATCTGACTAAATTATTAATGAAACCTATAAATTATTAAATTTAAATACAATAATTATATCACTAAGAATAATACATAAATTTGTTCGATTTCAATTATATGTGTTAATGTGTAAATAAATGATATAGGTTCGTGAATCCGAGGTCAACCCTGCATTGTTCTGTATCGTCGTATGAATATTTTTACTACAAAATATCGTAATGTGAGTTTCATTTGCCTTTTTACCCTTTATATTTTTGGGCTGAGAATACATGCGCAATTTTTATAAATGTTTTACGAAATAGACACAAGTAATCGAAACTACATTATATGGTTGAATGATCGAAGCCGAATATGCCCCTTTTTGCTTGGTAATCTAAGAATTAGGGAACATCACTAATTTTGAGAATTAGTGCACGCCTAATTGACGCGAATCCTAAAGATAGATCTATTGGGCCTAACGAACCCCATCCAAAGTACCGGATGCTTTAGTACTTCGATGTTGTTTATATCATGTCTGAAAGATTTACTGGAATGATAGGGGATATTCTTATATGCATCTTGTTAATGTCGGTTACCAGGTGTTCACCATATAAATGATTATTTTGTCTCTATGCATGGGACGTATTTTTATGAGAAATGGAAATGAAAATCTTGTGGTCTATTAAAATGATGAAAATGATGATAAATTAATGAACTCACCAACCTTTTGGTTGACACTTTAAAGCATGTTTATTCTCAGGTATGAAAGAAATCTTCCGCTGTGCATTTGCTCATTTTAGAGATATTACTTGGAGTCATTCATGACATATTTCAAAAGACGTTGCATTCGAGTCATCGAGTTCATCAAGATTATTACAAATCAATTATAGTTGTATATATTATGGAATAGTATGCATGTCGTCAACTTTCGATGTAATGAAAGTTTGTCTTTTAAAAACGAATGCAATGTTTGTAAAATGTATCATATAGAGGTCAAGTACCTCGCGATGTACCCAAATGTAATGTATTCGTCCAGATGGATTAGGACGGGTCATTTTAGTTGGTATCAGAGTGGTGGTCTTAGCGAACCAGGTCTTGCATTTGTGTGTCTAACTGATAGTTGTTTAGATACATTAGTGAGTCTGGACTTCGACCGTGTCTGCATGTCAAATGTTTTGCTTATCATTTAGTGTCGAAAATTATTTGCTTATCATCCTTAAAGTCTAGACACGTCTTACTGCCTCTATTGCATAGACAGTGTATAGATATATTCATATCTTAGCGTATCTGTTATTGTTACCTTTGCCTGACAGCTTCCGTAGATTCCTCCGTAACTTATGGGATTTTAGTATTATATATGTATATGTAAATTATGTATTTCAGGGTACTAATCTACATCCTATAATCTATTTCTTATCAAAAATCCTTCATGTGATCGTACGAGATGAATCCCTCAACCAGTTCGAGTCCCTCGAATTCCGATAGCTATTCCGACAGTTATTCCGACAGCTATTCCGACATGGAATTCCACTCGAACTCTAAAAGCAGTGTGACTGAAATGAATCAACCAATCAGCCATCATCAATTCATTTTATGGGTTCGTAGTCGACTTAATCAATGGAGACGCGCAGAAGGCGATCTCTTCCACTAACCGAATTCACCTCTTGATGAAGAACCTGAAGCACTTACCGGCGAACATGTTTGTAACACCATTTTCACCCTCATTTCCCAAATATATCGCCACGACTATATCATAACTCAGATTCTAAACCTTATTCATTTTCCCGTTCTTACCGACAATCATCTCGAGGTAATAAGTCAACGAACTATGCGCCCGAGTTGTAGCCTTGAAAAATATGGTGCAAAACGTACTAGCTTCAGCAACATCAACGGCACCAACAGTACCACCAACATCAATACCAGTACCACCAACAACCCAACTTTAACATCTCACATCTCAACATCTCATTCTGTACCTCGCGTATAATCATCATTCTACATGACGTTCTACATCATTTATCTTCGTTCGACATGGAGATCATGTAATCTCTAATGTTTTAGAGATTATATATTCTTGTCTTAACGGTAAATCAGATGAGTTAATATCATATTAACTCATTAAATCCATGATTACATCTGAGGAAAATATATATGTAAGTATATTTTCATAAAGATTGTAACTAAAAATTCTTTTGTACAAACTATTAATGGTGAAAATATTTTAACGGGTAGGTAATACCTGAGGAATATTTAGATTTCACATTAATAAGTTACACTGTACATTCTTCGAATCTGATTCAATAGTCATTTACTATCGTACTTACAACCACAGAAGTACGAATCCGCACATCACAGAATAACCATTTTCATTCAATTTCATATTTGGATATTAACCGATCAGTATCCAACAAGTGGCATAATGAAGAAAATATTGGACAAAATAAAATTTGTTAGAAACAAACAAATTAACTATGAAAAAAAAATTTGTTAAGAATCCACGCTAACTGTTCCTAGCTAACTGATTACATTTTTATTTATTGCAATTTATTTATCGCAATTTATATTCTCGCAATTTTATTTATCGTCATTTAATTTCTATTATTTATTTTACGCATTTTAAATATCGGTACACGTATACAAGGTTTTGACATATCATATCGACGTATCTATATATATTATTTGGAATAACCATAGACACTCTATATGCTGTAATGATCGAGTTCGCTATACAGGGTTGAGGTTGATTCTACAATAATATATATACTTTGAGTTGTGATCGAGTCTGAGACATGTACTGTGAAGACCGGTCCTAATCCATCCAGACGAAATCCATATCGATTATAAACGATTCACAACGGTTGATTACATCGCGAGGTACTTGACCTCTATATGATACATTTTACAAACATTACATTCGTTTTGAAAAGACAATCTTTCATTACATCTAAAGTTGACGACATGTATACCATTTCATAACATATCTTACTATAATTGATTTAATAATAATCTTGATGAACTCAACGACTCGAATGCAACCTCTTTTGAAATATGTCATGAATGACTCCAATTAATATCTCTAAAATGAGCAAAAGCACAGCAGAAGATTTCTTTCGTACCTGAGAATAAACATGCTTTAAAGTGTCAACCAAAAGGTTGGTGAGTTCATTAGTTTAACATAAATAATCCTTTCATAATTTTAATAGACCACAAGATTTCATATTTCCATTTCTCATAAACATACGTCCCATGCATAGAGACAAAAATATCATTCATATGGATTGAACACCTGGTAACCGACATTCACAATTTGTATATAAGAATATCCCCATCATTCCGGGATCCTCCTTCGGACATGATATAAATTTCGAAGTACTAAAGCATCCGGTACTTTGGATGGGGCTTGTTGGGCCCGATAGATCTATCTTTAGAGTTCGCGTCAATTAGGGTGTCTGTTCCCTAATTCTTAGATTACCAGACTTAATAAGGGCATATTCGATTAGATAATCCAACCATGGAATGTAGTTTCGATTAGTTGTGTCTATTTCGTAAAGCATTTATAAAAGCAGCGCATGTATTCTCAGCCCAAAAATATAAAGGGTAAAAAGGCAAATGAAACTCACGCATATAAATATTGAAAAATAGTTATTAAAACATTGCATGTATTCTCATCCCAAAAATATATATAAAAAGGGAAATAATGAAACTCACCTAATGTATTTTGTAGTAAAAATACATAGGACGACATTGAACAAGTATAGGGTTGGCCTCGGATTCACGAATCTATATCATGTATATATATTAACACATATCACATTTAATCGACTAAGTTTATTTATATTATATAATGTATTAAGATTAATATCTTTATATATATAGGATTATATTAAGATATGTTTTTATATAACTACTACTTTATTTGGTAAAATAGTATTTATAATCGAAAGTTGTAATATTTTTATAAAAATAAGGATACTAATAATAATAATAATAAATAATTTTAGCGTTAGTAAAAAAAATGATTTTAATAATATATAAAAATCTTGATAATGATAATATTAATAATAATAATAATAATAATAATAATAATAATAATAATAATAATAATAATAATAATAATAATAATAATAATAATAATAATTTTACTAATAATGTTAATCTTAGTAAGATGATAATTTTTAATTAATAATAATGATAATAATAATAATAATAATAATAATAATAATAATAATAATAATAATAATAATAATAATAATAATAATAATAATAATAATAATAATAATAATAATAATAATAATAATAATAATAATTGAAATAAAAATAAAATGTATACCCTTTTCTAAAAAAAAATTGCCATCGACAAGACTCGAACCCGCGACCTCTCGTTCCCCAACATTCCCTTCTAACCATCTCGCCATATCCATTTTTCTAAGTTATAGGGTATCCCAAATGTATATAACCCATTCTATCTGATTTTATTTCTTCTCCTCATTCGAACACAATTACTAATCAAAGCTACGAATAGTAATACTTTTAAAGGCCCATGTATGACTCGGCCCAACAGCAGGTTTTCGGCCCAACACAGAAACTGGCAGCCCAACACATCTGTTGTTAATTTTTTTTTTAAAAATGCCATGGCCGGGGATTGAACCCACGACCTCTTGTTCAATAACCACTCGTCCAACCATCTCTCCATCTGTTTCCATCTGATTACTGTAATACTTTAAAACGTTTTAACCCAACTATACTTGTTGTCTTTTCTTTAATCTTACAGAACCAAATAACATCATCATTTATCATCCCACCTCATATTATTATTATAATTCTAGTGTAATCATCATCATCTCGTGACATCGCATCATCATCGTAATTAAATATATATGTGTTCGTTTGTTATCGTTGACAGGAACATCAACAACAACGAAAAAAATAACGATGTGTTTGTGATTTGTGGCCCAACCCGATAACAAGAAAATCCATAACGAATCGTAAACAACTTATGGGATTCGGTATCTGTTTCTTTATTGGTCTCCATATGATATTCAACCAAAAAGATTCCAACCACTTTACAGCTCATTACCAAACCATAGAACATTGTGGGTCATGAACGTTTATTAATTCCCACTTGTGTATCTTTTGATAAAGTGATATTCCCTATATCTATATCGATAATTAATAAACTGAAAACATAAACTATCTTGTCTTCTTTAATAATATCATCATTATTCTTACACCTTCTTCGTTGAATGGTAGCAGCAGTAACAACAACAAGGCGGTCTGTGATGGTGATTTGGGTGTCCGGCCAAAAACAGAAAAACAGAAATCGTAGCTGTAGTAGCAGTGAAGAGGGAAAAGAAATAGAGGTGACGGGTGGAGGTGTTTGGTGTTCATGATGGTGGTGTTTTCGAATGAAAGTAGAGAGAGAATAGATCAAAGAAGAGAGAGAGAGGTGATCACAGGTGGTGATGGGTATTCGATTGCAAGATCATAAACCGAAGCATATGATAATGGTAGTTCTCGATTGATTGTAACAGCGAGCAGCAAAATAGAAATAAAAATAAATGGGTTTTTGTGGTGTTGGATGGTAATGAGATGATATCGAACAAAACAGGAATATGGTGGTTGTTTAATGGTGATGGAGTGAGTTGTGGTGGCGATTTGGTATATGGTTCTTGGTCTAGTTTCAACCTCAACAAATGGATTTTCTTATGGGTTGAGGTGGTTCAAAAGTGGCGAGTGATGGTAGTTCTTCAAACGAGAAAAGAAAAAAAAAATTGGTGTTTCGTGGTTGTACATGGGGAAGTGGTTGATGGAGGTTTGAGGTGGTTTCCGATGACCATCAAGGTGATGGAGGTTAGATGGCATCGGGTTGCAGAGATAACTTGAGGATATGTAGTATGTATGTAATTGTATCCATATATGTATACGTAGGTGTAAAAGATATATATATAATACTTAATATATCATATCATAATAATTCATGCCATATGATTGATACAGAAAGAAAAAGGCAAAGGCAACAATATCTCAATCAATATCTCGAGTTCACGAACTCAGTCAATTCAATAAGTGGAGCACAGTAATTCAAATTGTGTTTCAATTAGTTCGGATGAAATACATTTAGACAAGTGGATGTTTGACTTGATGTTTAATAATTGTATCAATCATGCAATGCATATATCTATCTATATCTACATAATATTGATAACAATTTATTCATATCGAATTTCATATATATATATATACTATATATTAAACTAATCTATTAATAATACAGATATCAAAATTGATAATGAAAGTAATATAATAACATTAATATAACAATTATATTCAACTTGTAATTAAATTTAATATAATAATATTACATATGTCCTCTTTAAGATATATATATACATAACAACATATTTTGAGCTTTTAGTTTATATCTTACAACAATATAATAATAATTATCCATAGGATTTATATTTGAATTGTCAATATTTATATATTTTATATTTATTACTATATACATACAATATCAGCTATGTATAAAAAGTCCTATATACATATTTAGAATCAGCTTAATTATTTTATATCTTATTTTACATATTTAACTTTAATGTTTATATTATATTTTATTCTTTCCAATTTATTATTATATATATACATACATTTATATTTACATATTAATTTACACTCAATCGTTCGTGAATCGTCGAGAATCGTTAAAGGTTTAAATTATTACATAAACAAAGTTCAAAAGTTTTTGAGACTCAACATTACAGACTTTGCTTATCGTATCGAAATCAAATAAGATTCAGGTTTAAATTTGGTCGGAATTTCCCGGGTTATCACAGTACCTACCCGTTAAAGAAATTTCGTCCCGAAATTTGAGTGAGGTCGTCATGGTTAACAATAAATATGTTTCCCTGATGAATATGAGCTGATAAATAGAATTTTATCATTATTGAATAATATAGATAAAATAATTCGATTATTCGAAGAGCACGAATGAAACTATCATGAGAGAGGTCCCAACGGGCATCGTCCACCTTCGCCCAAAAACTTGCCCAAATTTTTAGCCGTTAGTAAAATAAAAAAAATTTCCAACGGCTATCCCAACGGTCACTTTTACACTATATAAACACCAACCATATACTTCCTTTTATACACTCAAACGTATATTTCTTTTATATTTCCACCTTTCACAAAATCAAAATCAAACACTCCCAAACTGCAAAATGTTAACACTTCCCCCAATGATTGTTTCATTCGATGTTCATTACGGAGGTGATTTTCGAAATCAAATGAAGGAATATAAGTGGGGTAACATTATTTCGTTCGAAGGTATCGACATTTGTGATGTTGGTTTACAAGACTTGCTATCCTTTCTGAAGGAAAAAGTTCCGTGTGAATTCACGTCTGTGTTCTTTTATAAAGACGATTATGATGCGGATTGTAGGGCAAGTTTTCTGTGTACCGATGATCAATGGTACTTTATAAAAGATACCATTGAAGATCGCGGTAAACGCATTTCTTTGTATGCGGTTCTTGAAGATGAAGAGACGTTGGGTTATCGTTACCTCGATGAATCAGCAGAAGCAGAAGTTGAGGCATCAAGAGAAATACCGATGTCTCCAGAGTACCTCACGGATGGTGAAATCATTGGTGAACGCTACTTTGCAGATGACAATTGACGACGACGAGTAGTTTGATTGTAATCTTTTAATTTTTAATTATCGTGATGTTTTAATTTTTTTTTTAATTATTGTAATTTCAGTGTTGTTGTCGAGTTTTATATCTTCCTTTATGTTTCGGAGCTCTTCGTCTTTTTAATCTCCTCTCGATCTCTAGTAAAATGAGTAATGGTCTAGAATTTGTAAGTATGGAGTTTCGAATGAATTTAATGTTATAATCAAGAAATAACGTGATAGCACGATTTGATTCGTCAAATTACCAGAATCATTGAGAATAGAGTTATCAAGAATATACTTTCTTGATATATTCAGAAGTTAATTAGAATGAAAGAGTTATGTAACATGACACATGATGGTGGTATGATCTACTGTGAACCATCATGTCCCATTAGAACTCAGCATGACTTACTGTAATATAACCACATTGATCAAGTGTCATTATATTATACTAACTTATGCATCAGTTCCCAACATTACTTCAATAACATTCATATTTTAAGCTCGAAAGTTTACAGAATATAGAAACTAACAGTTTCTATATGATGTAACACTGATAGCACGAAGAGATAAATGATTTCAGATAGTATTAGTTATAAAAATATTTTCAGAAATATCGAGGATATTTATAATGAAAGATACGATAATATCTTTGAATATCTAATATCAGAGGATGATGGAGACTATTGTCCGCAAGGGTTTAGAGTAATGAGCAAATTATTCGCTAAAGACTTCAGCAGACATTGAATCATTTAGATTCTTTGAAGTCAACTTATTCTTTGTAATTTGTCCACGGTTTTCTTCCTAGTTTCGCATAATCTTCTTTTCGGTACTAAATTTTCTATTGAATGTTTCCAATATAATGATACAAAGAAAGCACAAGAAGGTATATAATTTCGAACGAGAATATTTATGAAAATATCCTCAGAAATATCGAAGATATTGATGATGATATTTTGGAATTTCTAAGTTCGATGGTTGATGGAGAAAGATTTTCCGCAAGATTTTAACATGACTTCGGAGCAAGATATTCTCTAAAGATTTCAACGGATCTAGAATTATCTAGATTCTTTGAATATATGGTACGGTCCTTGTATTTGTCCTCGGTCTCCTTCGTGGTTAGCTCAATCCGTTTTCCAGTTCCAACTTTTTTTTGAGCTTTTCCAACATACTATTCTTTATCATCAAACTTTCGATGATTATGATCGTTTACGGTTGTCTATGGTTTCTGCTGCTTCATTCAGCTTTTTCAACATTCAGAGTATTGATTTTGTGACTGAGTGATTTTCAGAATTCCAGAAGGAGAGATCATAATTCTAAGAGATAAATGTCATACATATAACTGTTGATATAGATATGCTGTGTGTTTTCAAAGTACTGATTGTTGATTCCCTGTAATTGGTATGGCAGTTCTCGTTACAAGATACGGATGAGTATATGATAGGGTTTCAATGAATAAATATAATGATTTGTCAGAGAGATTTAAGCCAAGAAGTAACGAGGTTGCTGGTATGTATGTTGGTAATATGGTGGAATATAAAAGAATTCTCCGGTATCAAAAGGGTAATCGTATATATCAGGATTATAGTAAGGCTAGTTCGAATGAAAAGTCGAAGTTGACTTGTTGGAGCTGTGACAAAATTGGCTACCTTGAAAAGGGATCGCAAAGTTATTTTTTGTTCATAAATGCCAAAGGATCTGACGCGGCTACGTGTTAAATTTTTACTCAATTGCCGAGAGTTTCTCAGGTGCATAACTATATGCATAAATCTTTCCTTCCTTAGATGAAGTGCGGTTGATTCATCCTATCGATTGAGGTGTTTTCAAGAATCATGAAAGGTTTGAACGTAGAATGTAATCGTGAAGATACAAATGAGGTTTAAGACGGAATCAAGTGGCAAACTTGAAGAATTGTTTAGTTTCATATGTTATAATCAATATTTTAATTCATTTTAATTGTCAAATGTTATTAGTCCACAGTCGATAGTCCACAGTCGACAGTCCAATAATTCATATATAGTTTAATATAATATGTGAATTAATTAATACGTGTCGTGACCCATATACGTCTCAGACTCGATCACAACTCAAAGTATATATATATTATTATAGAATCAACCTCAACCCTGTATAGAGAACTCGATCATTACTGTATATAGAGTGTCTATGGTGGTTCCAAATAATATATATAGATGCGTCGATATGATATGTCAAAACCTTGTATACGTGTCCCGATATTTAAAGTGCGTAAAATAAATAACAGAAATTAAATAACGATTAATAAAGTGCGTAAAGTAAATAACAGAAATTAAATGACGATAAATAAAATTACGAGAATGTAAATTGCGATAATTAAATTGCGATAATTAAATTTTGATAATTAAAATGTAATACGGAATTAACAGTTAGCTAGGAACAGTTAGCTATGATTTTGTTAGCGTGGTTTCTTAACAAAATTTAATATTTTTAATTAGTCTGTTTCTAATCAATTTTTATTATGTCCATTATTTCCTCATTATGCCACTTGTTGGATTCTGATAGGTCAAAATCCAAATATGAAATTGAATTTGAATGAAAATAGTTATTCTTTGGTGAACGGATACGTATCTCGGTGGTTGTAAATAGGATAGTAAATGATCGTTGAATCAAATTCGAAAAATGTACGGTGTAACTTATTAATGTGAAATCTAAATATTCCTCGGGTATTACCTACCCGTTAAAATATTTTCACCTTTAACAGTTTGTAGAAAAGGATTTTTAATTACAATCTTCATGAAAATATATATACATATATATTTTCTTCAGATGTAATCATGGATTTAATGAGTCAATATGATATTAAACTCATTTGATTTACCATTAGAACAAGAATATATATAATTTCTAAAACATTAGAGTTTACATAATTATCATGTCGAACGAAGATAAATGATATAGAACGTCATGTAGAACGATGATTATACTCGAGGTACAGAATGAGATGTCGAAACTGGTGATGCGGATGTTGTTGTTGGTGGTACTAGTGATGTTGGTGCTAAGGTTGGTAATGTTACTGGTGTTGGTGATACTGCTGGTGCTTGCAAATTGTGTACCGTGCTCTCTAAAGTTAACGCTCGAGCTCGGAGTTCTTTAACTTCTTCTACTAACCCTGGTTGGTTATCAGTGTGAGGTAGCGATCGAATATCTTCTCTAGTTCCGTTAATGGTAGTCTCAAGATGGAAAATTCTGGCAAAAAGGGTATAAACATTGTTGCGAACAGGTTCGCCGGTGAGCGGGTCGAGTACTCCAAGGTTAGGGGGTAGATTCGATTCATGATATGGAGTACCTTCTTCCCTTCTCCATAGGGTGAGTATGTCGCGAACCCACCCCCATTTTCTCCAGTAATCACGATAGTTGATTGATTGGTGTGCTCCTGTCATGCTGTCTTCGGAGTCAGCGGAACTTGGTCGATTGGTAGAGGCCATATTACGCGATCTCAGGAAAGATTTGTGATATGAAGAGTTTAGTGACAGTAATTGATAGTTGGATGATATTCTCAATGCATAATTTACATAGATATATATAGTACCAGGATCCCTTAAATTAAGGAGAAATTTACGAGAGATATCAGGCAAGGTCTACAGTAACAGATACGCTAAGATATGAATTGTCAGATACGCTAAGATATGAATTGTCAGATACGCTAAGATATGAATTTTGTCTATACACTATTCATGTAGTCAATGCAGTAAAACATGTCTAGACTAAGAATAATGAGCATGTAATTTCCTAAGGATGATAAGCAGATGATTTCCGACAAAAACGATAAGCAAAACTTTTGACATGCAGAAACGGTCGAAGTCCAGACTCACTAATGCATCTTAATGACTATCAGTTAGACACACTAATGCAAGACCCGGTTCACTAAGACCACCGCTCTGATACCAACTGTGAAGACCCGTCCTAATCCATCCGGACGAAATCCATATCGATTATAAACGATTCATCAACAGTTGATTACATCGCGAGGTACTTGACCTCTATATGATACATTTTACAAACATTGCATTCGTTTTGAAAAGACAATCTTTCATTACATCTAAAGTTGACGACATGTATACCATTTCATAACATATCTTACTATAATTGATTTAATAATAATCTTGATGAACTCAACGACTCGAATGCAACGTCTTTTGAAATATGTCATGAATGACTCCCTAAAATGAGCAAAAGCACAGCGGAAGATTTCTTTCGTACCTGAGAATAAACATGCTTTGAAGTATCAACCAAAAGGTTGGTGAGTTCATTAGTTTAACATAAATAATCCTTTCATAATTTTAATAGACCACAAGATTTCATATTTCCATTTCTCATAAACATACGTCCCATGCATAGAGACAAAAATATCATTCATATGGATTGAACACCTGGTAACCGACATTCACAATTTGTATATAAGAATATCCCCATCATTCCGGGATCCTCCTTCGGACATGATATAAATTTCGAAGTACTAAAGCATCTGGTACTTTGGATGGGGCTTGTTGGGCCCGATAGATCTATCTTTAGAGTTCGCGTCAATTAGGGTGTCTGTTCCCTAATTCTTAGATTACCAGACTTAATAAGGGCATATTCGATTAGATAATCCAACCATAGAATGTAGTTTCGATTACTTGTATCTATTTCGTAAAGAATTTATAAAAGCAGTGCATGTATTCTCAGCCCAAAAATATAAAGGGTAAAAAGACAAATGAAACTCACGCATATAAATATTGAAAAATAGTTATTAAAACATTGCATGTATTCTCAGCCCAAAAATATATATAAAAAGGGAAATAATGAAACTCACCTAATGTATTTTATAGTAAAAATACATATGACGACATTGAACAAGTATAGGGTTGGCCTCGGATTCACGAATCTATATCATGTATATATATTAACATATATCACATTTAATCGACTAAGTTTATTTATATTATATAATGTATTAAGATTAATATCTTTATATATATAGGATTATATTAAGATATGTTTTTATATAACTACTACTTTATTTGGTAAAATAGTATTTATAATCAAAAGTTGTAATATTTTTATAAAAATAAGGATACTAATAATAATAATAATAAATAATTTTAGCGTTAGTAAAAAAAAATGATGATAATAATATATAAAAATCTTGATAATGATAATATTAATAATAATAATAATAATAATAATAATAATAATAATAATAATAATAATAATAATAATAATAATAATAATAATTTTACTAATAATGTTAATCTTAGTAAGATGATAATTTTTAATTAATAATAATGATAATAATAATAATAATAATAATAATAATAATAATAATAATAATAATAATAATAATAATAATAATAATAATAATAATAATAATAATAATAATAATAATAATAATAATAATAATAATAATAATAGTAGTAGTAATAATTGAAATAAAAATAAAATGTATACCCTTTTCTAAAAAAAAATTGCCATCGACAAGACTCGAACCCGCGACCTCTCGTTCCCCAACATTCCCTTCTAACCATCTCGCCATATCCATTTTTCTAAATTATAGGGTATCCCAAATGTATATAACCCATTCTATCTGATTTTATTTCTTCTCCTCATTCGAACACAATTACTAATCAAAGCTACGAATAGTAATACTTTTAAAGGCCCATGTATGACTCGGCCCAACAGCAGGTTTTCGGCCCAACACAGAAACTGGCAGCCCAACACATCTGTTGTTAATTTTTTTTTTAAAAATGCCATGGCCGAGGATTGAACCCACGACCTCTCGTTCAATAACCACTCGTCCAACCATCTCTCCATCTGTTTCCATCTGATTACTCTAATACTTTAAAACGTTTTAACACAACTATACTTGTTGTCTTTTCTTTAATCTTACAGAACCAAATAACATCATCATTTATCATCCCACCTCATATTATTATTATAACTCTAGTGTAATCATCATCATCTCGTGACATCGCATCATCATCGTAATTAAATATATATGTGTTCGTTTGTTATCGTTGACAGGAACATCAACAACAACGAAAAAAATAACGATGTGTTTGTGATTTGTGGCCCAACCCGATAACAAGAAAATCCATAACGAATCGTAAACAACTTATGGGATTCGGTATCTGTTTCTTTATTGGTCTCCATATGATATTCAACCAAAAAGAATCCAACCACTTTACAGCTCATTACCAAACCATAGAACATTGTGGGTCATGAACGTTTATTAATTCCCACTTGTGTATCTTTTGATAAAGTGATATTCCCTATATCTATATCGATAATTAATAAACTGAAAACATAAACTATCTTGTCTTCTTTAATAATATCATCATTATTCTTACACCTTCTTCGTTGAATGGTAGTAGCAGTAACAACAACAAGGCGGTCTGTGATGGTGATTTGGGAGTCCGGACAAAAACAGAAAAACAGAAATCGTAGCTGTAGTAGCAGTGAAGAGGGAAAAGAAATAGAGGTGACGGGTGGAGGTGTTTGGTGTTCATGATGGTGGTGTTTTCGAATGAAATTAGAGAGAGAATAGATCAAAGAAGAGAGATAGAGGTGATCACAGGTGGTGATGGGTATTCGATTGCAAGATCATAAACCGAAGCATATGATAATGGTAGTTCTCGATTGATTGTAACAGCGAGCAGCAAAATAGAAATAAAAATAAATGGGTTTTCGTGGTGTTGGATGGTAATGAGATGATATCGAACAAAACAGGAATATGGTGGTTGTTTAATGGTGATGGAGTGAGTTGTGGTGGCAATTTGGTATATGGTTCTTGGTCTAGTTTCAACCTCAACAAATGGATTTTCTTATGGGTTGAGGTGGTTCAAAAGTGGCGAGTGATGGTAGTTCTTCAAACGAGAAAAGAAAAAAAAATTGGTGTTTCGTGGTTGTACATGGGGAAGTGGTTGATGGAGGTTTGAGGTGGTTTCCGATGACCATCAAGGTGATGGAGGTTAGATGGCATCGGGTTGCAGAGATAACTTGAGGATATGTAGTATGTATGTAATTGTATCCATATATGTATACGTAGGTGTAAAAGATATATATATATATATAATACTTAATATATCATATCATAATAATTCATGCCATATGATTGATACAGAAAGAAAAAGGCAAAGGCAACAGTATCTCAATCAATATCTCGAGTTCACGAACTCAGTCAATTCAATAAGTGGAGCACAGTAATTCAAATTGTGTTTCAATTAGTTCCCGGATGAAATACATTTAGACAAGTGGATGTTTGACTTGATGTTTAATAATTGTATCAATCATACAATGCATATATCTATCTATATCTACATAATATTGATAACAATTTATTCATATCGAATTTCATATATATATATATATATACTATGTATTAAACTAATCTATTAATAATACAGATATCAAAATTGATAATGAAAGTAATATAATAACATTAATATAACAATTATATTCCACTTGTAATTAAATTTAATATAATAATATTACATATGTCCTCTTTAAGATATATATATACATAACAACATATTTTGAGCTTTTAGTTTATATCTTACAACAATATAATAATAATTATCCATAGGATTTATATTTGAATTGTCAATATTTATATATTTTATATTTATTACTATATACATACAATATCAGCTATGTATAAAAAGTCCTATATACATATTTAGAATCAGCTTAATTATTTTATATCTTATTTTACATATTTAACTTTAATGTTTATATTATATTTTATTCTTTCCAATTTATTATTATATATATACATACATTTATATTTACATATTAATTTACACCCAATCGTTCGTGAATCGTCGGGAATCGTTAAAGGTTAAAATTATTACATAAACAAAGTTCAAAAGTTTTTGAGACTCAACATTACAGACTTTGCTTATCGTATCGAAATCAAATAAGATTCAGGTTTAAATTTGGTCGGAATTTCCCGGGTCATCACATGTACACGGGTCACGATACGTATTAATTAATTCGAATATTATATATGAATTATTGAATTGCTAATTGTGGACTAATAACTGTGGACTACCAACATTGGACAATTAAAATGAATTAAAATATTGATTATAACATATGAAACTAAACAATTCTTCAAGGTTGCCACTTGATTTCATCCTAAACCTCATTTGTATCTCGACGATTACAATCTGTGTTAAAACCTTTCATGATTCTTGAAAACACCACAATCGAAAGGATGAACCAACCGCACTTCATCTACGGAAGAAAAGATTGATACATATAGTTATGCACCTGAAAACACTAGGAACCTTAGTAAACGTTTAACACGTATCTGTGCTAATTCCTTTAGTGTTATTATTACCCAAAATAACTTGGTAATTCCTTTCAAAATAGCCAATTTTGTCACAGCTACAGCAAGTCAACTTCGACTTTTCGTTCGAAACAACCATATTATAACCTTGATATATATGTGTGCTCTTTTATTGTTACCGGGGAACCTTTTATATTCCACCATATTACCATCAGCGTTTAATCATCTAAAAACACAATTCTCTTAAAACCACCTCGGAATGATAACCGACGATTCAGATATGGCTGCATTAAATGCGGATGAAACAGTAAAATTGTAGATGGCTTAAATGGCCAAGAGTTTGATAATAAAGAATGGAGTGTTGGGAACGCTCGATAGAAAATTTGGTACTGAAAAACGGATTGAGCTAATCGTGAAGGAGACCAAGGACAAACCCTATATTCAAAGAATCCAGGTAATTCTGGATCCGATGAAATATTTAGAGAATATCTTGCTCAGAAGTCATGTTAACCTTCGAACTTAGAAATTCCAAAATATCATCACAAATACCTTTGATATTTCTGAGGATATTTTCATAAATATTCTTGTCCGAAATTATCTACCTTTTCGTGTTTTCCGTATTTCATTATATTAGAAATTTCTGAAAAATCTAAGTATAAATTATGAATGAATTGTGGAGAAGTGTTGGGAATTGAAGCATGAGTTAGTATAATATAATGGCGCTTGGCCAACGTGATTATATTACAGTAAGTCATGCTGAGTTTCTAATGGGACATGATGATTCACAGATCTTAACGTCATCATGTGGCATGTTACATAACTCTTTCATTCTACTTAACTTCTGAACATATCGAGAAAATATATTCTTGATAGTTCTATTCTCAGTGATTCTAATAATTTGACAAATCAAATCGTGCTATTACGTTCTTTCTTGATTAGAACATTAAGTTCATTCGAAACTCCATACTTACGAATTCTGGACCGTTACTCGTTTTACTAGAGGTCGAGAAGAGAAGATAAAGACAAAGAGCTCTGAAACATAAGGGAAGATATAAAACCCGACAACAACACAGAAATCACAAACAGTGTACATTAATACGAATAGAAATATAAAGACACGGGAGTATGATAAACACAATAACCCCAAGGTAATAGTAGAAGTGAATAGATTCCTCCGGCGGTAAATGGAAAAGAAGAATGACAGATACGATAGTTAGGAAAATATTAAGAATCAGAATTGGATGGAGCATTTCCACAATATTTTGGAAGTAGGAATAGAGGAAGAAAGTATAGGAACGGTGAAAATAATGGAACGGAAGAGTTTAATTTATAATGGAAATATCAGACATAGCAATCGAGGCAGATCATCGCATTTAATTGAAGAGATCTTAATCTCCTTATTCACCGAAGAATCAGATCTAACTCAGATTTCAAAGATTTCTTTAAATCCCTTGAATTTCGGAATTCAACCATGACTGGTCAAAAGTTATGATGAAACTTGTCTCTCTCATTTCACTATTTTGTGATAACTTCACTCGTACTTTTCACATAATCGAGTTGTATTATCCATATCATTCAATGACGATAAAACTCTATTTATCAACTCATATTCGTCATGAAAACATTTTTATTGTTAGCCATGACCACCTCACTCAAATTTCGGGACGAAATTTCTTTACCGGGTAGGTACTGTGACGACCCAGAAATTTCCGATAAAATTTAAACTTAATCTTTATATGATTTCGACACGATAAGCAAAGTCTATAATGTTGAAGTCTCAAAAACTTTGAACTGTGATCGTGTATACATTTGACCTTTGACTACTCTCGAAGATTCACGAACAATTGTTTGCAAATAAATACGTATATATAAATGTAAGTATATGTATATTAACTTGAAATTATAAAATATAATTTAAGCATTTGAATTAAGTATGTAAAATAAGATACCAAATAATTAAGTGTAATTTAAAATAAGCCTATATATAAATATATATGATTTTTATATAATTGATAAGGATATATATATTGTAATATATTAAAATGTATTAAAATGTATAAAATTTAGTATTCAATAAGTTATTATAGAATATATAATATATAACCATAAACAATAGAATTTGATATTATATTACAATTTAAAATATAGTTGTTATATTAATACTATTATTACTTTCAATATTATTGTTAATATCAGAATGTACATTAATATCAGTATTAGTAACATTACTATTTTTAATATATATAATACATAAATATGAAATCAGGTACATTTAATCTGTTATAATATTATTATTACTAGTGTTATTGTTATCATTATTAATATCATTAAATTTCATGATTATTGAAAAATTATTTTTATTGTAATTACTTTATTATTAGTATTATTGAAATTTTTATTAGTATTATTTCTATTATTATTATTAGCATTTTTATTATTCATAACAAAAATTAAAAGTGTTATTATTAATATTAATAATTACTTTTAATTAGTATAGAATATATATAGATCAGGATAGATCCCACTTTAAGATTTTTTTTTTCTTTTCCTTTTCTTCATTTACCCTACACCATTTTTGTTCTTGTCAAGATCGATATAAATATAAATAAATATGGATATTCATATAATATACAGTTAAATATTTATTTAGATATACATATATATATAACAACAATTATAATATGAATACATATATAAAAAGATACAGAAAATTTGCATCCTGTTGTCCATCGCTGTCCAGCTATATGTGAATTGATTTTCTATCTTCAATCACGATATCAAACACTAATTAACATCCAAATTCTGTTAGGGGTCAGCCTCACTTTTTATTTTTATTTTTATCTTCGTACGAATCGAATATCTAGTGTCGAGAAATCCCAGCTACAAACAAGAGAATAGCTCGATGATATTGTTTAAATCATTCATTCCTTCACTATCGTTATCAATTGTAACAGATTACCACTCGTCACACCTCATTGCTACTACAACCGACACCAAAACACCACTACTAGTTGAACACCACCACTTAACTCCCATCATGAACCATTATGTGCTGCTACTATTTCCTTTACACTATCAATCAAAATCCACCATCACAACCCTTGTTTTGTCAATTTTTGTCACGCCATGATCGAAAGGTTCGGCCAAGGACACCATCATCTCAAACCCAAACCACCACTAGACCCTCACTACTTTACACGATCACCCTTAAACCGCTAAACAACCCTCACCTCTTGAAACCCATATTTTTTTTTCTGTCATGGTTTCATGTTGCTACTACACTAAAACTTCATGTTTCCTTCGATTACCACACCCACACCCGTCATCATAAACCTCCATTAAGCTACGATTGTTACGCTGTTTTGTTATTAAATTGCTACAACTGCAGCTATTTTTCTGTTGCAAAAATCATCATGAACCACCTCCTGCAATACCATTCATGTCTCTGTATAAACGGGCTGCAAACAACCCTTCCAGCTGCAGCACGTTTTCGTCTATATTTTATGTTAGCAACGATATCAATATAATGTGGAAAATGGTAAATAGTCTGTAATATATAAGAAATGGTCAGAAGAAGATTTCCAACGTATGCAAGTGGGTCGAACATGTTGATAGTTTAAAACTCTGCCAACTTGGAGATAATTAAAGAAAAAGAACACGGTTTATATAATTCAAGTGGGAAAATTAGATGCAAGTGGTGGCCGACCAAAAGTAATTTTAGGGACATTCTTTCATGTTATTTTATAAGGTAAACATGATGGTATGGGGACTAGTTGATGACACAAGCATTTCTTTGTATTTTTCTGTATTGATCGAAAGGAGATGATAATAATGTTTATACGAGTATGTTAGATGATACAAAATAACGATGAGCATGGTATAATGATATAGTTACTTCGGTAAACAAACATTTGAAACTAGATAGATTGGTTATTCTTCTTTTTGGGCCGGATGAATAATGTTAAAAGCATGATAATATCGTTGATGATCATAATGAAGAGATGATGTTATTAGATGATGATGATGATTATGAAAACAATTAAGTATGGATATGATGATGATATGAATTATAAGATTTTAATTCGGTATTAAAAGAGAAAATAGTAAATGGAGCAGATGGTTAAGGGTGTGGGTGTTAAGCAATCGTCACGGGTTCGAGTCCGGTGCATGGCAATTCCTTTTAAATGCTTATTTTGAAGGTAGTTTTATTATTATTATTATTATTATTATTATTATTATTATTATTATTATTATTATTATTATTATTATTATTATTATTATTATTATTATTATTTTTATTATTATTATTATTATTATAAGTATCATTATTATTAATATTATACCTATTATTAATATTATAACAAATAAATATTAATTATATAAAAATATATACTATACATATAACATAACTATATTAGTATTTTTATAATAAATAATAATTTATCTAAAGTAAATATATCTGACTAAATTATTAATGAAACCTATAAATTATTAAATTTAAATACAATAATTATATCACTAAGAATAATACATAAATTTGTTCGATTTCAATTATATGTGTTAATGTGTAAATAAATGATATAGGTTCGTGAATCCGAGGTCAACCCTGCATTGTTCAGTATCGTATGAATATTTTTACTACAAAATATCGTAATGTGAGTTTCATTTGCCTTTTTACCCTTTATATTTTTGGGCTGAGAATACATGCGCAATTTTTATAAATGTTTTACGAAATAGACACAAGTAATCGAAACTACATTATATGGTTGAATGATCGAAGCCGAATATGCCCCTTTTTGCTTGGTAACCTAAGAATTAGGGAACATCACTAATTTTGAGAATTAGTGCACGCCTAATTGACGTGAATCCTAAAGATAGATCTATTGGGCCTAACGAACCCCATCCAAAGTACCGGATGCTTTAGTACTTCGATGTTGTTTATATCATGTCCGAAAGATTTACCGGAATGATAGGGGATATTCTTATATGCATCTTGTTAATGTCGGTTACCAGGTGTTCACCATATAAATGATTATTTTGTCTCTATGCATGGGACGTATTTTTATGAGAAATGAAAATGAAAATCTTGTGGTCTATTAAAATGATGAAAATGATGATAAACTAATGAACTCACCAACCTTTTGGTTGACACTTTAAAGCATGTTTATTCTCAGGTATGAAAGAAATCTTCCGCTGTGCATTTGCTCATTTTAGAGATATTACTTGGAGTCATTCATGACAAATTTCAAAAGACGTTGCATTCGAGTCGTCGAGTTCATCAAGATTATTACTAAGTCAATTATAGTTGTATATATTATGGAATAGTATGCATGTCATCAACTTTCGATGTAATGAAAGTTTGTCTTTTAAAAACGAATGCAATGTTTGTAAAATGTATCATATAGAGGTCAAGTACCTCGCGATGTACCCAAATGTAATGTATTCATCCAGATGGATTAGGACAGGTCATTTCATTTTGTCTACAACGGTTACACATATTTTGTAACTCTTGTAGCTAGCTGGTGGAGTTTCAAATCCATCTTTTGTCAACAATGGTTGTAAATCTTTTGTAAGTCCTGTAACTAGCTGTAAACAAAATGGTTATGTAACTCCTCTAACTATCTATAAATACTAGGTGTAAACGCAATGGTTGCCATCTTTTGCAATAATCTATAAGCAAAAAACTGATTGAAACATAAATACAGCGTAGCAGCGAAGCGCTACCGGAGCTACATCTAGTTTTCAGTTATTTGCCATTGAGCTATTACTTAAATGTTCAAAAAGTTCACAAGAACTAATAAGGCAGCACATATATGAGGGAATGATTAGTCTTGGGTTATAGCTATGGAATATATTACACTTAATTTATGTTTGGTGTTAGAATTGTAAATACTAAAGTATTAGGGGGTAGACTGTAACTTTATTATTAGGTTGTTACACTTCGTTAATCACTGTTAGAGGTGGTTATATAGTGGTTAGATAGAGTTTAGCAGTTAATTGATCTTAATTGTAATCTTTCATTTTCTCCGATTCATGTAATGATCTTTGTTCAATACTAAAATTGTTCGATTTATTCTTCCGCTTTCATATGGTATCAGAGCTATGGACTGATCATATTCATAATCTCGATTGTTGATTACTCCGTATTTCATTGATCGATTGTCAAATTGATCAAATTTTGTTCAAATTAGGGTTTGATATTTCGTGTTTCTGTTTGTTTTATCACCAATTTCTTGATTATGAAAGGATCCGTTCATATACATTATAAACGATTCCCAATAGTTGATTACATTGCGAGGTATTTGACCTCTATATGATACATTTTACAAACATTGCGTTCGTTTTTTAAAAGACAAACTTTCTTTACATCGAAAATTGACAGGCATGCATACCATTTCATAATATCCACTATCCAACTATAAATTGATTTAATAATAATCTTTGATGAACTCAATGACTCGAATGCAATGTTCTTTGAAATATGCTATGAAAGACTCCAAGTAATATCTTTAAAATGAGCAAATGCACAGCGGAAGATTTCTTTAACACCTGAGAATAAACATGCTTTCAAGTGTCAACCAAAAAGGTTGGTGAGTTCATTAGTTTAACATAAATAATCATTTCCATCATTTTAATAGACCACAAGATTTCATATTTCCATTTCTCATAAACATATGTCCCATGCATAGAGACAAAAATATCATTCATATGGATTGAACACCTGGTAACCGACATTAACAATATGCATATAAGAATATCCCCTATCATTCCGGGATCCTCCTTCGGACATGATATAAATTTCGAAGTACTAAAGCATCCGGTACTTTGGATGGGGTTTGTTAGGCCCAATAGATCTATCTTTAGGATTCGCGTCAATTAGGGTGTCTGTTCCCTAATTCTTAGATTACCAGACTTAATAAAAAGGGGCATATTCGATTTCGATAATTCAACCATAGAATGTAGTTTCGATCACTTGTGTCTATTTCGTAAAGCATTTATAAAAACAGCGCATGTATTCTCAGTCCTAAAATATATATTGCAAAAGCATTTAAAAAGCTAGCAAATGAAACTCACCATACTGTATTTCGTAGTAAAAATACATATAACGTCATTGAACAAGTGCGAGGTTGGCCTCGGATTCACGAACCTAAATTAATTATATATATTTATGTGTTGGTCAATATTTGTCTAACAAATTAGGTCAAGTCATAGTGTACCACAATCCTAATGTTCGAGACTAATATGCAAAAGTCAACAAAAGTAAATTTGACTCAAAATAATTTCCAAAAATCTATACATGATTAATATATAGTTTAAATATCGTTGTTTTATATTTTTAAATATTTTTAAAAGATTTATTAGAGTAAATAATATAATTTATTTATTAATAAATAAAATTTTATATTAAATTTATATAATATAATATACTTTTATATATATTAAGTAATAAAATTTATAGGGTTCATTTAATATCATAAAGATAATATGATAGGTATTATTAAAGTAAGTTATTACACGTAGTAAAATATATTTGTATCACATATTTATTTGATAAAATAATATCTATAATGATAGTAAGTAAAAGTTGTATTATTTTGTAATAATAATTATTATTATAAAAATATCAATATTTATAATTACTAAGATGACATTATGATAAAACTATAATTCTAATTATGATAACTTTAATATTTACGATAATTTTTAATATTATCTTTAAAATAATAATTCTATTTAAAATAATAATAATAATCATATTTTATAGTAACAATGACATTTCTATTAAAATGATAATTTTTGTTAAAATGATAGTTTTAATACTAACGATACTTTTAATAATAATAGTAATGATAAAAATAATAAGAACGATAATTTTATCTAAATCAATATCTTATAATATTTTAATTTCATCATGACCCTCTTACTCATTATTTCCTAATCGTTTCGTTTAATAGCTTTTAATCATCTTTTATATCGTGTTCATAATAATGATAATAATAGTAATCAAAATAGTTAGGTGTTACAAATATTTGTTTTAATTACACTAATATTAATAATGATAGTTACTATAACATTATTAACGATAATACTAATAATTATAATTATCTTAATGATAATATAGTAATAATAATAATAACAATAACAATAACCATTTTTAAATAAAGATATATATATTAATAATAATAATGATAATAATAATAATAATAATAATAATAATAATAATAATAATAATAATAATAATAATAATAATTGGATAATAATAATAATACTAATTATAACTTTAACGATAATAACGATAGTAATAATAAAAAAAATAATTTTTAATGATAAATCCCTTTTATTGATAAAGATAATTATAATGAAAATAATAAGATAAAACTAGAACGACGATAAAAATGACGATAATAATAATCATTTTTAATAAAAATATCGAAAATTCAATTGATTATAAATTCTAATCCGTTCATCGAAACCATTCGACATCTAAAGGAAAAGTCCTTAATTTTTCGCTAGCTTTCCAAGGACATGCATATCTTATACCTTATCTCAACCGCAAGTGTAACTAATTCAATATTCAACCTAACCTGTCTAAGGGCAATATCAAAAGTACAAGCATGCATAATCCTAAATACTCGAGCACTAGTCAGGAATACACTATTAGTATGTAAAAGTTAAATTATGAGTACTCACATATCAATATTGAGATTCAATATTGCAGGAAAGGTACGTAGACGCAACGAAAATGATAAACACTATATTGACCTCACGAGCATACCCATGAACCATACTCAATCACCTCCATAGCTATAACCCATAATTTCCTTAATCCTATCCTACTCGAAAAATAATTTCGAAATCACTCGGACAGTACTCCGTCGTAATATTTTATGTATACTAATAATATCTTGAAATAATACGGAGTAAATATATATATGTAAATCGATTGAGAGAGTTTAGAGAAAAATATTTTCAAGTTTCTATGAAATAATGAAACCTATTGAATTCTATTTATAATAGATTTTTGAATTATTAAAGTGAATTATTAAAGTATGAATTATTAAAGTGAATTATTAAAGTATGAATGATTAAAGTGAATTATTAAAGTATGAATTATTAAAGTGAATTATTAAAGTATGAATTATTAAAGTGAATTATTAAAGTTAAAGTAAAGGTAAAGTTTAAGTATAGTAAAAGTATAAAACTATGTATGTATAATACGCGTATAAATATATATAATATTAATTTAAATCGTTATATATATTTAATAAAATAAAATATAAATATCGTTATCTTTATCATACTAGTTAAGTAATGAGTTGTCAAAAGTGGTTCTAGATATTTATAAAAGTTATATACGTTATAATAATAAAGTTCTTTTTAAACTGAAAACGTTTTTGTACGTTTGAAACTAAATAGATCAATCGAGTCTTTATGACATTCAATCTTCCACTATCCTTTGTCTAGTTCTCAATGATTGACAATTTGTTCTTATTTATAAATCACTTTAAAATTTTCCGAATATTGTTAAAATGGAAAGATTTCTTAAATCAACGTGGGCCTTTCAACAGAGACTTGTAATCATAATTCAATATATCTGATAATTCAATCATTTGATCTTATCTTCTAATTCCATTGATAAACATTTTGAAACAGATACAATCATATAAAGTTTTTAATCTAATATTTTGTTTACGTTTCAAGTTATAATATATATACACATATACATATATAATCATATTCGTTTAATGGTTCGTGAATCGTTGGAACTTGGTCGAGGTTGAATGAATGTATGAACATAGTTTAAAATTCTTGCAATTTAACTTAACAAATATTGCTTATCGTGTCGGAAACATATAAAGATTAAAGTTTAAATTTGGTTGGAAATTTCCGGGTTGTCACAGTACCTACCCGTTAAAGAAATTTCGTCCCAAAATTTGAGTGGAAAGGTCGTGAATGATAATAAGTGTGTTTTCATGATGCATACGGGCTGAAAATTAGAGTTTTATCATCAGCGAATAATTTGGATAAACAATCCATTTATATGAAGAGTACGAATGAAGCTAACATAGAAGAGTGAAATGAGTAAGTGTAGATTCATCTTATCATTTGACATAGATATGATTGATTCCCAGATTTCAAGGGATTTGAAGAAAATCTTCTTAATAGGATTTGACTCTCTGGTAATCAAGGGAATTAGGATCCGCTTTAAATGCGATCGTCCATTTTAATTGTTCTGTCGGAGATTTTCTTATAAATTCACCTCCTTCATTTCCTTACAACTCACACCTTCTATTGATGCATTTTATGCATGTCCCTAGACATCTACCCACGTCCATTGCAGGTACAACAGTTTACAGGCCACCATGATTGCTCGTTATTATCCTATCCGTGTTTGTATGTGGTTACAGGAACTGCAGGAACGAGATTTAGATGTTTGACTATGTTAGACTTAGTCAGACGTACGGGTGAAGCCTCACTAGTGAAATGTCCCGTTCTTATTGATTAAAAACATTCCATATTAATTGATTTCGTTGCGAGGTTTTGACCTCTATATGAGACGTTTTTCAAAGACTGCATTCATTTTAAAATAAACCATAACCTTTATTTCATCAATAAAGGTTTAAAAAGCTTTACGTAGATTTTCAAATAATGATAATCTAAAATATCCTGTTTACACACGAACATTACATAATGGTTTACAATACAAATATGTTACAACAAAATAAGTTTCTTGAATGCAGTTTTTACACAATATCATACAAGCATGGACTCCAAATCTCGTCCTTATTTAAGTATGCGACAGCGGAAGCTCTTAATAATCACCTGAGAATAAACATGCTTAAAACGTCAACAAAAACGTTGGTGAGTTATAGGTTTAACCTATATATATCAAATCATAATAATAGACCACAAGATTTCATATTTCAATACACATCCCATACATAGAGATAAAAATCATTCATATGGTGAACACCTGGTAACCGACATTAACAAGATGCATATATAAGAATATCCCCATCATTCCGGGACACCCTTCGGATATGATATAAATTTCGAAGTACTAAAGCATCCGGTACATTGGATGGGGTTTGTTAGGCCCAATAGATCTATCTTTAGGATTCGCGTCAATTAGGGTGTCTGTTCCCTAATTCTTAGATTACCAGACTTAATAAAAAGGGCATATTCGATTTCGATAATTCAACCATAGAATGTAGTTTCACGTACTTGTGTCTATTTTGTAAATTATTTATAAAACTTGCATGTATTCTCATCCCAAAAATATTAGATTTTAAAAGTGAGACTATAACTCACTTTCACAGATTTTTACTTCGTCGGAAAGTAAGACTTGGCCACTGGTTGATTCACGAACCTATAACAATATATACATATATATCAAAGTATGTTCAAAATATATTTACAACACTTTTAATATATTTTGATGTTTTAAGTTTATTAAGTCAGCTGTCCTCGTTAGTAACCTACAACTAGTTGTCCACAGTTAGATGTACAGAAATAAATCGATAAATATTATCTTGAATCAATCCACGACCCAGTGTATACGTATCTCAGTATTGATCACAACTCAAACTATATATATTTTGGAATCAACCTCAACCCTGTATAGATAACTCCAACATTCACATATAGAGTGTCTATGGTTGTTCCGAAATATATATAGATGTGTCGACATGATAGGTCGAAACATTGTATACGTGTCTATGGTATCTCAAGATTACATAATATACAATACAAGTTGATTAAGTTATGGTTGGAATAGATTTGTTACCAATTTTCACGTAGCTAAAATGAGAAAAATTATCCAATCTTGTTTTACCCATAACTTCTTCATTTTAAATCCGTTTTGAGTGAATCAAATTACTATGGTTTCATATTGAACTCTATTTTATGAATCTAAATAGAAAAAGTATAGGTTTATAGTCGGAAAAATAAGTTACAAGTCGTTTTTGTAAAGGTAGTTATTTCAGTCGAAAGAACGACGTCTAGATGACCATTTTAGAAAACATACTTCCACTTTGAGTTTAACCATAATTTTTGGATATAGTTTCATGTTCATAATAAAAATCATTTTCTCAGAATAACAACTTTTAAATCAAAGTTTATCATAGTTTTTAATTAACTAACCCAAAACAGCCCGCGGTGTTACTATGACGGCGTAAATCCGGTTTTACGGTGTTTTTCGTGTTTCCAGGTTTTAAATCATTAAGTTAGCATATCATATAGATATAGAACATGTGTTTAGTTGATTTTAAAAGTCAATTTAGAAGGATTAACTTTTGTTTGCGAACAAGTTTAGAATTAACTAAACTATGTTCTAGTGATTACAAGTTTAAACCTTCGAATAAGATAGCTTTATATGTATGAATCGAATGATGTTATGAACATCATTACTACCTTAAGTTCCTTGGATAAACTTACTGGAAAATAGAAAAATTGATCTAGCTTCAACGGATCCTTGGATGGCTCGAAGTTCTTGAAGCAGAATCATGACACGAAAACAAGTTCAAGTAAGATCATCACTTGAAATAAGATTGTTATAGTTATAGAAATTGAACCAAAGTTTGAATATGATTATTACCTTGTATTAGAATGATAACCTACTATAGGAAACAAAGATTTCTTGAGGTTGGATGATCACCTTACAAGATTGGAAGTGAGCTAGCAAACTTGAAAGTATTCTTGATTTTATGTAACTAGAACTTGTAAAATATATGAAGAACACTTAGAACTTGAAGATAGAACTTGAGAGAGATCAATTAGATGAAGAAAATTGAAGAATGAAAGTGTTTGTAGGTGTTTTTGGTCGTTGGTGTATGGATTAGATATAAAGGATATGTAATTTTGTTTTCATGTAAATAAGTCATGAATGATTACTCATATTTTTGTAATTTTATGAGATATTTCATGCTAGTTGCCAAATGATGGTTCCCACATGTGTTAGGTGACTCACATGGGCTGCTAAGAGCTTATCATTGGAGTGTATATACCAATAGTACATACATCTAAAAGCTGTGTATTGTACGAGTATGAATACGGGTGCATATGAGTAGAATTGTTGATGAAACTGAACGAGGATGTAATTGTAAGCATTTTTGTTAAGTAGAAGTATTTTGATAAGTGTATTGAAGTCTTTCAAAAGTGTATGAATACATATTAAAACACTACATGTATATACATTTTAACTTAGTCGTTAAGTCATCATTAGTCGTTACATGTAAATGTTGTTTTGAAACCTTTAGGTTAACGATCTTGTTGAATGTTGTTAACCCATTGTTTATTATAACAAATGAGATGTTAAATTGTTATATTATCATGATATTATGATATATAATATATCTCAGTATGATGTATATACAGTTAAATGTCGTTACAACGATAATCGTTACATATATGTCTCGTTTCGAAATCATTAAGTTAGTAGTCTTATTTTTACATATGTATTTCATTGTTAATACACTTAATAATATATTTACTTATCATTTAAAATAATTAACCAAGTGTATCAATATCTTAATATGATTCATATGTACCTAGTAAGAAGTTGTTATAACGATAATCGTTATATATATCGTTTTCAAGTTTCTTAAATTAATAGTCTCATTTTTATGTATATAACTCATTGTTAAAATATCTAATGAGATACATACTTATAATAAAAACATGTTAACTATATATATATAACCATATATATGTCATCGTATAGTTTTTACAAGTTTTAACGTTCGTGAATCACCGGTCAACTTGGGTGGTCAATTGTCTATATGAAACATATTTCAATTAATCAAGTCTTAACAAGTTTGATTGCTTAACATGTTGGAAACATTTAATCATGTAAATATCAATCTCAATTAATATATATAAACATGGAAAAGTTTGGGTCACTACAGTACCTACCCGTTAAATAAATTTCGTCCCGAAATTTTAAGCTGTTGAAGGTGTTGACGAATCTTCTGGAAATAGATGCGGGTATTTCTTCTTCATCTGATCTTCACGCTCCCAGGTGAACTCGGGTCCTCTACGAGCATTCCATCGAACCTTAACAATTGGTGTCTTGTTTTGCTTAAGTCTTTTAACCTCACGATCCATTATTTCGACGGGTTCTTCGATGAATTGAAGTTTTTCGTTGATTTGGATTTCATCTAACGGAATAGTGAGATCTTCTTTAGCAAAACATTTCTTCAAATTCGAGATGTGGAAAGTGTTATGTACAGCCGTGAGTTGTTGAGGTAACTCAAGTCGGTAAGCTACTGGTCCGACACGATCAATAATCTTGAATGGTCCAATATACCTTGGATTTAATTTTCCTCGTTTACCAAATCGAACAACACCTTTCCAAGGTGCAACTTTAAGCATGACCATCTCTCCAATTTCAAATTCTATATCTTTTCTTTTAATGTCAGCGTAGCTCTTTTGTCGACTTTGGGCGGTTTTCAACCGTTGTTGAATTTGGATGATCTTCTCGGTAGTTTCTTGTATAATCTCCGGACCCGTAATCTGTCTATCCCCCACTTCACTCCAACAAATCGGAGACCTGCACTTTCTACCATAAAGTGCTTCAAACGGCGCCATCTCAATGCTTGAATGGTAGCTGTTGTTGTAGGAAAATTCTGCTAACGGTAGATGTCGATCCCAACTGTTTCCGAAATCAATAACACATGCTCGTAGCATGTCTTCAAGCGTTTATATCGTCCTTTCGCTCTGCCCATCAGTTTGTGGATGATAGGCAGTACTCATGTCTAGACGAGTTCCTAATGCTTGCTGTAATGTCTGCCAGAATCTTGAAATAAATCTGCCATCCCTATCAGAGATAATAGAGATTGGTATTCCATGTCTGGAGACGACTTCCTTCAAATACAGTCGTGCTAACTTCTCCATCTTATCATCTTCTCTTATTGGCAGGAAGTGTGCTGATTTGGTGAGACGATCAACTATTACCCAAATAGTATCAAAACCACTTGCAGTCCTTGGCAATTTAGTGATGAAATCCATGGTAATGTTTTCCCATTTCCATTCCAGGATTTCGGGTTGTTGAAGTAGACCTGATGATTTCTGATGCTCAGCTTTGACCTTAGAACACGTCAAACATTCTCCTACGTATTTAGCAACATCGGCTTTCATACCCGGCCACCAAAAATGTTTCTTGAGATCCTTGTACATCTTCCCCGTTCCAGGATGTATTGAGTATCGGGTTTTATGAGCTTCTCTAAGTACCATTTCTCTCATATCTCCAAATTTTGGTACCCAAATCCTTTTAGCCCTATACCGGGTTTCGTCTTCCCGAATATTAAGATGCTTCTCCGATCCTTTGGGTATTTCATCCTTTAAATTTCCCTCTTTTAAAACTCCTTGTTGCGCCTCCTTTATTTGAGTAGTAAGGTTATTATGAATCATTATATTCATAGATTTTACTCGAATGGGTTCTCTGTCCTTCCTGCTCAAGGCATCGGCTACCACATTTGCCTTCCCCGGGTGGTAACGAATCTCAAAGTCGTAATCATTCAATAATTCAATCCACCTACGCTGCCTCATATTCAGTTGTTTCTGATTAAATATGTGTTGAAGACTTTTGTGGTCGGTATATATAATACTTTTGACCCCATATAAGTAGTGCCTCCAAGTCTTTAATGCAAAAACAACCGCGCCTAATTCCAAATCATGCGTCGTATAATTTTGCTCGTGAATCTTCAATTGTCTAGAGGCATAAGCAATCACCTTCGTTCATTGCATTAATACACAACCGAGACCTTGCTTTGATGCGTCACAATAAATCACAAAATCATCATTCCCTTCAGGCAATGACAATATAGGTGCCGTAGTTAGCTTTTTCTTCAATAACTGAAACGCTTTCTCTTGTTCATCCTTCCATTCAAATTTCTTCCCTTTATGCGTTAATGCAGTCAAGGGGTTTGCTATTCTGGAAAAGTCTTGGATGAACCTTCTGTAGTAACCAGCTAGTCCTAAAAACTGGCGTATGTGTTTCGGAGTTTTCGGGGTTTCCCACTTTTCAACAGTTTCTATCTTTGCCGGATCCACCTTAATACCTTCTTTGTTCACTATGTGACCGAGGAATTGAACTTCTTCCAACCAAAATGCACACTTTGAAAACTTAGCGTACAATTCTTCCTTCCTCAATACTTCTAACACCTTTCTCAAATGTTCACCGTGTTCTTGGTCATTCTTTGAGTAAATAAGTATGTCATCAATGAAAACAATGACAAACTTGTCAAGGTATGGTCCACACACTCGGTTCATAAGGTCCATGAACACAGCTGGTGCATTAGTTAAACCAAACGGCATGACCATAAACTCGTAATGACCGTAACGTGTTCTGAAAGTAGTCTTTGGAATATCATCTTCTTTCACCCGCATTTGATGATACCCGGAACGTAAGTCAATCTTTGAATAAACAGACGAGCCTTGTAGTTGATCAAATAAGTCGTCGATTCTCGGTAGTGGGTAGCGGTTCTTGATGGTAAGTTTGTTCAACTCTCGGTAGTCGATACACAACCTGAATGTACCATCTTTCTTCTTGACAAACAAAACAGAAGCTCCCCACGGTGATGTGCTTGGTCGAATGAAACCACGCTCTAAAAGTTCTTGTAATTGGCTTTGCAGTTCTTTCATCTCGCTGGGTGCAAGTCTGTAAGGAGCACGAGCTATTGGTGCAGCTCCTGGTACAAGATCTATTTGAAATTCAACGGATCGATGTGGGGGTAATCCCGGTAATTCATTCGGAAATACATCGGGAAATTCTTTTGCAATGGGAACATCATTGATGCTCTTTTCTTCGGTTTGTACTTTCTCAACGTGTGCTAGAATAGCATAGCAACCTTTTCTTATTAGTTTTTGTGCCTTCAAATTACTAATAAGATGTAGCTTCGTGTTGCCCTTTTCTCCGTACACCATTAAGGGTTTTCCTTTTTCTCGTATAATGCGAATTGCATTTTTGTAACAAACGATCTCTGCTTTCACTTCTTTCAACCAGTCCATACCGATTATCACATCAAAACTCCCTAACTCTACTGGTATCAAATCAATCTTAAATGTTTCGCTAACCAGTTTAATTTCTCGATTCCGACATATATTATCTGCTGAAATTAATTTACCATTTGCTAATTCGAGTAAAAATTTACTATCCAAAGGCATCAATGGACAACTTAATTTAGCACAAAAATCTCTACTCATATAGCTTCTATCCGCACCCGAATCAAATAAAACGTAAGCAGATTTATTGTCAATAAGAAACGTACCCGTAACAAGCTCCGGGTCTTCCTGTGCCTCTGCCGCATTAATATTGAAAACTCTTCCGCGGCCTTGTCCATTCGTGTTCTCCTGGTTCGGGCAATTTCTAATAATGTGGCCCGGTTTTCCACATTTATAACAAACTACATTGGCATAACTTGCTCCGACACAACTTGCTCCGCCATTACTCATTCCGACACCATTTGTTCCTTTCGTTCTATTAACCCCTGGTCCGTAGACCTCACACTTCGCCGCGCTATGACCATTTCTTTTACACTTGTTGCAAAATTTGGTGCAGAACCCCGAGTGATACTTTTCACACCTTTGGCATAGCTGCTTCTGATTGTTGTTGTTGTTGCGGTTATTATTGTTGTTGGGATGATTGTTGTAGTTGCTGTTGTTGTTGTTGTTGTTGTTGTTGGGCCATTTGTTGTAGTTGCGATTGATGTTGCGATTGTTGGGATAATTGTTGCGATTATTGTTGTAATTGCTGTTGTTGTTGTATTGGTGATTTTTATCACCGTTTTCCTCCCACTTTCTTTTGATTTGCTTCACATTGGCCTCTTCAGCAGTCTGTTCTTTAATTCTTTCTTCAATCTGGTTCACTAGTTTGTGAGCCATTCTACATGCCTGTTGTATGGAGGCGGGCTCGTGTGAACTTATATCTTCTTGGATTCTTTCCGGTAATCCTTTCACAAACGCGTCGATCTTCTCTTCCTCATCTTCGAATGCTCCCGGACACAATAGGCACAATTCTGTGAATCGTCTTTCGTACGTGGTAATATCAAATCCTTGGGTTCGTAACCCTCTAAGTTCTGTCTTGAGCTTATTAACCTCTGTTCTGGGACGGTACTTCTCGTTCATCAAGTGCTTGAATGCTGACCACGGTAGTGCGTACGAATCGTCTTGTCCCACTTGCTCTAGATAGGTATTCCACCATGTTAACGCGGAACCTATGAAGGTATGCGTAGCGTACTTCACTTTGTCCTCTTCAGTACACTTACTTATGGCAAACACCGATTCGACCTTCTCGGTCCACCGTTTCAATCCGATCGGTCCTTCGGTTCCATCAAATTCCAAAGGTTTGCAGGCAGTGAATTCTTTGTAGGTGCATCCTACATGATTTCCTGTACTGCTAGATCCAAGGTTATTGTTGGTATGTAGCGCAGCCTGTACTGCGGCTATGTTTGAAGCTAGAAAAGTACGGAATTCCTCTTCATTCATATTCACGGTGTGTCGAGTAGTCGGTGCCATTTCCTTCAAAATAGTCAAATTGAACAAGTTAATCATACAGAATATTAAGAGTAGTTAATAGTATTTCGTAGCATAATATGAACTCATTTATAAAAGCTTTTTCTTCATATTAGCGTTTTATAAGTTTAAATTCGGGTAGTACCTACCCGTTAAGTTCATACTTAGTAGCTAATATACAATTCAACTACTACAATTCTATATGAAAAACTGATTATAATAATATTTCGCGTTCAAACTTTTACACAATATTTTACAAACTTACAATACCGATTATTTTACATATAGCATGAAATACAGCACACAATAAATTTGATACAAGATGGTTGTGAAGATACTTCTAGCTAGTACACAAGTCGTTCAGCAAAGGCTATAAAGACACGTAATTCATACGTCCAGAAACAAGTCATGCATTCTGGTTTTACTAGGATTACTTCTCATCCTTGGTCTTGTGGAACATAACCGTTATGGCTGTTGATAAGACAGCGTGTTGTAACGTCGTCAAAGGGACGAGGGTTACGTAATGTCCAACAGTCCCATAACAATCTAAAAACCTCATTTCTTACCCCAATTACCGACTCCATCACTTGTGGGAACGTTTTGTTTAATAGTTGTAGCCCGATGTTCTTGTTCTCACTTTGGTGAGAAGCGAACATTACTAATCCGTAAGCATAACATGCTTCTTTATGTTGCATGTTAGCCGCTTTTTCTAAATCACGAAGTCCAATATTCGGATATATTGAGTCAAAATAATTTCTTAGCCCATTGCGTAAAATAGCATTTGGGTTCCCCGCAATATATGCGTCAAAGTAAACACATCGTAACTTATGGATTTCCCAATGTGATATCCCCCATCTTTCAAACGAAAGTCTCTTATAAACCAAGACATTCTTGGAACGTTCTTCGAATGTCTTACAAACTGATCTCGCCTTAAATAGTTGTGCCGAGGAATTCTGGCCGACTCTAGACAAGATTTCATCAATCATGTCTCCGGGTAGGTCTCTTAAAATATTGGGTTGTCTATCCATTTTGTGTTTTTAAACTGTAAAATAGACAAGAGTTAGATTCATAAAAAATACTTATTAATACAAGCAATTTTTACATATATCATAAAGCATAAGAACACTATATTACATATATTACACCACACGAATACAACTATCTTATTCCGACTCGCTCGTTTCTTCTTCTTCGGTTTTGGTTCGTTTTGCCAAGTTTCTAGGGATATATGATGTTCCCCTAATACTAACTGTCGTTTTCCACAACGGTTTAGAAAAACCTGGTGGTTTAGAGGTTCCCGGGTCATTGTTACAACTTAAGGACTTCGGGGGTTGACGATACATATAAAGTTCATCGGGGTTGGAATTAGATTTCTCTATTTTTATGCCCTTTCCCTTATTATTTTTTTTTGCCTTTTTAAATTCAGTTGGGGTAATTTCTATAACATCATCGGAATTCTCGTCGGAATCCGATTCATCGGAGAATTGGTAAGCCTCCCAATATTTTGCTTCCTTGGCGGAAACACCATCGACCATAATTAACCTTGGTCGGTTGGTTGATGATTTTCTTTTACTTAACCGTTTTATTATTTCCCCCACCGGTTCTACTTCTTCATCCGGTTCCGATTCTTCTTCCGGTTCCGATTCTTCTTCCGGTTCCGACTCTTCTTCCGGTTCCTCTTCGGGAACTTGTGAATCAGTCAACGAATCATTCCAATTTACATTTGACTCTTCATTATTATTAGGTGAGTCAATGGGACTTGTTCTAGAGGTAGACATGTATCACATAATATCAAACGCGTTAAGAGATTAATATATCACATAATATTCACATGTTAAAAATATATAGTTTCCAAACAAATTTGTTAAGTAATCATTTTTCAAGTAAACACGGTCGAAGTCCAGACTCACTAATGCATCCTAACAAACTCGATAAGACACACTAATGCAAAATTCTGGTTCTCTAAGACCAACGCTCTGATACCAACTGAAATGTCCCGTTCTTATTGATTAAAAACGTTCCATATTAATTGATTTCGTTGCGAGGTTTTGACCTCTATATGAGACGTTTTTCAAAGACTGCATTCATTTTAAAACAAACCATAACCTTTATTTCATCAATAAAGGTTTAAAAAGCTTTACGTAGATTATCAAATAATGATAATCTAAAATATCCTGTTTACACACGAACATTACATAATGGTTTACAATACAAATATGTTACAACAAAATAAGTTTCTTGAATGCAGTTTTTACACAATATCATACAAGCATGGACTCCAAATCTCGTCCTTATTTAAGTATGCGACAGCGGAAGCTCTTAATAATCACCTGAGAATAAACATGCTTAAAACGTCAACAAAAATGTTGGCGAGTTATAGGTTTAACCTATATATATCAAATCATAATAATAGACCACAAGATTTCATATTTCAATACACATCCCATACATAGAGATAAAAATCATTCATATGGTGAACACCTGGTAACCGACATTAACAAGATGCATATATAAGAATATCCCCATCATTCCGGGACACCCTTCGGATATGATATAAATTTCGAAGTACTAAAGCATCTGGTACATTGGATGGGGTTTGTTAGGCCCAATAGATCTATCTTTAGGATTCACGTCAATTAGGGTGTCTGTTTCCTAATTCTTAGATTACCAGACTTAATAAAAAGGGGCATATTCGATTTCGATAATTCAACCATAGAATGTAGTTTCACGTACTTGTGTCTATTTTGTAAATTATTTATAAAACCTGCATGTATTCTCATCCCAAAAATATTAGATTTTAAAAGTGGGACTATAACTCACTTTCACAGATTTTTACTTCGTCGGGAAGTAAGACTTGGCCACTGGTTGATTCACGAACCTATAACAATATATACATATATATCAAAGTATGTTCAAAATATATTTACAACACTTTTAATATATTTTGATGTTTTAAGTTTATTAAGTCAGCTGTCCTCGTTAGTAACCTACAACTAGTTGTCCACAGTTAGATGTACAGAAATAAATCGATAAATATTATCTTGAATCAATCCACGACCCAGTGTATACGTATCTCAGTATTGATCACAACTCAAACTATATATATTTTGGAATCAACCTCAACCCTGTATAGCTAACTCCAACATTCACATATAGAGTGTCTATGGTTGTTCCGAAATATATATAGATGTGTCGACATGATAGGTCGAAACATTGTATACGTGTCTATGGTATCTCAAGATTACATAATATACAATACAAGTTGATTAAGTTATGGTTGGAATAGATTTGTTACCAATTTTCACGTAGCTAAAATGAGAAAAATTATCCAATCTTGTTTTACCCATAACTTCTTCATTTTAAATCCGTTTTGAGTGAATCAAATTGCTATGGTTTCATATTGAACTCTATTTTATGAATCTAAACAGAAAAAGTATAGGTTTATAGTCGGAAAAATAAGTTACAAGTCGTTTTTGTAAAGGTAGTCATTTCAGTCGAAAGAACGACGTCTAGATGACCATTTTAGAAAACATACTTCCACTTTGAGTTTAACCATAATTTTTGGATATAGTTTCATGTTCATAATAAAAATCATTTTCTCAGAATAACAACTTTTAAATCAAAGTTTATCATAGTTTTTAATTAACTAACCCAAAACAGCCCGGGGTGTTACTACGACGGCGTAAATCCGGTTTTACGGTGTTTTTCGTGTTTCCAGGTTTTAAATCATTAAGTTAGCATATCATATAGATATAGAACATGTGTTTAGTTGATTTTAAAAGTCAAGTTAGAAGGATTAACTTTTGTTTGCGAACAAGTTTAGAATTAACTAAACTATGTTCTAGTGATTACAAGTTTAAACCTTCGAATAAGATAGCTTTATATGTATGAATCGAATGATGTTATGAACATCATTACTACCTTAAGTTCCTTGGATAAACCTACTGGAAAAGAGAAAAATTGATCTAGCTTCAACGGATCCTTGGATGGCTCGAAGTTCTTGAAGCAGAATCATGACACGAAAACAAGTTCAAGTAAGATCATCACTTGAAATAAGATTGTTATAGTTATAGAAATTGAACCAAAGTTTGAATATGATTATTACCTTGTATTAGAATGATAACCTACTGTAAGAAACAAAGATTTCTTGAGGTTGTATGATCACCTTACAAGATTGGAAGTGAGCTAGCAAACTTGAAAGTATTCTTGATTTTATGTAACTAGAACTTGTAAAATATATGAAGAACACTTAGAACTTGAAGATAGAACTTGAGAGAGATCAATTAGATGAAGAAAATTGAAGAATGAAAGTGTTTGTAGGTGTTTTTGGTCGTTGGTGTATGGATTAGATATAAAGGATATGTAATTTTGTTTTCATGTAAATAAGTCATGAATGATTACTCATATTTTTGTAATTTTATGAGATATTTCATTCTAGTTGCCAAATGATGGTTCCCACATGTGTTAGGTGACTCACATGGGCTGCTAAGAGCTGATCATTGGAGTGCATATACCAATAGTACATACATCTAAAAGCTGTGTATTGTACGAGTACGAATACGGGTGCATACGAGTAGAATTGTTGATGAAACTGAACAAGGATGTAATTGTAAGCATTTTTGTTAAGTAGAAGTATTTTGATAAGTGTATTGAAGTCTTTCAAAAGTGTATGAATACATATTAAAACACTACATGTATATACATTTTAACTGAGTCGTTAAGTCATCGTTAGTCGTTACATGTAAATGTTGTTTTGAAACCTTTAGGTTAACGATCTTGTTGAATGTTATTAAACCATTGTTTATTATAACAAATGAGATGTTAAATTGTTATATTATCATGATATTATGATATATAATATATCTCAGTATGATGTATATACAGTTAAATGTCGTTACAACGATAATCGTTACATATATGTCTCGTTTCGAAATCATTAAGTTAGTAGTCTTATTTTTACATATGTATTTCATTGTTAATACACTTAATAATATATTTACTTATCATTTAACATAATTAACCAAGTGTATCAATATCTTAATATGATTCATATGTACCTAGTAAGACGTTGTTATAACGATAATCGTTATATATATCGTTTTCGAGTTTCTTAAATTAATAGTCTCATTTTTATGTATATAACTCATTGTTAAAATACCTAATGAGATACATACTTATAATAAAAACATGTTAACTATATATATAACCATATATATGTCATCGTATAGTTTTTACAAGTTTTAACGTTCGTGAATCACCGGTCAACTTGGGTGGTCAATTGTCTATATGAAACATATTTCAATTAATCAAGTCTTAACAAGTTTGATTGCTTAACATGTTGGAAACATTTAATCATGTAAATATCAATCTCAATTAATATATATAAACATGGAAAAGTTCAGGTCACTACAACTAGTACAGCTGACAGGCTCATACGCATGGTTGATGCTGAGCTAAGTCACAATTACAACCTAAATGAGAAGACACGAGTGAGTGATCACCCGTACAGCTGATGAAGCCAACTCGTACGTGTGATGAATGAATCGTATGGGTGAGTCAACAGCAGAGGTATATAAAGTCTTATGTTCTTCATTTTAGGCCAAGCCTCTCATTTGTTACACACACTCAGATCTAGTGAGCTCCTCCGATTCTCTCTCAGTCCAAATCACCCAGGTGGTGAATAATAGCTCTAGGTGTTGATCTAATCACACTTGATTTAGTTGTGGTTTGACTAAATTAATCAAAAAAAAAAACTTAACCTATTCACTAGAGGGTTTGATTCACTTATTCCGCCATTGTGTGAGTTAAATCTGTTGATTTCTAAGTTCCTAGTCATGCTTCATCACCTTCTATTCTTTCCCCCTCAACTCATATTTTAAAGTATTCATCAATATGCTCCATCCAGTTCTGATTCTCGATATACTTCTAACTTTCATATCGGTCATTCTTCTTTTTCATCTACCGCCGGAAGAATCTATTTACTTCTACTATACTCTTGGGTTTATAGTGTTTCTAGTTCTCCCGTATCTTTATATTGCTATATGCATTGATATATATGGTTTATAATTTCTGGTTTGTCGTTGGGCTTTATATGTTCCCTTATATTTCAAAGTCTCTGCTTCTGTCTTCTATAATCATTATCATTCACAGTTAATGCTCTCTTTTATTTGCTACAATTTATACCCCAATTTCTATTTCGGAGTTTTGTCCTTTCGTTTCTTCTTCTTGCGATTAAGCACCGCTTGTAATGGTCCAGAATTCACAGATATGAATTTCGGAATGAACATTGTTAATGTTCTAGGAAGGAAATTGTGATGGCACGATCTTGACTTGTCAAATTACTAGAATACCTTGGAAAAGGCCGAATCATCAAGAAATATTTTCTTGATATTTTAGAGGTTAAATAGAATACAAGAGTCGTATAACATGGCACATGATGATATTATGATCTGTGAATCATCATGTTCCATTTAGAAACTCAGCATAACTTACTGTAATATAATCACATTGATCAAGTGTCATTATATTATACTAATTCATGCTTCAGTTCCCAACACTACTTCAAAATATTCCTATTTTAAACTTGAATGTTTCATAATTTAGAAACTAAAATAGTTTCTTTTATGATGTAATACAGATAGCGCGAAGAGGTAAATGATTTCAAATAAGAAAAATTAAGAAAATATCTTCAGAAATATGGAGGATATTTATAATGAAAGATATGATGATATTTTAGAATTTCTAATATCAAAGGATGATGAAGAATATTGTCCGCAGGGGTTTAGAGTCAGGAGCAAGGTATTCGTTAATGACTTCGGCATGTACTGAATCATTTGGATCCTTTGAAGTCAGGTTCAGTCTTTGTAATTTGTCCACAGCCTCCTTCCTACTTTGCTCAATCCGTTTTCCAGTTCCAAAACTTCTCTTTTTCTACGCTTTGCCAGCACACTTCACAATTCGTAGTTCGGAGTGTTTTTCAGAAACTTCACATTCAAATTAAGTCCAGAAGATAGACGTTATATATACACATATAACTGTTGGCGTAGACATGCTGCGAGATTTCAAAATACTGATTGCTAATTCCCAATGATTCGTATGGCAATTCTCATTACAAGATGCGAATGAGTAAATGATGGGGTTTCAATGAATAATTATAATGACTTTTTGGAGAGGCTAAAGTCAAAGGGTAATGAAGTTGTTGGTACATCTGCTAATAATGTGGTGGAATGTAAAAGGTTCCCTGGTAACGATGGTGTATATCTCAAGGTTATAATAAGGTTAGTCTGACTGAAAATTCGAAGTTGACTTGCTGGAGCTGTGACAAAACTGGCTACTTTGAATAGGAGTCGCAAAGTTATTTTTGCTAATAAATGCCAAAGAATCTGACGCGGATACTTTGTTTAAACTTTTACTTTGGTTTCAAGAGTTTTTCGGGTACATAACTGTGGGTAACATGTGGTTGGATCATCATCTCGATTGCTCATCATTCGAAGTGTCTTCAGAAATTTTCGAAGGGTTTGAACACAGATTGTAATCGTTAACATACATTTGATATTCTAACACAGTTTTGAAGTCAAAATATAGGTTGTGAAAGATGTAAGGATCTAAGAGTGATGATTTTGGTCGTATCTCAAGTTGAATTTTGAGATTTCAAAATCAGAATATGTAATTAAATTTTGAATGAGTATGGTTGTTTTGATTTCTATAAAATAATGTATATTGTTGTGAAAGTAGTGAGTATAATGGATGATTTGCTGAATCAGATTCGAAGAATGTAACATATTAATTGTGAATTTATATATCTCTCAGGTATTACCTACCCGTTAAAAAAAATTCACAATTAATATTTTGTACAAAAGAATTTTATTACAGTCTTTATGAAAATATATATATGTATATTTTCTTTAGATGTAACATAGATTTAATGAGTTAATGTTAAATTAAACTCATTTGATTTACGGTTGAAACTAGAATTGAATATTCCCTAAAGGCTTTAAAAAGTACATAACTTTTACGCAGTATTTCTTTAATGACATTGAAATTATGAATCAATACTTCATTATTTGTTGATGTATGATGTTCGGTTCGTGGAATTCTTGTGAATTTCGCAAAGTACGAATGATGTTATCTGAAAAGTTTCGGGTACATCGATGATGAAAGTGTAAAATCAAATATATACTTGATTTATTATGTATTGGAATTTGTTGAATTGCGACAGAGATTGTAGTTAACGCTGGTTAAGTTGCGGCCGAAGGACGTACATTATTGCATATTTGTAATATGAATTAACCGAGTAGTTAAGATTCACACACAATAGTTTAGCACGGAAAGATTTATTTCAATATATATATATATATATATATATATATATATATATATATATATATATATATATATATATATATATATATATATATATATATATATATATATATATATAATTTCTTCTGAGGGAATGAATTAATTCTTCATAACTCGTTGATACAATATACACGTTATTGATTCGTAATGATATCTACAGTGATTCTTGAACTGACGGAGTTTGTGATGTTATCGGTGTTGTTGATTTGGATGTTGACTGTACTGACGTTGCTGGTAACGTTGACGGTACTGTTGATGCTGTTGGTAAAGCAAGTTTAGCTTGTTAATCACACACCATTTTTGTCAGGGTTTCTACTCTTCCTTCTATCATTTTGGTTCACTTAACTGATTTATGGTTAGGGCTAGATTAGATAATCTCTAAGACTTTAGAGATTACATAATCGCCGCGAAATGTTTCTCCAATGAAGTTATGAATTAATACTTCGTCAGTTATTGTTGTTGGTACTCCTTGGTATCTATGGTGCGTATGACGTTGATGCTCGTGGGACAGATTGTGAAGTTGAGGTTTACGAAGCGGTTGTGGTTGGAGGTGGTAATGGTACTGTTGGCGTTGATGATGGTGGTACTAGTTATACTGCTGATGCTGCTGCTGGTGTTTGTAATCTCTGCACCATATTCTCCAAAGCCACTACCCGAGCGCGAAGCTCGTTGACTTCTTCTATTACACCGGGGTGATTGTCGGTTCGGACCAGCGGATAAATAAAATCGAAATTTGATGTAATATATAATCGTGATGAGATACTCTGGAAATGAGCGAGAAAATGGTGTTTCGGACAAGTTCGCCGGTAAGTGCTTCAGGTTCTTCATCAAGAGGGCAATGTGGTGGATGGAAGGGATCACCTTCTTCTTGTCTCCAATGATTGAGGAGGCTACGAACCCATCCCCAATTCATCCAGAATAGGTGATGACTGATTGGTTGATCTATTCCGGTCACACTGCTTTCGGAGCTTGAATGGGATTCCATTTCAGAATCTGAGTGACTTGAACTGATGACGAATTCCATTTCGTACGATTGGATAAAGGATTTTTTTTTCGATATGAAATAATTTTGGCTAACGGATGGTATTCTAATTACATAGAATATATATATATATATATATATATATATATATATATATATATATATAGATCAAAAGATTTCGTAGATTACGGAGGACTTTGCGGGATATGTTAGGCAAAGTTTAAAGTAACAGATACGATAAGATATGATTTAGCAGATATGCTAAGATATAAATTTTTGTCTATACACTATTCATGCAACCAATGCAGCAAGACGTGTCTTAGAATAAAAATGATAAGCAGGTAATTTCCTGAGGATGATAAGTAGTTAATTTTCGACACAAAATGATAAGCAAAACTTTTGACATGCAGACACGGTCGAAGTCCAGACTCACTAATGCATCCTATCGACTTATCAGTTAGGCACACTAATGCAGACCTGGTTCGCTAAGACCACCGCTCTGATACCAACTGAAAGGACCCGTTCATATACATTATAAACGATTCCCAATAGTTGATTACATTGCGAGGTATTTGACCTCTATATTATACATTTTACAAACATTGCATTCGTTTTTTAAAAGACAAACTTTCTTTACATCGAAAATTGACAGGCATGCATACCATTTCATAATATCCACTATCCAACTATAAATTAATTTAATAATAATCTTTGATGAACTCAATGACTCGAATGCAATGTTCTTCGAAATATGCTATGAAAGACTCCAAGTAATATCTTTAAAATGAGCAAATGCACAGCGGAAGATTTCTTTAACACCTGAGAATAAACATGCTTTCAAGTGTCAACCAAAAAGGTTGGTGAGTTCATTAGTTTAAAATAAATAATCATTTCTATCATTTTAATAGACCACAAGATTTCATATTTCCATTTCTCATAAACATACGTCCCATGCATAGAGACAAACATATCATTCATATGGATTGAACACCTGGTAACCGACATTAACAATATGCATATAAGAATATCCCCTATCATTCCGGGATCCTCCATGATATAAATTTCGAAGTACTAAAGCATCTGGTACTTTGGATGGGGTTTGTTAGGCCCAATAGATCTATCTTTAGGATTCGCGTCAATTAGGGTGTCTGTTCCCTAATTCTTAGATTACCAGACTTAATAAAAAGGGGCATATTCGATTTCGATAATTCAACCATAGAATGTAGTTTCGATCACTTGTGTCTATTTCGTAAAGCATTTATAAAAGCAGCGCATGTATTCTCAGTCCCAAAATATATATTGCAAAAGTATTTAAAAAGGGAGCAAATGAAACTCACCATACTGTATTTCGTAGTAAAAATACATATAACGTCATTGAACAAGTGCAAGGTTGGCCTCAGATTCACGAACCTAAATTAATTATATATATTTATGTGTTGGTCAATATTTGTCTAACAAATTAGGTCAAGTCATAGTGTACCACAATCCTAATGTTCGAGACTAATATGCAAAAGTCAACAAAAGTAAATTTGACTCAAAATAATTTCTAAAAATCTATACATGATTAATATATAGTTTAAATATCGTCGTTTTATATTTTAAATATTTTTAAAAGATTTATTAGAGTAAATAATATAATTTATTTATTAATAAATAAAATTTTATATTAAATTTATATAATATAATATACTTTTATATATATTAAGTAATAAAATTTATAGGGTTCATTTAATATCATAAAGATAATATGATAGGTATTATTAAAGTAAGTTATTACACGTAGTAAAATATGTTTGTATCACATATTTATTTGATAAAATAATATCTATAATGATAGTAAGTAAAAGTTGTATTATTTTGTAATAATAATTATTATTATAAAAATATCAATATTTATAATTACTAAGATGACATTATGATAAAACGATAATTCTAATTATGATAACTTTAATATTTTCGATAATTTTTAATATTATCTTTAAAATAATAATTCTATTTAAAATAATAATAATAATGATATTTTTTAGTAACAATGACATTTCTATTAAAATGATAATTTTTGTTAAAATGATAGTTTTAATACTAACGATACTTTTAATAATAATAGTAATGATAAAAATAATAAGAACGATAATTTTATCTAAATCAATATCTTATAATATTTTAATTTCATCATGATACTCATACTCATTATTTCCTAATCATTTCGTTTAATAGCTTTTAATCGTCTTTTATATCGTATTCATAATAATGATAATAATAGTAATCAAAATAATTAGGTGTTACAAATATTTGTTTTAATTACACTAATATTAATAATGATAGTTACTATAACATTATTAACGATAATACTAATAATTATCTTAATGATAATATAGTAATAATAATAATAACAATAACAATAACCATTTTTAAATAATGATATATATATTAATAATGATAATGATAATAATACTAATAATAATAATAATAATAATAATAATAATAATAATAATAATAATAATAATAATAATAATAATAATAATAATAATAATAATAATAATAATAATAATAATAATAATAATAATAATAATTGGATAATAATAATAATACTAATTATAACTTTAACGATAATAACGATAGTAATAATAAAAAAATAACAATTTTTAATGATAAATCCCTTTTATTGATAAAGATTATAATAATGATAATAATAAGATAAAACTAGAACAACGATAAAAACGACGATAATAATAATCATTTTTAATAAAAATATCGAAAATTTAATTGATTATAACTTCTAATCCGTTCATCGAAACCATTCGATATCTAAAGGAAAAGTCCTTAATTTTTCGCTAGCTTTCCAAGGACATGCATATCTTATACCTTATCTCAATCGCAAGTGTAACTAATTCAATATTCAACTTAACCTGTCTAAGGGCAATATCAAAAGTACAAGCATGCATAATCCTAAATACTCGAGCACTAGTCAGTGATACACTATTAGTATGTAAAAGTTAAATTATGAGTACTCACATATCAATATTGAGATTCAATATTGTAGGAAAGGTACGTAGATGCAACGGAAATGATAAACACTATATTGACCTCACGAGCATACCCATGAACTATACTCAATCACCTCCATAGCTATAACCCATAATTTCCTTAATCTTATCCTACTCGAAAAACAATTTCGAAATCACTCGGACAGCACTCCGTCGTAATATTTTATGTATACTAATAATATCTTAAAATAATACGGAGTAAATATATATATGTAAATCGATTGAGAGAGTTTAGAGAAAAATATTTTCAAGTTTCTATGAAATAATGAAACCTATTGAATTCTATTTATAATAGATTTTTGAATTATTAAAGTGAATTATTAAAGTATGAATTATTAAAGTGAATTATTAAAGTATGAATTATTAAAGTGAATTATTAAAGTATGAATTATTAAAGTGAATTATTAAAGTTAAAGTAAAGGTAAAGTTTAAGTATAGTAAAAGTATAAAACTATGTACGTATAATACGCGTATAAATATATATAATATTAATTTAAATCATTATATATATTTAATAAAATAAAATATAAATATCGTTATCTTTATCATACTAGTTAAGTAATGAGTTGTCAAAAGTGGTTCTAGATATTTATAAAAGTTATATACGTTTTAATAATAAAGTTCTTTTTAAACTGAAAACGTTTTTGTACGTTTGAAACTAAATAGATCAATCGAGTCTTTATGAGATTCAATCTTCTACTATCCTTTGTTTAGTTCTCAATGATTGACAATTTGTTCTTATTTATAAATCACTTTACCATTTTCCGAATATTGTTAAAATGGAAAGATTTCTCAAATCAACGTGGGCCTTTCAACAGAGACTTGTAATCATAATTCAATATATCTGATAATTCAATCATTTGATCTTATCTTCTAATTCCATTGATAAACATTTTGAAACAGATACAATCATATAAAGTATTTAATCTAATATTTTGTTTACGTTTCAAGTTATAATATATATACACATACACATATATAATCATATTCGTTTAATGGTTCGTGAATCGTTGGAACTTGGTCGAGGTTGAATGAATGTATGAACATAGTTTAAAATTCTTGCAATTTAACTTAACAAATATTGCTTATCGTGTCGGAAACATATAAAGATTAAAGTTTAAATTTGGTTGGAAATTTCCGGGTTGTCACAGATTAGGTCCTTTGTATAACCTAATTCGATGGTGAATCCAAGACCATAAGTTGTTCAAACTTCGACAGATACAAATATGATGAATTCGATTCATGATCCGCTGTATATAGCTGGTTCAGATCATCCAAGGATGATACTAACTAATACTCCATTCAATGGAAGCAACTTTTTAGGATGGAGAAGAACAATCAAAATGGTGCTTGGTGCGAAGTTAAAATTAGGGTTTATAGATGGTTCAAGCCCTAAACCTGCTGTCACTGATGAATCTTATCAAAAATGGATAAGGTGTGACTATATGGTAACATACTGGATCCTTAATTCAATGGTGACTGATTTGTCTGAAGCTTTCTTGTACACTCAATCTGCTTATGAACTTTGGAAAGAAATAGCATAGCGATGTGGCCAGAGTAATGATCCACTAGTGTATTAACTGGAAAGAGAATTGAGCAATGTGACACAAGGTAATCTCATCATTGCTTCATACTTCAATAAGATGACAAGATATTGGGATGAAATGCGTAATTTGAATGGAATTCCTACTTGTTCTTATGGTAAAATGAGGGAATGTACTTATGGAATTGCTGATAAGTTTTTGAAAATTGGAAATCGTTCCAAACTTATGCAATTCTTGATGAAATTGAATGATGATTTTGAGTCTGTCAGAAGTCAGATCCTATCTATGGATCCCCTACCAACTGTTAACAAGGCCTACTACATTGTTCAACAAGTTGAAAAGCAAAAACAGGTAACTAGTCTTGTAGTGGAGCCTGTTGCCTTTTATGCAAACAATAATAGGTCAACTCATAGTAGAGAGCACAGGAATGGGAGGGGATTAGATAAGAGGTACTGTACCTTTTGCAGAGAAGAAGATCATCTAGAGGAGTAATGCTTTGAAAAGGTAGGGTATCCAGATTGGTATAAAGGAAAAAGAAACAAGAAAAAAGTTGTTAAAGGAGTTGCTGCACAGGTAATGGTTTTTGACAATTATATGGTCAATGATACACCCTTTGACATGGTTGGAACGAATGAAGTGAATACTGAGGCTAAGACTGAATTAGATCAGAGACTTGTTGCTGCTATATGCCAGGAGATGATGAAGATGTTTCAATCCAAAGGCAATTCTGACAAAACCACTGGAATGAATCATTCAGGTACTACATTTTGTTCTTATGCATATGCTTTATCATGTCTTGAAAAATTGCCTCATAATGCCATGGCATACAACTGGATTGTTGATACAGGAGCATCTGATCACATGTCTCCACACTTACATCTTTTCAAATCAATCAATACTTTACCTAATCCCATTAAAATAACTCTTCCTGATGGCACTTATAAGTTTGTCAAAACCATAGGTCAAATACCTATAAATACCAATCTTACCTTGATGAATGTTTTCTATGTACCAGAATTCAAACTTAACCTTCTTTCTGTTGGTAAATTACTTAGAACACAGAAGTTAATGGCCATATTCTTATGTGATTCATTTTTGTTCCAGGACCTTTTAACTAAAAAGGTTGTGGTAGCTGGAAAAGGATACAAGAACCTTTACAATTCAAAGCTAATCATGTTTTTGTTAATGCTCCTTCTGTTTCTGTACCTTTATCTTCTGTGTCTTCAGTAAATAAGGTTGTTGCATCAACCAGTTGTAAAGATGTGGATTTAATTCATGCTAAACTTGGTCATTCCTCTATTTCAAAATTGAAAAATTTGTCTACTTGTAAACATATTTGTGAATCAAATTTCTTTTGTGATACATGTGCATTAGCTAAAACTCATAGATTACCTTTACAAAGAAGCAATATCTCAACTCAATTTCCTTTTGAATTAATACATGTGGACTTATGGTGTAACAACCCAACCCGTTATCCAACCGCAAACTAAAAAAAAAAAAAAAATTTTACTCACGAGGGTGCGCGGCGCGCAGCCCCTTGTGTACGCGGCGCGCACAAGGTCTGACAGCCCGCTGTCCAAAATGTCCAATTTTCGTTTAAAGATCTCCCACTTCCCGACACTTTTAGACGAAACGCTTTTCACAACACATTATAATAAGTAAAACTAACACGTTTCAATGATAAAACAAGTTTTACGAAATCGGGCCCACATATGCCGAATTACGAGTTTCGTACAAAATATAAGTTTCGACCACATTAGTTTAAATTCCAAACTACACTTTGAGCATGGTGTTTGGGGGTTGAACTACGTAAATCTTGGTCAAACTTCAAAAGCTAAACGTCCCAAAAAGCGTCTCCTATCAACACAAAGTGGGATCACTAGTCCGAACAAATACCCTTTCCCTTGTCCATGCCGGTGCCTATAAAAAGGTAAACAACGAGAGGGTAAGCAAAACGCTTAGTGAATGCAATAGTTATACACATACATATATAATATACCTACTTGCAAACACTTACACACATACCGCATATATGTTAGCAACATATTTAGCATACCATCTCAAGTACGAAGCTAAAAATCTCCAATACCACAACTAGCATAAACAATAGCATATAATCGACATAATACAATATGCTACAATACAACACACAACCATGGTTAACCATACTCACGTCATGGTTCTACCGGCTCTTTGGTTCACACCATACGCATCGGTTATGACGCTACCGGCTCTTTGGTTCACATCACAACCCGAGTCATACTCGCGCTAAGTGCTACCGGCTCTTTGGTTCACACTACTACACACGTACTACGATGCTACCGGCTCTTTGGTTCACATCATAGCACAATCGCACATACTATGGCACTACCGGCTATAGCATACAAATAAATACATTATATATATTTGCAAATAATTATTCCACTCACCTTGTATTCAAAGCGAAGGTAAGCCAACAAACTCTTCAACCGTCAACAAAATCACCTATAATATTAATATAAAATCAACACTTATCTAAATGGGACTCTTAACCCGTCCAAGTAGACACCTCGTGCAAATGTTCACCCTTTTGCACTCATAATGCCAATCATAGGCCTAACTCGCCAATAACCACTAAAACTAGTGACCATGGCATTAAATCACCCAACTACACACCACTAGGTCATTCAAAACTCGTTTAACCCATATCGAGGTCAACACACCCATTTGGGTTATCCACAACCCAAATAACACCCATTTACAAAAACAACAAAGTGTGCTAGTGATTAACTATCATTTAAGACTCATAACCACCAATTAACATTTTAAAACCCTAGGTTAGTTACTATTGAGTCCTCTTTACCCAATCTTACCCAAGAACACCCAAAATCACCAAATATGGGTTTTATGTTCACCATTTACCCAAACCCTAACCCTTATATAAATCAAAGTAAGGAAATCAAAGTTAGAACATACCACCACAACCAAAACGTAGCTAAAGGCTAGATGAACAACTTTAATACTTGAGCTTTAACCCGAATCAAGCTTCTTCCTCCTTGATTTGAGCTTTCTCTCTCTCAAAGGGTTTCTCTCTCTAAAATTGAAGTGGAATTGAAGATGGCATTGGTGGTTGTGTTGAATGCGTTTCAACCACCACAAAACTGGCCATAAGTGACCTAAACTCGTCCTCATGTGAAAAAACAACAATGCCCTTCATTTAACTTTAATTTAAAAAGCTGGAATCTGTGCAGAGGGCTAGTGCGCGGTGCGCACACTTAACCCTGCGCGGCGTGTACAAGGGTCTGGGCAGTTTCTGACTTCAGTTTAACTGCACAATGTTTCCCACACTTTATGTACCCTATTTACACCTATGTACAATAATTTATTCGGGTCTTACATATGGGGTCCATACAAAACTCCTGCACTCAATGGTGCAACCTATTTCTTCACAATTATTGATGACAAAACCAAAACCACTTGGACATATTTGATTCATAATAAAAGTCAAGTATGTCAAATTATGTCCACTTTCATTTCTTACATACAAAATCACGTTAATACCAAACCAAAATATATTAGGTCTGACATTGGATCTGAGATTATCAATGCTCAATGTCAAATACTCTTGCATAATCTAGGCATAGTACATCAAAAATCCATGGTATACACTCCACAACAAAATGGAGTTGTGGAAAGAAAACACAGACACCTTTTAGATACAGCCAGAAGTCTCAAAATCCATGTTAATTTTCCCAATTCCTTTTGGGGTGACTGTGTTCTTGAAGCCACCTATCTTATTAACAAAATGCCCATGGAAAACTTGTTATGGAAAACACCTTTTGAAGCCTTATTTGGCAAACCCCCAATCTATGATAATCTTAGGGTCATAGGCTGCTTGTGTTATGCAACAATCACAAAACCTCATCAAGATAAATTTGCTAATAGAGCCATTAAATGTGTGCTCTTGGGATAAACACCAGGTCAGAAAGGATACAAGTTATATGACTTGTCTACAAAGCAAATATTTTGTAGCAGAGATGTCATTTTCAAGGAACACATTTTTCCTTTTAAAACTTCTTTACCTACTTCACCTACCACAACTATTCAAACATTACCTACTTTTCCAAATCCTGAACCATTTCATGATTCTGAAGATGAATCCATAGCACAACTCAATTTTGAACCCACACAAACCTCTCTAAGTCAAAATCCTAGTTTCACCCCTTCAGTTAATACTAAATCTAATGCTTCCACTTTTGAAGATGTTCCTGAACCCAGAAGATCTACTAAGGTTAGGAAACCCTCCACTTGGTTACAAGATTTCTTTGTACCAAATTTTTCATGATAATGATTTTGCTTATATGAATAAGGACTATGTAGCTTTTATTGCAAATGTATTAGCTAGTGCAGAACCAAGTACATATGCATAGGCTTGTCAACATAAAGATTGGGTTGTTGCAATGAATAAAGAACTTGATGCTCTTGAGAACAATGATACTTGGGAACTCACCACTTTACCTACTGGTCAAAAGGCCATTTCATCTAAATGGGTATATAAAACCAAAAATAACCCTGATGGGACCATTGAAAGGCTTAAAGCAAGGCTTGTTATCAAAGGTTTTAGTCAAAAGAGGGTAAAGACTACAAACACACCTTTTCCCCTGTAGAAAAGTTAGCTATTGTTAGGGTATTGATAGCTATTGCAGCTGCCAAAGTTTGGCCTTTACACCAATTGGATATTAACAATGCCTTCTTGCATGGGTTTATTGATGAAGACATATATATGAAACCACCAGAAGAGTACTTTAAAGCTGGTCCAAGTCAAGTGTGTAAATTGAAAAGGTCACGTTATGGTTTAAAGCAGGCAAGTAGGCAATGGAATTTAGAGTTGACCAAATTTTTAACCACTTTGGGTTTTGTGCAGTCCAAACATGACTATTCTCTTTTCATCAAGGCTGGTACACACTCTTTTACAGCTGCACTTGTCTATGTGGATGATGTGTTGTTAACAGGAGATTCTTTATCTGAAATACAAGCAACTAAGTCTGCATTAGATGCAAAATTTACTAACAAAGATTTAGGGTTAGCTAAGTATTTCTTGGGAATTGAAATCTGCACAACTCCAAGTGGTACTCATTTGAATCAAAGGAAATATATTTTGGATCTCTTAACAGATGAAGGTCTTACTGGAGCTAAACCAACCTTAGCACCTCTACCTCAACATCTAAAGTTGTCTCTTACTAAAGGTGCCACATTATCCAATCCAGAATCATATAGTGGGCATACTTCTTTATTTGACCATGACCAGACCAGATATCTCCTATGCTGTGCAGCACCTTAGCCAATCTGTTTCAAGTCCCAAGGAGCCACATTGGCAAGCTGCAATGTACCTTTTGAAATATTTGAAGGGAACAATCTCCAAAGGTTTATTTTACCCAGTTCAGAAACATTTGCAGGTGACAGGGTTCACAGATGCTGACTGGGCAGCTTGTCTTATGACACGATGATCTTTAACTAGGTATTGTATCTTCATTGGTCACTCTTTGGTGTCTTGGAAGACAAAGAAATAGCCTACAGTATCACGTTCCTCCACTGAAGCAGAGTATCGTAGTATGGCTGCAACAACTTGTGAGTTGTTATGGTTAACCTACTTGCTACGTGATTTGCAGATTCTAGTGAAACATCCAGTCACTTTATTTTGTGACAACAAGGTAGCTCAACAAATTGCAACGAACCCTTGTTATCATGATCGAACGAAGCATATGGATGTTGATACTCATTTCACACGAGATAAAGTTCAAGATGGTTTTCTTCAAACATCATATATTCCTTCCAAACTTCAACTTGCAGACTTGATGACTAAAGCTTTGGGTCACCTTCAACACTCTTTTCTTAGTGACAAGTTGGGTTTACAAGAACCATATGGAATATATTACACTTAATTTATGTTTGGTGTTAGAATTGTAAATACTAAAGAATAAAGGGGTAGACTGTAAGTTTATTATTAGGTTGTTACACTTCGTTAATCACTGTTAGAGGTGGTTATATAGTGGTTAGATATAGTTTAGCAGTTAATTGATCTTAATTGTAATCTTTCATTTTCTCTGATTCATGTAATGATCTTTGTTCAATACTAAAATTGTTCGATTTATTCTTCCGCTTTCATAATAGCATAAGCAATGGCAATTGGAAAATATATTGAAAACAAAGATGTTTTTTCAGATTTATATGTAAAATCGTATCTAGTATGACTGCTAATTATATTATAATTATACACACTAGGCAAATATGAATAATGAAACATGATTTATCGCTGAGTACATAGCTAATGATAAGTATGAGCATTAGTTTCACACTTTCACATCGTTTGTGGAAAGTGTTGGAGTACCGATTACATGTGTCAGCTTCAGCTTGGGGATGTTTGAGGTTACTATTCTCTCATGGCATATTGTGATTTAAACGACTTGTAACGGGAAGGGTGGCACACCGTGGGAGCCGATGTGGCAGCCGACCACGTCCTTGCCGGTGCAGTAGTGGCGCGTGGAGAGGGGCAGGAGAGAGGGGCGGGGGTGAAAGGCGTGGGCTGGAGACGGAAGCAAAAACGCGAATGGATGGTGGTGATTGGTCCACGTGGCACAAGGTTTGACTGGAAAATTTGACTTGGTGGTTGGCTTAGTATCCGTTGGAATTTAATATAAATAATAATAATAATATTTTTATTTACTTATATTTACTTTTATATATATATATATATATATATATATATATATATATATATATATATATATATATATATATATATATATATATATATATATATATATATATATATATATATATATATATAGTGGTAGGATCAAGAGAGAAGTAACCAATCGGGGGGAAGCGGGGGGAAGCAATTTTTTTTTTTCATTTTTTGAAAAAACTTTGTTTACAAACATTATAGATTGGATGAAAATAAGAACATTTAGAAAAGACACTTCGTGATGAATGTTATTATTTTGGCGGAAAAACGCTCGAAGAAGTAATATATATAACAATTATCGTGTTTTTCGAGCGTATGTTGAGGTTTTAGACATTAGGGTTTAGATATTAGGGTTTATAGGGTTTAGATATTAGGGTTTAGAAATTTAGGGTTTAGGGTTTAGATTTAGGGTTTAGATTTAGGATTTAGATTGAGTTTTTAACACGAACGGTTTAGAGTTTAGGGTTTAGGGTTTAGGGTTTGGTGTTTTGGGTTTATGGAATAAACCCAAAACACCAAGCCCTAAACCCTAAACCCTAAACTCTAAATCGAGCTAAATTTTACTTCACAAAACATGGAAAAAAAAACCGTTAACATTCTTCACGAATAATATTATCTTGAATGTTATTTTTGTCGATCATTTTCCCGCCAAAATAATAACATTCATCACAAAGTGTCTTTTCTAAATGTTCTTATTTTCATCCAATCTATAATGTTCGTGAACAAAATTTTTTCAAAAAATGAAAAAAAAAAAATTTTGCTTCCCCCCGCTTCCCCCCGATTGGTTACTTCCCCATTGATCCTGCCCATATATATATATATATATATATATATATATATATATATATATATATATATATATATATATATATATATATATATATATATATATAATCTCCATTTCAAAAACTACACATCTTCATACTTCTCCTAAATTTCATACTTTAATCAAAAAAAAAAAAATGTCTACTCCAAACACTCCATTCACTTTGCAAGATGATAATGAAGATCCACAAACACCACTTAACCAAATCGGTTTCTTCGGACGCAGGTGGGTCATCTCGTGGTAAGAGTTCAAATTCTTCAAAGTCAAAGGTGGAAGAATTTTTTAACCAAATGGGTGGTGTGGCCTCGAATAAGAATAGTACGATTGATGACTTCAAAAAATATGTGAATTTGCAAAGCGCTCTAGCAAGTATTGATGTGTTGGGTAAATCATCTTCTCAAATGGAGGATCCGGAAGATATGATACATCTTCATAATCTTAAAATGTACGTTCGTCGTCAGTTAAAAGAGGACTTGAACATTGACGGAACCATCCGGCAACCCGATGAGGATTAGTTTGTTAGGATTTAAATTATGTATCGCTTTATTTTTTTAGGATTTAAATTAATGTATTTTTTTCATTTTAGGATTTCAATTAATGTATTTTTTTCATTTTAGGATTTAAATTAATGTATTTTTTTCATTTTAGGATTTATAATTATGTATTTTCTTTCAATTTGAAGCGTATTAATTTTTTGTTTTATTTATTTTTATTTTTTGATTACAACATAAAAAAAAAGAAAAAATAAAAATAAAATGCCACATCAGCTTTTCACTAATTCACACCACGAACCCACACCACAAACCCACACCACCACTACTTCACAAAAACAACTCACACGTTATAGTCATCAAAAAGCAACTCACGCCCCAAACCCACAGTCCCACTCCCCCTACCGTTACAAATGGTTTTAGTGTATATTTAGTGTCTTATGGTATTTACAATGATGCCATTTAATTCTTTTTTTTAAGTGTTTTGTTGATATATATATATATATATATATATATATATATATATATATATATATATATATATATATATATATATATATATATATATATATATATATATATATATGGTAAAGATTCAGCACTAAGTGAGTGTTAGTGGGATAAGGAGATAAGTCATTTTGTGATTTTTATATCTTTAGTTTTACAGCTCCGATTAAAAAAAAAATTGATGATATCTATTTTCATTGTGTAGATTCAGATTACAAATAAAAAAATTTTGTAACTAGGTGGTTAAGATGCTGCTGTTTGATGCATGTTAACTGTTTTTCATGCATCAGATATATGTTAACAAAAAACAAAGAAAAAATGACTTTTGATTAATGAAAAACAGTATTTAGGGTTTAGAAATTAGGGTTTAGGGATTAGAAATTAGGGTTTAGAACGAGTTTTTAATACGAACGGTTTAGAGTTTAGGGATTATGGTTTAGTGTTTTGGGTTAACTCCGTAAACCCAAAACCCTAACCCCTAAACCCTAAACTCTAAATCGGGCTAAATTCTAAAAAAAACTCAAAAAAACCCCAAAACACGATAACATACATCACATGCATTTTAAGCTCCCGTTGAAAAAAATAATTATGAATCTACACAATGTCAGTTAATCACAGAATTTTTTTTTTATTTTTAAAATCGGAGCTCTAATGTAAAAGATATAAAATTCATATTTACTTATCCCATTATCTAAAAAAATGTCACTTATCCCTTGATCTCTCATATATATATATATATATATATATATATATATATATATATATATATATATATATATATATATATATATATATATATATATATATATATATATATACATATATATATATATATAATTACTTTGACGGGAAATACTCGAAAAATAAATGATAACATGCATCATGAGTAATGTTTTAATTAGAGTTTTTTTTTTTTTTTTTTTAAGATTTAGAAATAAGGGTTTAGAAAATTTGGGTTTAGAAATTAGAATTCAGAAATTAGGGTTTAGAAATTAAGATTTAGAAATTTGGGTTTAGAGTTTAAGTAGGGTTTAAGATTTAAAAAATTAAAATTTAGATTGAATTTTTAACACGAACGGTTTAATGTTTTGAGTTTAGTCCCTAAACCCTAAATCCTAAACTCTTAATCGGACTAAATTTTGAAAAAAAAAATCACATAAGATAAAAAAAACGATGAAAAAATAACTCTAATTACAACATTACTTATGATGCATGTTATCATTTATTTCTTCGAGCGTTTTTCCGCCAAAATAATAACATTCATCATAAAGTGTTAAATGTTCATATTTTCATGTGATCTTAATGTTTGAAAAAAATAAATTAAATAAATAAATAAATATAAATAAATAATTTAATTCTCCGTTCTCGTCAAAAAGTACTTCCCATTTGATTAGCCTCTTATATATATATATATATATATATATATATATATATATATATATATATATATATATATATATATATATATATATATATATATATATATATATATATTATACGAGGTTCTATATCGATACATAAATGATTTTTTTTTCAAAGTTATTATAATTTCTTATTTAACAAAAGTTTGTTTAATCTTTTTTATCAATCTCAATATGCGAATTACAATTATAAGCCACTAAAACAACGTTTAATGTAATAATCAAAATCAGGAATCGCAGAATATGTGGGCGCTGCAACACGCAATGGACCTTTTGTTAGTTGACTACATATAAGGAAACGAGAATATTGTCCTTTTCTACTTTACCTAATGTTGTTATTTTACGGTTGGTGATGATTCGTACACCATCTATTTTTAGCCATACACCACCAAACATGCTTTACAGTGTTGTACTGTACAACCCTGTAAAGCACATTTGGTAGTGTACGGTTAAAAATAGGTGGTGTACGAATCACTCCCCTTTTACCGTAGATAGCTGACGTCATACTGATATCATGACGATCTCATGCTGAAGACATGTTGATGTCATGTTGAGGTGGTTAGCTTTTAAATTATTTTATTAGTTATTGTCATCTTCAAAAAAAGAAACAAAAAACAATACTTTTTCCCCTTAACCCAATTAACACTTTACTAAAACGCAAAGTAATTGAAAAGTACATATCGCGAAGTCATGTTGATGTCATCTCCCATAAAAATTTTCTTAAACTAAGGCTGATTATAACGGGGTAAGTGACCCCGTCACTTGCCTTGCTGGATACAAAGAGACGCCATTTTTTGCTGTAACGGGTGTCACTTTGGTGTCACTTTGTGGCGTTAGGGAGAAAGAGACGGGGTAAGTGACACCCGTTTCTTGTTTTTTTTTATTAATTTAAAAATATTATTTTTATCCCCTTTTAATACTTAACCAATTATATTTTGACACATCATCATAATACTCCTAACTAACACCAAAAAGAAACACCACCACTACTCCACCCAAAAAAGAAACATGTCCTAATCATTCAAAAAGTACAAAAAGGCAAGTGACACCACAAGTAAGACCAGTCACCGTTACAAATGGTCTAAATACTTTTTTATCTCTTTTTTTTTTATCTACCACATCCATTGTTCAATGTATAACACTATTTAATAATATACGCACAAACTCATTTGTTTCATTTGTTAATATATTCATCATTCAAATTACTTCTTCCACATAAACTGTGTATTAATAAGTTGTACTGTTCAAATGAGCGGATCTATAATGTATTCCGTGGTTGCACGTGACACCATTGAAATACACGATAAGTGAAAAAAAAATTTAGATTTTTAACTAGTGATACTAGTGGATAGTTTAAATTTTTTTGTGTGTCACCATTGAAATAATTCACACAGTGGAAATTGTTTTGGGGTTTTAACCGGCGACACCGGTGACCACCAATCCCAGATCCGCCATTGACTGTCCAACTAAACAATGCGTATATATGGTGGATCAAGTAAGTTGGATGGTGAATATATCATTAACTTTTTTTTTTTTTTACAACTTGATTATAAGGAGTGACTTTTATAAAACTTTTTATACAAATATGACTTATCATTGTATCTAAAAAGACAACTTTTAACAACTATTATTTATAAAAATCGTTTATGGATATAATTTGTGTGACGACCCGGAAATTTCCGACCAAATTTAAACTTAAATCTTATATGATTTCGACAAGATAAGCAAAGTCTGTAATGTTGGGTTACAAAATTTTAAAACTATCATGATAACATTTGACCTTTGACTAATCCCGACGATTCACGAACAATTGTTGTTAATATATATATATATATATATATATAATATTTTCAATTAATAAATTACACTTTAATCATTTGAATTAAAAATGTAAAACAATCATTAAGTTGTTATTAAAAAGAAATATATATATATATATATATATATATATATATATATATATATATATATATATATATATATATATATATGTGTGTGTGTGTGTGTGTGTGTGTGTGTACATATGAATTTTATTTATTGTAATATTCAATGTATGTTAGTATATATATTACCTAAATAATAAAATGTAATATTAACATAATAAGTTTAATTATAAGCTAAATTATAGGAGAAATAGTAATATTATTATTACTTTTAACATTAACATTTATATTAGTAATTATTAATACGAAAATGAATATATATATATATATATATATATATATATATATATATATATATATATATATATATATATATATATATATATATATATATATATATATTGTTATGTAATTATTATTACTAATATTATTATGATTAGTAATATTATTAATATCTATAATAATATTATCATTATCATTTTTATTACTTTTATTCTTATTAGTACTAGTATCATTTTTGATAAAAATTATTATTAATGTTATCAATATTACATTTATATTATTATCACTAGTACTCTTAATCATTATTACAAAAATTTAATAAATACAGATATATTATTACAGATTCAGTTACACATTATAATCATCTTTATCAAATTGTTTTCTGTCGCCATTCTAATTCACCAGTCGAAATTATCACTTTATAAAAGCAAACTAGACATCAAAGTCCTTAATTGGTACGAATCAACTATAGATATTATCTGCTCCATTTCTTTTTCTTTGTTTTATTACATGAGTGAAATATTCTGTCAACATAATTTTGTGATAAAGCCAACAATTAACTCATTAATCAAAACCATACAATTCTCTACATTCATATTATATTGAAATTTCATAAACAATTACACCCACCACCTTCAATTGCTTTGATGCCGTCTGCTATATTTTTCTTCTAGTCACCGGATCACAAGAAATCATCAAAGGGTTGCTACTGCAAATTTAGTGTATGTTGCATATTGTTCCTGTTTTACATTGTAAACCACAAGAATCATCGACTTGTAACTGCTACCAGGCTGTTACTGTTTCGATCTCAAACCCAACCTCACCATCACCATACGACTTCTAAACCCCACCTGTAATCATCGTGAGACACCAAATAAGCACCACTTAAAATATTTTTATGCTGTACCACAACTACGGCTATTACTATATGTATTTATTGTTACACCCGAAACCGAGAACCACCACTTGAATGGTTTATGTTTCAGCTCTGTGGCAGGCTGAATGGCCATCACAATACCACCTAGGATCATCACCCAACAGCCATAAACCACCACCATCGACGGCTGTAAACAACCATCTTTCATCACCATTTAAAACCCATTTAAATAACGATGAACAGGGGAATTAAAATCTTTCTGTTCCAACTCCTGAACCTGCTGCTGTTACATTATATTTCTGTTTCATTCGAGCTCCAACCGCCACCACAGACTCACTAAACAACCACAGGCTGCGTGTTCTTCCTGTTTTGCTACTACCGCTGTTTTCTTGTTTCTATTCAATCAAATCCGAGACCAAACATCATCAAACTCACCAAGAACATCATAAATTAATGCTTTTGTTCGAATATATAAGTATACAGTATATAACGAGGGGTTTAAAAAATTAATAGAATTATCATTGAATCGATTACGTACCTAAAACAATTGATTTACCAATTACTTGATCGATTGATGAAGGATGATGATTAACGATGAAGAAGAAGACTGATGATGACTTTGAACGAGGATGATGATGAATCGATGACCTGCTATTCATCGATGGTTGCTGCTTGATTGATCTGTTAATGATGATGATGATTGTTGATAGATTGTGCGATGATGATATCATCTTTCTGCGTTTTGCTACTGCTATACTCGATCTGTTTTGCTACTGCTATACTTGATCTGTTTTTTTTTGGGAACCCTAATAAAATGCATATAGGTTAGAATATCGACTGCTAACTACAGGCCTATTTCTTTCGGGCCTTATTACTTGTTATTGAATTTGCTTAATTGGGCTTGATTAACGGGCTTCTTGATTGGGCTTTGGTAGAAACAAAAATAATGATGAACACAGTGGACGAATTTTATACATTTAGGTTCCAATAAAAACAGAAAAACTGAAATGGAAGGATGGTGTGGGGTGTTTGTGTTAGACGGGAGGTCGTGGGTTCGAGCCCGGTCTTGGGCAATTCTTTATAGAATGGCTTTTTACAAGGGTATACTCTATTATTATTATTATTATTATTATTATTATTATTATTATTATTATTATTATTATTATTATTATTATTATTATTATTATTATTATTATTATTATTATTACTATTATCGTTATAATTACTATTATTATTATAAACCTAAGAGTTATTATTAGTATCATTATTATTAACATTATTATTATTATTATTATTATTCCTGTTATCGTTATTAATAAACTTATTACTATAGTTACCAATATTATTATTAACATTATATCACTAAAATTATTATTATCATTGCTAATATTAATATTAATATCGTTAGTAGAATTATCATTAATATTGATATTAGTATCATTATTAACACGGTTATTATAAGTATTATCATCAATACTAATATTATTATTAAAATTATTATTACTATTATCATTATCATTTTTATTAAAAATATCATTATTATTAAGGATTATCAAAAAAAATTATCAAGGTTATCATTATTACTAAAATTATCATTAAGATTATTATTATTATCAATATTATTATTATTATTCTCATTATTCTCATTAATATTTTCATATTAACGATATTATTATTACAATTAAATATTTCCTATATAAAAGTATATTTATTACAACTACCATAATATTACATATAATTATATATATTAAAAATTAGTTATATAAGAATTTACATATAACAAATCATTGATTTTCAATATAATATTAATTATATATAAAACTATAAAAAAATATTATTTATTCAATATATAAGATATAAAATTTAAGATATAAATCTGTTCAAATACAAATATATGTGTTAATATATATATGAATGATATAGGTTCGTGAATCCGAGGCCAACCCTGCATTGTTCAATGTTGTTATATGTATTTTTACTACAAAATACAATAGGTGAGTTTCATTACTCCCTTTTTAAATGCTTTTGCAATATATATTTTTGGGACTGAGAATACATGCGCTTTTTAAATGTTTTACGAAATAGACACAAATAATCGAAACTACATTATATGGTTGAATGGATCGAAGCCGAGTATGCCCCTTTTAGCCTGGTAATCTAAGAATTAGGGAACATCACTAATTTTGAGAATTAGTGCACCCCTAATTGACGCGAATCCTAAAGATAGATCTATTGGGCCCAACAAGCCCCATTCTGGAATTTGGAATGCTTTAGTACTTCGAAATTTATCATGTCCGATGGGTGTCCCGGAATGATGGGGATATTCTATATGCATCTTGTTAATGTCGATTATCAGGTGTTCAATCCATATGAATGATTTTTGTCTCTATGCATGGGACGTATATTTATGAGAAATGAAAATGAAATTCTTGTGATCTATTAAAAAGATGGAAATGAATGATTATTATAAACTAATGAACTTACTAACCTTTTGGTTGACACTTTTAAGCATGTTTATTCTCATGTATGAAAGAAAACTTTCGCTGTACATTAGCTCATTTTAAGGATATTGCTTGAAGTCATTCATGGCATATTTCGAAAGACGTTGCATTCGAGTCTTTGAGTTCATCAAGATTATTATTAAGTCAATTATAGTTGGATAGTGGATATTATGAAATGGTATGCATGCCTGTCAATTTTGGATGTAAAGAAAGTTTGTCTTTTAAAAACGAATGCAATGTTTATAAAATGTATCATATAGAGGTCAAATACCTCGCGATGTAATCAACTATTGTGAATCGTTTATAATGTATATGAACGGGTCCTTTCAGTTGGTATCAGAGCGATGGTTTTACCAAACCAGGTCTGCATTAGTGTGTCTAACTGATAGTCGTTAGGATGCATTAGTGAATCTGGACTTCGACCGTGTCTGCATGTCAAAAGTTTTGCTTATCATTAATTGTCGAAAATTATCTGCTTATCATCCTTAGAAAATTACTTACTTATCATTCTTAGTCTAGACACATCTTACTGTATTGACTGCATGTATAGTGTATAGACAAAATTCATATTTTAGCCTATCTGTTACTGTAAACTTTGTCTGACATATTCCGTAAATTCCTCCGTAATCTACGAAACCTTTTACTCTATATATATATAGATATTCTATGAAATCAGAATTTCATCCGATAGCCGGAAATCATTTCATATCAAAAAATCTTTTATTCAATCGTACAAAATGGAACTCGCCACTAGTTTAAGTCCCTCGAATTCCGATATGGAGTTTTACTCGAGCTTCGAAAGCAGTGTAACCGAAATGGATCAACCGATTAGCCATCATCTATTCTAGATGAATTGGGGCTGGGTTCGTAGCCTACTTAGTCATTGGAGATAAGAAGAAGGCGATCTCTTTCATCCACCATATTGTCCTCTTGACGGTAAACCTGAAGCACTTACCGGCGAACCAGTCCGAGACACCATTTTCAGTCTCATTTCCAGGGTAGCTCGACACGATTATATTCTATCCACAATTCTAAACCTTATTCACCCGCTCGTTCCAACCGACAATCATCCCAGAATAATGGAAGAAGTCAACGAGCTTCGCGCTCGAGTAATCAATTTGGAAAAACGTGGTGCAAAACCTACCAGCTTCAGCAACAACATCGGCAACACCAGTACCACCAACAACAACATCTGCAGCACAAGCCTCAACACTACATGCCTCAACATCTTATTTTGTACCTCGAGTGTAATCATCATACTACATGACGTTCTACATCATTCATCTTCGTTTGACATGGCGATTATGTAATCTCTAATGATTTAGAGATTATATATTCTGTTCTAATGGTAAAACAAATGAGATTAATATCATATTGACTCATTAAATCCATGATTACATCTGAAGAAAATATATATGTATATATGTTTTTATAAAGATTGTAATAAAAAATTCTTTTGTATAAACTGTTAATGGTGAAAATATTTTAACGGGTAGGTAATACCCGAGGAAAATTTAGATTTCACAATAATAAGTTACACTGTACATTCTTCGAATCGGATTCAATGTTCACAGATATTATTAACATGTTTGATATTGTGTGATAGATGTCTACCTCTAGCACAAATCCCATTGACTCACCTAATAATAACGAAGAGTCGAATATATATTGGCAAGATTCACAAGTTCCTGAAGAACCGGAAGAAGAAGAAACGGAACCGGAAGAAGAGGAACCGGAAGAAGAGGAACCAGAAGAAGAGGAACTGGAAGAAGAAGAGGTTCCGGAGGGGGGAATAGTAGGAACCACAGAAAACCGGTCAAATAAAAGAAAATCCTCAACCAATGGACCAAAGTTAATAATGGTCAATGGTGTTTCCGCTAAGAAAGCAAATTATTGGGAAAATTACCAATTTTCCGATGAATCGGATCCTAATGAGGATTCCGATGATGTTATAGAAATTACCCCGACCCAATTTAATGAGTCAAAAGAAAATAATAATTGAAAAGGCATCAAAATAGAGAAATCTGATTCCGACCCCGATGAACTTTATATGTACCGTCAACACCCGTATTTTCAATATCATGACAATAACCCGGGAACCTCTAAACCACCAGGTTTTTCTAAACCAATGTGGAAAACGACGACTCGTATTAGAGGAACATCATATGTGATATGTGATATAATAATATATGATGTTCCTCTAATACGAGTCGTCGTTTTCCACATTGGTTTAGAAAAACCTGGTGGTTTAGAGGTTCCCGGGTTATTGTCATGATATTGAAAATACGGGTGTTGACGGTACATATAAAGTTCATCGGGGTCGGAATCAGATTTCTCTATTTTGATGCCTTTTCAATTATTATTTTCTTTTGACTCATTAAATTGGGTCGGGGTAATTTCTATAACATCATCGGAATCCTCATTAGGTTCCGATTCATCGGAAAATTGGTAATTTTCCCAATAATTTGCTTTCTTAGCGGAAACACCATTGACCATTATTAACTTTGGTCCATTGGTTGAGGATTTTCTTTTATTTGACCGGTTTTCTGTGGTTCCTACTATTCCCCCCTCCGGAACCTCTTCTTCTTCCAGTTCCTCTTCTTCTGGTTCCTCTTCTTCCGGTTCCTCTTCTTCCGGTTCCGTTTCTTCTTCTTCCGGTTCTTCAGGAACTTGTGAATCTTGCCAATATATATTCGAATCTTCGTTATTATTAGGTGAGTCAATGGGATTTGTGCTAGAGGTAGACATCTATCACACAATATCAAACATGTTAAGAGATTAATATATCACATAATATTTACATGTTAATTCTAGATTTTACTATCCTACTTACATCCACAGATATACGTATCCGTTCACCACAAAATAACCATTTTCATTTAATTTCATATTTGAATTTTGACATATCAAAACCCAACAAGTGGCATAATGAAGAAAACATTGGACAAAATAAAATTTGTTAGAAACAAACAAATTGACTATGAGAAAATTTTGTTAGGAATTCACGCTAATTGCGTCCAGCTAACTGTTCTTAGCTAATTGTTTACATTTATTTATCGCAATTTTATTTATCGTAATTTAATTTCTGTTATTTATTTTAAGCACTTTAAATATCGGGACACGTATACAAGGTTTTGACATATCATATCGACGCATCTATATATATTATTTAAAATAACCATAGACACTCTATATGCTGTAATGCTCGAGTTTGCTATACAGGGTTGAGGTTGATTCTAAAATAATGTATATACTTTGAGTTGTGATCGAGTCTGAGACATGTATAACGGGTCACGACATGTATTAATTAATTCGAATATAATATATTAAACTATATATGAATTATTGAACTACCAATTGTGGACTATCAACATTGGACAATTAAAATAAATTAAAATATTGATTATAACATATGAAACTAAACAATTCTTCAAGTTAACCACTTGATTTCAACTTAAACCCCATTTGTATCTTGACAATTATAATCTGCGTTCAAACCTTTCATGATTCTTGAAAACTCCTCAAGCGAGAGAATGAACCAACTGCACTTCATCTACAGAAGAAAATACTGATACATATAGTTATGCACCTGAAAACACTTGGGACCTGAGTAAACGTTTAACACGTATCTGTGCTAGCTCCTTTGGCGTTGTTATTACCGAAAATAACTTTGCAATCCCTTTCCAAAGTAGCCAATTTTGTCACAGCTCCAGCAAGTCAACTTCGATTTTTCAGTAGGATTAGCCTTATTATAACCTTGTTATATAAGTTGCCTTTCGTCGTCTTTACCGGAGAACCTTTTACATTCCACCACATTATCAGCAAATGTACTAGCAACTTCATTACCCTTTGACTTTAGCCTCTCCAAAAAGTCATTATAGTTATTCATTGAAACCCCATCATTTACTCATCTGCATCTTGTAACGAGAATTGTCATACGAATCAGCGGGAATTAGCAATCAGTACTTTGAAATCTCGCAGCATGTCTATGCCAACAGTTATATGTGTATATATAACGTCTATCTCCTGGACATACATACTTTGAATGTGAAGTTTTTGAAAAATACCCTAAACTTCAAACTAGTTCTCGAAAAACGGAATGAAGCAGCAGAAACTGTAGACAACCGTAATAGTCAAAAGTTTGATGATACAGAATAGTATATTGGCAAAGCTCAGAAAAAGAGAAGTTTTGGAACTGGGAAACGGATTGAGCAAGGTATGAAGGAGGCTGTGGAAAAATCACAAAGACTGAACCTGCCTTCAAAGAATCTAAATGATTCAGTATCTGTTGTAGTCATTAATGAATACCTTGATCCTAACTCTAAACCCCTGCGAATAATACCCTTCATCATCCTCTGATATTAGAAATTATAAGATATCATCGAATCTTTCATTATAAATATCCTCCATATTTCTGAAGATATTTTCATAGCTATTCTTATCTGAAATCATTTATCTCCTCGCGTTATCTGTGTTACATCATAAAAGAAACTATTTTAGTTTCTAAATTCTGAAACCTTCGAGTTTAAAATAAGAATATTTTTGAAGTAGTGTTGGGAACTGAAGCATGAATTAGTATAATATAATGACACTTGATCAACGTGATTATATTACAGTAAGTCATGCTGAGTTTTCTAAATGGAACGTGATGATTCACAGATTATAACGTCATCATGTGCCGTGTTACACGACTCTTGTATTCTACTTAACCTCTAGACATCAAGAAAATATTTTTCTTGATGATTCGATCTTTTCCGGGATATTCTGGTAATTTGACAAATCAAGATCGTGCCATTACGATTTTCTTCTTAGAACATTAATAATGTTCATTTCGAAATTTATATCTGCGAATTCTGAACCATTACAAGCGGTACTTAATCGCAAGAAGAAGAAACGAAGGGACAAAGCTCTGAAATAGAAATTGGGGTATAAATTGCAGCAAATAAAAGAGAGCATTAACTGGGGATGACAATGATTATAGAAGATAGAAGCAGGGACTTCAAAATATAAGAGAAGATAAAAAACCCAACAACAACGTAGAAATTACAAACCATATATATCGATGCAAATAGAAATATAAAGGCACGGAAGGACTAAAAACACTATAAAACCAAGAGTATAGTAGAAGTAAATAGATTCCTCCGGCAGCAGATGAAAAAGAAGAACGACAGATATAAAAGTTAGGAGTTTATCAAGAATTAGAACTGGATGAAGCATACTGATGAATACTTTAAAGTATGAGTTGAGGGAGAAAGAATAGAAGGTGTGAGTTGTAAGGAAACGAAGAAGGTGGATTTATAGTGAAAATACCAGATAAAGTAATTAAGACAGATGATCGCATTTAATTATAGAGATCTTAATTTCCATAAATCCCGAAGAATCAGATCTTATAGATTTCCAAGATTTTCTTTTAAATCCCTTGAATTCCGAAATTCAATCCTGTCTATGTTAAAAGATATGACGAATCTACATTTACTCATTTCACTCTTTCATGATAGCTTCACTCGTACCCTTCGCATAAACGAAATGTTTAATCCATATTACTCAATGAAGATAAAACTCTATTTATCAACTCATTTTCATCATGAAAACATTTTTATTGTTAGCCATGACGACCTCGATCAAATTTTGGGGACGAAATTTCTTTAACGGGTAGGTACTGTGACGACCCGAAAATTTTTGACCAAATTTAAACTTAAATATTATATGATTTCGACAAGATAAGCAAAGTCTGTAATGTTGGGTTACAAAATTTTATAACTATTTCATGATAACATTTGACCTTTGACTAATCTCGATGATTTACAAAATATTATTGTTAATATATATATATATATATATATATATATATATATATATATATATATATATATATATATATATATATATATATATATATATATATATATATAAGTGTAATATTTTCAATTAATAAATTACACTTTAATCATTTGAATTAAAAATGTAAAATAATCATTAAGTTGTTATTAAAAAGAATATATATGTATATATGTATATATGTATATATATATATATATATATATTTATATATGAATTTTATTAATTGTAATATTCAATGTATGTTAGTATATATATTACCTAAATAATAAAATGTAATATTAACATAATAAGTTTAATTATAAGCTAAATTATAGTAGAAATAATAATATTATTATTACTTTTAACATTAACATTTATATTAGTAATTATTAATATGAAAATGAATATATATATATATATATATATATATATATATATATATATATATATATATATATATATATATATATATATATATATATATAAATTGTTATGTAATTATTATTACTAATATTATTATGATTAGTAATATTATTAATATCTATAATAATATTATCATTATCATTTTTATTGTGATGACCCGGGAATTTCCGACTAAATTTAAACTTAATCTTTAAATAATATTTTCTTTCGACACGATAAGCAAAATTTGTATTGTTGAAGTCTTAAAGTTTCCGAACTGTGTTTATGTATTCAATTGACCTTCGACTGCTCTCGACGATTCACGAATAACTATTTGTAAATAGATACATATATATTAAAATATATATATATATATATATATATATATATATATATATATATATATATATATATATATAATAATTTGAAATATTATTTGATATAATATATGATTAATTTTTAGGAAATAAATATGTAAAATAATATGCGATGTAATGAGAACTACTATTATAACTATATAGATATGTATATATATGTATATGTAAATATTTCTTGTAAATATATATAAAATTATATTAAATCTAATTGTTTAAAATATATAATATATTTATTTGGTAGTTAAAACTTGCTATTTAAAACTGTTTGCATATAGAAAGAGAATATATTAAAAATAATTGATTTCGAACTTAATTAGTAAACGTCAGCGACACTCGGTTGACGTTTCGTTAGTTTTAATATAGATATAATACATGTCCATGAAGGATTGAAATAAAAGTTGAACTGTAAATTGATTACGAAGATTTTAGATTTGTCAAAAATATTTTATACTCTTTTAAGATTAAATATTAGCACTCCGTACATATAAATTGGAACAAAAAATAAATAATTATTTAACTTTTTTGATCAGGTTTCAAACAGTTAATGACTGAAATAATTAAATATATTTAACCTAAGAATTTGGGATTTTTAAGAACACTTTTATACACTAACTGTTTAGCAATGGACACGATATGGCTATCAGTGATAAAGTGTCGGCAGATATGATTGGCTTTGATATTATATGCACATTTGAATAATAATAACCATATGATTCCTTTAATAAGTGAAAGATATTTAACAAAGTTTACTATTTTTAACTTGCTTTAATATTTGACTTATATATTCCTCATACATACATCCGTGAGTACCCATATCCCAAACTAGATCCTGGTTTTGATTACTAACACTTGACAAACCTCAACTCATACCAATTCATACATTTTTTTCTTTGGAACCTGAATATGAATATTACTTCTTATAAATTTTTACCATTATCATCTTTGATCTTTGTTACTACCATCTATCAAACCAACACTTGTTAACTCAAACCGTTACTTGATGATGCTTCTTATTCAAACTCCTTAATCATAACAACCACTCGCCACCTCCTTTGATCACACCCATATGATCACCATGTTTTATCACCACACAATCATAAATGACACCCTAAACCAACCTCGCCAAAGGTCACCAATCGAAACCCACTTATAATCTTTTGCTACTCTAATCTTTCGGTTTTACTTTGCTCACCATGTCACCACCATCGATTGCAATTACAAAACTGCTGCACAATTGTTTCTGTTCCGATTACCTATCACCACCATACAACCGTCACCTTCAACCTCTCTCTTTTCTCTCTCTCATGTTTACGACCAAGAATCACCTCCTACTTATTCTGTTTCTGTATCTCGTTCAGACCAAGACCAGTTCAATAAAACATACCTGCACACACCTTCGTTGATCTCCTCCTCAGACCACCTTCCACCACCTCGTTGAGCCACCACAACCACATGAACAACCAAACCATCACTACCTTGAAATCCATTTAGAAACTATCTTCTGTTTTCATTATATAAAATAAAAAAAAACCAAACACCTCTCACCAACACGACAACCAACCTACAATCGATATATTTCTATTTTTATTCGAGATCTTACTGTTTGCAGCTCGAAAACCATGATAACCGTCTGTTATTCTACTTCTATTCAAGCCAAATCAAATCAAACACCTTATAATAAAGTGCTGCTACGGTTTAGATCTCTATCCTTTTTATGTTTCGCTAAAACAACTGCAATCGAAGAAATAAATAAAGAATGATGATGATTAACAATAAAGATGATTATGATTCATTACTTCTGTTTCTGTTTTTAATTATACGGACAAATAAAAAAAGGAACAATGATGGCCGACAACCCTAAGACATGTAAACCCACTTGCATATTAAAAGAATTTGGGAATCGATTGGGTTACAGCATGTGTGTGTCGGCTGTGTTTTAATTAAACATACAGGTCAATAATTAAATCAATCGGGCTACTGAATATTTATCCTTAGGCTGCTATGTTTCGAATTGTGATTGGGCCATATATCTTACTGTATTATTCGGGTCGATTAAACTGAGGGAGAAGAAAATGAAGCAGACGTATAACGGGTTAAAAGAATTGAAAGGATAAGTAAATCAGAAAAGTAACAGATGGAGTATGGGTTCAGGGTGTTGGGTGTTAAGGAGAGGTCTCAGGTTCAATCCCCAACTGAGGCGTTATTTTTTTTATAACCTATTTCTATGAGGTAGCTACTTGTATATTATTGATAATATTACTCTTATTATTATTATTATTATTATTATTATTATTATTATTATTATTATTATTATTATTATTATTATTATTATTATTATAAACATAACTTAGGATACTATCATTTGTACTAGTATTATCATTTAGAAATTATTAGTATTATCATTACTGATATTATTATTATTATTATTAGTATTATTATCATTTTACAAATAGTAGAACTATTATTATTAAAATAAATATATTAATAATGTTATTATTATCATTAATTTTATCTTTAATAATATTAATTTAATATAAATAGAACTATTGTTTTGATAAACAAATTAAATATATATACATAAATAACAAAGTATTTTTATATATAAAATGAATATATGAAGCATAAATAAATTATATATATGAAAATGATATAATTAATAAGTTATATGTATACAAATTCATTAGATTACGATTATGTGTACTTATAAATATATAATTAATATAGGTCCGTGAATCCGAGGCCAACCTTATACGTGTTCAATGATGTTATATGTATTTTTACTACAAAATACATTAGGTGAGTTTCATTACTCCCTTTTTAAATGCTTTTGCAATATATATTTTTGGAACTGAGAATACATGCGCTGCTTTTATAAATGATTTACAAAATAGACACAAGTACGTGAAACTACATTCTATGGTTGAATTATCGAAATCAAATATACCCCTTTTTATTAAGTCTGGTAATCTAAGAATTAGGGAACAGACACCCTAATTGACGCGAACTCTAAAGATAGATCTATCGGGCCCAACAAGCCCCATCCAAAGTACCGGATGCTTTAGTACTTCGAAATTTATATCATGTCCGATGGAGGATCCCGAAATGATGGGGATATTCTTATATACATATTGTGAATGTCGATTACCAGGTGTTCAATCCATATGAATGATTTTTGTCTCTATGCATGGGACATATGTTTATGAGAAATAGAAATATGAAATCTTGTGGTCTATTAAAATTATGAAATGATTATTTATGATAAACTAATGAACTCACAAACCTTTTGGTTGACACTTTAAAGCATGTATATTCTCAGGTACGAAAGAAATCTTCCGTTGTGCATTTGCTCATTTTAGGGATATTACTTGGAGTCATTAATGGCATATTTCAAAAGACGTTGCATTCGAGTCGTTGAGTTCATCAAGATTAATATTAAGTCAATTATAGTTAGATATATTATGAAATGGTATTCATGCCGTAAACTTTCGATGTAATGAACTATTGTCTTTTTAAAAACGAGTGCAATGTTTGTAAAATGTATCATATAGAGGTCAAGTACCTTGCAATGAAATCAACTATTGTGAATCGTTTATAATCGATACAGACTTCGTCCGGATGGATTAGGACGGGTTCTTTCAGTTGGTATCAGAGCGGTGGTCTTAGCGAACTATGCCTGCATTAGTGTGTCTAACTGATAAGTCGTTAGGATGCATTAATGAGTCTGGACTTCGACCGTGTCTGCATGTCAAAAGTTTTGCTTATCATTTTTGTCGGAAATCATCTGTTTATCATCCTTAGGAAATTACCTGCTTATCATTCTTAGTCTAAACACATCTTACTGCAATGATTGCATGAATAGTGTATAGACAAAATTCGTATCTTAGCGTATCTGCTAATTCATATCTTAGCATATATGTTATTGTTATCTTTGCCTGACAACTTCCGTAGATTCCTCCGTAACTTATGGGATTTTAGTATTATATATGCATATGTAAATTATGTATTACAGGGTACTAATCTATATCCTATAATCTTTTTCTTATCGAAAAATCCTTCCTCTGATCGTACGGGATGAATCCCTCAACCAGTTCGAGTCCCTCAGATTTCGATAGCTATTCCGACATGGATATTCACCTAAGCTCCGAAAGCGGTGTCATCATAATGAATCAATCAAACAGCCATCTCCAATTCATTTGATGGGTTCGTAGTCTACTTAATCATCGGAAACAAAAAGAAGGTGATCCTTTCCATCAACCAAATTCACCTATTGGCGAAGAACTTGAAGCACTTACCGGTGAACCAGTCCGAAATATCATTTTCACCCTCATTTCCCGAATATCTCGTCATGATGACATAATATCTTAGATTCTAAACCTTAGTCATTCACTCGTTCCGACCGACAATCATCTAGGAATAATAGGAGAAGTCAACGAACTGCGCGCTCGAGTAATCAATCTGGAGATTATGGTACAAAATGTACCAGCTTCAGCAACATCACCGGCACCAACAGTACCATCAGTAACAGCACCAGTACCATCAACAATCCATGCCTCAACATCTCATCCTATACCTCGAGTATAATCATTGTTCTACATGACAATCTATATCATTTATCTTTGTTCGACATGCGATTATGTAATCTTTAATGTTTTAGAGATTATGTATTCTAGTCTAACAGTAAATCAAATGAGATTAATATTATATCAACTCATTAAATCCATGATTACATCTGAAGAAAATATACATGGAAGTATATTTTCATAAAGATTGTAATTAAAAATTCTTTTGTATAAACTGTTAATGTTGAAAATATTTTAATGGGTAGGTAATACCCGAGGAATATTCAGATTTCACATTAATAAGTTACACTGTATCTTAATAAGTTACACTGTATCTTCTTCGAAACTGATTCAACAGTCACTTACTATCCTACTTACATTCACCGATATATGAATCTGTTCACCACAAAATAACCATTTTCATTCAATTTCATATTTGGATTTTGACTCTTCAGAATCCAACAAGTGCCATAATGAAGAAAACATTTGACAAAATAAAATTTGTTAGAAACAAACAATTTAATTATGAGGAAATTTGTTAAGAAACCACGTTAACAAGATCCTAGCTAACTGTTCCTAGCTAACTGATTACATTTTATTTATAGTAGTTTATTTATCGCAATTTAATTATCACAATTTAATTTATCGTCATTTCTGTTATTTACTTTACGCATTTAATTTATCGTCATTTAATTTCTGTTATTTACTTTACGCATTTAATTTATCGTCATTTAATTTCTGTTATTTATTTTACGCACTTTAAATATCGGGACACGTATACAAGGTTTTGACATATCATATCGACGCATCTATATATATTATTTGGAATCACCATAGACACTCTATATGCAGTAATGATCGAGTTCTCTATACAGGGTTGAGGTTGATTCTCAAATAATATATATACTTTGAGTTGTGATCGAGTCTGAGACATGTACACGGGTCACGATATTTATTAATTAATTCGTATATTATATATTAAACTATATAAAAATTATTAGACTGTTAACTGTGGACTATCGACTGTGGACTATCGACTGTGGACTAATAGCATTGGACAATTAAAATGAATTAAAATATTGATTATAACATATGAAACTAAACAATTCTTCAAGTTTGCCACTTGAATTCATCTTAAACCTCAATTGTATCTTGACGATCACGATCTGCGTTCAAACCTTTCATGATTCTTGAAAACACTTCAATCGAGAGTATGAACCAACCACACTTCATCTACGGAAGGAGAGATTGACGCATATAGTTATGCACCTGAGAAACTCTCGACAACTGAGAAAGAGTTTAACACGTAGCCGCGTTAGATCCTTTAACATTTATTAGCAAAAATAATTTTGTGATCCCTTTTCAAAGTAGCCAATTTTGTCACAGTTCCAGCAAGTCAACTTCGACTTTTCATTCGAAGTGACCTTACTATAATCCTGATATATATACGATTACCCTTTTGATACCGGAGAATTCATTTATATTCCATCATATTACCAGCAGACGAACCATCAACCTCGTTGCTTCTTGGCTTAGATCTCTCGGATAAATCATTATATATATTCATTGAAACCCTATCATATACTCATCCGCATTTTGTAACAAGAACTGCCATACCAATTAACGGGAATCAGCAATCAGTACTTTGAAAACTCACATCATATCTACATCAACAGTTATATGTATGACATTTATCTCTTAGAATTATGATCTCTCATACTGAAATTCTGAAAAGCACTCTGTCACAAATCAATACTATAAATGTTGAAAAAGTTGAATGAAGCAGCAGAAACCATAGACAACCGTAAATGACCTTAATCATCGGAAGTTTGATGATAAAGAATAGTATGTTGGAAAATCTCAGAAAAGTTACAACTGGAAAACGGATTGAGCTAACCATGAAGGAGACCAAGGATAAATACAAGGACCAAACCCTATATCCAAAGGATTTAGATAATTCTGGATCCGTTGAAATCTTTAGAGAATATCTTGCTCCGAAGTCATGCTAAAATCTTGCGGAAAAATCTTTCTCCATCAACCATCGAACTTAGAAATTCCAAAATATCATCATCAATATCTTTGATATTTCTGAGGATATTTTCATAAATATTCTCGTCCGAAATTATATACTTCTTCGTGCTTCCTGTGTATCATTATATTGGAAACATTCAATAGAAAATTTAGTACTGAAAAGCGAATTATGCGAAACTATGAAAGAAGCCGTGGACAAATCACAAAGAATAAGTTTGACTTCAAAGAATCAAAATGATTCAATGTCTGCTGAAGTCTTTAGCGAATATCTTGCTCATTACTCTAAACCCTTGCGGACAATAGCCTCCATCATCCTCTGATCTTAGATATTCAAAGATATTATCGTATCTTTCATTATAAATATCCCCGATATTTCTGAATATATTTTTATAACTAATACTATATGAAATCATTTATCTCTTCGTGCTATCAGTGTTACATCATATAGAAACTATTAGTTTCTATATTCTGTAAACTTTCGAGCTTAAAATATGAATGTTATTGAAGTAATGTTGGGAACTGATGCATGAGTTAGTATAATATAATGACACTTGATCAACGTGATTATATTATAGTAAGTCATGCTGAGTTTCTAATGGGACATGAAGATTCACAGATCATAACGTCATCATGTGACATGTTACATAACTCTTTCATTCTAATTAACTTCTGAACATATCAAGAAACTATATTCTTGATAGTTCTATTCTCAGTGATTCAGGTAATTTGACAAATCAAATCGCACCACTACGTTCATTCTTATTTAGAACATTAAGTTCATTCGAAACTCCATACCTATGAATTCTGGACCATTACTTGCGAAAAGAAAACAAAAGCATGAAGCTTCGAAATAGAAAGGGGGTATAAATCGCAGCAAAAAGAGAGAGCATTAACTGTGAATGACGATGATTATAGAAGACAGAAGCGGGGACTTCAAAGTATAAAGGAAAATATAAAATCCAACAACTCAGAAATTACAAACCGTGTATATTAATACGAATAGCAATATAAAGACACGGTAGAATTAAGAATAGTATCATTCCAAGGTAATAGTAGAAGTAACAAAATCTTCCGGAGGGAGTTGGAAAAGAAGAGCGATCATTGCGATAATCAGAATAAGAACAAGGATTAGAACCGGATTAAGCATTATTATAATCTTTTGGATATATGAACTGAGAAAGAAGGTAAGGAAGTGGTGGAAAATAATGGAACGGAAGAGTTTAATTTATAATGGAAATATCAGACAGAGTAATCGAGGCAGATCTCCGTATTTAATTATAGAGATCTTAATTTCCATAAATCCCAAAGAATCAGATCTTATAGATTTTAAAGATTTTCCTTAAATCCCTTGAATTTTGGAATTCAACCCTGACTACGTCAAAAGTTAAAATGCATCTCATTTTCTAAATTCAACCAAGACAACGTCAAACGCTAAAACGAAATTTCATTTTTCATTTCACTCTTTTGTGATAATTTCATTCGTGCTCTTCGAATAATCGAATTATTTTATCTGTATTATTCAATAATGATAAAACTTTAATTATCAGCTCATATTCGTCAGGAAAACATATTTATTGTTAACCATGACGACCACACTCAAATTTCGGGACGAAATTTCTTTAACGGGTAGGTACTGTGATGACCCGGGAATTTCCGACTAAATTTAAACTTAATCTTTAAATAATATTTTCTTTCGACACGATAAGTAAAATTTGTATTGTTGAAGTCTTAAAGTTTCCGAACTGTGTTTATGTATTCAATTGACCTTCGACTGCTCTCGACGATTCACGAATAACTATTTGTAAATAGATACATATATATTTAAATATATATATATATATATATATATATATATATATATATATATAATAATAATTTGAAATATTATTTGATATAATATATGATTAATTTTTAGGAAATAAATATGTAAAATAATATGCGATGTAATGAGAACTACTATTATAACTATATAGATATGTATATATATGTATATATAAATATTTCTTGTAAATATATATAAAATTATATTAAATCTAATTGTTTAAAATATATAATATATTTATTTAGTAGTTAAAACTTGCTATTTAAAATTGTTTGCATATAGAAAGAGAATATATTAAAAATAATTGATTTCGAACTTAATTAGTAAACGTCAGCGACACTCGGTTGACGTTTCGTTAGTTTTAATATAGATATAATATATGTCCATGAAGGATTGAAATAAAAGTTGAACTGTAAATTGATTACGAAGATTTTAGATTTGTCAAAAATATTTTTTACTCTTTTAAGATTAAATATTAGCACTCCGTACATATAAATTGGAACAAAAAATAAATAATTATTTAACTTTTTTGATCAGGTTTCATACAGTTAATGACTGAAATAATTAAATATATTTAACCTAAGAATTTGGGATTTTTAAGAACACTTTTATACACTAACTGTTTAGCAATGGACACGATATGGCTATCAGTGATAAAGTGTCGGCAGATATGATTGGCTTTGATATTATGTGCACATTTGAATAATAATAACCATATGATTCCTTTAATAAGTGAAAGATATTTAACAAAGTTTACTATTTTTAACTTGCTTTAATATTTGACTTATATATTCCTCATACATACATCCGTGAGTACCCATATCCCAAACTAGATCCTGATTTTGATTACTAACACTTGACAAACCTCAACTCATACCAATTCATACATTTTTTTTCTTTGGAACCTGAATATGAATATTACTTCTTATAAATTTTTACCATCATCATCTTTGATCTTTGTTACTACCATCTATCAAACCAACACTTGTTAACTCAAACCGTTACTTGATGATGCTTCTTATTCGAACTCCTTAATCATAACAACCACTCGCCACCTCCTTTGATCACACCCATATGATCACCATGTTTCATCACCACACAATCATAAATGACACCCTAAACCAACCTCGCCAAAGGTCACCAATCGAAACCCACTTATAATCTTTTGCTACTCTAATCTTTCGGTTTTACTTTGCTCACCATGTCACCACCATCGATTGCAATTACAAAACTGCTGCACAATTGTTTCTGTTCCGGTTACCTATCACCACCATACAACCGTCTCCTTCAACCTCTCTCTTTTCTCTCTCTCATGTTTACGACCAAGAATCACCTCCTGCTTATTCTGTTTCTGTATCTCGTTCAGACCAAGACCAGTTCAATAAAACATACCTGCACACATCTTCGTTGATCTCCTCCTCAGACCACCTTCCACCACCTCGTTGAGCCACCACAACCACATGAACAACCAAACCATCACTACCTTGAAATCCATTTAGAAACTATCTTCTGTTTTCATTATATATAAAAAAAAAAAAAAAACCAAACACCTCACACCAACACGACAACCAACCTACAATCGATACGTTTCTATTTTTATTCGAGATCTTACTGTTTGCAGCTCGAAAACCATGATAACCGTCTGTTATTCTACTTCTATTCGAGCCAAATCAAATCAAACACCTTATAATAAAGTGCTGCTACGGTTTAGATCTCTATCCTTTTTATGTTTCGCTAAAACAACTGCAATCGAAGAAATAAATAAAGAATGATGATGATTAACAATAAAGATGATTATGATTCATTACTTCTGTTTCTGTTTTTAATTATACGGACAAATAAAAAAAGGAACAATGATGCCGACAACCCTAAGACATGTAAACCCACTTGCATATTAAAAGAATTTGGGAATCGATTGGGTTACAGCATGTGTGTGTCGGCTGTGTTTTAATCAAACATACAGGTCAATAATTAAATCAATCGGGCTACTGAATATTTATCCTTGGGCTGCTATGTTTAGAATTGTGATTGGGCCATATATCTTACTGTATTATTCGGGTCGATTAAACTGAGGGAAAAGATAATGAAGCAAACGTATAACGGGTTAAAAGAATTGAAAGGATAAGTAAATCAGAAAAGTAACAGATGGAGTATGGGTTCAGGGTGTTGGGTGTTAAGGAGAGGTCTCAGGTTCAATCCCCAACCGAGGCATTATTTTTTTTATAACCTATTTCTATGAGGTAGCTACTTGTATATTATTGATAATATTACTCTTATTATTATTATTATTATTATTATTATTATTATTATTATTATTATTATTATTATTATTATTATTATTATTATTATTATTATTATTATTATTATTATAAACATAACTTGGGATACTATCATTTGTACTATAATTATCATTTAGAAATTATTAGTATTATCATTACTGATATTATTATTATTATTATTAGTATTATTATCATTTTACAAATAGTAGAACTATTATTATTAACATAAATATATTAATAATGTTATTATTATCATTAATTTTATCTTTACTAATATTAATTTAATATAAATAGAACTATTGTTTTGATAAAAAAAATTAAATATATATACATAAATAACAAAGTATTTTTATATATAAAATGAATATATGAAGCATAAATAAATTATATATATGAAAATGATATAATTAATAAGTTATATGTATACAAATTCATTAGATTACGATTATGTGTACTTATAAATATATAATTAATACAGGTCCGTGAATCCGAGGCCAACCTTATACGTGTTCAATGATGTTATATGTATTTTTACTACAAAATACATTAGGTGAGTTTCATTACTCCCTTTTAAAATGCTTTTGCAATATATATTTTTGGGACTGAGAATACATGCGCTGCTTTTATAAATGATTTACAAAATAGACACAAGTACGTGAAACTACATTCTATGGTTGAATTATCGAAATCGAATATGCCCCTTTTTATTAAGTCTGGTAATCTAAGAATTAGGGAACAGACACCCTAATTGACGTGAACTCTAAAGATAGATCTATCGGTCCCAACAAGCCCCATCCAAAGTACCGGATGCTTTAGTACTTCAAAATTTATATCATGTCCGATGGAGGATCCCGGAATGATGGGGATATTCTTATATACATATTGTGAATGTCGATTACCAGGTGTTCAATCCATATGAATGATTTTTGTCTCTATGCATGGGACGTATGTTTATGAGAAATAGAAATATGAAATCTTGTGGTCTATTAAAATTATGAAATGATTATTTATGATAAACTAATGAACTCACAAACCTTTTGGTTAACACTTTAAAGCGTGTATATTCTCAGGTACGAAAGTAATCTTCCGCTGTGCATTTGCTCATTTTAGGGATATTACTTGGAGTCATTAATGACATATTTCAAAAGACGTGGCATTCGAGTCGTTGAGTTCATCAAGATTAATATTAAGTCAATTATAGTTAGATATATTATGAAATGGTATTCATGCCGTAAACTTTCGATGTAATGAACTATTGTCTTTTCAAAAACGAGTGCAATGTTTGTAAAATGTATCATATAGAGGTCAAGTACCTCGCAATGAAATCAACTATTGTGAATCGTTTATAATCGATACGGACTTCGTCCGGATGGATTAGGACGGGTTCTTTCATTTGTTACTTTTATTCTTATTAGTACTAGTATCATTTTTGATAAAAATTATTATTAATGTTATCAATATTGAAATGTCCCGTTCATATTGATTATAAATGTTCCATATTAATTGATTTCGTTGCGAGGTTTTGACCTCTATATGAGACGTTTTTCAAAGACTGTATTCGTTTTTAAAACAAACCATAACCTTTATTTTATCGACAAGGTTAAAAAGTCAGCACCTAGATTATCCATAAATGATAATCTAAAATATCACACTTACACACTACCAATACATATTAGTTTACAATATTAATATGTTACAACAAAGTAAATCTCGAATGCAGTTTTAAACAATATTATACAAGCATGCTGACACCAAATCTTGTCCATATTTTAGCATGCAACAGCGGAAGCTCTTAATAATCACCTGAGAATAAACATGCTTTAAACGTCAACAAAAATGTTGGTGAGTTATAGGTTTAACCTATATATTTATCAAATCATAATAATAGACCACAAGATTTCATATTTCAATATACATCCCATACATAGAGATAAAAATCATTCATATGGTGAACACCTCGTAACCGACCTTAACAAGATGCATATAGAATATCCCCTATCATTTCGGGACTCCCTTCGGACATGATGAATTCGAAGTACTAAAGCATCCGGTACTTTGGATGGGGCTCGTTGGGCCCAATAGATCTATCTTTAGGATTCGCGTCAATTAGGGTGTCTGTTCCCTAATTCTTAGATTACCAGACTAAAAAGGGGCATATTCGGTTTAATAATCCAGCCATAAAATGTAGTTTTCGATTACTTGTGTCTATTTCGTAAAACATTTATAAAACTGTATGTATTCTCATCCCAAAATATTAGATTTTAAAAATGGGACTATAACTCACTTTCACAGATTTTTACTTCGTCGAGAAGTAAGACTTGGCCACAGGTCGATTCATGAACCTATAACAAATATGTACATATATATCAAAGTATGTTCAAAATATATTTACAATATTTTTAATACGTTTTAATGTTTTAAGTTTATTAAGTCAGTTATCCTCGTTAGTAACCTACAACTAGTTGTCCATAGTTAGATGTACAGAAAATAAAGCAATATATATTATCTCGAATTAATCCACGACCTCATGTATATAAGTCTTAGTCTAGATCACAACTCAAAGTATATATAATATTTTGGAACCAACCTCAACCCTGTATAGCTAACTCTAACATTACTGCATATAGAGTGTCTATGGTTGTTCCGAAATATATATATAGATGGGTCGATATGATATGTCAAAAAATTGTATTCATGTCTATGGTATCCCAAGATTACATAATATATTAGAATACATGTATAATACAATATAAGTTAGCTAGGATATGAATAATATAGATTTGTTACCAATTTTCACGTAGCTACAACAAGAAAAAAATTATTCAATCTTGTTTTACCCATTACTTCTTCGTTTTAAATCCGTTTTGAGTGATTCAAGTTGCTATGGTTTCATATTGAACTTAAGTTTATGAATCTAAACAGAAAAAGTATAAGTTTATAGTCAGAAATATAGATTACAAGTCATTTTTGTAAAGGTAGTCATTTCAGTCAAAAGAACGACGTCTAGATGACCATTTTGGAAAACATACTTCCACTTTGAGTTTAACCATGATTTTTGGATATAGTTTCATGTTCATAAATCAAATTTTATCATAGTTTTTAATTAACTAACCCAAAACAGCCCGCGGTGTTACTACGACGGCGTATATCCGATTTACAGTGTTTTTCGTGTTTTCCGGTTTTAAATCATTAAGTTAGCATATCATATAGATATAGAACATGTGTTTAGTTGATTTTAAAATTCAAGTTAGAAGGATTAACTTTTGTTTGCGAACAAGTTTAGAATTAACTAAACTATGTTCTAGTGATTACAAGCTTAAACCTTCGAATAAGGTAGTTTTATATATATGAATCGAATGATGTTATGAACATCATTACTACCTCAGGTTTTGTGGATAAACCTACTGGAAATGAGAAAAATAGATCTAGCTTCAAAGAATCCTTGGATGGCTTGAAAGTTCTTGAAGTAGAATCATGACACAAAAATAAGTTCAAGTAAGATTTCCACTCGAAATAAGATTGTTAAAGTTATAGAAATTGAATCAAAGTTTGAAGAGTATTACCTTGTATTAGAAAGATATCTTACTGTAAATAAGAAAGATTTCTTGAGATTGGATGATCACTCAAAGTGGATTTGCAAGATTGGAAGTAAGCTAGCAAACTTGGAAGTGTTCTTGATGTGTTCTTGAGTTGTTGTTTTGTAAGTTGGTTTATGTATGGATTTATGAACTAGATTTATGTAGATTTTGATGAAGGTGATGAAGAAAACTTAGAACATGAAGAGAGAGTTTGAGAGTGAGTAATTTGATGCATAAAAATTGAATGAGAATGTGTTTGTGAGGTTGATCATTCACGTGAACTTAGGCCTTCCATATAGGCTCCATTAGTTTGTTGTTTTGTTAGATATTTCATGCTAGATGTTAAATGATGGTTCCTACATGTGTTAGGTGGCTCAAAAGGGCTTCTAAGAGCTGATCATTGGAGTGTATATACCAATAGTAAATACATTTAGAAGCTGGGTATTGTACGAGTACAAATACGAGTGCATACGAGTAGAATTGTTGATGAAAATGAATGAGGATGTAACTGTAAGAATTTTTGTTAAGTAGAAGTACTTTGATAAATGTCTTGAATTCTTTCAAAAGTGTATGAATACATATTAAAACACTACATGTATATGCATTTTAACTGAGTCGTTAAGTCATCGTTAGTCGTTACATGTAAGTGTTGTTTTGAAACCTTTAGATTAACGATCTTGTTAAAAGTTGTTAACCCATTGTTTATTATATCAAAAGAGATGTTAAATTATTACATTATCATGATATTATGACATATTAGTATATCTTAGTATGATATATATACAGTTAAATATTGTTACAACGATAAATGTTACATATATGTCTCGTTTCGAAACCCTTAAGTTAGTAGTCTTGTTTTTACATATGTAGTTCATTCTTAATATACTTAATGATATGTTTACTTATTAATTATCATATTTAAACATAGTGTAACAATATCATAGTATGATTCATATGTATTTAGTAAGACGTTGTTATAACGATAATCGTTATATATATATTGTTTCGAGTTTCTTAATTTAATAGTCTCATTTTTATGTATATAACTCATTGTTAAAATACTTAATGAGGTACATACTTATCATAATATCATGTTAACTATATATATATATATATATATATATATATATATATATATATATATATATATATATATATATATATATATATATATATATATATATCCCTATGTATGTCATCATATAGTTTTTACAAGTGTTAACGTTCGTGAATCATCGGTCAACTTAGGTGGTCAATTGTATATATGAAACCTATATCAATTAATCAAGTCATAACAAGTTTGATTGCTTAACATGTTGGAAACACTTAATCATGTAAATATCAATTTCATTTAATATATATAAACATGGAAAAGTTCGGGTCACTACAAATATTACATTTATATTATTATTACTAGTACTTTAATCATTATTACAAAAATTTAATAAATACAGATATATTATTACAGATTCAGTTACAAATTATAATCAACTTTATCAAATTGTTTTCTGTCTCCATTCTAATTCACCAGTCGAAATTATCACTTTATAAAAGCAAACTGGACATCAAAGTCCTTAATTGGTACGAATCAACTATAGATATTATCTGCTCCATTTCTTTTTCTTTCTTTTATTACATGAGTGAAATATTCTGTCAACATAATTTTGTGATAAAGCCAACAATTAACTCATTAATCAAAACCATACAATTCCTCTACATTCATATTATATTGAAATTTCATAAACAATTACACTCACCACCATCAATTGCTTTGATGCCGTTTGCTATATTTTTCTTCTAGTCACCGGATCACAAGAAATCATCAAAGGGTTGCTGCTGCAAATTTAGTGTATGTTGCATACTGTTCCTGTTTTACATTGTAAACCACAAGAATCATCGACTTGTAAATGCTACCAGGATGTTATTGTTTCGATCTCAAACCTAACCTCACCATCACCATACGACTTCTAAACCCACATGTAATCATCGTGAGACACCAAATAAGCACCACTTAAAATATTTTTATGTTGTACCACAACTACGGCTTTTACTATATGTATTTATTGTTACACCCGAAACCGAGAACCACCACTTGAATGCTTTATGTTTCAGCTCTGTGGCAGGCTGAATGGCCATCACAATACCACCTAGGATCATCACCCAATAGCCATAAACCACCACCATCGACGGCTGTAAACAACCATCTTTCATCACCATTTAAAACCCATTTAAATAACGATGAACAGGGGAATTAAAATCTTTCTGTTCCAACTCCTGAACCTGCTGCTGTTACATTATATTTCTGTTTCATTCGAGCTCCAACCGCCACCACAGACTCACTAAACAACCACAGGCTGCGTGTTCTTCCTGTTTTGCTACTACCGCTATTTTCTTGTTTCTATTCAATCAAATCCGAGACCAAACATCATCAAACTCACCAAGAACATCATAAATTAACGCTTTTGTTCGAATATATAAGTATACAGAATATAACGAGGGGTTTTAAGAAATTAATAGAATTACCATTGAATCGATTACGTACCTGAAACAATTGATTTACCAATTACTTGATCGATTGATGAAGGATGATGATTAACGATGAAGAAGAAGACTGATGATGACTCTGAACGAGGATGATGATGAATCGATAACCTGCTATTCATCGATGGTTGCTACTTGATTGATCTGTTAATGATGATGATGATTGTTGATAGATTGTGCGATGATGATATCATCTTTCTGCGTTTTGCTACTGCTATACTCGATCTGTTTTGCTACTACTATACTCGATTTGTTTTTTTTGGGGAACCCTAATAAAATGCGTATAGGTTAGAATATCGACTCCTAACTACAGGCCTATTTCTTTCGGGCCTTATTCCTTGTTATTGAATTTGCTTAATTGGGCTTGATTAACGGGCTTCTTGATTGGGCTTTGGTAGAAACAAAAATAATGATGAACACAGTGGACGGATTTTATACATTTAGGTTCCAATAAAAACAGAAAAACTGAAATGGAAGGAAGGTGTGGGGTGTTTGTGTTAGACGGGAGGTCGTGGGTTCGAGCCCGGTCTTGAACAATTCTTTTTAGAATGGCTTTTTACAAGGGTATACTCTTTTATTCTATTTCTATTATTATTATTATTATTATTATTATTATTATTATTATTATTATTATTATTATTATTATTATTATTATTATTATTATTATTATTATTATTATTATTATTTGTTATAATTCAGTAGGCTTATAACTACCTTTAGTGGTTCTTGACTGTAGAAGGTATATAGAGATAGAGATACTGTAAAACGGAGAAAACAAAGGTTGAACAAAAGGTATGAGTAATTGGTTTTTTATTTATAGAAAAATGTACAATGAGAGTTTGGTGGCATTTGGAATCTAGAGAGAGAGTGTTTTTGTTAACCAAAAAATACATACAATAAACTCTAACTCAACACACCTATTTATACTCAAAAAAATATACTATGCAATATCTATAATAATAATAAAATTATCATCCAATTATTACTTTTATAACACTCCCCCTTGGATGATAATTTTATTAGTGAATAACTAGTACTGCCTCGTTAAAAACCTTGCTAAAGAAAACCCTTTGGGATAAAACTTTAGCTAAGGGAAAAAGAGTGCAGCATAGAGTTGACTCCCCCTCAAGTAGGCAACGCCTGAGTTGTTACATCTTCTGAACATGCCTCATGCCAATATTATGAACGTGTGTTCTGAAAATAGCAGTTGGAAGTGCTTTGGTGAAAAGGTCAGCAGAGTTTTTGCTGGACTGAACATATCTCATTTCAATCTGGTTGTCCTTAATGAGATTTTGAGTGTATGAGAAGAATCTAGGGGGTATGTGTTTTGTTCGGTCACTTTTGATATACCCTTCTTTCATCTGTGTTATGCAAGCTACATTATCTTCATAGATAGTTGTTGAACTTTTATTGCGTTCTAGTCCACAAGAATCAGTAATGAGTTGTGTCATTGATCTCAACCAAAAACATTCCCGACTGGCTTCATGTAATGCAATTACTTCGGCATGATTTGATAATGTTGCAACAAGTGTTTGTTTTTGAGAACGCCATGATATTGCGGTACCTCCATTTAGGAATACATATCCATTTTGAGATTTAGCTTTATGTGGATCAGATAAATAACCTGCATCTGCATAACCAACCAAATCTTGTTTTGATTCGTTAGAATAAAATAATTATAAATTAGTAGTTCCCCGAAGGTATCAAACTATTTGTTTGATCCCATTCCAATGTCTTTTGGTAGGGGCTGAGCTGAACCTTGTCAACAAATTAACTGCAAAAGAAATGTCAGATCTTGTATAATTTGTAAGATATATAAGAGCCCCAATTGCACTAAAATATGGAACTTCTGAACCAAGAAGATCTTCATGATCTTCTAGAGGATGAAATGGATTAGTATCAATATTAAGATCTAACAACTATATGAGTACTTAATGGTTTTTGTCTTGTCCATATTAAAATATTTTAAAATCTTTTCGGTATAAGTTGTTTGATGTATAAGTAAGTCATTAGTTATATGCTCAATATGTAAATCAACGTAATACTTGATTTTTTTTTTTATTTTAAAATTTTTCTTTAGAAGTTGAATGGCTTCATAGATTTCTTTATTTAAGATAATTGATATAAACAGCTATGATCACATATCCGAACATTGTTTTTATAAAACACACATGCAAATAAGTTTATATGTATACCCTTTTCTTATCAAGTAGTAATTTAATCGATTATACCACATACGTCCCGATTGTATAAACCCATTTAGAAATCTTTGTGATTTAATGAAATATATTCCCTTGGGTTTTGCATTAGATGCTTATGATACCTTAACCCTTCAGGTATATTCATATATATATCACTATTAAGTGATCCATACAGATAAGTAGTAACAACATCCATGAGATGCATTTAAATAACTACCAGGTTGATTAAGTATCTAATAAGTAATTATATTCATTATAGGAGGATAAGTTTTTCTCCTAATTCATTTCTGGTCTTTGTGGGAAATCTTGAGTTACAAGTCTAGTTTTGCCTTGTAACTTCATTTGCACATTTCTTTTCGGATAAAAATTCATTTGTATCCCATTGATTCACATCTTTAAAAGTGATAACGATTGATCCAAAAACTTTTCTTTTATTGAGCGGTTCTAATTCAGCTCGTATTGCTCCTTTCCGTTGAGTTCAATCACGTCTATTTTGATATTCAATGACAGATTTTGGTTCCAGATCATCATCTTTATTCATGATGTCATTGTAACATTATATGAAAATATCTCATCAAGATTTTTCATTTCATTTCAGTTTCATAATATTGCATAATTTATTGCAATTTATGTATTTACATTTATCAATATCCTCTGCAGAAGGAGTATTGATTTGTGGTTCTTGTTGAACACTTTCTTTTACCTCATTATCAGCTGATTTTCTTTTTCGAGGATTTTTATCTTTGGAACCAATTGGTCTCCCACGTTTCTGCCGTAGCAAAGACTCATGAGTGACATTATTGCCAGCTTTTGTAATTTCAATTCTAGCTGAAGCATTTACTGCTGGTATATATGATTTAGTCACTTATTTTTGTATCTTTAAATGCATAAAGTAATTAATTTGCAAGTTCTTGCATATGCATTATATTTGAACTTTCTTTTCGCATTCTTTTGTGCGATGATCAATATTCCTTAATTGATGTTCACACCATGAAACATCATTTTATTTATATTTCATTTCTCCCCCTAATATAGGGAACAATGTTTAATTAAAGTGACAATCGACAAAACTTGCTGTAAAAACATCACCCGTCATGGGTTCAATATATCTTATGATTGAAGATGTTTCATATCTAACATATATTTCAATCCTTCTTTGAGGAACCATTTGTTGTGGTTGTTCAATTAAAAATACACTGCATAACCAAATGTTCTAAGATGGAAAATATTTGGTCTCCACCAAAATTAAGTTGGTAATGGAGAATATTTATAACTTGCACTTGATTTAATGCGAATTAATGTCACATCATGTAAATTTACATGTCCCCATATAAATATTGAGAGTTTTGTACCCATTTCTAATTGTCTAGTTATTAGCTGTAAGCGTTTATCTATTGATTCAGCTAAACCAATTTTGTGTATGCACATGAGCAACTGGATGTTCAACAACAATCCTTGTAGACATATAATAATCATTAAAAGCTTGAGATGTTAACTCACCAGCATTATCAAGTCTCATCCTTTTAATGGTGTAATCAGAATAATGTGTTCTTAATTTAATAATTTGTGCAAGAAACTTTGCAAATGCCATATTATGGCTTGATAACACACAAACATGAGACCATGCGTTAGATGCGTCTATTAGAAAATGGTCCACATGATGGATGAATTGTGAAATGTCCCGTTCTTATTGATTAAAAACGTTCCATATTAATTGATTTCGTTGCGAGGTTTTGACCTCTATATGAGACGTTTTTCAAAGGCTGCATTCATTTTTAAACAAACCATAACCTTTATTTCATCAATAAAGGTTTAAAAAGCTTTACGTAGATTATCAAATAATGATAATCTAAAATATCCTGTTTACACACGACCATTACATAATGGTTTACAATACAAATATGTTACAACAAAATAAGTTTCTTGAATGCAGTTTTTACACAATATCATACAAGCATGGACTCCAAATCTTGTCCTTATTTAAGTATGCGACAGCGGAAGCTCTTAATAATCACCTGAGAATAAACATGCTTAAAACGTCAACAAAAATGTTGGTGAGTTATAGGTTTAACCTATATATATCAAATCGTAACAATAGACCACAAGATTTCATATTTCAATACACATCCCATACATAGAGATAAAAATCATTCATATGGTGAACACCTGGTAACCGACAATAACAAGATGCATATATAAGAATATCCCCATCATTCCGGGACACCCTTCGGATATGATATAAATTTCGAAGTACTAAAGCATCCGGTACTTTGGATGGGTTTTGTTAGGCCCAATAGATCTATCTTTAGGATTCGCGTCAATTAGGGTGTCTGTTCCCTAATTCTTAGATTACCAGACTTAATAAAAAGGGGCATATTCGATTTCGATAATTCAACCATAGAATGTAGTTTCACGTACTTGTGTCTATTTTGTAAATCATTTATAAAACCTGCATGTATTCTCATCCCAAAAATAATAGATTTTAAAAGTGGGACTATAACTCACTTTCACAGATTTTTACTTCGTCGGGAAGTAAGACTTGACCACTGGTTGATTCACGAACCTATAACAATATATACATATATATCAAAGTATGTTCAAAATATATTTACAACACTTTTAATATATTTTGATGTTTTAAGTTTATTAAGTCAGCTGTCCTCGTTAGTAACCTACAACTAGTTGTCCACAGTTAGATGTACAGAAATAAATCGATAAATATTATCTTGAATCAATCCACGACCCAGTGTATACGTATCTCAGTATTGATCACAACTCAAACTATATATATTTTGGAATCAACCTCAACCCTGTATAGCTAACTCCAACATTCACATATAGAGTGTCTATGGTTGTTCCGAAATATATATAGATGTGTCGACATGATAGGTCGAAACATTGTATACGTGTCTATGGTATCTCAAGATTACATAATATATAATACAAGTTGATTAAATTATGGTTGGAATAGATTTGTTACCAATTTTCACGTAGCTAAAATGAGAAAAATTATCCAATCTTGTTTTACCCATAACTTCTTCATTTTAAATCCGTTTTGAGTGAATCAAATTGCTATGGTTTCATATTGAACTCTATTTTATGAATCTAAACAAAAAAAGTATAGGTTTCTAGTCGGAAAAATAAGTTACAAGTCGTTTTTGTAAAGGTAGTCATTTCAGTCGAAAGAACAACGTCTAGATGACCATTTTAGAAAACATACTTCCACTTTGAGTTTAACCATAATTTTTAGATATAGTTTCATGTTCATAATAAAAATCATTTTCTCAGAATAAAAACTTTTAAATCAAAGTTTATCATAGTTTTTAATTAACTAACCCAAAACAGCCCGCGGTGTTACTACGACGGCGTAAATCCGGTTTTACGTTGTTTTTCGTGTTTCCAGGTTTTAAATCATTAAGTTAGCATATCATATAGATATAGAACATGTGTTTAGTTGATTTTAAAATTCAAGTTAGAAGGATTAACTTTTGTTTGCGAACAAGTTTAGAATTAACTAAACTATGTTCTAGTGATTACAAGTTTAAACCTTCGAATAAGATAGCTTTATATGTATGAATCGAATGATGTTATGAACATCATTACTACCTTAAGTTCCTTGGATGAACCTACTGGAAAAGTGAAAAATGGATCTAGCTTCAATAGATCCTTGGATGGCTCAAAGTTCTTGAAGCAAAATCATGACACGAAAACAAGTTCAAGTAAGATCATCACTTGAAATAAAATTGTTATAGTTATAGAAATTGAACTAAAGTTTGAATATGATTATTAACTTGTATTAGAATGATAACCTACTGTAAGAAACAAAGATTTCTTGAGGTTGGATGATCACCTTACAAGATTGGAAGTGAGCTAGCAAACTTGAAAGTATTCTTGATTTTATGAAACTAAAACTTTTGGAATTTATGAAGAACACTTAGAACTTGAAGATAGAACTTGAGAGAGTTCAATTAGATGAAGAAAATTGAAGAATGAAAGTGTTTGTAGGTGTTTTTGGTCGTTGGTGTATGGATTATATATAAAGGATATGTAATTTTGTTTTCATGTAAATAAGTCATGAATGATTACTCATATTTTTGTAATCTTATGAGATATTTCATGCTAGTTGCCAAATGATGGTTCCCACATGTGTTAGGTGACTCACATGGGCTGCTAAGAGCTGATCATTGGAGTGTATATACCAATAGTACATACATCTAAAAGCTGTGTATTGTACGAGTACGAATACGGGTGCATACGAGTAGAATTGTTGATGAAACTGAACGAGAATGTAATTGTAAGCATTTTTGTTAAGTAGAAGTATTTTGATAAGTGTATTGAAGTCTTCCAAAAGTGTATAAATACATATTAAAACACTACATGTATATACATTTTAACTGAGTCGTTAAGTCATCGTTAGTCGTTACATGTAAGTGTTGTTTTGAAACCTTTAGGTTAACGATCTTGTTAAATGTTGTTAACCCAATGTTTATAATAACAAAAGAGATTTTAAATTATTATATTATCATGATATTATGATGTACGAATATCTCTTAATATGATATATATACATTAAATGTCGTTACAACGATAAACGTTACATATATGTCTCGTTTCAAAATCATTAAGTTAGTAGTCTTGTTTTTACATATGTAGTTCATTGTTAATATAATTAATGATATGTTTACTTATCATAATATCATGTTAACTATATATATAACCATATATATGTCATCATATAGTTTTTTTTTACAAGTTTTAACGTTCGTGAATCACCGGTCAACTTGGGTGGTCAATTGTCTATATGAAACCTATTTTAATTAATCAAGTCTTAACAAGTTTGATTGCTTAACATGTTGGAAACATTTAATCATGTAAACATCAATCTCAATTAATATATATAAACATGGAAAAGTTCGGGTCACTACAGTACCTACCCGTTAAATAAATTTCGTCCCGAAATTTTAAGCTGTTGAAGGTGTTGACGAATCTTCTGGAAATAGATGCGGGTATTTCTTCTTCATCTGATCTTCACGCTCCCAGGTGAACTCAGGTCCTCTACGAGAATTCCATCGAACCTTAACAATTGGTATCTTGTTTTGCTTAAGTCTTTTAACCTCACGATCCATTATTTCGACGGGTTCTTCGATGAATTGGAGTTTTTCGTTGATTTGGATTTCATCTAACGGAATAGTGAGATCTTCTTTAGCAAAACATTTCTTCAAATTCGAGACGTGGAAAGTGTTATGTACAGCCGCGAGTTGTTGAGGTAACTCAAGTCGGTAAGCTACTGGTCCGACACGATCAATAATCTTGAATGGTCCAATATACCTTGGATTTAATTTCCCTCGTTTACCAAATCGAACAACGCCTTTCCAAGGTGAAACTTTAAGCATGACCATCTCTCCAATTTCAAATTCTATATCTTTTCTTTTAATGTCAGCGTAGCTCTTTTGTCGACTTTGGGCGGTTTTCAACCGTTGTTGAATTTGGATGATCTTCTCGGTAGTTTCTTGTATAATCTCCGGACCCGTAATCTGTCTATCCCCCACCTCACTCCAACAAATCGGAGACCTGCACTTTCTACCATAAAGTGCTTCAAACGGCGCCATCTCAATGCTTGAATGGTAGCTGTTGTTGTAGGAAAATTCTGCTAACGGTAGATGTCGATCCCAACTGTTTCCGAAATCAATAACACATGCTCGTAGCATGTCTTCAAGCGTTTGTATCGTCCTTTCGCTCTGCCCATCAGTTTGTGGATGATAGGCAGTACTCATGTCTAGACGAGTTCCTAATGCTTGCTGTAATGTCTGCCAGAATCTTGAAATAAATCTGCCATCCCTATCAGAGATAATAGAGATTGGTATTCCATGTCTGGAGACGACTTCCTTCAAATACAGTCGTGCTAACTTCTCCATCTTGTCATCTTCTCTTATTGGTAGGAAGTGTGCTGATTTGGTGAGACGATCAACTATTACCCAAATAGTATCAAAACCACTTGCAGTCCTTGGCAATTTAGTGATGAAATCCATGGTAATGTTTTCCCATTTCCATTCCGGGATTTCGGGTTGTTGAAGTAGACCTGATGGTTTCTGATGCTCAGCTTTGACCTTAGAACACGTCAAACATTCTCCTACGTATTTAGCAACATCGGCTTTCATACCCGGCCACCAAAAATGTTTCTTGAGATCCTTGTACATCTTCCCCGTTCCAGGATGTATTGAGTATCTGGTTTTATGAGCTTCTCTAAGTACCATTTCTCTCATATCTCCAAATTTTGGTACCCAAATCCTTTCAGCCCTATACCGGGTTCCGTCTTCCCGAATATTAAGATGCTTCTCCGATCCTTTGGGTATTTCATCCTTTAAATTTCCCTCTTTTAAAACTCCTTGTTGCGCCTCCTTTATTTGAGTAGTAATGTTATTATGAATCATTATATTCATAGATTTTACTCGAATGGGTTCTCTATCCTTCCTGCTCAAGGCATCGGCTACCACATTTGGCTTCCCCGGGTGGTAACGAATCTCAAAATCGTAATCATTCAATAATTCAATCCACCTACGCTGCCTCATATTCAGTTGTTTCTGATTAAATATGTGTTGAAGACTTTTGTGGTCGGTATATATAATACTTTTGACCCCATATAAGTAGTGCCTCCAAGTCTTTAATGCAAAAACAACCGCGCCTAATTCCAAATCATGCGTCGTATAATTTTGTTCGTGAATCTTCAATTGTCTAGACGCATAAGCAATCACCTTCGTTCGTTGCATTAATACACAACCGAGACCTTGCTTTGATGCGTCACAATAAATCACAAAATCATCATTCCCTTCAGGCAATGACAATATAGGTGCCGTAGTTAGCTTTTTCTTCAATAACTGAAACGCTTTCTCTTGTTCATCATTCCATTCAAATTTCTTCCCTTTATGCGTTAATGCAGTCAAGGGTTTTGCTATTCTGGAAAAGTCTTGGATGAACCTTCTGTAGTAACCAGCTAGTCCTAAAAACTGGCGTATGTGTTTCGGAGTTTTCGGGGTTTCCCACTTTTCAACAGTTTCTATCTTTTTCGGATCCACCTTAATACCTTCTTTGTTCACTATGTGACCGAGGAATTGAACTTCTTCCAACCAAAATGCACACTTTGAAAACTTAGCGTACAATTCTTCCTTCCTCAATACTTCTAACACCTTTCTCAAATGTTCACCGTGTTCTTGGTCATTCTTTGAGTAAATAAGTATGTCATCAATGAAAACAATGACAAACTTGTCAAGGTATGGTCCACACACTCGGTTCATAAGGTCCATGAACACAGCTGGTGCATTAGTTAAACCAAACGGCATGACCATAAACTCGTAATGACCGTAACGTGTTCTGAAAGCAGTCTTTGGAATATCATCTTCTTTCACCCGCATTTGATGATACCCGGAACGTAAGTCAATCTTTGAATAAACAGACGAGCCTTGTAGTTGATCAAATAAGTCGTCGATTCTCGGTAGTGGGTAGCGGTTCTTGATGGTAAGTTTGTTCAACTCTCGGTAGTCGATACACAACCTGAATGTACCATCTTTCTTCTTGACAAACAAAACAGGAGCTCCCCACAGTGATGTGCTTGGTCGAATGAAACCACGCTCTAAAAGTTCTTGTAATTGGCTTTGCAGTTCTTTCATCTCGCTGGGTGCGAGTCTGTAAGGAGCACGAGCTATTGGTGCAGCTCCTGGTACAAGATCTATTTGAAATTCAACGGATCGATGTGGGGGTAATCCCGGTAATTCTTTCGGAAATACATCGGGAAATTCTTTTGCAATGGGAACATCATTGATGCTCTTTTCTTCAGTTTGTACTTTCTCGACGTGTGCTAGAACAGCATAGCAACCTTTTCTTATTAGTTTTTGTGCCTTCAAATTACTAATAAGATGTAGCTTCGTGTTGCCCTTTTCTCCGTACACCATTAAGGGTTTTCCTTTTTCTCGTATAATGCGAATTGCATTTTTGTAACAAACGATCTCCGCTTTCACTTCTTTCAACCAGTCCATACCGATTATCACATCAAAACTCCCTAACTCTACTGGTATCAAATCAATCTTAAATGTTTCGCTAACCAGTTTAATTTCTCGATTCCGACATATATTATCTGCTGAAATTAATTTACCATTTGCTAATTCGAGTAAAAATTTACTATCCAAAGGCGTCAATGGACAACTTAATTTAGCACAAAAATCTCTACTCATATAGCTTCTATCCGCACCCGAATCAAATAAAACGTAAGCAGATTTATTGTCAATAAGAAACGTACCCGTAACAAGCTCCGGGTCTTCCTGTGCCTCTACCGCATTAATATTGAAAACTCTTCCACGGCCTTGTCCATTCGTGTTCTCCTGGTTCGGGCAATTTCTAATAATGTGGTCTGGTTTTCCACATTTATAACAAACTACATTGGCATAACTTGCTCCGACACTACTTGCTCCGCCATTACTCGTTTCGACACCATTTGTTCCTTTCGTTCTATTAACCCCTGGTCCGTAGACCTCACACTTCACCGCGCTATGACCATTTCTTTTACACTTGTTGCAAAATTTGGTGCAGAACCCCGAGTGATTCTTTTCACACCTTTGGCATAGTTGCTTCTGATTGTTGTTGTTGTTGTTGCGGTTATTATTGTTGTTGGGATGATTGTTGTAGTTGCTGTTGTTGTTGTTGTTGTTGTTGTTGTTGTTGGGCCGTTTGTTGTAGTTGCGATTGATGTTGCGATTGTTGGGATAATTGTTGCGATTATTGTTGTAATTGCTGTTGTTGTTGTATTGGTGATTCTTATCATCGTTTTCCTCCCACTTTCTTTTGACTTGCTTCACATTGGCCTCTTCAGCAGTCTGTTCTTTAATTCTTTCTTCAATCTGGTTCACTAATTTGTGAGCCATTCTACATGCCTGTTGTATGGAGGCGGGCTCGTGTGAACTTATATCTTCTTGGATTCTTTCCGGTAATCCTTTCACAAATGCGTCAATCTTCTCTTCCTCATCTTCGAATGCTCCCAGACACAATAGGCACAATTCTGTGAATCGTCTTTCGTACGTGGTAATATCAAATCCTTGGGTTCGTAACCCTCTAAGTTCTGTCTTGAGCTTATTGACCTCGGTTCTGGGACGGTACTTCTCGTTCATCAAGTGCTTGAATGCTGACCACGGTAGTGCGTACGCATCATCTTGTCCCACTTGCTCTAGATAGGTATTCCACCATGTTAACGCAGAACCTGTGAAGGTATGCGTAGCGTACTTCACTTTATCCTCTTCAGTACACTTACTTATGGCAAACACCGATTCAACCTTCTCGGTCCACCGTTTCAATCCGATCGGTCCTTCGGTTCCATCAAATTCCAAAGGTTTGCAGGCAGTGAATTCTTTGTAGGTGCATCCTACACGATTTCCTGTACTGCTAGATCCAAGGTTATTGTTGGTATGTAGCGCAGCCTGTACTGCGGCTATGTTTGAAGCTAGAAAAGTACGGAATTCCTCTTCATTCATATTCACGGTGTGTCGAGTAGTCGGTGCCATTTCCTTCAAAATAGTTAAATGGAACAAGTTAATCATACAGAATATTAAGAGTAGTTAATAGTATTTCGTAGCATAATATTAACTCATTTATAAAAGCTTTTTCTTCATATTAGCATTTTATAAGTTTAAATTCGGGTAGTACCTACCCGTTAAGTTCATACTTAGTAGCTAATATACAATTCAACTACTACAATTCTATATGAAAAACTGATTATAATAATATTTCGCGTTCAAACTTTTATACAATATTTTACAAACTTACAATACCGCTTATTTTACATAAAGCATGAAATATAGCACACAATAACTTTGATACAAGATAGTTGTGAAGACAATTCTAGCTAGTACACAAGTCGTTCAGCAAAAGCAATAAAGACACGTAATTCATACGTCCAGAAACAAGTCATGCATTCTGGTTTTACTAGGACTACTTCCCATCCTTGGTCTTGTGCAACATAACCGTTATGGCCGTTGATAAGACAGCGTGTTGTAACGTCATCAAAGGGACGAGGGTTACGTAATGTCCAACAGTCCCGTAATAATCTAAAAACCTCATTTCTTACCCCAATTACCGACTCCGTCACTTGTGGAAACGTTTTGTTTAATAGTTGTAGCCCGATGTTCTTGTTCTCACTTTGGTGAGAAGCGAACATTACTAATCCGTAAGCATAACATGCTTCTTTATGTTGCATGTTAGCCGCTTTTTCTAAATCACGAAGTCCAATATTCGGATATATTGAGTCAAAATAATTTCTTAACCCGTTGCGTAAAATAGCATTTGGGTTCCCCGCAATATATGCGTCAAAGTAAACACATCGTAACTTATGGGTTTCCCAATGTGATATCCCCCATCTTTCAAACGAAAGTCTCTTATAAACCAAGACATTCTTAGAACGTTCTTCGAATGTCTTACAAACTGATCTCGCCTTAAATAGTTGTGCCGAAGAATTCTGGCCGACTCTAGACAAGATTTCATCAATCATGTCTCCGGGTAGGTCTCTTAAAATATTGGGTTGTCTATCCATTTTGTGTTTTTAAACTGTAAAATAGACAAGAGTTAGATTCATAAAAAAAATACTTATTAATACAAGCAATTTTTACATATATCATAAAGCATAAGAACACTATATTCCATATATTACACCACACGAATACAACTATCTTATTCCGACTCGCTCGTTTCTTCTTCTTCGGTTTTGGTTCGTTTTGCCAAGTTTCTAGGGATATATGATGTTCCCCTAATACGAGCCGTCGTTGTCCACATTGGTTTAGAAAAACCTGGTGGTTTAGAGGTTCCCGGGTCATTGTTACAACTTAAGGACTTCGGGGGTTGACGATACATATAAAGTTCATCGGGGTTGGAATTAGATTTCTCTATTTTTATGCCCTTTCCCTTATTATTTTATTTTGCCTTTTTAAATTCAGTTGGGGTAATTTCTATAACATCATCGGAATTCTCGTCGGAATCCGATTCATCGGAGAATTGGTAATCCTCCCAATATTTTGCTTCCTTGGCGGAAACACCATTGACCATAATTAACTTTGGTCGGTTGGTTGAGGATTTTCTTTTACTTAACCGTTTTATTATTTCCCCCACCGGTTCTATTTCTTCATCCGGTTCCGATTCTTCTTCCGGTTCCGATTCTTCTTCCGGTTCCGACTCTTCTTCCGGTTCCTCTTCGGGAACTTGTGAATCAGTCCACAAATCATTCCAATTTACATTTGACTCTTCATTATTATTAGGTGAGTCAATGGGACTTGTTCTAGAGGTAGACATCTATCACATAATATCAAACACGTTAAGAGATTAATATATCACATAATATTCATATGTTAAAAATATATAGTTTCCAACAAAAATGTTAAGCAATCATTTTTAAAGAAAACACGGTCGAAGTCCAGACTCACTAATGCATCCTAACAAACTCGATAAGACACACTAATGCAAATTTTCTGGTTCTCTAAGACCAACGCTCGGATACCAACTGAAATGTCCCGTTCTTATTGATTAAAAACGTTCCATATTAATTGATTTCGTTGCGAGGTTTTGACCTCTATATGAGACGTTTTTCAAAGACTGCATTCATTTTTAAACAAACCATAACCTTTATTTCATCAATAAAGGTTTAAAAAGCTTTACGTAGATTATCAAATAATGATAATCTAAAATATCCTGTTTACACACGACCATTACATAATGGTTTACAATACAAATATGTTACAACAAAATAAGTTTCTTGAATGCAGTTTTTACACAATATCATACAAGCATGGACTCCAAATCTTGTCCTTATTTAAGTATGCGACAGCGGAAGCTCTTAATAATCACCTGAGAATAAACATGCTTAAAACGTCAACAAAAATGTTGGTGAGTTATAGGTTTAACCTATATATATCAAATCGTAACAATAGACCACAAGATTTCATATTTCAATACACATCCCATACATAGAGATAAAAATCATTCATATGGTGAACACCTGGTAACCGACAATAACAAGATGCATATATAAAAATATCCCCATCATTCCGGGACACCCTTCGGATATGATATAAATTTCGAAGTACTAAAGCATCCGGTACTTTGGATGGGGTTTGTTAGGCCCAATAGATCTATCTTTAGGATTCGCGTCAATTAGGGTGTCTGTTCCCTAATTCTTAGATTACCAGACTTAATAAAAAGGGGCATATTCGATTTCGATAATTCAACCATAGAATGTAGTTTCACGTACTTGTGTCTATTTTGTAAATCATTTATAAAACCTGCATGTATTCTCATCCCAAAAATAATAGATTTTAAAAGTGGGACTATAACTCACTTTCACAGATTTTTACTTCGTCGGGAAGTAAGACTTGACCACTGGTTGATTCACGAACCTATAACAATATATACATATATATCAAAGTATGTTCAAAATATATTTACAACACTTTTAATATATTTTGATGTTTTAAGTTTATTAAGTCAGCTGTCCTCGTTAGTAACCTACAACTAGTTGTCCACAGTTAGATGTACAGAAATAAATCGATAAATATTATCTTGAATCAATCCACGACCCAGTGTATACGTATCTCAGTATTGATCACAACTCAAACTATATATATTTTGGAATCAACCTCAACCCTGTATAGCTAACTCCAACATTCACATATAGAGTGTCTATGGTTGTTCCGAAATATATATAGATGTGTCGACATGATAGGTCGAAACATTGTATACGTGTCTATGGTATCTCAAGATTACATAATATATAATACAAGTTGATTAAATTATGGTTGGAATAGATTTGTTACCAATTTTCACGTAGCTAAAATGAGAAAAATTATCCAATCTTGTTTTACCCATAACTTCTTCATTTTAAATCCGTTTTGAGTGAATCAAATTGCTATGGTTTCATATTGAACTCTATTTTATGAATCTAAACAAAAAAAGTATAGGTTTCTAGTCGGAAAAATAAGTTACAAGTCGTTTTTGTAAAGGTAGTCATTTCAGTCGAAAGAACAACGTCTAGATGACCATTTTAGAAAACATACTTCCACTTTGAGTTTAACCATAATTTTTAGATATAGTTTCATGTTCATAATAAAAATCATTTTTCTCAGAATAAAAACTTTTAAATCAAAGTTTATCATAGTTTTTAATTAACTAACCCAAAACAGCCCGCGGTGTTACTACGACGGCGTAAATCCGGTTTTACGTTGTTTTTCGTGTTTCCAGGTTTTAAATCATTAAGTTAGCATATCATATAGATATATAACATGTGTTTAGTTGATTTTAAAATTCAAGTTAGAAGGATTAACTTTTGTTTGCGAACAAGTTTAGAATTAACTAAACTATGTTCTAGTGATTACAAGTTTAAACCTTCGAATAAGATAGCTTTATATGTATGCATCGAATGATGTTATGAACATCATTACTACCTTAAGTTCCTTGGATGAACCTACTGGAAAAGTGAAAAATGGATCTAGCTTCAATAGATCCTTGGATGGCTCAAAGTTCTTGAAGCAAAATCATGACACGAAAACAAGTTCAAGTAAGATCATCACTTGAAATAAAATTGTTATAGTTATAGAAATTGAACCAAAGTTTGAATATGATTATTACCTTGTATTAGAATGATAACCTACTGTAAGAAACAAAGATTTCTTGAGGTTGGATGATCACCTTACAAGATTGGAAGTGAGCTAGCAAACTTGAAAGTATTCTTGATTTTATGAAACTAAAACTTTTGGAATTTATGAAGAACACTTAGAACTTGAAGATAGAACTTGAGAGAGTTCAATTAGATGAAGAAAATTGAAGAATGAAAGTGTTTGTAGGTGTTTTTGGTCGTTGGTGTATGGATTATATATAAAGGATATGTAATTTTGTTTTCATGTAAATAAGTCATGAATGATTACTCATATTTTTGTAATCTTATGAGATATTTCATGCTAGTTGCCAAATGATGGTTCCCACATGTGTTAGGTGACTCACATGGGCTGCTAAGAGCTGATCATTGGAGTGTATATACCAATAGTACATACATCTAAAAGCTGTGTATTGTACGAGTACGAATACGGGTGCATACGAGTAGAATTGTTGATGAAACTGAACGAGAATGTAATTGTAAGCATTTTTGTTAAGTAGAAGTATTTTGATAAGTGTATTGAAGTCTTTCAAAAGTGTATAAATACATATTAAAACACTACATGTATATACATTTTAACTGAGTCGTTAAGTCATCGTTAGTCGTTACATGTAAGTGTTGTTTTGAAACCTTTAGGTTAACGATCTTGTTAAATGTTGTTAACCCAATGTTTATAATAACAAAAGAGATTTTAAATTATTATATTATCATGATATTATGATGTACGAATATCTCTTAATATGATATATATACATTAAATGTCGTTACAACGATAAACGTTACATATATGTCTCGTTTCAAAATCATTAAGTTAGTAGTCTTGTTTTTACATATGTAGTTCATTGTTAATATAATTAATGATATGTTTACTTATCATAATATCATGTTAACTATATATATAACCATATATATGTCATCATATAGTTTTTTTTTACAAGTTTTAACGTTCGTGAATCACCGGTCAACTTGGGTGGTCAATTGTCTATATGAAACCTATTTTAATTAATCAAGTCTTAACAAGTTTGATTGCTTAACATGTTGGAAACATTTAATCATGTAAACATCAATCTCAATTAATATATATAAACATGGAAAAGTTCGGGTCACTACAAATTGGTCCATATATATACCCTTGAATTCTTTCAAGAAACATTGGTGATTATTTCTCAATGTGCTTTTCATTAATCGCCATATGTGATTTTCATTAATCACCATATGTGTTTTTCGTTAATCACTATATGTGCTTTTCATTAATCACTATATGTGCTTTTCATTAATCACCATATGTGATTTTCATTAATCACCATATGTGCTTTTCATCATATATCATTTTCACCATATGTGCTTTTAATCATATGTGCTGCGCTTTTCGTCATATGCACTTTTCATTATATGCGCTTTTAATTATATGCGATGCGCTTTTCATCATATGCGCTTTTTATCATATGCGCTTTTAATCATATGCGCTGCGCTTTTCATCATATGCGCTTTTTATCATATGCGCTTTTAATCCTATGCGCTTTTCGGTGTTACATAGATATTTCTCATTTTCGATTATCATTGACTGATAATCATATCCATTATGATATATATCAGAGAAACTTAACAAATTTCTCTTTGATTTGGGAGAAAACAAGACATTGTTTACCAAAAAATTCGTACCATTTGGTAATATGAAATTTTGCCTTTTTCGTTTCTTATATCAAGTTTGCAAGAGCTGATATAGTATTTATAATTCCCTCATTTGATTTAAATCAATGAAATATTTCTTAGATTTGATCATAGTGTGTATGTTACTACTATCTGCAATACATAGGACTTTACCATTTAATTGATGTTGTATTTCTGCAGGATTCATACTAAAACTTCAAATAAGATAAGCAAATAATGAGTTATATTTCAGCAAGATAATCAAATTATATTACATGCAAACAAGTTATAATCTGAAGTACATAAAAGATAACACTTAATAAAACATATGTGTTATGGTCTAAAACCATTTATTTATGAGTGATACATAAAAAAAAAAACTAGGCATCTTAGAAAATTCAAACCATTCAAGTCTCAAGGTAGCTCAGGGTTAATTTAATCAAGATTTGTCAACAGATTCACTCTCGTTTTCTTTTCTTTTGGGACTTATTTGTAGAGCTAAACAAGATGTTCATGTATTCAAGAAATACTAGACTGATGATCCACGTTACCAGATCATTAATAAGAATCTACGGAATTCTTATAAGAGCGTCTACTAATATCTTTAATTTTATTCTTTCATGGATCACCGTTATTATTATTATTATTTTTTTTTTTTTTGATAATTAATATCGTATCTATCTTTGAGTATTTTCCATAATACACTTGGATTTTCGATCATATAATATGTAGATTCTAAGGACTCGTCAATATGTTTGCTAAGAAAAATACTTACTATTGCTTTCTCTTGTTCGGAATAATTGTTATTTTCATTCAGGGTTTCTAAAATACCGTTTGATTCGAGATGTTTTTCTACATTCATAACCCATGTTAAGTAGTTGTTCCCACTTGTTCTAAATGAGCAAATTTAAGCCTTTTCAAATTCGACATTTTCTATTATCAAAAAAAGATGAATAACATAAATCATAATCATAATCAACTTCTATTCATAGACAAATAATAAAATGAAATTAGAATCATTTTAAATTCATAAGTAGCAAACAACAGAATAATGGTATGATTACAAATAATAAAATCACAAGGGCAGGATAGAATATAGGTTCACCCGGTGGTATATTAGCAACAATGATGATAGTTAATATGACCAATACAATAGGAAAAATCATCCTTGTGTGAATCATTTTTACAAAAACTTTTTGAGAGTAGTAATCTGAAAAATGAAGATTGATTTGTGAAAATGTGAAAACGGAGATGTTTATTTTATATTTGAAAAATATAGTTGTTGTAACGTCGTCAGTTGACGTTAACAACCGTTATGTATATATGACCGTTGTAACGTCGTTAGTTGACGTTAACGAATAAAGTCACTATATCAAAACGCGTATGAGTAATATAAAGGACAAGATTTTTTTTTTCTTATTTTAACTTTTAAGATTTACTTTTAATAAAAATACAAACTACTTTTTCTTATTTTAACTTTTAAGATTTACTTTTAATAAAAATACAAACTACTTTTTCTTATTTTAACTTTTAAGATTTACTTTTAATAAAAATACAAACTACTTTTCTTATTTTAACTTTTAAGATTTACTTTTAATAAAAATACAAAACTACTTTTCTTATTTTAACTTTTAAGATTTACTTTTAATAAAAATACAAACTACTTTTTCTTATTTTAACTTTTAAAATTTACTTTTAATAAAAATACAAACTACTTTTTCTTATTTTAACTTTTAAGATTTACTTTTAAGGATAAACATTAGTATGCATGAAATAAATAATGATTAATTGCATAAGTAATCATAAATGTTAGATAACATATAAAGACCCCATCGTATTCGTATTGATCGGAATTAATCTCGACCCATGGTACCGTGTTGTCAAATGACGTGTTGCGTACATAAAGTACCGTGTTGTCAAATGACGTGTTGCGTACAATCATGAGGTCTTATTAACATAAATATAAATGTTAGTGAAGTTAATAAGAGTTAGATTACAGAAAATATAATTCAGGTGGTATAACCGACCATATATAACTTAAATAACATAAATATAAATGTTAGTGAACATAACTGTAAATGTTAGTATACATAAATAAATGTTAGATAACATAAATGTAAATGTTAGTATACATAAATAAATGTTAGATAACATAAATGTAAATGTTAGTATACATAAATAAATGTTAGATAACATAAATGTAAATGTTAGTATACATAAATAAATGTTAGATAACATAAATGTAAATTAGGCAATTAGGCGACAGTGTCGACCATATATCATTTAGGTGGTATAACCGACCATATATTAGTTAGGTGGCAGAGCCAACCATATTTAGTATAAATGTTGAGATAATCGTGCTGATAACGTGTTATAATTCAGTAGGCTTATAACTACCTTTAGTGGTTCTTGACTGTAGAAGGTATATAGAGATAGAGATACTGTAAAACGGAGAAAACAAAGGTTGAACAAAAGGTATGAGTAATTGGTTTTTTATTTATAGAAAAATGTACAATGAGAGTTTGGTGGCATTTGGAATCTAGAGAGAGAGTGTTTTTGTTAACCAAAAAATACATACAATAAACTCTAACTCAACACACCTATTTATACTCAAAAAAATATACTATGCAATATCTATAATAATAATAAAATTATCATCCAATTATTACTTTTATAACATTATTATTATTGTTATTATTATTACTATTATCGTTATAATTACTATTATTATTATTAACATTATTATTACTATTATTCCTGTTATCGTTATTAATAAACTTATTACTATAGTTACCAATATTATTATTAACATTATATCACTAAAATTATTATTATCATTGCTAATATTAATATTAATATCATTAGTAGAATTATCATTAATATTGGTATTAGTATCATTATTAACACGATTATTATAAGTATTATCATCAACACTGATATTATTATTAAAATTATTATTACTATTATCATTATCATTTTTATTAAAAATATCATTATTATTAAGGATTATCAAAAAAAATTTATCAAGGTTATCATTATTACTAAAATTATCATTAAGATTATTATTATTATCAATATTATTATTATTATTTTCATTATTATTATTAATATTTTCATATTAACGATATTATTATTACAATTAAATATTTCCTATATAAAAGTATATTTATTACAACTACCATAATATTACATATAATTATATATATTAAAAATTAGTTATATAAGAATTTACATATAACAAATCATTGATTTTCAATATAATATTAATTATATATAAAACTATAAAAAAATATTATTTATTCAATATATAAGATATAAAATTTGAGATATAAATCTGTTCAAATACAAATATATGTGTTAATATATATATGAATGATATAGGTTCGTGAATCCGAGGCCAACCCTGCATTGTTCAATGTTGTTATATGTATTTTTACTACAAAATACAATAGGTGAGTTTCATTACTCCCTTTTTAAATGCTTTTGCAATATATATTTTTGGGACTGAGAATACATGCGCTTTTTAAATGTTTTACGAAATAGACACAAATAATCGAAACTACATTATATGGTTGAATGGATCGAAGCCGAATATGCCCCTTTTAGCCTGGTAAGCTAAGAATTAGGGAACATCACTAATTTTGAGAATTAGTGCACCCCTAATTGACGCGAATCCTAAAGATAGATCTATTGGGCCCAACAAGCCCCATTGTGATGACCCGGAAATTTCTGACCAAATTTAAACTTAATCTTTGTATGATTAACGTTTCCGACACACTAAGCAAAGTCTGTAAAACTGAATCTCAAAATTTTTGAACTACTTTTATATATTTAAATACCCTTCGGTTGTTTTCGACGATTCGCGAACAATTATATGTAAATAGATACATATATACTATAACTTGAAAAGGTAACAATGTATTAATTATTTGATACCGTACATTAAACTTATTGGTTTAAATATCTATTTGAATATATATGATAAGTTGAAATATTTATTATTAAAATTTATTTATAAATAGCTTCCAATGTGTATTTAAAAACCGATTTATGTATATTAAAAAGATATATACATATATATAATTTCAAGTTATTTAGTAAACGATAGTAACATTTGTTTATTGATTCGATTGATATTTAGATAAGTTAACTAAAGCATTTAAGATGAACCAGTAAAACACTAATTTGCTACAGTATTTTCAAATTGCTACAGTACCCAAAATGCTACAGTGTTTTCGAAAATCACTATTTGCTACAGTGAATTGCTATAGTAAAACACTATTTCAAAATGAAAATGTATGTAATATATATATATATATATATATATATATATATATATATATATATATATATATATATATATATATATATATATATATATATTAGAAGTAAATGACCAAAATACTCGAAAGTTTAAGATATACTTTGAGTGGTATGGTTTAGGGTAATTTAAGACTATATTTTAACAAAGGTACGAGTCACGAAACGTAAAAAGCGAGTTTTCTAAGTGTACGAAAATACGTTCGAGAAACTGAAACCGGGACATAAGTCGAGTAACAACGTACGACTTATCAGAACGAAAATTACAAGTCAAATATGCACGGGAATAAAATATAATATATAATTAATTAATTTAAATTATATATATATATTATATATATTATTATATTATGTCAACAAGCTAGGAGTTAAAAACATGTGAGCTGGAAAAAGAGGCCATGCGATCGCATGGCCAGACAGCCTAAAATCCATGTGATCGCATGGAAGGAGAAATCAGGCCACACTATAAAAGCTCGACCACTTCCACTTCTTATTCAAATCATTTTTACTCCGTATTATTATTATTATTATTATTATTATTATTATTATTATTATTATTAAGATTAATATTATTATTAATCTTATTATTATTAGTATTATTAATTAGTATTATACATAAAATACTACGACGAGGTTATGAGCGTGTCACTTTCAAAAATGAGTTTTACGAGCGGGATAGAGCTAAGAAAATTATGGGTTATTACTAAGGAGGTTATGGGTAATGTTCAAGATTATTGTTCGCAAGTCAAACCTAGTGTTTATCATCTCTGTTGCGTCTACGTATTTTTTTTAAAATATTGAATCACAATATGGATACGTTGAGATCTACGATTATTTGATATTCCGAGTTTCGGTCATATTACGATGAACACCTTTATGTGCTGCTAAGGTGAGTTTCATTTGCTCCGTTTTTAATTGCTTTTGCAATCTATATTTTTGGGCTGAGAATACATGCACTTTATTTTAAACGCAATGGATACAAGTACATACTAAATTCTACACTGAGTTTGAACCAAAAATCCCTTAGCTTTGGTAACTAGTAACTGCCAGTTATAAGAACTGGTGGGCGCGAGTAGTAGTATATGGATCCATAGGGTTTGATATCCCCGTCCGAGCTAGAGCACTAGCCTTTTAACGGACGTATGCTATTTGAGAAGCGTACACGTTGGTTTGCGTGTATTATTAAGATGATTATACAAAGGGTACAAATTATATATACGTTAAGTTTAGTTACCAGGGTGCTCAATTTCGTAGAATATTTTGATAAACGTTTCTGGATGAAACAACTGAAATCTTGTGATCCACCTTTATATACAGATTATGCGCAACATTAAAACTATGAACTCACCAACCTTTGTGTTGACACTTGTTAGCATGTTTATTCTCAGGTTTCCTAGAAGTCTTCCGCTGTTTGCTTAGATGTTAAACAAGCTATGTGCATGGAGTCTTACATGACATATTTTTTAAGGAGACGTTGCATTCACCAAATCATCACCATGTATCTTATTTTGACTGCATTGTCAACAGAAATACTGTTGTAAACTATTATTTATAGTGATTGTCTATATGTAGAAATCATCAGATGTCAAAAACCTTTGATTTAAATATTCATTTATGGTGTGCCTTTTAAAAAGAATGAAATGTTTACAAAATGTATCATATAGAGGTCAAATACCTCGCAATGAAATCAATGAATGACGTGTTCGTCCATATGGATTTGGAGCGATCGTCACAGTTGGTATCAGAGCGTTGGTCCTAGCGAACCAGGTCTTGCATGAGTGTGTCTAACTGATAGTTGTTAGGATGCATTAGTACGTCTGGACTTCGACCGTGTCTGCATGTCAAAAGTTTTGCTTATCATTTTTGTCGGAAATTACCTGCTTATCATTCCTAGTCTAGACACGTTTTACTGCATTGATTGCATGAATAGCGTATAGACAAAATTCATATCTTAGCGTATCTTTTACTCTAAACTTTTTCTGACATCTTCCGAAAATTTCTCCGTGATTTATGGAATTTGGTATTATATATACATATGTAAATTATGTATTGAAGAATACCAAACTACATTCTATAATCTAATTCATATAAAAAAAAATCATCTCCCTAATTATACAAGATGGATCCCGTATCTAGTTCAAATTCCTTAAACTCTGACAGCTATTCCGATATGAATATTCACCTGAATTCCGAAGACAGTGTAACCGGAATGGATCAACCAATTAGCCATCATCTATTCTGGATGAATTGGGGATGGGTTCGTAGCCTACTTAATTATTGGAGACAAGAAGAAGGCGATCCCTTCCATCCACCACATTGCCCTCTTGGCGAACAACCTGAAGCACTTACCAGCGAACCTGTTCATAATACCATTTTCTCTCTCATCTGCAGAATATCTCGTCATGATCATATACTCTCTTAAATTCTGGATCTTATTCATCCGCTCGTCCGAACCGCCAATCATCCCGGTGTAGTAGAAGAAGTCAACGAGCTTCGCGCTCGGGTAGTGGCTTTGAAGAATATGGTGCAAAGGTTACAAGCACCAGCAGAATCTCCGGCATCAACAGTACCACTGACAACAACACCAACAGTACCATTACCACCACCAACAACATCCGCATCGCAAGCCTCAACATCACAATATGTACCTTGAACATCAACGTCATACGCATCGTAGTTACCAAGAAATACCAGCAACAATAACCGATAAAGTATTAACTTATTTACCCTGAAGAAATTTTATGTATATTTAATATATATGAATTTTGAAATCAAAATAAATCTTTTCGTAATCTTAACTGGTAGGTACTACTCGGTTAGTTCATATTACTAATATGCAATGATGTACATCCTTCCTTAACAACTTAACCATTGTTAACTACAATCTCTGTTTCAACTTAATGAATTCCATTTCATAATAAACCAAGTGTATTATTCAATTACATAATTGATTTTACATTTTCATTTTCGATGTACTCGAAACTTTCCAGAAAACATCATCTGTGCCTTGTAAGGTTCACAAAGATTCCACAAGCATCAACATCCTTCACCGAGAAATAAGAATAAATAATGGAGTATCGATTACATTAGCGAAATACTCCGCAAAGATTATGTAATCTTTAATGTTTTAGAGATTAATCATTTCTAAGTCAAGTCGAAAATCAAATGAGCTTAATATGATATTAACTCATTAAATCTGTATTAGATTTGAAAAAACAAAAATATATACATACATATATTTTCATAAAGACGGTAAAAAAAAAATTCTTTTGTACAAAGTATTAATTGTGAAATCTTTAACGGGTAGGTACTACTCGAGAAATATTTAAGTTCACAATTAATATGTTACACTGTACATTCTTCAATTTTGATTCAAAAATCATTAACTATACTCACTATCTTCACAATGATATACAATCATTTCATACAAATTCAATCACATATTCTGATATCGACGGATCAGAATCCAAGCCATAACTCTGAACCGGTGACATCATTCTTAGATCTCTACATCTTTCAAAGCTATACTTTGACTTCAAAACTATGCAAGATCCTTTAGCATTGTTTTTACCGAAAATAACCTTGCAATTCCTTTTCAAAGTATCCAGTATTATCAACCATTCAACCAGTCAACGACGACCTTTCAGACTTGTAATTTTGGCATATACGTTTTCGTTACTGGGGAACCTTTCATGTTCCACCACATTAGCAGTAAATTTACCAACAACTTCATTGATCTTTGACCTTTCGAAAAATCCTTATACTCATTGAAACCGTATCATGTACTCATCCACATTTTGTAACGGCAATTGCCAAACCAACTATCGGGAATTAGCAATCAGTATTTTGAAATCTTGTAGCACGTCTACGCCAACAGTTATATGTGTACATATAACGTCTACCTCCTGGACTTACATACTTCGAACGTGAAGTTTCCAAAAAAACACCCCAAACTACGAAACTAGTTCTCCGAATTTTGGAAAAATGTTGATGAAGCAGCAAAAACTGTAAACGACCTTAACAGTCAAAAGTTTGATGATAAAGAATAGTATGGTAGTAAAGCTGAGAAAAAGAAAAAGTTTGGAACTGGAAAACGGATTGAGCAAAGTATGAAAGCGGCTGTGGATAAATCACAAGGACGAAACCTGTCTTCAAAGAATCCAAATGATTCAGTATCTGCTGAAGCCATTAACGAATACCTTGCTTCCGAATCTAAACCCTTGCGGACAATATTCTTCATCATCCTCTGATATTAGAAATTCTAAGATATCAGCGTATCTTTTATTATAAATATCCTCCATATTTCTGGAGATAATTTCATAATCATTCGTATCGGAAATCAATTTTCTCCTTGCGATATCTGTGTTACATCATAAAAGAAACTATTTTAGTTTCTAAATTCTGAAACTTTCAAGTTTAAAATATGAATATTTTGGAAGTGGTGTTGGGAGCTGAAGCATGAGTTAGTATAATATAATGACACTTGATCAACGTGATTATATTACAGTAAGTCATGCTGAGTTTCTAATGGAACGTGATAAAGGTTCACATATCATACCCTCATCATGAACCATGTTACATAACTCTTTCATTCTATTTAATCTCTAAAAATATCAAGAAAATATTTTCTTAATGATTCGGTCTTTTTTGAGGTATTCTGGTAATTTGACAAGTCAGATTGTGCTATTACCATTTCTTTCTTAGAACATTAGTTATGTTCATCTGAAACTTCATACCTACGAATTCTGGACCATTATTCGTTTGACTTAAAGTCGGGAAGAGAAAACGAAAGCATGAAGCTCCAAAATATAATGGAAAATATGAAGCTCGAAAATAACCCCGAAATTACAAACCGTGTATATCAATGCGTATAGCAATATAAAGACACGGGAGAATGAAAAACACTATAACTCCAAGGTAATGATAGAAGAAAGTAATTTCCTCTGGTGGTAGATGAAAAAGAAGAATGACAGATATGAAAGTTAGGAGTATATCAAGAATCAGAACTGGATGAAGCATTTCACAATCTTTTGAAAGTATGAAATAATAAAGAAGATTATAGGAGTGTTGAAAATAAATGAAACGGAAGAGGTCAATTTATAGCAAAATATCGGACGCAGCAATAGAGGCAGATTACGCATTTAATCAAAGAAAATCCTAATTTCCGCAAATTCCGAAAAATCAAATCTTATTTAGATTATGAAGATTTTCTATTCCTTAAAAATCCGGAAATCAATTGTTACTACATCAAGAGATAAGACGCATCTCTATTCTCCATTTCACTTGATTACGATAACTTCTCTCATACGCTTCGAGTAATTGGATTGTTGTATCTATATTATTCAACCGTGATAAAACTCTAGTTATCGACTCATATTCGTCATGAAAACATTTTTATTGTTAGCCATGACGACCTCACTCAAATTTCGGGACGAGATTTCTTTAACGGGTAGGTACTGTGATGACCCGGAAATTTCTGACCAAATTTAAACTTAATCTTTGTATGATTAACATTTCCGACACGATAAGCAAAGTCTGTAAAACTGAATCTCAAAATTTTTGAACTACTTTTATATATTTAAATACCTTTCGGTTGTTTTCGACGATTCGCGAACAATTATATGTAAATAGATACATATATACTATAACTTGAAAAGGTAACAATGTACTAATTATTTGATACCGTACATTAAACTTATTGATTTAAATATCTATTTGAATATATATGATAAGTTGAAATATTTATTATTAAAATTTATTTATAAATAACTTCCAATGTGTATTTAAAAACCGATTTATGTATATTAAAAAGATATATACATATATATAATTTCAAGTTATTTAGTAAACGATAGTAACATTCGTTTATTGATTCGATTGATATTTAGATAAGTTAACTAAAGCGTTTAAGATGAACCAGTAAAACACTAATTTGCTACAGTATTTTCAAATTGCTACAGTACCCAAAATGCTACAGTGTTTTCGAAAATCACTATTTGCTACAGTGAATTGCTACAGTAAAACACTATTTCAAAATGAAAATGTATGTATTATATATATATATATATATATATATATATATATATATATATATATATATATATATATATATTAGAAGTAAATGACCAAAATACTCGAAAGTTTAAGATATACTTTGAGTGGTATGGTTTAGGGTAATTTAAGACTATATTTTAACAAAGGTACGAGTCACGAAACGTAAAAAGCGAGTTTTCTAAGTGTACGAAAATACGTTCGAGAAACCGAAACCGGGACATAAGTCGAGTAACAATGTACGACTTATCAGAACGAAAATTACAAGTCAAATATGCACGGGAATAAAATATAATATATAATTAATTAATTTAAATTATATATATATTATTATATTATGTCGACAAGCTAGGAGTTAAAAACATGTGAGCTGGAAAAAGAGGCCATGCGATCGCATGGCCAGACAGCCTAAAATCCATGCGATCGCATGGAAGGAGAAATCAGGCCACACTATAAAAGCTCGACCACTTCCACTTCTGATTCAAATCATTTTTACTCCGTATTATTATTATTATTATTATTATTATTATTATTATTATTATTATTATTATTATTATTATTATTATTAATCTTATTATTATTAATATTATTAATTAGTATTATACATAAAATACTACGACGAGGTTATGAGCGTGTCACTTTCAAAAATGAGTTTTACGAGCGGGATAGAGCTAAGAAAATTATAGGTTATTACTAAGGAGGTTATGGGTAATGTTCAAGAGTACTGTTCGCAAGTCAAACCTAGTGTTTATCATCTCTGTTGCGTCTACGTATTTTTTTTAAAATATTGAATCACAATATGGATACGTTGAGATCTACGATTATTTGATATTCCGAGTTTCGGTCATATTACGATGAACACCTTTATGTGCTGCTAAGGTGAGTTTCATTTGCTCCCTTTTTAATTGCTTTTGCAATCTATATTTTTGGGCTGAGAATACATGCACTTTATTTTAAACGCAATGGATACAAGTACATACTAAATTCTACACTGAGTTTGAATTGAAAATCCCTTAGCTTTGGTAACTAGTAACTGCCAGTTATAAGAACTGGTGGGCGCGAGTAGTAGTATATGGATCCATAGGGTTTGATATCCCCGTCCGAGCTAGAGCACTAGCCTTTTAACGGACGTATGCTATTTGAGAAGCGTACACGTTGGTTTGCGTGTATTATTAAGATGATTATACAAAGGGTACAAATTATATATACGTTAAGTTTAGTTACCAGGGTGCTCAATTTCGTAGAATATTTTGATAAACGTTTCTGGATGAAACAACTGAAATCTTGTGATCCACCTTTATATACAGATTATGCGCAACATTAAAACTATGAACTCACCAACCTTTGTGTTGACACTTGTTAGCATGTTTATTCTCAGGTTTCCTAGAAGTCTTCCGCTGTTTGCTTAGATGTTAAACAAGCTATGTGCATGGAATCTTACATGACATATTTTTCAAGGAGACGTTGCATTCACCAAATCATCACCATGTATCTTATTTTGACTGCATTGTCAACGGAAATACTGTTGTAAACTATTATTTATGGTGATTGTCTATATGTAGAAATCATCAGATGTCGAAAACCTTTGATTTAAATATTCATTTATGGTGTGCCTTTTCAAAAGAATGCAATGTTTACAAAATGTATCATATAGAGGTCAAATACCTCGCAATGAAATCAATGAATGACGTGTTCGTTCATATGGATTTGGAGCGATCGTCACACCCATTCTGGAATTTGGAATGCTTTAGTACTTCGAAATTTATCATGTCCGATGGGTGTCCCGGAATGATGGGGATATTCTATATGCATCTTGTTAATGTCGATTATCAGGTGTTCAATCCACATGAATGATTTTTGTCTCTATGCATGGGACGTATATTTATGAGAAATGGAAATGAAATTCTTGTGGTCTATTAAAAAGATGGAAATGAATGATTATGATAAACTAATGAACTCACTAACCTTTTGGTTGACACTTTTAAGCATGTTTATTCTCAGGTATGAAAGAAAACTTCCGCTGTACATTAGCTCATTTTAAGGATATTGCTTGAAGTCATTTATGGCATATTTCGAAAGACGTTGCATTCGAGTCTTTGAGTTCATCAAGATTATTATTAAATCAATTATAGTTGAATAGTGGATATTATGAAATGGTATGCATGCCTGTCAATTTTGGATGTAATGAAAGTTTGTCTTTTAAAAACGAATGCAATATTTGTAAAATATATCATATAGTGGTCAAATACCTCGCGATGTAATCAACTATTGTGAATCGTTTATAATGTATATGAACGGGTCCTTTCAATTTGTATTTTAACTCTTCATTATTGGGCAAATGATGACAAAGGTAAAATACACTACCTAAATTGACAATAAAGATAATACATTTTTTCGATGTACCAAAAGAAATTGTGTAGTTTAATTTGAACCTGAAAAGGAATAGAATTTGAAATTCAAAAAATTGGTAGTCCTTAAGGCTACATTTACCAAAAAATTGTCAATTTTAATAACTTATATTATTTTTCTGAGTCATTTGTCATTTATTATCTACCGTTTCATTGTACAGTTAATTTGAAATTAATTTATTACAATTAATTTAATGCACGCAAGAAAACGTATTACCCTCATTGCAACGTGCGCGCTTCCTAACTCGCTCATCCTATATTAATCTTTTTATCTAATAAAAAGGTCTGTACCAATTATAATCTAGTTAAAAAATGTTTAATCTATATAGCGAAATCATGTATTGATACAAACGATTTTCCTATTGAGCGAATATAAAATTTTGTAAAATATATTTTTTTATTTTGTTTTGCTTTTCATGTAACATATATTATATTATATATACTAACAGTTGAATCAGATATAAAATTTTGTGTTAGGTTCACTGTGGATAAAAACTACTCATATATAAAGTATTAAAACAATGTTTACACATAGGTTGAAATAATTTATTATTTATTATTGCAAACTCCTTAATCCAATTTATGTATTTTTAAACTTTTCATCTATAAAAGGTTAATTTGTATCAATTGAATTATCGATTCGTTTATTGTAATTGTAAGCTAGTTAAACAACGTTTAATTGTGAAATCATGAGTCGACACAACGAGTTTCCTATCCAACGAGCTTAGACTTTTACAAAGTAGTTTTCTAATATAATTTTTTTACATCGAAAAACGATTTTCCGCCCTTTTTCTCCGTTTACTCAAAATCTCATTTCCATTTGTTCTCTTAAGTGACTTTTCAGTTCAAAGCACTGTTGCAAAACACCCCGTCTCGAGCCGTCTCGACGCCCGTCTCAATGGTTTGGTGACTAGTCCGTCCCGTCTCGAAGAAAACCGTCTAATATGACAGTCAACGGTCAAAATTCGGGTCAAAATTGAAAAAAATCGAGTCAAAGTCGGTCAAAATTCAGAATAGCCAGAAAATCGGTAAAAGCGGTAAAATATATCGTATTTTAGTTTGAATTTTTTGTATTAAATTAACGATGATAACAATTATAGGTACAAATTAATTAATTAAAGTTTTTAGCTTTAAAATATGTATACATATATGCATTTTTATACTTATATATTTAAAAGTCAACTTTGGTCAACGTCCGTCTTGACCCCCGTCTCGACCCTGAAAATCTCGACCTTTTTAGGAACCGACCGTCTCGACCCCGTCTCACGTCTTTTGCAACCTTGGTTCAAAGTAGTTCAAACGCTACCAAAAACCAGATATACTTTTGGCTTTAGTAAAAAAAGATCATTTTTGTCTAGGGATGACACACGCGGGTAATTGGCGCGGCTCCACCACATCCATCATCCGCATCCGCGGATTTTTTGAAGATCCTTTAGCCCACGGATCTTGGTTAACGGATTTATTTTTAGATCCATGCACGTACACACGGATATTCGCAGGTTGCGGGTTTACCCGCGGATCTTATTCATGAAGTATATGTAAATTATTCAAAACTCAAAAATAAATATCATTACATTATTCAAAGTGACATGAAAAACATCATTCAGTCATATACGCATGTTTCTGATATAATAAAATGAGAAAATATATATTAATATTATTTTTTTGCTAATATATGTAATGCTAAAAATTTTAAAATTAACAATCAAAATTTATTTGTCAAACCTAATCATATAGTAGTAGGTTGATGAATTACTTAAGTGATAAGTAAAAATTAAATTTAATAAGATTGTCTAATAAACGAAACAAACAACAAAATGCTTTGATTATATAATACATATAATGTGTAGTTGTTAGATGCACCGGTTACTAAAAAGTTCGATACCAAAATGATATGATGAATGTAGAAACTTATACGGAGTAATTTATTATCTATTGTCCATTTATTCAAGGTGGAGGTTTTCACCCATTTAGAAAGGGTATATCCGTGAATTATTCAAATGGTTATTACGGATTTTCGGATCGAATTTTACCCGCAACGGATCTATTACATCCATCACCCACCCGCGACCCGTGAGCGGGTACAAGATTACATCCACCGCCCACCCGCGGGTAAAGATTTTTGATATTATCCGCCCATCACAGACACGGGTATCCGCAAATCTCAGATTTTTTTTAGATCCATTGTCATCCCTATTTTTGTCCTTTCACATAGGTGTTTCAACCAAGCAAGGCCTACGGTCATTTCACCATGCCATCTAATGTAAAAGATTTAAATCAAGAACAATACAAGAAAAAGTACTTCAAAACCGACCATTCTTCGACTTATATTATTCAAAGAAATTTACAACTACATAAACTAAAGTGCACAGTGGCGCTTTGCTGACGTCAACTGATGTCGTATTGACCTCATCTATTTTTGTCATTTTTCTACTTTTTTTTTTTTTTCTAAATTTTTTAAAAAACAAATGCATGACCTTCCAAACTCGTTGATTACAAAGCTTGAATTAAAGCGATTACAAGAAAGAGTTTTACACTGTTTTTAAATGAGTAACAGAATTCACGGCTCTATATATCTACACTATATACGCTTCCCGCCCCTGGACAATGTCACATTATGTCCCCTATAGTATGGTTGACTTCTCAATAACATATATTCCTCATCCTTACTATGGTCCATAGAATTGCTGGATCAAGTCCGTACCAACCGGCGGTTATTTGTTTACTGGCAAGAGTTGACTTGTTTCTCGCTAAATGTCCCAATCAGAAAATGTCAGAGTTGTTGTATCTAAGGTAAGGAAGTGGTTATAAAAAATGGTTGAGTGGTTTGTATACTAACCTATTAATTAATCTTCATTAACAACATTATTTTAGTGAACATCTATTGTCATCAATGTCCAACTCTCCTTTTAATATGTGTTACAGATTATGACTTGTTATATAAGAGATGTCTATCTTCTTCACATCTCATTAAAAAGAAAAAAACAACAAATTAGCCATTATCTAGCTTTTAAAGTTATAAACATGAAGACTAGCTCATTAGTTGATTGTTACAGTATTGTGAATCCATTACTTCAACAAGAAGAGTATCAAGAAGTTGTATCTGCAAACCTCACAGGAGACACTTTATACTCCTTGAATTTATATTGTTTCTATTTGGAACTTGCGAACAACTATAGCAAACCAATGGTGTGGATTGGCATCTACATCGCTGCAGCATCAATTTTGTGCATCATTGCCATGGGGGCTGATTTGTTGCATGGTTTTAGAAATAAAAAAATGTGGTTTCCGTCTAAATATTTTACACTCAATGCCGCTTCTATTACAGTGATAAGTGTCGCAATGAAATTGTCTGTGGATCTTAATACTTACATGCCAAGTTACTTGGACCAAGCAACCAAATTAGGAAGTGTAGCCTTCATGTGCACGATGATGACTAACTTAATGTCTTCTTTGGCGTCTATGGACAACAAGACACTTCTTGCGAACGTCATAGGTTTGGTTATTCTCGTTATTACAATTATTGGAAATATTTGCATCCAGATTAGTACCGGTGTTATAAACTCAACCATTGATGGCATGCCTACAAATTTAGTGATAGTCACATGCATCTATGTGGCTATGTTATTGTGGTTATTAATAATCACGATTTCTTCAGCTATAACAATTCCTTCCTATAAGAGAATGCTAGAATTGAAGTATCGAGCCATAGATAAAGAAAATTTAGACGATCAAGATAAGTTAGCGTCTATGGTTGATAAACTAAGGAAATATGTTAGAAGAAACTGGGTTATGGCCGAAAGTGGTAGCCCTCAATTTGTGAAGGCTAGTAATCCTTTATCCTCCACTTCTGGCATTATTTGTGTAGTTATTCTGTTCATTGAGCTAAATGTAATGCTAGAGGTGAAGCAACGTGGGAATCTAACCAAGGAGACGACAGACTATAAATGGTCACTTTTTTTCATTTATATAACACAATTTGTTGGAGTCGTAATTGGTAGCATTGCTCCAATATGCAGATGTTTTACTATCTCCAACTTTAATTTTTTCATTAAGTGGAATAACAACCATTTTATGATCTTCAAAGTAGAGAAATATTGGATTCAGACGTTGCGTGAGTGGAAAGAAAGCCATACAACTTTCCGATCAGGTAGTTCTTGGTCAAAAGCTATTGTCAATAATATGAAAAACCTCATTATAGAGATTTGCATTGGAATTCAGAGCATTATTGTTGTATCAAGCAAAATGATGAGGCTTATTCCAATAGTCCTTATAATCTTTGTCGTGTATGGTTCATACTGTTGGAAGTTGTTGGTGGGCATGCTATTTACGCTTCCTACTCTCCCAGTGATAGATGATGTACACAAAGGCCTTAGAGATTATGTTTTGCAACTAGAAGATGAGATGGAGCTTAGTGACAGGATGCTAAATCACATTTCAAATGCTTTGGATAATTACATGATTCAAAAGGTGGATAAGGAACAGAATAAAGATCTTATGGTGTTTCTCGACACTTCTACTGGATTTAACGGAGTAAAGAACTTTGACATTGATCAAGTTGAACATTTGACTTCTGTTAAACTTGTTAACAGTTGGAGCTTACCGGTAGTGACTTTAACATGCATTGCTATTTCTCTCCCTAATATTTCAAAGAAAAATGTTGATAGGTTGCTCAAGAATGTCCGTGAAGGTCTTTCGTATACGCATCAAGTGGAAGAAATCATCAATGATACAAGTGAATATAGAAATATACAAAAGGCGGCTATGACTTTGTGGCATGAGGTTGAAGAGAAGTGCATGTGGTTGGAAAACACGATCGAAGAAAGTGCTTTTAGAGGTAAAACATATGTCGAGATTCTTGAATGGTTTGCAAATAAAGGAAAAGAAATAGTTTTAGAAATCAATAAGACTACGAATAAAGAGGTAATAATGATGAACACTCCTAAGAAGTTTATAGTTGCTAATTCGATGTATCGTACTGCACAAACAATCTTGTGTAACTACCAAGTCAATGGTGAAAAGATTAGCAAACAAGAGTTGTTTGGGTTGTTATCTAGCATGATTGCAGACATATTGTGTGCGTGCTTTACTAACATGCCACAAGTCATAAAGATGAAGTGTCGTGAAAGAGACATAGAGATACGAGAGAGTAGTGTTAAGGCCGCCGCCAAGTTGTTTGGTAGAACGGAAGAGATACTAAGAAGACTTGAAGTATGGGAGTTACCAAGTATGGAAGCTGATAAAATGGGATTTATTGATGAGTGGCGTCATCATCTGCTATCGATTCCTTGATTTATTGCCTCTGTACACCATTGTCATCTTTTACCAGTATAGGAATGATATATCCACTAATATATTTTGATAAAGTCACTGATCATATCATGCATTAAGTACTTTTACTATACATACATGTTGTGCATAATTATGAGTGAATTTATCAAAATTATATGTGGATTTATCACCTCTGATCAATATGTATATACAAAATTACTTTCCCCAATCGTGTCACTCCCTTTCAATTTCTTGCTTACCAACATCTTCAAAATTTTTCTAATAAAATCCAGGATCTCATAATGCGATTATATTATACTCCGTATAATATAATGTGCTTAAGTGCTGACCCAAATTGCAGCTAAGTACAGAATAAGTGAATAATAGACTGCATCAATTGTTGCACACTAGTTCGGCTATAACAAGACATATGTTATTGTTTCCTCGTTTTGAATCCTCCGAAACCATAATCCAACTTTTGGCCAAGTGTAACTCGTCGTGCTCATCCCATGAGTTGATAATATATGACACCACCTCGTTTCCCTTTCCCATTACCACTCCGTTCTTCTTCAACCACTTTTCCCTTTCGTTTATCTCGTGTTCGTTGGGACGTTGGTGTAGGTACCTGGTCTTGAAAGAATTGCAAGTTTGAATCGGTTTTTTTATCGGACTTCAACGCAAAAAATTCATTAATCTCCTTGGGATTCGACAATTGGGTTTGAGACATTTGTCTTTGAAACTAACCAAATTGATCAACGAAAGAGTTAGGCGTACGAGGAACTTGAAACAGACCAAATGGATTCCATTGATATTGAGAATGGATTGTTCGAACTGTACAAGTTATTTGGATGGTTTGCATTATTTTGGTACGACATTTTTGTTGGGGAAGAGCTGAGAGAATTGTTTGAAAATGTGAAAAATGAAAGATTTAAGTTGTATTTACAAGATACAATAGTATTAATTGTATTATTTTTCAATATTATTTATATTTAAAATTCGGATTTTCGAAATTGGCATCCTAACGCCGACCCGGAGTCAGACGACATCCGATGCCGAAGGTCGACTCCTTGTGCTTTAACAACCTGCAAAATTTGGTCATGTAACATCGGTTAGGTCTGAGACCCATCTACCAAACGAAAAATTTTGGGGTCTAAAACCCAAATCTTACAAAGATTTCGGTGAAGGTTTACAGACCTGGTTGTGTCTGGCGTAATCAAACATCAAATGATAACGATGAATATTTGCAAATATATAAAGAAAAAAAAAATTTATGAAAATAAAATTAGGCTTTTTTGCAGGGCCGTGTTATCGATTTTGAAGTCCCTGTTCGCTTCGTAAAATTGGTGTAGTGACTCGTCCTAATCCATCTGGACGAAGTCTTCAACAGCTGATTCCATTGCGATGATCGACTCCAAATAATATCTTTAAAATGAGCAAATGCACAGTGAAATGTTTCTTTCATACATGAGAATAAACATGCTTTAAAGTGTCAACCAAAAGGTTGGTGAGTTCATAGGTTTATCATAACAATCATTTTAATATATTAATAGACCACAAAATTTCCGTTTATAAATATATGTACACTCGCAAGTGTATAAAACCGTTCTGCTTATGTTGAGGCCTCAGTAACCAACCTTAACAATAACATAATAAGTCATCTTCGCAAAGATGGATATGTACAATCGCAAGTGTATAAATAATCCTCGAAGTACTAAACATCCGCCCACTAGTTCTTATGTCTAGTGCAGCCTACAGGATGGGGGTGTTAAGCCCGATAGATCTATCTTTAGGATTCGCGCTTACATGCTCTTATAACATGTAACTAAATTACCTAGCACATCAATCCGCAGAATATTATTTTTAATCACTTGTCTCTATTTCGTAAAGCATTTATAAAAGCAGCGCATGTATTCTCAGCCCAAAATTATATATTGCAAAAGCAATTAAAAAGGGAGCAAATGAAACTCACCTAATGTATTTTGTAGTAAAAATACATATGACTATATTGAGCAATACAGGGTTGGCCTCGGATTCACGAACCTATATTAAATTACATATATTAACACATGTAATGGTAATCGAACAATTTTATATTTTATTTAGTGATTTAATTGTTATTTTAATAAATTATATGTTTTATCAATAATTAATGTAAATATTTTTATTTTATGTATTTTAACTAAATAATTAGTATTTATTATAAAACGTTAATATAGATATGTCATATGTATTAACAATAGTGTTTATATAACTAAAAATCATTTGATAAAATAATATTAATAATATTAACTAAAAAGTTGTATTGTTTTATAATAATAATATTAGTAACTATACTTAATAATGATAATAATAATAATAATTATGATTCTAAAAATAATAATACTTATAATGATAGTAATATTAGTAGTAATGTTGATAATAACAATAATGATAGTTTTTAATGATAATCATACTTATAACAATAATGAAAATGATAATTTTAATAAAAATACTTTTGTTAATAATAATAAAATAAAATAAAATGAATATTTTGATGATAATACTAATAATAGTATTAATAATAATAATAATAGTAATGATAATCATAATACTTATTTTAATGATAATAATAAATATAATATTTATGTTAGTACAGTAATAATAATAATAATAACAACAATCATATTAATAATAATAAAAATATCAAATTATACCTTAGAAGCATAAAAAAAATATAAACAGCCTGGGAGGGGACTCGAACCCGCGACCTCCCGCTCACACAACCACACCCTAACCATTACCCCAAATCTGTCTATCTGTTTATATTTATATCTTGATTTTATTTAACTCGATTTTTCTGTCATCTTCAATACTCTCATTCATGAACATCACATATCATCCTTATCTATTTCGCATCACCATCATCATAAGCTTATCATCTAAACACTATCATCATCATTATCATGTTCTTCATTTCACAAAATCATCATACATCATACGGTATACATATCATCATCAGTTATCATCATTTTCGTTTCCTTCGTATCATCAAGACTCATTTTAATCACTAACATCAACCTCACTATAATCGTTCTTGTATCATATCGCCATCTTTATCATCACAATCATCATCAAGATCATCATCTTAATCATAAATCCTAAAATTATCACCTTTATCTGATCATCATATCATCGTTTATCATCATTTATGTATTTGTATCATTACGCATCGTGTAACAATATCTTCATCATCATATCGTTAACGTCATTCACCATCATAATCTATCATCATAATCCTTGTTGTTCAACGTCATCTTCACAGAAGAAAAAAAAAATATAACAGCTACAAGAGGGATTATTGGGCTAATCTATAATTAATTTAGATTAACTGGTCCGTTTAGAAATTGGATCTCGGCCTAACAATACACAAAAAAAATTCCTCGGCCCATAAAGAAAACATAAGTATGTCGGCCCAAATCTACAAATGTATGTGGTGGGTTCTCGATCAATTTTAGAAACGGCATAGGTAATAAGCAATAGCAACCAAAATATTGATCACCAAGTTGTACAAGTGGGGTTACCACTTTAGGAGCTATCGGTCAAAAGAAAAAGAGAAACACGCACCATTCATTTTATGTACCCTTCATCATCTTTATTCATTGTATAAACATCATCTTTCTTTATACTTTTCGAACAGGGAATAACAAAGCAACAGGTATCCAATATGTGCAGCATCCGAAATAACAAAGTTGGTGATCATGGTTTCTAATCTTCCTCATCATCACTTGTTATGCTCTTCGTTTACAACAAATAAAAAAAATATCTATATAAGAGAGAGAGAGAGAGAGAGAGAGAGGTAAGAGAGACGAAAGAGATGGTGGTAATGGAGGTGGGTCTCGTGGGTGATGGATTACGGTGGTGGCAATTGTTAAGCCTCGGGCAGAAGTATACACGAACCTACTTTGATAGTGGATGTGATTGTGGAAATATAAGAAGAAGAAGTGGTGTTGTTGGCGATATATGTCTTCGATTTAAAATGGAAACGTGTAGCAATCATGTTGATTGTAGAACGGTTTTAAAGAAGAAAATGGTGGTTTCAACAAGACATTATCTAGGAGAGAGATAGATAGGTGGTGGTATCATGATTTTGAGTTGAGAAAATTGATGGGTCTTGATGAGTTGGTTGGTATTCGATTCTGATTAGAACAATAAAAGGAGTTTGAACATATGGTGGTGACAGGTATAGCAATATGTGAGAGTTTAATGATGATTGTGTGGGGTGATAATTGAAATAAAATTAGAGACAAAAGATCACAAGCACAATAGGAAATTAGAAAAAAAAAATTAAAAGTTGAAAGTGATGCTTAACTGATTTTGTTCGTATTGTAAATGTAAATTTGAGTTTGATTGGAACAAGATTTGAGATAGGAACAAAATTCTACACAGTTGATTGATACATGAAATTGGTTTACTTTAAAAAACTCGTTTGTTATCATAAATAAATGTAATAATAATTCTATTAATATTAACAATATTAAATGATATTAATAATTATTAATAATAATGTTAATAATGATATAATAAAGATAATAATAATAATATTACACTAAAAATAATAATACTTATAATAACAATAATATCATTTATTATTTTATTTACATAATTAATTAACTCCTATAATATTTTAATTTTATAATCAATAATATATATATATACGTATATAAATATATGTATCTATTTACAAATAGTGGTTCATGAATCGTCGGGAATAGTCGAAGATTAAATGAATTCATGTAAACAGTTTCAAAATTTTGTAACTCAATATTACAAACTTTGCTTATCTTGTCGAAATCATATAAGATTTAAGTTTATATTTGATCAGAAATTTTCGGGTCATCACAGTACCTACTCGTTAAAGAAATTTCGTCCCGAAATTTGAGTGAGGTGGTCATGGCTAACAATAAAAATGTTTTTCATGACGAATATGAGTTGGTAATTAGAGTTTTATTACCATAGAGTAATAAGGATAAAATAATTCGATTATTCGAAGAGTACGAGTAGTTATCACGAAAGAGTGAAATGAATAAATATAGGTTTGTCTTAACCGGTGACGTAGTCACTATTTATTTCCGGAATTCAAGGGATTCAAAGAAATAAAGAAAATCTTCGAAATCTATAAGATCTGATTCTTCGAGATTTAAGGAGAATTAGGATTTCTTTAATTAAATGCGATGATCTGCCCCGATTGCTATGTCTGATATTTCCATTATAAATTAAACTCTTCCGTTCCATTATTTTCACCATTCCTATACTTTTTCCTCTATTCCTACTTCCAAAATATTGTGGAAATGCTCCATCCAGTTCTGATTCTTGATATTTTCCTAACTATCGCTTCTGTCATTCTTTTGTTCCATTTACCGCCGGAGGAATCTATTCACTTCTACTATTACCTTGGGGTTATTGTGTTCATCATTCTCCCGTGTCTTTATGTTGCGATAAACATTGATATACACGGTTTGTAATTTATGTGTTGTTGTCGGGCTTTATATTTTCCCTTATATTTCGAGGCTCTATGCTTTTGTTTTCTCGTCCCGACTTCAAGTCAAGCGAATAATGGTTCAGAATTCGTAGATATAGAGTTTCGAGTGTTTATAATGTTCTAAGCAGGAAGGAACGTGATAGCACGATTTGATTTTCAAATTTATCAACGTCACGGAAGATAGAACCATCAAGAATACATTTTCTTGATATGTTCAGAAGTTAAGTAGAATGAAAGAGTTATGTAACATGGCACATGATGACGTTATGATCTGTGAATCATCATGTTCCAATAGAACTTCCAGCATGACTTATGTAGTGACCCGAACTTTTCCATGTTTATATATATTAATTGAGATTGATATTTACATGATTAAATGCTTCCAACATGTTAAGCAATCAAACTTGTTAAGACTTGATTAATTGAAATATGTTTCATATAGACAATTGACCACCCAAGTTGACCGGCGATTCACGAACGTTAAAACTTGTAAAAACGACATGACGATATATATATATATATATATGGATATACATATGGTTAACATGAGATTATGATAAGTAAGTATCTCCATAAGTATATTAACAATGAGTTATATACATATAAACCAGACTACTAACTTAAGGATTTCGAAACGAGACATATATGTAACGATTATCGTTGTAACGACATTTAAATGTATACATATCATATTAAGATATATTAATATATCATAATATCATGATAATATAATAATTTAATATCTCATTAGATATAATAAACAATGGGTTAACAACATTAATTGAGATCGTTAACTTAAAGGTTTCAAAACAACACTTACATGTAACGACTAACGATGACTTAACGACTCAGTTAAAATGTATATACATGTAGTGTATTTAGATGTATTAAAATACTTTTGGAAGACTTCAAGACATATATCAAAACACTCATACTTAACGAAAATGGTTACAGTTACTTTCCCATTCTTTTCTTTCATCAAGAATTCTAGTCGTATTCTTACCCGTATTATACACAGCTTCAAAACGTACTTACTATGGGTATATACCAATAGGAACTAGCATGGGATTCCACTCTTGATTATGTCATGTATGACTAATTAATTTTAACTTCTACCATGAGCTAGTCAACTAACTAGAACTCCTTTTAACCCCACTCACCACTCACCAATTACCACTCATCATTCACTCCATTTCACTTCCAATTCTCTTTCTAATTCTCTCTCAACACACACACACACACTATTATGAACGTATTTTTCCAGTAGTTAATCATCATATTCATCAAAAATCACTTCAATAATCAAGCTATAATCATCATAGGAAGAACACTTCAAGAACACTTCAAAAATCCCTTCAAGTTTACTAATTTACTTCTAAGCTTTCTAATCCATTCCAAGTAATCATCTAAGATCAAGAAATCTTTGTTATATACAGTAGGTTATCTTTTTTATTCAAGGTAATATTCATATTCAAACTTTGATTCAATTTCTATAACTATAAACTATCTTAATTCGAGTAAAAATCTTACTTGAACTTGTTTTTGTGTCATGATCCTACTTCAAGAACTTTCAAGCCATCCAAGATCCTTTGAAGCTAGATCATTTCTTGTCACTTCCAGTAGGTTTACCTACTAAACTTGAGGTAGTAATGATGTTCATAACATCATTCGATTCATATATATAAAACTATCTTATTCGAAGGTTTAAACTCGTAATCACTAGAACATAGTTTAGTTAATTCTAAACTTGTTCGCAAACAAAAGTTAATCCTTCTAACTTGACTTTTAAAATTAACTAAACACATGTTATATATCTATATGATATGCTAACTTAATGATTTAAAACCTGGAAACACGAAAAACACCGTAAAACCGGATTTACGCCGTCGTAGTAACACCGCGGGCTGCTTTGGGTTAGTTAATTAAAAACTATGATAAACTTTGATTTAAAAGTTTTTATTCTGAGAAAATGATTTTTATTATGAACATGAAACTATATCCAAAAATTATGGTTAAACTCAAAGTGGAAGTATGTTTTCTAAAATGGTCATCTAGACGTCGTTCTTTCGACTGAAATGACTACCTTTACAAAAACGACTTGTAACTTATTTTTCTGTCTATAAACCTATACTTTTTCTGTTTAGATTCATAAAATAGAGTTCAATATGAAACCATAGCATTTTGATTCACTCAAAACGGATTTAAAATGAAGAAGTTATGGGTAAAACAAGATTGGATAATTTTTCTCATTTTAGCTACGTGAAAATTGGTAACAAATCTATTCCAACCATAACTTAATCAACTTGTATTGTATATTATGTAATCTTGAGATACCATAGACACGTATACAATGTTTCGACCTATAATGTCGACACATCTATATATATATATTTCGGAACAACCATAGACACTCTATATGTGAATGTTGGAGTTAGCTATACAGGGTTGAGGTTGATTCCAAAATATATATAGTTTGAGTTGTGATCAATACTGAGATACGTATACACTGGGTCGTGGATTGATTCAAGATAATATTTACCCATTTATTTCTGTACATCTAACTGTGGACAACTAGTTGTAGGTTACTAACGAGGACAGCTGACTTAATAAACTTAAAACATCAAAATATATTAAAAGTGTTGTAAATATATTTTGAACATACTTTAATATACATGTATATATTGTTATAGGTTCGTGAATCAACAGTGGCCAAGTCTTACTTCTCGACGAAGTAAAAATATGTGAAAGTGAGTTATAGTCCCACTTTTAAAATCTAATATTTTTGGGATGAGAATACATGCAGGTTTTATAAATGATTTACAAAATAGACACAAGTACGTGAAACTACATTCTATGGTTGAATTATCGAAATCGAATATGCCCCTTTTTATCAAGTCTGGTAATCTAAGAATTAGGGAACAGACACCCTAATTGACGCGAATCCTAAAGATAGATCTATTGGGCCTAACAAACCCCATCCAAAGTATCGGATGCTTTAGTACTTCGAAATTTATATCATATCCGAAGGGTGTCTCGGAATGATGGGGATATTCTTATATATGCATCTTGTTAATGTCGGTTATCAGGTGTTCACCATATGAATGATTTTTATCTCTATGTATGGGATGTATATTGAAATATGAAATCTTGTGGTCTATTGTTACAATTTGATATATATAGGTTAAACCTATAACTCACCAACATTTTTGTTGACGTTTAAAGCATGTTTATTCTCAGGTGAATATTAAGAGCTTCCGCTGTTGCATACTAAAATAAGGACAAGATTTGGAGTCCATGTTTGTATGATACTGTGTAAAAACTGCATTCAAGAAATTGATTTCGATGTAACATATTTGTATTGTAAACCATTATGTAATGGTCTTGTGTAAACAGGATATTTTAGATTATCATTATTTGATAATCTACGTAAAGCTTTTTAAACCTTTATTTATGAAATAAAGGTTATGGTTTGTTTTAAAAATGAATGCAGTCTTTGAAAAACGTCTCATATAGAGGTCAAACCTCGCAACGAAATCAATTAATATGGAACGTTTTTAATCAATAAGAACGGGACATTTCAGTTGGTATTAGAGCGTTGGTCTTAGAGAACCAGAATTTTACATTAGTGTGTCTTATCGAGTTTGTTAGGATGCATTAGTGAGTCTGGACTTCGACCGTGTTTACTTGAAAAATGATTGCTTAACAAATTTTGTTGGAAACTATATAATTTTAACATGTGAATATTATGTGATATATTAATCTCTTAACGCGTTTGATATTATGTGATAGATATCTACCTCTAGAACAAGTCCCATTGACTCACCTAATAATAATGAAGAGTCAAATGTAAATTGGAATGATTCGTGGACTGATTCACAAGTTCCCGAAGAGGAACCGGAAGAAGAGTCGAAACCAGAAGAAGAATCGGAACCGGAAGAAGAATCGGAACCGGATGAAGAAATAGAACCGGTGGGGGAAATAATAAAACGGTTGAGTAAAAGAAAATCCTCAACCAACCGACCAAGGTTAATTATGGTCAATGGTGTTTCCGCTAAGGAAGCAAAATATTGGGAGGATTACCAATTCTCCGATGAATCGGATTCTGACGAGAATTCCGATGATGTTATAGAAATTACCCCAACTGAATTTAAAAAGGCAAAAGAAAATAATAAGGGAAAGGGCATAAAAATAGAGAAATCTAATTCCAACCCCGATGAACTTTATATGTATCGTCAACCCCCGAAGTCCTTAAGTTGTAACAATGACCCGGGAACCTCTAAACCACCAGGTTTTTCTAAACCAATGTGGAAAACGACGGCTCGTATTAGGGGAACATCATATATCCCTAGAAACTTGGCAAAACGAAGCAAAACCGAAGAAGAAGAAACAAGCGAGTCGGAATAAGATAGTTGTATTCGTGTGGTGTAATATATGTAATATAGTGTGCTTATGCTTTATGATATATGTAAAAATTGCTTGTATTAATAAGTATTTTTTTTTATGAATCTAACTCTTGTCTATTTTACAGTATAAAAACACAAAATGGATAGACAACCCAATATTTTAAGAGACCTACCCGGAGACATGATTGATGAAATCTTGTCTAGAGTCGGTCAGAATTCTTCGGCACAACTATTTAAAGCGAGATCAGTTTGTAAGACATTCGAAGAACGTTCCAAGAATGCCTTGGTTTATAAAAGGCTTTCGTTCGAAAGATGGGGGATATCACATTGGGAAATCCATAAGTTACGATGTGTTTACTTTGACGCATATATTGCGGGGAACCCAAATGTTATTTTACGCAATGGGTTAAGAAATTATTTTGACTCAATATATCCGAATATTGGACTTCGTGATTTAGAAAAAGCGGCTAACATGCAACATAACGAAGCATGTTATGCTTACGGATTAGTAATGTTCGCTTCTCACCAAAGTGAGAACAAGAACATCGGCCTACAACTATTAAACAAAACGTTTCCACAAGTGACGGAGTCGGTAATTGGGGTAAGAAATGAGGTTTTTAGATTGTTACGGGACTGTTGGACATTACGTAACCCTCGTCCCTTTGACGACGTTACAACACGCTGTCTTATCAACGGCCATAACGGTTATGTTCCACAAGACCAAGGATGGGAAGTAGTCCTAGTAAAACCAGAATGCATGACTTGTTTCTGGACGTATGAATTACATGTCTTTATTGCCTTTGCTGAACGACTTGTGTACTAGCTAGAATTATCTTCACAACTATCTTGTATCAAAGTTATTGTGTGCTATATTTCATGCTTTATGTAAAATAAGCGGTATTGTAAGTTTGTAAAATATTGTATAAAAGTTTGAACGCGAAATATTATTATAATCAGTTTTTCATATAGAATTGTAGTAGTTGAATTGTATATTAGCTACTAAGTACGAACTTAACGGGTAGGTACTACCCGAATTTAAACTTATAAAACGCTAATATGAAGAAAAAGCTTTTATAAATGAGTTCATATTATGCTACGAAATACTATTAACTACTCTTAATATTCTGTATGATTAACTTGTTCCATTTGACTATTTTGAAGGAAATGACACCGACTACTCGACACACCGTGAATATGAATGAAGAGGAATTCCGTACTTTTCTAGCTTCAAACATAGCCGCAGTACAGGCTGCGCTACATACCAACAATAACCTTAGATCTAGCAGTACAGAAAATCGTGTAGGATGCACCTACAAAGAATTCACTGCCTGCAAACCTTTGGAATTTGATGGAACCGAAGGACCGATCGGATTGAAACGGTGGACCGAGAAGATCGAATCGGTGTTTGCCATAAGTAAGTGTACTGAAGAGGACAAAGTAAAGTACGCTACGCATACCTTCACAGGTTCTGCGTTAACATGGTGGAATACCTATCTAGAGCAAGTGGGACAAGACGATGCGTACGCACTACCGTGGTCAGCATTCAAGCACTTGATGAACGAGAAGTACCGTCCCAGAACCGAGGTCAATAAGCTCAAGACAGAACTTAGAGGGTTACGAACCCAAGGATTTGATATTACCACGTACGAAAGACGATTCACAGAATTGTGCCTATTGTGTCCGGTAGCATTCGAAGATGAGGAAGAGAAGATCGATAAGTTTGTGAAAGGATTACCGAAAAGAATCCAAGAAGATATAAGTTCACACGAGCCCGCCTCCATACAACAGGCATGTAGAATGGCTCACAAACTAGTGAACCAGATTGAAGAAAGAATTAAAGAACAGACTGCTGAAGAGGCCAATGTGAAGCAAGTCAAAAGAAAGTGGGAGGAAAACGGTGATAAGAATCACCAATACAACAACAACAGCAATTACAACAATAATCGCAACAATTATCCCAACAATCGCAACATCAATCGCAACTACAACAAATGGCCCAACAACAACAACAACAACAACAACAGCAACTACAACAATCATCCCAACAACAATAATAACCGCAACAACAACAACAATCAGAAGCAGCTATGCCAAAGGTGTGAAAAGTATCACTCGGGGTTCTGCACCAAATTTTGCAACAAGTGTAAAAGAAATGGTCATAGCGCGGCGAAGTGTGAGGTCTACGACCAGGGGTTAATAGAACGAAAGGAACAAATGGTGTTGGAACGAGTAATGGCGGAGCAAGTAGTGTCGGAGCAAGTTATGCCAATGTAGTTTGTTATAAATGTGGAAAACCGGGCCACATTATTAGAATTTGCCCGAACCAGGAGAACACGAATGGATAAGGCTGCGGAAGAGTTTTCAATATTAATGCGGCAGAGGCACAAGAAGACCCGGAGCTTGTTACGGGTACGTTTCTTATTGACAATAAATCTGCTTACGTTTTATTTGATTCGGGTGCAGATAGAAGCTATATGAGTAGAGATTTTTGTGCTAAATTAAGTTGTCCATTGACGCCTTTGGATAGTAAATTTTTACTCGAATTAGCAAATGGTAAATTAATTTCAGCAGATAATATATGTCGGAATCGAGAAATTAAACTGGTTAGCGAAACATTTAAGATTGATTTGATACCAGTAGAGTTAGGGAGTTTTGATGTGATAATCGGTATGGACTGGTTGAAAGAAGTGAAAGCAGAGATCGTTTGTTACAAAAATACAATTCGCATTATACGAGAAAAAGGAAAACCCTTAATGGTGTACGTAGAAAAGGGCAACACGAAGCTACATCTTATTAGTAATTTGAAGGCACAAAAACTAATAAGAAAAGGTTGCTATGCTATTCTAGCACACGTCGAGAAAGTACAAACTGAAGAAAAGAGCATCAATGATGTTCCCATTGCAAAAGAATTTCCCGATGTATTTCCGAAAGAATTACCGGGATTACCCCCACATCGATCCGTTGAATTTCAAATAGATCTTGTACCAGGAGCTGCACCAATAGCTCGTGCTCCTTACAGACTCGTACCCAGCGAGATGAAAGAACTGCAAAGCCAATTACAAGAACTTTTAGAGCGTGGTTTCATTCGACCAAGCACATCACCGTGGGGAGCTCCTGTTTTGTTTGTCAAGAAGAAAGATGGTACATTCAGGTTGTGTATCGACTACCGAGAGTTGAACAAACTTACCATCAAGAACCGCTACCCACTACCGAGAATCGACGACTTATTTGATCAACTACAAGGGTCGTCTGTTTATTCAAAGATTGACTTACGTTCCGGGTATCATCAAATACAAGTGAAAGAAGATGATATTCCAAAGACTGCTTTCAGAACACGTTACGGTCATTACGAGTTTATGGTCATGCCATTTGGTTTAACTAATGCACCAGCTGTGTTCATGGACCTTATGAACCGAGTGTGTGGACCATACCTTGACAAGTTTGTCATTGTTTTCATTGATGACATACTTATTTACTCAAAGAATGACCAAGAACACGGTGAACATTTGAGAAAGGTGTTAGAAGTATTGAGGAAGGAAGAATTGTACGCTAAGTTTTCAAAGTGTGCATTTTGGTTGGAAGAAGTTCAATTCCTCGGTCACATAGTGAACAAAGAAGGTATTAAGGTGGATCCGGCAAAGATAGAAACTGTTGAAAAGTGGGAAACCCTGAAAACTCCGAAACACATACGCCAGTTTTTAGGACTAGCTGGTTACTACAGAAGGTTCATCCAAGACTTTTCCAGAATAGCAAAACCCTTGACTGCATTAACGCATAAAGGGAAGAAATTTGAATGGAATGATGAACAAGAGAAAGCGTTTCAGTTATTGAAGAAAAAGCTAACTACGGCACCTATATTGTCATTGCCTGAAGGGAATGATGATTTTGTGATTTATTGTGACGCATCAAAGCAAGGTCTCGGTTGTGTATTAATGCAACGAACGAAGGTGATTGCTTATGCGTCTAGACAATTGAAGATTCACGAACAAAATTATACGACGCATGATTTGGAATTAGGCGCGGTTGTTTTTGCATTAAAGACTTGGAGGCACTACTTATATGGGGTCAAAAGTATTATATATACCGACCACAAAAGTCTTCAACACATATTTAATCAGAAACAACTGAATATGAGGCAGCGTAGGTGGATTGAATTGTTGAATGATTACGACTTTGAGATTCGTTACCACCCGGGAAAGGCAAATGTGGTAGCCGATGCCTTGAGCAGGAAGGACAGAGAACCTATTCGAGTAAAATCTATGAATATAATGATTCATAATAACCTTACTACTCAAATAAAGGAGGCGCAACAAGGAGTTTTAAAAGAGGGAAATTTAAAGGATGAAATACCCAAGGGATCGGAGAAGCATCTTAATATTCGGGAAGACGGAACCCGGTATAGGGCTGAAAGGATTTGGGTACCAAAATTTGGAGATATGAGAGAAATGGTACTTAGAGAAGCTCATAAAACCAGATACTCAATACATCCTGGAACGCGGAAGATGTACAAGTATCTCAAGAAACATTTTTGGTGGCCGGGTATGAAAGCCGATGTTGCTAAATATGTAGGAGAATGTTTGACGTGTTCTAAGGTCAAAGCTGAGCATCAGAAACCATCAGGTCTACTTCAACAACCCGAAATCCCGGAATGGAAATGGGAAAACATTACCATGGATTTCATCACTAAATTGCCAAGGACTGCAAGTGGTTTTGATACTATTTGGGTAATAGTTGATCGTCTCACCAAATCAGCACACTTCCTGCCAATAAGAGAAGATGACAAGATGGAGAAGTTAGCACGACTGTATTTGAAGGAAGTCATCTCCAGACATGGAATACCAATCTCTATTATCTCTGATAGGGATGGTAGATTTATTTCAAGATTCTGGCAGACATTACAGCAAGCATTAGACACTCGTCTAGACATGAGTACTGCCTATCATCCACAAACTGATGGGCTGAGTGAAAGGACAATACAAACGCTTGAAGACATGCTACGAGCATGTGTTATTGATTTCGGAAACAGTTGGGATCGACATCTACCGTTAGCAGAATTTTCCTACAACAACAGCTACCATTCAAGCATTGAGATGGCGCCGTTTGAAGCACTTTATGGTAGAAAGTGCAGGTCTCCGATTTTTTGGAGTGAAGTGGGGGATAGACAAATTACGGGTCCGGAGATTATACAAGAAACTACCGAGAAGATCATCCAAATTCAACAACGGTTGAAAACCGCCCAAAGTCGACAAAAGAGCTACGCTGACATTAAAAGAAAAGATATAGAATTTGAAATTAGAGAGATGGTCATGCTTAAAGTTGCACCTTGGAAAGGCGTTGTTCGATTTGGTAAACGAGGAAAATTAAATCCAAGGTATATTGGACCATTCAAGATTATTGATCGTGTCGGACCAGTAGCTTACCGACTTGAGTTACCTCAACAACTCGCGGCTGTACATAACACTTTCCACGTCTCGAATTTGAAAAAATGTTTTGCTAAAGAAGATCTCACTATTCCGTTAGATGAAATCCAAATCAACGAAAAACTTCAATTCATCGAAGAACCCGTCGAAATAATGGATCGTGAGGTTAAAAGACTTAAGCAAAACAAGATACCAATTGTTAAGGTTCGATGAAATGCTTGTAGAGGACCCGAGTTCACCTGGGAGCGTGAAGATCAGATGAAGAAGAAATACCCGCATCTATTTCCAGAAGATTCGTCAACACCTTCAACAGCTTAAAATTTTGGGACGAAATTTATTTAACGGGTAGGTACTGTAGTGACCCGAACTTTTCCATGTTTATATATATTAATTGAGATTGATATTTACATGATTAAATGCTTCCAACATGTTAAGCAATCAAACTTGTTAAGACTTGATTAATTGAAATATGTTTCATATAGACAGTTGACCACCCAAGTTGACCGGCGATTCACGAACGTTAAAACTTGTAAAAACGACATGAAGATATATATATATGGATATACATATGGTTAACATGAGATTATGATAATTAAGTATCTCCATAAGTATATTAACAATGAGTTATATACATATAAATAAGACTACTAACTTAAGGATTTCGAAACGAGACATATATGTAACGATTATCGTTGTAATGACATTTAAATGTATATATATATCATATTAAGATATATTAATATATCATAATATCATGATAATATAATAATTTAACATCTCATTAGATATAATAAACAATGGGTCAACAACATTAATTGAGATCGTTAACTTAAAGGTTTCAAAACAACACTTACATGTAACGACTAACGATGACTTAAAGACTCAGTTAAAATGTATATACATGTAGTATATTTAGATGTATTAAAATACTTTTGGAAGACTTCAAGACATATATCAAAACACTCATACTTAACGAAAATGGTTACAGTTACTTTCCCATTCTTTTCTTTCATCAAGAATTCTAGTTGTATTCTTACCCGTATTATACACAGCTTCAAAATGTACTTACTATGGGTATATACCAATAGGAACTAGCATGGGATTCCACTCTTGATTATGTCATGTATGACTAATCAATTTTAACTTCTACCATGAGCTAGTCAACTAACTAGAACTCCTTTTAACCCCACTCACCACTCACCAATTACCACTCATCATTCACTCCATTTCACTTCCAATTCTCTTTCTAATTCTCTCTCAACACACACACACACACTATTATGAACGTATTTTTCCAGTAGTTAATCATCATCTTCATCAAAAATCACTTCAAGAATCAAGCTATAATCATCATAGGAAGAACACTTCAAGAACACTTCAAAAATCCCTTCAAGTTTACTAATTTACTTCCAAGCTTTCTAATCCATTCCAAGTAATCATCTAAGATCAAGAAACCTTTGATATATACAGTAGGTTATCTTTCTTATTCAAGGTAATATTCATATTCAAACTTTGATTCAATTTCTATAACTATAAACTATCTTAATTCGAGTAAAAATCTTACTTGAACTTGTTTTTGTGTCATGATCCTACTTCAAGAACTTTCAAGCCATCCAAGATCCTTTGAAGCTAGATCATTTCTTGTCACTTCCAGTAGGTTTACCTACTAAACTTGAGGTAGTAATGATGTTCATAACATCATTCGATTCATATATATAAAACTATCTTATTCGAAGGTTTAAACTCGTAATCACTAGAACATAGTTTAGTTAATTCTAAACTTGTTCTGAAACAAAAGTTAATCCTTCTAAGTTGACTTTTAAAATTAACTATACACATGTTATATATCTATATGATATGCTAACTTAATGATTTAAAACCTGGAAACACGAAAAACACCGTAAAACCGGATTTACGCCGTCGTAGTAACACCGCGGGCTGTTTTGGGTTAGTTAATTAAAAACTATGATAAACTTTGATTTAAAAGTTGTTATTCTGAGAAAATGATTTTTATTATGAACATGAAACTATATCCAAAAATTATGGTTAAACTCAAAGTGGAAGTATGTTTTCTAAAATGGTCATCTAGACGTCGTTCTTTCGACTGAAATGACTACCTTTACAAAAACGACTTGTAACTTATTTTTCTGACTATAAACCTATACTTTTTCTGTTTAGATTCATAAAATAGAGTTCAATATGAAACCATAGCAATTTGATTCACTCAAAACGGATTTAAAATGAAGAAGTTATGGGTAAAACAAGATTGGATAATTTTTCTCATTTTAGCTACGTGAAAATTGGTAACAAATCTATTCCAACCATAACTTAATCAACTTGTATTGTATATTATGTAATCTTGAGATACCATAGACACGTATACAATGTTTCGACCTATCATGTCGACACATCTATATATATTTCGGAACAATCATAGACACTCTATATGTGAATGTTGGAGTTAGCTATACAGGGTTGAGGTTGATTCCAAAATATATATAGTTTGAGTTGTGATCAATACTGAGATATGTATACACTGGGTCGTGGATTGATTCAAGATAATATTTATCGATTTATTTCTGTACATCTAACTGTGGACAACTAGTTGTAGGTTACTAACGAGGACAACTGACTTAATAAACTTAAAACATCAAAATATATTAAAAGTGTTGTAAATATATTTTGAACATACTTTAATATACATGTATATATTGTTATAGGTTCGTGAATCAACAGTGGCGAAGTCTTACATCTCGACGAAGTAAAAATCTGTGAAGGTGAGTTATAGTCCCACTTTTAAAATCTAATATTTTTGGGATGAGAATACAAGCAGGTTTTATAAATGATTTACAAAATAGACACAAGTACGTGAAACTACATTCTATGGTTGAATTATCGAAATCGAATATGCCCCTTTTTATTAAGTCTGGTAATCTAAGAATTAGGGAACAGACACCCTAATTGACGCGAATCCTAAAGATAGATCTATTGGGCCTAACAAACCCCATCCAAAGTATAGGATGCTTTAGTACTTCGAAATTTATATCATATCCGAAGGGTGTCCCGGAATGATGGGGATATTCTTATATATGCATCTTGTTAATGTCGGTTATCAGGTGTTCACCATATGAATGATTTTTATCTCTATGTATGGGATGTATATTGAAATATGAAATCTTGTGGTCTATTGTTACAATTTGATATATATAGGTTAAACCTATAACTCACCAACATTTTTGTTGACGTTTAAAGCATGTTTATTCTCAGGTGAATACTAAGAGCTTCCGCTGTTGCATACTAAAATAAGGACAAGATTTGGAGTCCATGTTTGTATGATACTGTGTAAAAACTGCATTCAAGAAATTGATTTCGATGTAACATATTTGTATTGTAAACCATTATGTAATGGTCGTGTGTAAACAGGATATTTTAGATTATCATTATTTGATAATCTACGTAAAGCTTTTTAAACCTTTATTTATGAAATAAAGGTTATAGTTTGTTTTAAAAATGAATGCAGTCTTTGAAAAACGTCTCATATAGAGGTCAAAACCTCGCAACGAAATCAATTAATATGGAACGTTTTTAATCAATAAGAACGGGACATTTCAACTTACTGTAATATTATCACGTTGGCCGGACGTCATTATATTATACTAACTCATGCTTCAATTCCCAACACTTCTCCACAATTCATTCATAATTTATATTTCGATTTTACAGAAATTTTCAATATAATGGAATATAGAAAACATGAAGAGGTAGATAATTTCGGATAAGAATATTTATGAAAATATCCTCAGAAATATCGAAGATATTTATGATGATATTTTAGAATTTCTAAATTCGAAAGTTGATAAGGAAAAATTTTCCGCAAGATTTTACATGACTTCGGAGCAAGATATTCTCCAAAGATTTCGGCGGATCCAGAATTACCTGGATTCTTTGAATATCGGGTTTGGTCCTTGTCTTTGTCCTAGGTCTCCTTCATGGTTAGCTCAATTCTTTTTTCAGTACCAAATTTTTCTATCGAGCTTTCCCAATACTCCATTCTTTATCATCGACCTCTTGGCCATTTAGGTCATCTACAATTTTACTGTTTCGTCTGTATTTAATGCATCCATATCTGAATCGTCGGTTATCAATCCAAGGTGGTTTCAAGAGAATTGTGTTTTTAGATGATTAAACGCTGATGGTAGTCTGGTGGAATATGAAAGGTTCTCTGGTAACAATAAAAGAGCACGCATATATATCAAGGTTATAATAAGGTTGTTTTCAATGAAAAGTCGAAGTTGTCTTGCTGGAGCTATGACAAAATTACCTATTTTGAAAAAGAACTGCAAAGTTATTTTCGGTAATAACAATGCCAAAGGAGCTAGCACAGATACGAGTTAAACGTTTACTCAGGTTCCGAGTGTTTTCAGGTGCATAACTATATGCAATAATCTTTTTTTCCGTAGATGAAGTGCAGTTGGTTCATCCTTTCGATTGAGGCGTTTTCAAGAATCATGAAAGATTTGAACACGGATTGTAATCGTCAAGATACAAATGAGGTTTAAGATGAAATCCAGTGGCAAACTTGAAGAATTGTTTAGTTTCATATTTTATAATTAATATTTTAATTCATTTTAATTGTCCAATGTTGGTAGTCCTCAGTTGATAGTCCACAGTTAGCAATTCAATAATTCATATATAGTTTAATATATAACATTCGAATTAATTAATATGTATCGTGACCCCTGTACATGTCTCAGACTCGATCACAACTCAAAGTATATATATTATTGTAGAATTAACCTCAACCCTGTATAGCTAACTCCCGCATTACCGCATATAGAGTGTCTATGGTTATTCCAAATAATATATATACATGCGTCGATATGATATGTCAAAACCTTGTATACGTGTCCCGGTATTTAAAGTGCGTAAAATAAATAACAGAAATTAAATGATGATAAATAAAATTGCGATAATTAAATTGCGATAATTAAAATGTAACCAGTTAGCTAGGAACCGTTAGCGTGGATTCTTAACAATATTTCAAGTAGTTAATTCGTTTGTTTCTAACAAATTTTATTTTGTCCAATGTTTTCTTCATTATGCCACTTGTTGGATTCTGATAGGACAAAATCCAAATATGAAATTGAATGAAAATGGTTATTCTGCGGTGAACAGATACGTGTATCTGTGAATGTAAGTAGGATAGTAAATGACTGTTGAATCAGATTCGAAGAATGTACAGTGTACTTATTAATGTGAAATCTGAATATTTCCTCGGGTATTACCTACCCGTTAAAATATTTTTACCATTAACAGTTTGTACAAAAGAATTTTTAATTACAATCTTTATGAAAATATAGTTACATATATATTTTCTTCAGATGTAATCATGGATTTAATGAGTTAATAGGATATTAAATCTCATTTGATTTACCATCAAAACTGGAATACATAATCTCTAAATCATTAGAGATTACATAATCATCATGAAGAACGAAGATAATTGATATAGAACGATATGTAGAACGATGATTATACTCGAGGTACAGAATGAGTTGTTGAGGCATGGATTGTTGATGGTACTGATGTTGTTATTGATGGTACTGTAGATACTGGTGATGTTGCTGAAGCTGGTACATTTTGCACCATACTCTCCAAATTGATTACTCGAGCGCGAAGTTCGTTGACTTCTTCCATTATTCCGGAGTGATTGTCGGTCGAAACGAGCGAATGAATAAGATCTAGAATTGTGGATAGAATATAATCGTTGTGGGATATCCTGGCAATGAGGGTGAATATGGTGTTTCGAATAGATTCGCCGGTAAGTGCTTCAGGTTCTTCACTAAGAGGTGAATTCGGTTGATGAAAAGGATCACTTTCTTCTTGTCTCCAATGATTAAATAGACTACGTGAAAGGACCCGTCCTAATCCATTTGGACGAAGTCCACATCGATTATAAACGATTCACAACAGTTGATTACATCGCGAGGTTCTTGACCTCTATATGATACATTTTACAAACATTGCTTTCATTTTTAAAAGACAAACTTTCATTTACATTGAAATTTGACGACATGCATACCATTTCATAATATATCTAAACTATAAATGACTTAATAATAATCTTGATGAACTCAACGACTCGAATGTAACGTCTTTTGAAATATGTCATGAATGACTCCAAGTAATGTTTCTAAAATGAGCAAATGCACAGCGGAAGATTTCTTTCGTACCTGAGAATAAACATGCTTTCAAGTGTCAACCAAAAGGTTGGTGAGTTCATTAGTTTAACATAAATAAACATTTCCATCATTTTAATAGACCACAAGATTTTCATTTCTCATAAATATACGTCCCATGCATAGAGACAAAAAAATAATCATTCATATGGATTGAACACCTGGTAACCGACATTAACAAGATGCATATAAGAATATCCCCTATCATTCCGGGATCCTCCTTCGAACATGATATAAATTTCGAAGTACTAAAGCATCCGGTACTTTGGATGGGGTTCGTCAGGCCCATAGATCTATCTTTAGGATTCGGTCAATTAGGGTGTCTGTTCCCTAATTCTTAGATTACCAGACTTAATAAAAAGGGGCATATTCGATTTCGATAATTCAACCATATAATGTAGTTTCAATTACTTGTGTCTATTTCGTAAAACATTTATAAAAATTGCGCATGTATTCTCAGGCCAAAAAAATATAAAGGGTAAAAAGGCAAATGAAACTCACCTAATGTATTTTGTAGTAAAAATACATATAACTATATTGAACAATGCAGGGTTGGCCTCGGATTCACGAACCTATATCATTTGTATATATATTAATACACATAATTGTGATCGAATAAATATATTATTATTATTGATGTAATTCATTTATATAGTAGATTAATATATATTTTCATTTTATATATAGATATATTAATATAGTTAAGTTATGTGTATTGAATATATATTTATATATATAATCTTTATTTTTATGCTAATAACTTTAATAATGTCATTAATACTTTTATTTTCATAATCGTAATTACTTTAATAATAATGATATAGATAATACTGAGATCGATAATAATGATAGTTTTAGTAAAAATAATACTTTTAATAACAATGGTAATTTTTAATAGTTTTAATAGAAATTTCAGTAATCATACAATAATACTTATATAAATGTTTAATTGATAAGTCGATTAATGATACTTTTTAATAATAATAATAATAATAATAATAATAATAATAATAATAATAATAATAATAATACTAATAGTTACAAAAGTGATACCAACACTAATGTTAAGGAAAATAATGATAAATTGTATTATTTTCATAATATTAATAATAATAATAATAATAATCCTAATCATAATAATAATAATGATAACACAACTAATAGTGATAATAATATTCATACTTGTTTTTATAATCATAATAAATGAAAATTTGTATCATAATACATATATTAGTAATCATAATATTAATGATTAATTTTCATAATACTTAATAATAATAATAATTCTAATACTTAATTATACTAATAATATTAACCATCATGATAAGTGTAGTAATAACAATAATAACAATAATCATAATAACAATACAAATAATAATAATAATAATAATAATAATAATAATAATAATAATAATAATAATAATAATAATAATAATAATAATAATAATCATAATCAATTTAAAAGTTGCAAACTACCTCCAATATTCGGAATTACAAAAAAATGCCTCAGCCAGGTCTCGAACCCGAGACCACTCGCTCCCATATCAACCCCCTAACCATTCCTCCATTTGTTTTTCTCTGATTTATACCCAATCCATATATATATAACTCGTATCTTTCCTGTTTCCCATTCCTTCTTCTTCCTCACACTTTCAATCCATCCAACTCATGTTAATTGTAATAACACTTACCAATTCGCTTTTAGAATTTAATATCCAACACATAAATAATTAATTGAGATTAATAGGAAAAAGAAAAAAAATAAAAGAGTAAACCGCTGCTGCAGTGTCGCGGCCTTTTTTAAAAAAAAAATTTGATTTTCGAATTCAAGTACGTAATAGTCTATGATTATAATATGAAATAGTTTAGGAAACCTTCGTGGAAACTTTCCAAATCATCAATTTACCTTGAAACGAAACGAATAACACGAATTTGATTGAAGAACATTAGTTGACTTTTAAAAACCCAAATCTTTGACTTCGAAATTGAAACTCGATAATGAAAATTGGATGTTGAAACTTTCCAGATAGTTTGAATGAATGATTTCTAACAGAATGGCATCATTACATTTTAAAGTTTCATTCGAATTCGAGAATCGAGTAAAAAGTTTCAAGTACAGAGGTATTAAGCTTGTTCTTGAATTTTTTTTTTAAATGGGTTAAATTAAAAAGTTTACTTGTAATGTATAATTTATACTGAATGATAGAAGGGTGCACGAATTTGTATCATCTGAATTGATCAAGTTTTATAGCAAAAATGAAGTAGACAGGATGAATTAAATCAGTAGAAAATAATAAAAAGTGGATGGTGATGTACAACTGATTTTGGATTATGTTAGTGATTGATTCCTTGATTTGTACTGGCTTGGAGACTAAAAACAACACCTAACACAGTAGGATGGTGATGTAAAACGAATTTTGATTCCCAGTTTATATTTATATACAATTTTTATTTATAAAACATAATTTTAATAAAAGTAATTCTATTATTTATTAAATAAATAAAATACTGATTATTATTAATATTGATAACATAATAATAATATTAATACTAATTATCCTAAAAATAACAATTTTTAGAATAATAACACTAATAGTTATAATGATGTTCTTAATGATATTATTAGTAATATTATTAATACTTTGTATTATCGATATATAATAATAATATTAATAATAATACTATCAATAATTATCTTTTTAATATTAATACAGATTTCTTAACATGTATCTGTATATAACAGCATATTTATATATATATATATATATATATATATATATATATATATATATATATATATATATATATATATATATAAATATATCTGCATATCTCTATTTATATCCGTGTTTGTATATTTATATATATTTATTCATAGGTTATATCTAATCTTGTAAATATAACTATAATAATAGTACACTTAATAATGATCATAATACAAATTTATAATAATATAATAGTAATAATAATATTACTAATGATAATAACTACTATAAAATGTATACCATAATATTGTAATAATGATAATACTATTAATACCAATATTATTAATAATAACAATGATATTAATAATAATAATACTATACCAATCATGTTCATATCTTTAGATTATTAATAACACCAATGTTGATATTAATCTTAAAATTAATACAATAAAAATTATATTTATACTTGTTATATATATATATATATATATATATATATATATATATATATATATATATATATATATATATATATATATATATATATATATATATGTATCATTACTTATATAATAAAATATATTATATATTAACCTTTATTGATTAATTATTATCTATACATTCAAAATATATTACAAAATATATATAGGTTCATTCATAAATAATAACTTTTTATTTTTTTGTAATATTTTACATAATTAACTTAATTGATTAAGTTGTATTTTATTATTTCAATTTATTATATAAACTTATATTCGTGTGTATACATACATATATATATATATATATATATATATATATATATATATATATATATATATATATATATATATATATATATATATATATATATATATATATATATATATATATATATATATATATATATGGTTACAACATTCATTCGTGAATCGTTGGGAATAGTCAAAGGTTAAATGCATTCATGTAAACTGTTCAGAGTTTTAAGACTCAACATTACAGACTTTGCTTATCGTGTCGAAAACATATAAAGATTAAGTTTAAATTTGATCGGAAATTCACGGGTCATCACACTACGAACCCATCAGATGAATTGATGATGGCCTATTGGTTGATCCATTCCGGTTATACTGCTTTCGGAGCTCAAGTGTGTTTCCATATCGGAATAACTGTCAAAATAACTATCAGAATAGTTATTGGAATCTGAAGGACTCGAACTGGTTGAGGGATTCATCTCGTACTATTAGATGATGGATTTTCGATAAGAAATAGATTATAGGATGTAGATTAGTACCATGCAATACTTAATTTACATATACATATATAATACTCAAATCCCATAAGTTACGGAGGAATCTACGGAATACGACAGGCAAAGTTTACAGTAACAGGTACGCTAAGATATGGATTAGCAGATACGCTAAGATATGAATTTATCTATACACTGTCTATGCAATAGAGGCAGTAAGACGTGTCTAGACTTTAAGGATGATAAGCAAACAATTTTCGACACGAAATGATAAGCAAAACTTTTGACATGCAGACACAGTCGAAGTCCAGACCCACTAATTCATCTAAACAATTATCAGTTAGACACACTAATGCAAGACCTGGTTCGCTAAGACCACCACTCTGATACCAACTGTAGTCACCCGTCCTAATCCATCTGGATGAAGTCTTCAACAGCTGATTCCATTGCGATGATCGACTCCAAATAATATCTTTAAAATGAGCAAATGCACAGTGGAAGGTTTCTTTCATACCTGAGAATAAACATGCTTTAAAGTGTCAACCAAAAGGTTGGTGAGTTCATAGGTTTATCATAACAATCATTTTAATATATTAATAGACCACAAAATTTCCGTTTATAAATATATGTACACTCGCAAGTGTATAAAACCGTTCTGCTTATGTTGAGGCCTCAGTAACCAACCTTAACAATAATATAATAAGTCATCTTCGTAAAGATGGATATGTACAATCGCAAGTGTATAAATAATCCTCAAAGTACTAAACATCCGCCCACTAGTTCTTATGTCTAGTGTAGCCTACAGGATGGGGGTGTTAAGCCCGATAGATCTATCTTTAGGATTCGCTCTTACATGCTCTTATAACATGTAACTAAATTACCTAGCACATCAATCCGCAGAATATTATTTTTAATCACTTGTCTCTATTTCGTAAAGCATTTATAAAAGCAGCGCATGTATTCTCAGCCCAAAATTATATATTGCAAAAGCAATTAAAAAGGGAGCAAATGAAACTCACCTAATGTATTTTGTAGTAAAAATACATATGACTATATTGAGCAATACAGGGTTGGCCTCGGATTCACGAACCTATATTAAATTACATATATTAACACATGTAATGGTAATCGAACAATTTTATATTTTATTTAGTGATTTAATTGTTATTTTAATAAATTATATGTTTTATCAATAATTAATGTAAATATTTCTATTTTATGTATTTTAACTAAATAATTAGTATTTATTATAAAATGTTAATATAGATATGTTATATGTATTAACAATAGTGTTTATATAACTAAAAATCATATGATAAAATAATATTAATAATATTAACTAAAAAGTTGTATTGTTTTATAATAATAATGTTAGTAAATATACTTAATAATGATAATAATAATAATAATTATGATTCTAAAAATAATAATACTTATAATGATAGTAATATTAGTAGTAATGTTGATAATAACAATAATGATAGTTTTTAATGATAATCATACTTATAACAATAATGAAACTGATAATTTTAATAAAAATACTTTTGTTAATAATAATAAAATAAAATAAAATGAATATTTTGATGATAATACTAATAATAGTATTAATAATAATAATAATAATAATAATAATAATAGTAATGATAATCATAATACTTATTTTAATGATAATAACAAATATAATATTTATGTTAGTACAGTAATAATAATAATAATAACAACAATCATAATAATAATAATAAAAATATCAAATTATACCTTAGAAGCATAAAAAAAATATAAATAGCCTGGGAGGGGACTCGAACCCGCGACCTCCCGCTCACACAACCTGTGAAGACCCGTCCTAATCCATCCGGACGAAGTCCATATCGATTATAAACGATTCACAACAGTTGATTACATCGAGAGGTACTTGACCTCTATATGATACATTTTACAAACATTGCATTCATTTTTGAAAAGACAATCTTTCATTACATCGAAGGTTGACGGCATGCATACCATTTTATAATATATCTAACTATAATTAACTTAATAAAGATCTTGAAAAACTTGACGACTCGAATGCAACGTCTTTTGAAATATGTCATGAATGACTCCAAGTAATATCATTAAAATGAGCAAATGCACAGCGGAAGATTTCTTTCGTACCTGAGAATAAACATGCTTTCAAGTGTCAACCAAAAGGTTGATGAGTTCATTAGTTTATCACAAACATTCATTTCCATCATTTTAATAGACCACAAGAATTTCATTTTTTAGTTCTCATAAATATACGTCCCATGCATAGAGACAAAATATCATTCATATGGATTGAACACCTGGTAACCGACATTAACAAGATGCATATAAGAATATCCCCATCATTCCAGGATCCTCCTTTGGACATGATATAAATTTCGAAGTACTAAAGCATCCGGTACTTTGGATGGGGTTTGTTAGGCCCAATAAATCTATCTTTAGGATTTGCGTCAATTAGGGTGTCTGTTCCCTAATTCTTAGATTACCAGACTTAATAAAAAGGGGCATATTTGATTTTGATAATTCAACCATAGAATATAGTTTTGATTACTTGTGTCTATTTTGTAAAACAGTTATAAAAGTTGAGCATGTATTCTCAGCCCAAAAATATAAAGGGTAAAAAGGCAAATGAAACTCACGCATATAAATATTGTAAATCAGTTAATAAAGCATTTGCATGTATTCTCAGCCCAAAAATATATATAAAAAGGGAATAATGAAACTCACCATACTGTATTTCGTAGTAAAAATACATATAACATCATTGAACAAGTGTAAGGTTGGCCTCGGATTCATGAACCTATATCATTTGTATATATATTAAAACATATACTTGTAGTAGAACAAATATATATATATTATTATTAGTGATTCAACTATTATTTTAATGAGTTATGAGTTCCATTAGTAAGTTAAATATATTTATTTTATATATCATGAAAAATTAAATAATATGATAGTAGAGTTAGGTTATATGTATTAGATATGATTTTATATAATTAATAGTTATTTTAATACTAATAATGATACGTGTAATAAATAAAATGATAATAATAATTAATAACTTACTTAAATCATAAACTCATCCATAGTTTTTAAATCCATAGTTTCATACTCATTACTTAATATTATTTATAGCAATACCTTTAAAATCATGATCTTTACTTATTTTAATTATATCATGCTTAATTCATAACTTAATTATAATACTTTTATTTCATAACACTCTTCCTAATATTTTAATATCTTTATATAAAAATAATACAAATAATGCTTAGTGTTAATACTAATCTTAATAACAACGTTAATAACAGTAGTTTTTAAATGAAACGAAAAGTTTGATAATTATGATAATGAAAATGATAATAACTATAATACTTGTTTTAATACAATCATTAATAATAATAATACTAATAATACTAATGATAATTATAATACTTTTAGATATAAATCTTAATAATAATAATTATAATCTTTATAATAACAATATCAATAACAATATTACTAATGATCAAAATAATAATAATAATTAATATTAACAATAATAATAATTAAAAAAATAAAGTAGGAGTGTATACCATTTAAAAGTCGTTTTAAAAAAGAATTGCCCTGAACCGGGTTTGAACCCGGGACCTCTCGTCAACCCGCTAACACCCACGACCATCCCTCTAATTCATTCTTTCTGTTATGTCACCCAGAAATATATATATAACTCGTCTCTCTACTTATTCATCTTCCTCAAAGTATAAATCAATCCAGGGATCAAGCCATTCCAATAACAGGTAATTACACTGATTGTTGGATGAAATATCCAACTTAGAAATAAGAATAGGTGTTTAATTGTAAAAAAAAAAAAAAAAACAGACAGGTATCCCTGCTGCTGTTCGTCAAAAGTAAATAAAAAATAAAAATTGGTTTTTGATTTTGAGATGGTTTTAGACCATTGTTACAACACGAAGTAATTTTAAAATCATTCCTAGAATCTACTGGGATCATCAATTTAATCTGAAACGTAAACACTAATTCGAATTTCCTTAAGAACATGACGATTGACTTTTTATATTTAAACTTTGACCTCAAAATTCGAAGTTGATATAACGAATTGGGTTTTGATGTTTTGCAGAAAGTTTTAGCAATAAATTCCTCACAAGACCCCATTTACACTTTTTGAAATTTGTTTCGTAATTGTGGTATTTGAAAAACGGATCAAGAACAGGGCAGGGAGCCTGTGTTCTTCATCCTTTCTGATAATTTTTGATTTGTTAGGAGTGGTTAAAGGGTTATGTAGTCTGTAAGTGATAATGGGACATAGTGTGGTATCAATTATCAAATGCACGAATTACTTGATAGCAAATTGTCGACAAAAAATATTTGCTCAGGAATATCTTGAATAAAAAAAAATAAAAGCAGATTCTAATTCATATTTGATTTGTACTATGGAATACGATAGGTAACAGAATTTGGTTAGGAAACAAAATTGAAAATAGTTGAAAGTGATCTGTGTCTTCATTCTATTATTTCTGTTTTCATATATTATATAATTAATATTAATAAATATATTAATAAGACATTTAATATTAGTAATACTAAAAAAAATATAAATGTAAATATCAAGCATAGTGGTAATTTTCAATAATAATTATGTTATTAATAATGATAATAAATAGTTTTATATCGATAGTCATAAAATTTTAATAATCTTAATATAATTTTAATAAATTTAATGTTAATAACAATAATATAAATAACAAGGATAATGATATTTAATAATAATTAGGTTAATAAAAATATTAATAATAACATTAGTAATTATTAATGATAATAACAGTAATAATGATATTAATAATAATAATAATATTGAAAATGTTATAATTATAAAAATACTAATAATAATAATAATAGCAGAAGTAATAATAATATTAATGATAATAATATCAAAACAATACTAATAATAGAAATAAAGATTAAGGGTAATTGAATTAAGGATATTGATAACCTTTAGTAATGATAACAATTTAACAATTTTCATGAATTTGATTTCATATATTATATTATTGAATATAATAACATAACTAATACTGATGTTAATATAAATTTTAATATTGATATTGTTATTAATCATAATAGTGAAAGTAATAATATAACAACTATATTTTTAACTTGTAACTACATTAAATTTATAAATCCTATATATTATTATTTAAGTAGTATTTGTTTTTATTTACATAACATATAATATTGTACATTTTAATATATAACAATATACATAGAATTATTAATTAGGTATATATTTCATATATACGTATATATATGTTCATTTTAATAGCAACTTAATTATTCTGTAAGTTATTTTATGTTTTTAATTCAATGATTAAATTTTATTGTATTAAATCAAATTAATATATATACAATTATATTTATAGTTATATCTATATATATATTTACATATTTATTTACACACAATTGTTCGTGAATCGTCGGGAATAGTCAAGGGTAAATTGATTACATGAACATAGTTCCAACATTTTCGAGACTCACCATTACAGACTTTGCTTATCGTGTCGGAAACATATAAAGATTAAAGTTTAAATTTGATCAGAAATTTCCGGGTCATCACAGTACCTACCCGTTAAAGAAATTTCGTCCCGAAATTTGATCGAGGTCGTCATGGCTAATTATAAAAATGTTTTCATGACGATTATGAGGTGATAATAGAGTTTTATCATCATTGAGTAATATGGATAAAATTATTTGATTTTGTGAAGAGTACGAGTGAAGCTATCACTAAGTGAAATGAGTAGGTATAGATTCGTCATATCTTTTGACGTAGATAGGATTGATTTCCAAGTTCAAGAGATTTGGAGAAAATCTTCGTAATAAGATTTGATTCTTCGATAATCAAGGGAATTAAGATCCGCTTTAAATACGATTATCTGTTTTGATTGCTTTGTCTGGTATCTCACTATAAATGAACTTCTTCCGTTCCATTATTTTCACCATTCCAATACTTTCTTCCTTAATTCATACATCCAAAAGATTGTGAAATTGCTTAATCCAGTTCTAATCCCTGATATTTTTCTAATTATCATTTCCGTCACCCTTCTTTTCAATCTTTCACCAGAAAATCTGTTTACTTCTACTATTTCCTTGGGGTGATACTATTCTTAATTATACCGTGTCTTTATATTTCTATTCGTATTAATATCCACGGTTTGTAACCTCTGTGTTGTTATTGAGCTTTATATCCTCCTTTATATTTCGGAGTCCCTGCTTCCGTCTTCTATAACAATTGTCATTCACAGTTAATCCTTTCTCTTATTTGTTGCGATTTATACCCCCTTTCTATTTTGGAGCTTCATGTTTTTGTTTTCTTTTCGCAAGTAATGGTCCAGAATTCGTAGGTATGAAGTTTCAAATTATCATAATATGCGAAGTAGAAAGGAGAGGTAGTAGCTCGATTTAATTTATCAAATTACCAGAATATCCGAAAAAGACCGAATCATTAAGAAAATATTTTCTTGATATTTTTGAGGTTAAATAGAATACAAGAGCCGTGTAACATGGCACGTGATGATGTTATGATCTGTGAATCATCATGTTCCATTTAGAAACTCAGCATAACTTACTATAATATAATCACGTTGATCAAGTGTCATTATATTATACTAACTCATGCATCAGTTCCCAACATTACTTCAATAACATTCATATTTTAAGCTCGAAAGTTTACAGAATGTAGAAACTAACAGTTTCTATATGATGTAATACTGATAGCACGAAGAGATTAATGATTTCAGATAAGATTAGTTATGAAAATATATTCCGAAATATCGAGGATATTTATAATGAATGATACGATAATATCTCAGAATATCTAAGATCAGAGGATGATAAAAACTATTGTCCGCAAGGGTTTAGAGTAAAGAGCAAGATATTCGCTAAAGACTTTAGCAGACATTAAATCATTTGGATTCTTTGAAGTCAAACTTATTCTTTGTGATTTGTCCACGACTTCCTTCATAGTTTCGCATAATCTATTTTTCGGTACTAAATTTTCTATTGAATGTTTCCAATACTCCATTCTTTATCATCAAACTTTCGACTGTTAAGGTGATTTACAGTTTTTGCTGGTTCCTTCAGCTTTTTTAACATTTAGTGTATAGATTCGTAGACTGGGTGCTTTTCAGAGTTTCAGAATGAAAGATCATAATTCTAAAAGATAAATGTCAAACATATAACTGTTGATATAGATATGCTGTGAGTTTTCAAAGTACTGATTGCTAATTCTCGGTATTTGGTATGGCAATTCTCGTTACAAGGTGCGGATGAGTACATGATGAGACTTCAATAGATAAATTTAGTGATTTGTCGGAGAGTTTTAAACCAAGGAGCGACGAGGTTGCTGGTACGTCTACTGATAATATGATGGGATATAAAAGGTTCTCCGGTAACAATAAAAGAGCACGCATATATATTGAGTTTATAATAAGGTTAATCCAACTGAAAAGTCGAAGTTGACTTGTTGGAGCTGTGACAAAATTTGCTAATTTGAAGAAAGATTGTAAAGTTACTTTTGGTAATAACAACGTCAAGGAGTTAGCACAGATACGTGTTAAATGTTTACTCAGGTTCCGAGTGTTTTCAGGTGTATAACTATATGCATCAATCTTTCTTCTTCCGTAGATGGAGTGCGGTTGGTTCACCCTATCGATTGAAGTGTTTTCAAGAATTATGAAAGGTTTGAATCGCAGATTGTAATCGTCAAGATACAAATGAGGTTTAAGATGAAATCAAGTGGCAAACTTGAAGAATTGTTTAGTTTCATATATTATAATCAATATTTTAATTCATTTTAATTGTCCAATCTTATTAGTCCACAGTCGATAGTCCACAGTTGACAGTCCAATAATTCATATAAAGTTTAATATATAATATTCGAATTAATTAATACGTATCGTGACCCGTGTACATGTCTCAGACTCGATCACAACTCAAAGTATATATATTATTGTAGAATCAACCTCAACCCTGTATAGAGAACTCGATCATTACTGCATATAGAGTATCTATGGTGATTCCAAATAATATATATATATATATATATATATATATATATATATATATATATATATATATATATATATATATATATATATATATATATATATATATATATATATATATATATATATGTGTGTGTGTGTGTCGATATGATATGTCAAAACCTTGTATACGTGTCCCGATATTTAAAGAGCGTAAAATAAATAACAGAAATTAAATGACGATAAATAAAGTGCGTAAAGTAAATAACAGAAATTAAATGACGATAAATAAAATTGCGAGAATGTAAATTGCGATAATTAAATTGCGATAATTAAAATGCAATCAGTTAGCTAGGAACAATTAGCTAGGAACAGTTAGCGTGGATTCTTAACAAAATTCCTCATAGTTAATTTGTCTGTTTCTAACAAATTTTATTTTGTCAAATGTTTTCTTCATTGTGCCACTTGTTGGATTCTGATAGGTCAAAATCCAAATATGAAATTGTATGAAAATGGTTATTAGGCGGTGAACGGATACGTATACCTGTGAATGTAAGTAGGATAGTAAATGACTGTTGAATCAGATTCGAAGAAAGTATAATGTAACTTATTAATGTGAAATCTTAAATATCCCTCGGGTATTACCTACCCGTTAAAATGTTTTCACCATTAACAGTTTGTACAAAAGAATTTTTATTTACAATCTTTATGAAAACATATATACATATATATTTTCTTCAGATGTAATCATGGATTTAATGAGTTAACTTAATATTAAACTCATTTAATCTTCGGTTGGAACTAGAATAAATAATCTCTAAAACTTTAGAGATTACATATTCGCCATGTCGAACGAAGATAAATGAGGTAGAACGATACGTCAAACGAAGATCATACTCGAAGTACAGATGGTGATATTGAGGCATGGATTGTTGATGGTACTGGTGCTGTTATTCATGGTACTGTTGGTGCCGGTGATGTTGCTGAAGCTGGTAGATTTTACACCATATTCTCCAAATTGATTACTCGAGCGTGAAGTTCGCTAACTTCTTCTATTATTCCGGGATGATTGTCGGTCGGAACGAGCGGATGAATAAGGTTTAGAATTGTGGATAGAATATAATCGTGTTGAACTACTCTGGAAATGAGGCTGAAAATGGTGTTTCGGATAGATTCGCCGGTAGATGCTTCAGGTTCTTCGCCAAGAGGGCAATTTGGTGGATGGAAAGGGTCGCCTTCTTCGCGTCTCCATTGTTTAAGTCGACTATGAACTCATCAGATGAATTGAGGATGGCTGATTGGTTGATTCATTCTGGTTATACTGCTTTCGGAGTTCGAGTGGAAATTCATATCGAAATAGCTGTCGGAATAACTATCGAAATAACTATCGGAATCTAAGGGACTCGAACTGGTTGAGGGATTCATCTCGTACGATCAGATGAAGGATTTTCGATAAGAAATAGATTATAGAATGTAGATTAGTACCCTGCAATACATAATTTATATATGCATATATAATACTAAAATCCCACAAGTTACGGAGGAATCTACGGAATCTGTCAGGCAAAGTCTACAGTAACAGATATGCTAAGATATGAATTAGCAGATACGCTAAGATACGAATTTTGTCTATACACTATTCATGCAATCATTGCAGTAAGATGTGTCTAGACTAAGAATAATAAGCAGGTAATTTCCTAAGGATGATAAACAGATGATTTTCGACAAAAATGATAAGCAAAACTTTTGACATGCAGACACGGTTGAAGTCCAGACTTACTAATGCATCCTAACGACTATCAGTTAGACACACTAATGCAAAACCTGGTTCACTAAGACCACCGCTCTGATACCAACTGTGAAGGCCCGTCCTAATCCATCCGGACGAAGTCCATATTGATTATAAATGATTCACAACAGTTGATTACATCACGAGGTACTTGACCTCTATATGATACATTTTACAAACATTGCATTCATTTTTGAAAGGCAATCTTTCATTACATCGAAGGTTGACGACATGCATACCATTTTATAATATATCTAACTATAATTAACTTAATAAAGATCTTGATAAACTTGACGACTCGAATGCAACATCTTTTGAAATATGTCATGAATGACTCTAAGTAATATCTTTAAAGTGAGCAAATGCACAGCGGAAGATTTCTTTCGTACCTGAGAATAAACATGCTTTCAAGTGTCAACCAAAAGGTTGGTGAGTTCATTAGTTTATCACAAACATTCATTTCCATCATTTTAATAGACCACAAGAATTTCATTTTTTAGTTCTCATAAATATACATCCCATGCATAGAGACAAAATATCATTCATATGGATTGAACACCTGGTAACCGACATTAACAAGATGCATATAAGAATATCCCCATCATTCCGGGATCCTCCTTCGAACATGATATAAATTTCGAAGTACTAAAGCATCCGGTACTTTGGATGGGGTTTGTTAGGCCTAATAGATCTATCTTTAGGATTCGCGTCAATTAAGGTGTCTGTTCCCTAATTCTTAGATTACCAGACTTAATAAAAAGGGACATATTCGATTTCGATAATTCAACCATAGAATATAGTTTCGATTACTTATGTCTATTTTGTAAAACAGTTATAAAAGTTGCGCATGTATTCTCAGCCTAAAAATATAAAGGGTAAAAAGGCAAATGAAACTCACGCATATAAATATTGTAAATCAGTTAATAAAGCACTTGCATGTATTCTCAGCTCAAAAATATATATAAAAAGGGAATAATGAAACTCACCATACTGTATTTCGTAGTAAAAATACATATAACATCATTGAACAAGTGTAAGGTTGGCCTCGGATTCACGAACCTATATCATTTGTTTATATATTAAAACATATACTTGTAGTCACAAAAATATATATATTATTATTAGTGATTCAACTATTATTTTAATGAGTTATGAGTTCCATTAGTAAGTTAAATATATTTATTTTATATATCATGAAAAATTAAATAATATGATAGTAGAGTTAGGTTATATGTATTAGATATGATTTTATATAGTTAATAGTTATTTTAATACTAATAATGATACTTGTAATAAATAAAATGATACTAATAATTAATAACTTACTTAAATCATAAACTCATCCATAGTTTTTAAATCCATAGTTTCATACTCATTACTTAATATTATTTATAGCAATACCTTTAAAATCATGATCTTTACTTATTTTAATTATATCATGTTTAATTCATAACTTAATTATAATACTTTTATTTCATAACACTCTTCCTAATATTCTAATATCTTTATATAAAAATAATACAAATAATGCTTAGTGTTAATACTAATCTTAATAACAACGTTAATAACAGTAGTTTTTAAATGAAACGAAAAGTTTGATAATTATGATAATGAAAATGATAATAACTATAATACTTGTTTTAATACAATCATTAATAATAATAATACTAATAATACTAATGATAATTATAATACTTTTAGATATAAATCCTAATAATAATAATTATATTCTTTATAATAACAATATCAATAACAATATTACTAATGATCAAAATAATAATAATAATAATTAATATTAACAATAAATATTAACAATAATAATAATTAAAAAAATAAAGTAGGAGTGTATACCATTTAAAAGTCGTTTTAAAAAAGAATTGCCCTGAACCGGGTTTGAACCCGGGACCTCTCGTCAACCCGCTAACACCCACGACCATCCCTCTAATTCATTCTTTCTGTTATGTCACCCAGAAATATATATATAACTCGTATCTCTACTTATTCATCTTCCTCAAAGTATAAATCGATCCAGGGATCAAGCCATTCCAATAACAGGTAATTACACTGATTGTTGTATGAAATATCCAACGTAGAAATAAGAATAATTGTTTAATTGTAAAAAAAAAAAGAAAACAGACAGGTATCCCTGCTGCTGTTCGTCGAAAGTAAATAAAAAATAAAAATTGGTTTTTGATTTGAGATGGTTTTAGACCATTGTTACAACACGAAGTAATTTTAAAATCATTCCTAGAATCTACTGGGATCATCAATTTAATCTGAAACGTAAACACTAATTCGAATTTCCTTAAGAACATGATGGTTGACTTTTTATATTTAAACTTTGACCTCAAAATTCGAAGTTGATATAATGAATTGGGTTTTGATGTTTTGCAGAAAGTTTTCGCAATAAATTCCTCACAAGACCTCATTTACACTTTTTGAAATTTGTTTCGTAATTGTGCTATTTGAAAAACGGATCAAGAATAGGGCAGGGAGCCTGTGTTCTTCATCCTTTCTGATAATTTTTGATTTGTTAGGAGTGGTTAAAGGGTTCTGTAGTCTGTAAGTGATAATGGGACATAGTGTGGTATCAATTTTCAAATGCACGAATTACCTGATAGCAAATTGTCGACAAAAAATATTTGCTCAGGAATATCTTGAATAAAAAAAGATAAAAGCAGATTCTAATTCATATTTGATTTGTACTATGGAATACGATAGGTAACAGAATTTGGTTAGGAAACAAAATTGAAAATAGTTGAAAGTGATCTGTGTCTTCATTCTATTATTTTTGTTTTCATATATTATATAATTAATATTAATAAATATATTAATAAGACATTTAATATTAGTAATACTAAAAAAAATATAAATGTAAGTATCAAGCATAGTGGTAATTATTAATAATAATTATGTTATTAATAATGATAATAAATAGTTTTATATCGATAGTCATAAAATTTTAATAATCTTAATATAATTTTAATAAATTTAATGATAATAACAATAATATAAATAACAAGGATAATGTTATTTAATAATAATTAGGTTAATAAAAATATTAATAATAACATTAGTAATTATTAATGATAATAACAGTAATAATGATATTAATAATAATAATAATATTGAAAATATTATAAAAATAAAAATACTAATAATAATAATAGCAGAAGTAATAATAATATTAATGATAATAATATCAAAACAATACTAATAATATAAATAAATATTAAGGGTAATTGAATTAAGGATATTGATAGCCTTTAGTAATGATAACAATTTAACAATTTTCATGAATTAGATTTCATATATTATATTATTGAATATAATAACATAACTAATACTGATGTTAATATAAATTTTAATATTGATATTGTTATTAATCATAATAGTGAAAGTAATAATATAACAACTGTATTTTTAACTTGTAACTACATTAAATTTATAAATCCTATATATTATTATTTAAGTAGTATTTGTTTTTATTTACATAACATATAATATTGTACATTTTAATATATGACAATATACATACAATTATTAATTAGGTATATATTTCATATATACGTATATATATGTTCATTTTAATAGCAACTTAATTATTCTGTAAGTTAGTTTATGTTTTTAATTCAATGATTAAATTTTATTGTATTAAATCAAATTAATATATATACAATTATATTTATAGTTATATCTATATATATATATATTTACATATTTATTTACACACAATTGTTCGTGAATCATCGGGAATAGTCAAGGGTAAATTGATTACATGAACATAGTTCCAACATTTTCGAGACTCACCATTACAAACTTTGCTTATCGTGTCGGAAACATGTAGTGACCCGAACTTTTCCATGTTTATATATATTAATTGAGATTGATATTTACATGATTAAATGTTTCCAACATGTTAAGCAATCAAACTTGTTAAGACTTGATTAATTGATATATGTTTCATATAGACAATTGACCACCCAAGTTGACCGGTGATTCACGAACGTTAAAACTTGTAAAAACTATATGATGACATATATATGGATATATATATAGTTAACATGATACTATGATAAGTAAACATATCATTAAGTATATTTACAATGAACTACATATGTAAAAACAAGACTACTAACTTAATGATTTTTAAACGAGACATATATGTAACGATTATCGTTGTAAAGACATTTAATGTATATATATCATATTAAGAGATATTCATACATGATAATATCATGATAATATAATAATTTAAAATCTCATTTGATATTATAAACATTGGGTTAACAACATTTAACAAGATCGTTAACCTAAAGGTTTCAAAACAACACTTACATATAACGACTAACGATGACTTAACGACTCAGTTAAAATGTATATACATGTAGTGTTTTAATATGTATTTATACACTTTTGAAAGACTTCAATACACTTATCAAAATACTTCTACTTAACAAAAATTCTTACAATTACATCCTCGTTCAGTTTCATCAACAATTCTACTCGTATGCACCCGTATTCGTACTCGTACAATACACAGCTTTTAGATGTATGTACTATTGGTATATACACTCCAATGATCAGCTCTTAGCAGGCCATGTGAGTCACCTAACACATGTGGGAACCATCATTTGGCAACTAGCAAGAAATATCTCATAAAATTACAAAAATATGAGTAATCATTCATGACTTATTTATATGAAAACAAAATTACATATCCTTTATATCTAATCCATACACCAACGACTAAAAACACCTACAAACACTTTCATTCTTCAATTTTCTTCATCTAATTGATCTCTCTCAAGTTCTATCTTCAAGTTCTAAGTATTCTTCATATATTCTACAAGTTCTAGTTACATAAAATCAAGAATACTTTCAAGTTTGCTAGCTCACTTCCAATCTTGTAAGGTGATCATCCAACCTCAAGAAATCTTTGTTTCTTACAGTAGGTTATAATTCTAATACAAGGTAATAATCATATTCAAACTTTGGTTCAATTTCTATAACTATAACAATCTTATTTCAAGTGATGATCTTACTTGAACTTGTTTTCGTGTCATGATTCTGCTTCAAGAACTTCGAGCCATCCAAGGATCCGTTGAAGCTAGATCCATTTTTCTCTTTTCCAGTAGGTTTATCCAAGGAACTTAAGGTAGTAATGATGTTCATAACATCATTCGATTCATACATATAAAGCTATCTTATTCGAAGGTTTAAACTTGTAATCACTAGAACATAGTTTAGTTAATTCTAAACTTGTTCGCAAATAAAAGTTAATCCTTCTAACTTGACTTTTAAAATCAACTAAACACATGTTCTATATCTATATGATATGCTAACTTAATGATTTAAAACCTGGAAACACGAAAAACACCGTAAAACCAGATTTACGCCGTCGTAGTAACACCGCGGGCTGTTTTGGGTTAGTTAATTAAAAACTATGATAAACTTTGATTTAAAAGTTGTTATTCTGAGAAAATGATTTTTATTATGAACATGAAACTATATCCAAAAATTATGGTTAAACTCAAAGTGGAAGTATGTTTTCTAAAATGGTCATCTAGACGTCGTTCTTTCGACTGAAATGACTACCTTTACAAAAACGACTTGTAACTTATTTTTCCGACTATAAACCTATACTTTTTCTGTTTAGATTCATAAAATAGAGTTCAATATGAAACCATAGCAATTTGATTCACTCAAAACGGATTTAAAATGAAGAAGTTATGGGTAAAACAAGATTGGATAATTTTTCTCATTTTAGCTACGTGAAAATTGGTAACAAATCTATTCCAACCATAACTTAATCAATTTGTATTGTATATTATGTAATCTTGAGATACCATAGACACGTATACAATGTTTCGACCTATCATGTCGACACATCTATATATATTTCGGAACAACCATAGACACTCTATATGTGAATGTTGGAGTTAGCTATACAGGGTTGAGGTTGATTCCAAAATATATATAGTTTGAGTTGTGATCAATACTGAGATACGTATACACTGGGTCGTGGATTGATTCAAGATAATATTTATCGATTTATTTCTGTACATCTAACTGTGGACAACTAGCTGTAGGTTACTAACGAGGACAGCTGACTTAATAAACTTAAAACATCAAAATATATTAAAAGTGTTGTAAATATATTTTGAACATACTTTGATATATATATATATATTGTTATAGGTTCGTGAATCAACCAGTGGCCAAGTCTTACTTCCCGACAAAGTAAAAATCTGTGAAAGTGAGTTATAGTCCCACTTTTAAAATCTAATATTTTTGGGATGAGAATACATGCAGGTTTTATAAATGTTTTACAAAATAGACACAAGTACGTGAAACTACATTCTATGGTTGAATTATCGAAATCGAATATGCCCCTTTTTATTAAGTCTGGTAATCTAAGAATTAGGGAACAGACACCCTAATTGACGCGAATCCTAAAGATAGATCTATCGGGCCCAACAAGCCCCATCCAAAGTACCGGATGCTTTAGTACTTCGAAATTTATATCATATCCGAAGGGTGTCCCGGAATGATGGGGATATTCTTATATATGCATCTTGTTAATGTCGGTTACCAGGTGTTCACCATATGAATGATTTTTATCTCTATGTATGGGATGTGTATTGAAATATGAAATCTTGTGGTCTATTGTTACGATTTGATATATATAGGTTAAACCTATAACTCACCAACATTTTTGTTGACGTTTAAAGCATGTTTATTCTCAGGTGAATATTAAGAGCTTCCGCTGTTGCATACTAAAATAAGGACAAGATTTGGAGTCCATGTTTGTATGATATTGTGTAAAAACTGCATTCAAGAAACTGATTTCGATGTAACATATTTGTATTGTAAACCATTATGTAATGGTCGTGTGTAAACATGATATTTTAGATTATCATTATTTGATAATCTACGTAAAGCTTTTTAAACCTTTATTTATGAAATAAAGGTTATGGTTTGTTTTAAAAATGAATGCAGTCTTTGAAAAACGTCTCATATAGAGGTCAAAACCTCGCAACGAAATCAATTAATATGGAACGTTTTTAATCAATAAGAACGGGACATTTCAGTTGGTATCCGAGCGTTGGTCTTAGAGAACCAGAATTTTGCATTAGTGTGTCTTATCGAGTTTGTTAGGATGCATTAGCGAGTCTGGACTTCGACCGTGTTTACTTGAAAAATGATTGCTTAACAAATTTTGTTGGAAACTATATATTTTTAACATGTGAATATTATGTGATATATTAATCTCTTAACGCGTTTGATATTATGTGATAGATGTCTACCTCTAGAACAAGTCCCATTGACTCACCTAATAATAATGAAGAGTCAAATGTAAATTGGAATGATTCGTGGACTGATTCACAAGTTGCCGAAGAGGAACCGGAAGAAGAGTCGGAACCGGAAGAAGAATCGGAACCGGAAGAAGAATCGGAACCGGATGAAGAAATAGAACCGGTGGGGGAAATAATAAAACGGTTAAGTAAAAGAAAATCCTCAACCAACCGACCAAGGTTAATTATGGTCAATGGTGTTTCGGCCAAGGAAGCAAAATATTGGGAGGATTACCAATTCTCCGATGAATCGGATTCCGACGAGAATTCCGATGATGTTATAGAAATTACCCCAACTGAATTTAAAAAGGCAAAAGAAAATAATAAGGGAAAGGGCATAAAAATAGAGAAATCTAATTCCAACCCCGATGAACTTTATATGTATCGTCAACTCCCGAAGTCCTTAAGTTGTAACAATGACCCGGGAACCTCTAAACCACCAGGTTTTTCTAAACCAATGTGGATCACGACGGCTCGTATTAGGGGAACATCATATATCCCTAGAAACTTGGCAAAACGAACCAAAACCAAAGAAGAAGAAATGAGCGAGTCGGAATAAGATAGTTGTATTCTTGTGGTGTAATATATGTAATATAGTGTGCTTATGCTTTATGATATATGTAAAAATTGCTTGTATTAATAAGTATTTTTTTATGAATCTAACTCTTGTCTATTTTACAGTTTAAAAACACAAAATGGATAGACAACCCAATATTTTAAGAGACCTACCCGGAGACATGATTGATGAAATCTTGTCTAGAGTCGGTCAGAATTCCTCGGCACAACTATTTAAGGCGAGATCAGTTTGTAAGATATTCGAAGAACGTTCCAAGAATGCCTTGGTTTATAAAAGGCTTTTGTTCGAAAGATGGGGGATATCACATTGGGAAATCCATAAGTTACGATGTGTTTACTTTGACGCATATATTGCGGGGAACCCAAATGCTATTTTACGCAATGGGTTAAGAAATTATTTTGACTCAATATATCCGAATATTAGACTTCGTGATTTAGAAAAAGCGGCTAACATGCAACATAAAGAAGCATGTTATGCTTACGGATTAGTAATGTTCGCTTCTCACCAAAGTGAGAACAAGAACATCGGGCTACAACTATTAAACAAAACGTTCCCACAAGTGACGGAGTCGGTAATTGGGGTAAGAAATGAGGTTTTTAGATTGTTACGGGACTGTTGGACATTACGTAACCCTCGTCCCTTTGACGATGTTACAACACGCTGTCTTATCAACGACCATAACGGTTATGTTCCACAAGACCAAGGATGGGAAGTAGTCCTAGTAAAACCAGAATGCATGACTTGTTTCTGGACGTATGAATTACGTGTCTTTATTGCCTTTGCTGAACGACTTGTGTACTAGATAGAATTATCTTCACAACTATCTTGTATCAAAGTTATTTTGTGCTATATTTCATGCTTTATGTAAAATAAGCGGTATTGTAAGTTTGTAAAATATTGTATAAAAGTTTGAACGCGAAATATTATTATAATCAGTTTTTCATATAGAATTGTAGTAGTTGAATTGTATATTAGCTACTAAGTATGAACTTAACGGGTAGGTACTACCCGAATTTAAACTTATAAAATGCTAATATGAAGAAAAAGCTTTTATAAATGAGTTCATATTATGCTACGAAATACTATTAACTACTCTTAATATTCTGTATGATTAACTTGTTCCATTTGACTATTTTGAAGGAAATGGCACCGACTACTCGACACACCGTGAATATGAATGAAGAGGAATTCCGTACTTTTCTAGCTTCAAACATAGCCGCAGTACAGGCTGCGCTACATACCAATAATAACCTTGGATCTAGCAGTACAGGAAATCGTGTAGGATGCACCTACAAAGAATTCACTGCCTGCAAACCTTTGGAATTTGATGGAACCGAAGGACCGATCGGATTGAAACGGTGGACCGAGAAGGTCGAATCGGTGTTTGCCATAAGTAAGTGTACTGAAGAGGACAAAGTGAAGTACGCTACGCATACCTTCACAGGTTCTGCGTTAACATGGTGGAATACCTATCTAGAGCAAGTGGGACAAGATGATGCGTACGCACTACCGTGGTCAGCATTCAAGCACTTGATGAACGAGAAGTACCGTCCCAGAACCGAGGTCAATAAGCTCAAGACAGAACTTAGAGGGTAACGAACCCAAGGATTTGATATTACCACGTACGAAAGACGATTCACAGAATTGTGCCTATTGTGTCCTGGAGCATTCGAAGATGAGGAAGAGAAGATCGACGCGTTTGTGAAAGGATTACCGGAAAGAATCCAAGAAGATATAAGTTCACACGAGCCCGCCTCCATACAACAGGCATGTAGAATGGCTCACAAACTAGTGAACCAGATTGAAGAAAGAATTAAAGAACAGACTGCTGAAGAGGCCAATGTGAAGCAAGTCAAAAGAAAGTGGGAGGAAAATGGTGATAAGAATCACCAATACAACAACAACAGCAATCGCAACAATTATCCCAATAATCGCAACATCAATCGCAACTACAACAAACGGCCCAACAACAACAACAACAACAACAACAACAACACCACCAACAACAACAACAACAACAACTACAACAATCATCCCAACAACAATAATAACCGCAACAACAACAACAATCAGAAGCAGCTATGCCAAAGGTGTGAAAAGTATCACTCGGGGTTCTGCACCAAATTTTGCAACAAGTGTAAAAGAAATGGTCATAGCGCGGCGAAGTGTGAGGTCTACGGACCTGGGGTTAATAGAACAAAAGGAACAAATGGTGTCAGAACGAGTAATGGTAGAGCAAGTAGTGTCGGAGCAAGCTATGCCAATGTAGTTTATTATAAATGTGGAAAACCGGGCCACATTATTAGAAATTGCCCGAACCAGGAGAACACGAATGGACAAGGCCGCGGAAGAGTTTTCAATATTAATGCGGCAGAGGCACAGGAAGACCCGGAGCTTGTTACGGGTACGTTTCTTATTGACAATAAATCTTCTTACGTTTTATTTGATTCGGGTGCGGATAGAAGCTATATGAGTAGAGATGTTTGTGCTAAATTAAGTTGTCCATTGACGCCTTTGGATAATAAATTTTTACTCGAATTAGCAAATGGTAAATTAATTTCAGCAGATAATATATGTCGGAATCGAGAAATTAAACTGGTTAGCGAAACATTTAAGATTGATTTGATACCAGTAGAGTTAGGGAGTTTTGATGTGATAATCGGTATGGACTGGTTGAAAGAAGTGAAAGCAGAGATCGTTTGTTACAAAAATGCAATTCGCATTATACGAGAAAAAGGAAAACCCTTAATGGTGTACGGAGAAAAGGGCAACACGAAGCTACATCTTATTAGTAATTTGAAGGCACAAAAACTAATAAGAAAAGGTTGCTATGCTGTTCTAGCACACGTCGAGAAAGTACAAACTGAAGAAAAGAGCATCAATGATGTTCCCATTGCAAAAGAATTTCCCGATGTATTTCCGAAAGAATTACCGGAATTACCCCCACATCGATCCGTTGAATTTCAAATAGATCTTGTACCAGGAGCTGCACCAATAGCTCGTGCTCCTTACAGACTCGCACCCAGCGAGATGAAACAACTGCAAAGCCAATTACAAGAACTTTTAGAGCGTGGTTTCATTCGACCAAGCACATCACCGTGGGGAGCTCCTGTTTTGTTTGTCAAGAAGAAAGATGGTACATTCAGGTTGTGTATCGACTACCGAGAGTTGAACAAACTTACCATCAAGAACCGCTACCCACTACCGAGAATCAACGACTTATTTGATCAACTACAAGGCTCGTCTGTTTATTCAAAGATTGACTTACGTTCCGGGTATCATCAAATGCGGGTGAAAGAAGATGATATTCCAAAGACTGCTTTCAGAACACGTTACGGTCATTACGAGTTTATGGTCATGCCATTTGGTTTAACTAATGCACCAGCTGTGTTCATGGACCTTATGAACCGAGTGTGTGGACCATACCTTGACAAGTTTGTCATTGTTTTCATTGATGACATACTTATTTACTCAAAGAATGACCAAGAACACGGTGAACATTTGAGAAAGGTGTTAGAAGTATTGAGGAAGGAAGAATTGTACGCTAAGTTTTCAAAGTGTGCATTTTGGTTGGAAGAAGTTCAATTCCTCGATCACATAGTGAACAAAGAAGGTATTAAGGTGGATCCGGCAAAGATAGAAACTGTTGAAAAGTGGGAAACCCCGAAAACTCCGAAACACATACGCCAGTTTTTAGGACTAGCTGGTTACTACAGAAGGTTCATCCAAGACTTTTCCAGAATAGCAAAACCCTTGACTGCATTAACGCATAAAGGGAAGAAATTTGAATGGAATGATGAACAAGAGAAAGCGTTTCAGTTATTGAAGAAAAAGCTAACTACGGCACCTATATTGTCATTGCCTGAAGGGAATGATGATTTTGTGATTTATTGTGATGCATCAAAGCAAGGTCTCGGTTGTGTATTAATGCAACGAACGAAGGTGATTGCTTATGCGTCTAGACAATTGAAGATTCACGAACAAAATTATACGACGCATGATTTGGAATTAGGCGCAGTTGTTTTTGCATTAAAGACTTGGAGGCACTACTTATATGGGGTTAAAATTATTATATATACCGACCACAAAAGTCTTCAACACATATTTAATCAGAAACAACTTAATATGAGGCAGCGTAGGTGGATTGAATTATTGAATGATTACGACTTTGAGATTCGTTACCACCCGGGGAAGGCAAATGTGGTAGCCGATGCCTTGAGCAGGAAGGACAGAGAACCCATTCGAGTAAAATCTATGAATATAATGATTCATAATAACCTTACTACTCAAATAAAGGAGGCGCAACAAGGAGTTTTAAAAGAGGGAAATTTAAAGGATGAAATACCCAAAGGATCAGAGAAGCATCTTAATATTCGGGAAGACGGAACCAGGTATAGGGCTGAAAGGATTTGGGTACCAAAATTTGGAGATATGAGAGAAATGGTACTTAGAGAAGCTCATAAAACCAGATACTCAATACATCCTGGAACAGGGAAGATGTACAAGGATCTCAAGAAACATTTTTGGTGGCCGGGTATGAAAGCCGATGTTGCTAAATACGTAGGAGAATGTTTGACGTGTTCTAAGGTCAAAGCTGAGCATCAGAAACCATCAGGTCTACTTCAACAACCCGAAATCCCAGAATGGAAATGGGAAAACATTACCATGGATTTCATCACTAAATTGCCAAGGACTGCAAGTGGTTTTGATACTATTTGGGTAATAGTTGATCGTCTCACCAAATTAGCACACTTCCTACCAATAAGAGAAGATGACAAGATGGAGAAGTTAGCACGACTGTATTTGAAGGAAGTCGTCTCCAGACATGGAATACCAATCTCTATTATCTCTGATAGGGATGGCAGATTTATTTCAAGATTCTGGCAGACATTACAGCAAGCATTAGGAACTCGTCTAGACATGAGTACTGCCTATCATCCACAAACTGATGGGCAGAGCGAAAGGACGATACAAACGCTTGAAGACATGCTACGAGCATGTGTTATTGATTTCGGAAACAGTTGGGATCGACATCTACCGTTAGCAGAATTTTCCTACAACAACAGCCACCATTCAAGCATTGAGATGGCTCCGTTTGAAGCACTTTATGGTAGAAAGTGCAGGTCTCCGATTTATTGGAGTGAAGTGGGGGATAGACAGATTACGGGTCCGGAGATTATACAAGAAACTACCGAGAAGATCATCCAAATTCAACAACGGTTGAAAACCGCCCAAAGTCGACAAAAGAGCTACGCTGACATTAAAAGAAAAGATATAGAATTTGAAATTGGAGAGATGGTCATGCTTAAAGTTGCACCTTGGAAAGGCGTTGTTCGATTTGGTAAACGAGGGAAATTAAATCCAAGGTATATTGGACCATTCAAGATTATTGATCGTGTCGGACTAGTAGCTTACCGCCTAGAGTTACCTCAACAACTCGCGGCTGTACATAACACTTTTCACGTCTCGAATTTGAAGAAATGTTTTGCTAAAGAAGATCTCACTATTCCGTTAGATGAAATCCAAATCAACGAAAAACTTCAATTCATCGAAGAACCCGTCAAAATAATGGATCGTGAGGTTAAAAGACTTAAGCAAAATAAGATACCAATTGTTAAGGTTCGATGGAATGCTCGTAGAGGACCCGAGTTCACCTGGGAGCGTGAAGATCAGATGAAGAAGAAATACCCGCATCTATTTCCAGAAGATTCGTCAACACCTTCAACAGCTTAAAATTTCGGGACGAAATTTATTTAACGGGTAGGTACTGTAGTGACCCGAACTTTTCCATGTTTATATATATTAATTGAGATTGATATTTACATGATTAAATGTTTCCAACATGTTAAGCAATCAAACTTGTTAAGACTTGATTAATTGATATATGTTTCATATAGACAATTGACCACCCAAGTTGACCGGTGATTCACGAACGTTAAAACTTGTAAAAACTATATGATGACATATATATGGATATATATATAGTTAACATGATACTATGATAAGTAAACATATCATTAAGTATATTTACAATGAACTACATATGTAAAAACAAGACTACTAACTTAATGATTTTTAAACGAGACATATATGTAACGATTATCGTTGTAAAGACATTTAATGTATATATATCATATTAAGAGATATTCATACATGATAATATCATGATAATATAATAATTTAAAATCTCATTTGATATTATAAACATTGGGTTAACAACATTTAACAAGATCGTTAACCTAAAGGTTTCAAAACAACACTTACATATAACGACTAACGATGACTTAACGACTCAGTTAAAATGTATATACATGTAGTGTTTTAATATGTATTTATACACTTTTGAAAGACTTCAATACACTTATCAAAATACTTCTACTTAACAAAAATGCTTACAATTACATCCTCGTTCAGTTTCATCAACAATTCTACTCGTATGCACCAGTATTCGTACTCGTACAATACACAGCTTTTAGATGTATGTACTATTGGTATATACACTCCAATGATCAGCTCTTAGCAGCCCATGTGAGTCACCTAACACATGTGGGAACCATCATTTGGCAACTAGCAAGAAATATCTCATAAAATTACAAAAATATGAGTAATCATTCATGACTTATTTACATGAAAATAAAATTACATATCCTTTATATCTAATCCATACACCAAAGACCAAAAACACCTACAAACACTTTCATTCTTCAATTTTCTTCATCTAATTGATCTCTCTCAAGTTCTATCTTCAAGTTCTAAGTGTTCTTCATATATTCTACAAGTTCTAGTTACATAAAATCAAGAATACTTTCAAGTTTGCTAGCTCACTTCCAATCTTGTAAGGTGATCATCCAACCTCAAGAAATCTTTGTTTCTTACAGTAGGTTATCATTCTAATACAAGGTAATAATCATATTCAAACTTTGGTTCAATTTCTATAACTATAACAATCTTATTTCAAGTGATGATCTTACTTGAACTTGTTTTCGTGTCATGATTCTGCTTCAAGAACTTCGAGCCATCCAAGGATCCGTTGAAGCTAGATCCATTTTTCTCTTTTCCATTAGGTTTATCCAAGGAACTTAAGGTATTAATGATGTTCATAACATCATTCGATTCATACATATAAAGCTATCTTATTCGAAGGTTTAAACTTGTAATCACTAGAACATAGTTTAGTTAATTCTAAACTTGTTCGCAAATAAAAGTTAATCCTTCTAACTTGACTTTTAAAATCAACTAAACACATGTTCTATATCTATATGATATGCTAACTTAATGATTTAAAACCTGGAAACACGAAAAACACCGTAAAACCAGATTTACGCCGTCGTAGTAACACCGCGGGCTGTTTTGGGTTAGTTAATTAAAAACTATGATAAACTTTGATTTAAAAGTTGTTATTCTGAGAAAATGATTTTTATTATGAACATGAAACTATATCCAAAAATTATGGTTAAACTCAAAGTGGAAGTATGTTTTCTAAAATGGTCATCTAGACGTCGTTCTTTCGACTGAAATGACTACCTTTACAAAAACGACTTGTAACTTATTTTTCCGACTATAAACCTATACTTTTTCTGTTTAGATTCATAAAATAGAGTTCAATATGAAACCATAGCAATTTGATTCACTCAAAACGGATTTAAAATGAAGAAGTTATGGGTAAAACAAGATTGGATAATTTTTCTCATTTTAGCTACGTGAAAATTGGTAACAAATCTATTCCAACCATAACTTAATCAATTTGTATTGTATATTATGTAATCTTGAGATACCATAGACACGTATACAATGTTTCGACCTATCATGTCGACACATCTATATATATTTCGGAACAACCATAGACACTCTATATGTGAATGTTGGAGTTAGCTTTACAGGGTTGAGGTTGATTCCAAAATATATATAGTTTGAGTTGTGATCAATACTGAGATACGTATACACTGGGTCGTGGATTGATTCAAGATAATATTTATCGATTTATTTCTGTACATCTAACTGTGGACAACTAGTTGTAGGTTACTAACGAGGACAGCTGACTTAATAAACTTAAAACATCAAAATATATTAAAAGTGTTGTAAATATATTTTGAACATACTTTGATATATATGTATATATTGTTATAGGTTCGTGAATCAACCAGTGGCCAAGTCTTACTTCCCGACAAAGTAAAAATCTGTGAAAGTGAGTTATAGTCCCACTTTTAAAATCTAATATTTTTGGGATGAGAATACATGCAGGTTTTGTAAATGTTTTACAAAATAGACACAAGTACGTGAAACTACATTCTATGGTTGAATTATCGAAATCGAATATGCCCCTTTTTATTAAGTCTGGTAATCTAAGAATTAGGGAACAGACACCCTAATTGACGCGAATCCTAAAGATAGATCTATCAGGCCCAACAAGCCCCATCCAAAGTACCGGATGCTTTAGTACTTCGAAATTTATATCATATCCGAAGGGTGTCCCGGAATGATGGGGATATTCTTATATATGCATCTTGTTAATGTCGGTTACCAGGTGTTCACCATATGAATGATTTTTATCTCTATGTATGGGATGTGTATTGAAATATGAAATCTTGTGGTCTATTGTTACGATTTGATATATATAGGTTAAACCTATAACTCACCAACATTTTTGTTGACGTTTAAAGCATGTTTATTCTCAGGTGAATATTAAGAGCTTCCGCTGTTGCATACTAAAATAAGGACAAGATTTGGAGTCCATGTTTGTATGATATTGTGTAAAAACTGCATTCAAGAAACTGATTTCGATGTAACATATTTGTATTGTAAACTATTATGTAATGGTCGTGTGTAAACAGGATATTTTAGATTATCATTGTTTGATAATCTACGTAAAGCTTTTTAAACCTTTATTTATGAAATAAAGGTTATGGTTTGTTTTAAAAATGAATGCAGTCTTTGAAAAACGTCTCATATAGAGGTCAAAACCTCGCAACGAAATCAATTAATATGGAACGTTTTTAATCAATAAGAACGGGACATTTCAAAACATATAAAGATTAAAGTTTAAATTTGATCAGAAATTTCTGGGTCATCACACAACCACACCCTAACCATTACCCCAAATCTGTCTATCTGTTTATATTTATATCTTGATTGTATTTAACTCGATTTTTCTGTCATCTTCAATACTCTCATTCATGAACATCACATATCATCCTTATCTATTTCGCATCACCATCATCATAAGCTTATCATCTAAACACTATCATCATCATTATCATGTTCTTCATTTCACAAAATCATCATACATCATACGGTATACATATCATCATCAGTTATCATCATTTTTGTTTCCTTCATATCATCAAGACTCATTTTAATCACTAACATCAACCTCACTATAATCGTTCTTGTATCATATCGCCATCTTTAACATCACAATCATCATCAAGATCATCATCTTAATCATAAATCCTAAAATTATCACCTTTATCTGATCATCATATCATCGTTTATCTTCATTTATGTCTTTGTATCATTACGCATCGTGTAACAATATCTTCATCATCATATCGTTAATGTCATTCACCATCATAATCTATCATCATAATCCTTGTTGTTCAACGTCATCTTCACAGAAGAAAAAAAATAATATAACAGCTACAAGAGGGATTATTGGGCCAATCTAGAATTAATTTAGATTAATTGGTCCGTTTAGAAATTGGATCTCGGCCTACCAATACACAAAAAAAAAAAATTCCTCGGCCCATAAAGAAAACATAAGTATGTCGGCCCAAATATACAAATGTATGTGGTGGGTTCTCGATCAATTTTAGAAACGGCATAGGTAATAAGCAATAGCAGCCAAAATATTGATCACCAAGTTGTACAAGTGGGGTTACTACTTTAGGAGCTGTCGGTCAAAAGAAAAAGAGAAACACGCACAATTCATTTTATGTACCCCTTCATCATCTTTATTCATTGTATAAACATCATCTTTCTTTATACTTGTTGAACGGGGAATAACAAAGCAACATGTACCCAATATGTGCAGCATCCAAAATAACAAAGTTGGTGATCATGGTTTCTAATCTTCCTCATCATCACTTGTTATCCTCTTCGTTTACAGCAAATAAAAAAAAATATCTATATAAGAGAGAGAGAGAGAGAGAGAGGTAAGAGAGACGAAAGAGATGGTGGTAATGGAGGTGGGTCTCGTGGGTGATGGATTACGGTGGTGGCGATTTTTAAGCCTCGGGCAGAAGTATACACGAACCTACTTTGATGGTGGATGTGATTGTGGAAATATAAGAAGAAGAAGTGGTGTTGTTGGTGATATATGTCTTCGATTTAAAATGGAAACGTGTAGCAATCATGTTGATTGTAGAACGGTTTTTAAGAAGAAAATGGTGGTTTCAATAAGACATTATCTAGGAGAGAGATAGATAGGTGGTGGTATCATGATCTTGAGTTGAGAAAATTGATGGGTCTTGATGAGTTAGTTGGTATTCAATTGTGATTAGAACAATAAAAGGAGTTTGAACATATGGTGGTGACGGGTATAGCAATATGTGAGAGTTTAATGATGATTGAGTGGGGTGATAATTGAAATAAAATTAGAGACAAAAGATCACAAGCACAATAGGAAAATAGAAAAAAAATTAAAAGTTGAAAGTGATGCTTAACTGATTTTGTTCGTATTGTAAATGTAAATTTGAGTTTGATTGGAACAAGATTTGAGATAGGAACAAAATTCTATACAGTTGATTGATACATGAAATTGGTTTACTTTAAAAAACTCGTTTGTTATCATAAATAAATGTAATAATAATTCTATTAATATTAACAATATTAAATGATATTAATAATTATTAATAATAATGTTAATAATGATATAATAAAGATAATAATAATAATATTACACTAAAAATAATAATACTTATAATAACAATAATATCATTTATTATTTTATTTACATAATTAATTAACTCCTATAATATTTTAATTTTATAATCAATAATATATATATATATATATATATATATATATATATATATATATATATATATATATACGTATATAAATATATGTATCTATTTACAAATAGTGGTTCGTGAATCGTCGAGAATAGTCGAAGATTAAATGAATTCATGTAAACAGTTTCAAAATTTTGTAACTCAATATTACAAACTTTGCTTATCTTGTCGAAATCATATAAGATTTAAGTTTATATTTGATCATAAATTTCCGGGTCGTCACAATTGGGCCCTCATTATTTGGGTCAAGACAGAGCTTTTTAGTAGGGGGTGATACTTACACACTGTTTTTTGATCCATACACACTTTCTGTCATAAAACTTACAATTATATCTCTAAGTTTATCTAAGGTTTTGAGCCTACATTATTGTATATAAGGGTATAATAGTAAGTTAGTGTGTATGGATTAAAAAGGAGTGTGTGAGTATCACCTCCCTTTTCAGTAGGAGAGGGTCGTAACTCAACTATCTCGTGAATAGCCCAATTTTTTATATATATAATAATAAGTTCAGTAATACAAAAAATGAGATCCGTATAAGTAAAATAATAATAGATTTTTTTAATATAATAATGTTATTCTTAGAGTATTATAAGATTTATCTAAGACATAATCTCTTTATAAAATTACTAATATTAATATAATTATAAGGAATAATTATAAGTAAAATAATAATTATTAGTTCATCCCTGAATAATATGGATGAATTCGAAGGAATCGAGTCGGAGGCACTCACACACGATTGCAAAGACTCAACGTATTGTTATTAGTGTACTGTTTTAAGAATCATATTCAAATTAAATATTAACAATATCAATATCTATATTCAATAAAAAATATAAATATAATAAAAAAGAATACTTTAATTAATAACTAGTTATTGAACCCTCGCTTCGCGCCGGGGGTTCGATTTTTAATGTATTTTATTGCATTTAGTAAAATTATTTTGTGGCTAACGATGATGTCGTTGAAGCGCAACTCGAGTCGAACTAAAAGGTATAACCCGTGAGAGATTTAAATGTTATTTTAAATTAACAATATATGTGCATCTCCGCGTTTCGCTATGGAATTGTCGACTTTTATAAATTTAACGCAAAATCAACGTGTATGAAAAGTACCCCAAATATTTAGCGTTTTTTAAAAAACGTCTGTTTTGCGTATAGCTAGTGACATTGTGTTCCTAAAATTATTTCGAGTTTAACGATGGTGTCAGAAAAATTTAACTCGTTGCGAGCGAGAAGATATGACCCGTTAAATATTTGGGTGGAGTTTATTTAAGATTTTTTATGAAAATTGTTATTTGACACTTTACCCCCTGTTTGGGGGGTCGATTTGAATTTTTCAAAAAAGTGTGGGGGCGTTTGTTGGAAAAATGAAATTTAGTTAAAATTAAAAAAAAGGTGAAAAGTTGAAAATGCCCCTAGAACTATTCATAACTTTTGTCTATTAGTTAATACTAGTTATTGAACCCTCGCTTCGCGCAGGGGGTTCGATTTTTAATGTATTTTATTGCGTTTAATAAAATTATTTTGTGGCTAACGATGATGTCGTTGATGCGCAACTCGAGTCGAACTAAAAGGTATAACCCGTGAGAAATTTAAATGTTATTTTAAATTAACAATATATGTGTATCTCCGTGTTTCGCTATGGAATTGTCGACTTTTAAAAATTTAATGCAAAATCAACGTGTATGAAAAGTACCCCAAATATTTAGCTTTTTTAAAAAGCGACCGTTTTGCGTATAGCTAGTGACATTGTGTTCCTAAAATTATTTCGAGTTTAACGATGGTGTCGAAAAAATTTAACTCGTTGCGAGCGAGAAGATATGACCCGTTGAATATTTGAGTGGAGTTTATTTAAGATTTTTTATGAAAATGGTTATTTGACACTTTACCCCCTGTTTGGGTTGTCGATTTTAATTTTTCAAAAAAGTGTGGGGGCCTTTGTTGGTAAAATGGAATTTAGTTAAAATTTAAAAAAAAGAAGTGGAAAGTCAAAACTGCCCCTGGTACTATTCATAACTTTTGTCTATTAGTTAATATGTAAATGTAAATGTAAATTATGTAATACAATACCTTTTAAAGAATCGATGGTGTGGTTGTTAATAGGGGTGTTCAAAACCGGATATTCGAATTTCGGATATCCGAAAATTCGGATAGTGTTTTTGGCCATCCTAAATCCGAATCCAAAATTTCGGATATCCGAAATTTTGGATTCGGATTTCGGATTATCCGAATATTCGAACTTTTTTAAGTTTCTTTGTTGTCTTGTTGTCTTTGAGTATCACAGAACTTTAGAATCCAATTATATCATTCTTTTGTATTTGTTTATGTGGTCTTTGATTACCCCAACTTGAATCCAGTTGCAAAATTGGGAGTTGTTGTATATAATATACTAAAATAAGCACCATGAACGAAGTAATCAATTCTTCAAAAATGTACTTGCAAGCTACAGGTACATCTTCTACAAGAGGAAAAATAAATAATTAATTCAATTGTCAAATATTGAATTGCCAACCACAGCTTTTGTCATACTAAAAATTGGTCAGCTTTGGCCAATTACCAAAACACACCGAAACTGAAGCTAGCCACAATAACAGAAGCTAAACAATATATGAAATCTTTACCGTCACACTGCGTAATGCCTGAGCTTCAACTTGATACAATACCGAGAAATCAGAGATGAAAGATTGAAGATGAGATGAAAGGATGAAGATTAGATGAGAGTCGTCAAGTTGAAGTTCGATTGATTGGTGCAGATGTTTTAGATCTAGGGTTACATTTGGGTAAGTGGAACTCTGGAAGACTCTACAGCCCATTATAGTTATATATTAATTAAATTTTAAAGTATAAAGTATAATAATAACATATTAATATATATCGACAAAGTATACTAAAATTCGGATATTCGGATATCTGAATATCCGAAAATTTAAGAAAGTGCTATCCGAAATCCGAATCCGAAAAATCGGATATCCGATTTTCGGATATCTGAAAATTCGGATATCCGATTTTTCGGATATTTTCGGATCGGATTTTCGGATATTTCAGATTGCGGATTCGGATTCGGATATTATGAACACCCCTAGTTGTTAAGCTGATCATAAAGATTCGGAAAGGTATAGGTAAAGGTAAAGCGGTTGTCGAGTAGTTTTTTGAGAGTTTTTGGTTTGTAGTTTTTTGTTAGATTTGGACTTTGTATTGGTTGTTGTAACGACCCGACTTTTTCGACTTACTTTTGTGCTTGTTGCTTTATGTGAAACTGCGTATTTGTGCGTACTAAGCTATATTATATTCTGGGATCTTATTTCATGATTAATTACTTTCGTTCACACCATATAACATGCCATTAAGTATGTAGTTACTTAACTTGATCCCCGAATGCTTTTACGACCGTTAGTGTCACTTGAAGTTGAGAACGAGCTATGTATTTTAATACACGTTTGACTTTGGTCATAATTGGAATATTATGACTACGTAATAGTAATTGTTATTTTATAATAACAATTACTTGGGCTTTTGGTTGCTTAATTACGCTTAGTAATTTACTTATGCTCACTAGTTAGTCTTGTTGGACTTTCTACCTTGTTGGACTCAAGCTCACCCTACTCTAGCTAATGGACTATTTAATTAGCCCAATTTTAATAAGTGTATGACCCATATAAATGTAAGACAAATGCCCATTTATTTGAGAGAACATACTAGCATTTTTGTTAACCATAATCACAATTGTTGCATGGGATCCAAATATAAGCACCAACTTTAGACAACCATTAACCAAAAAGCAAAAGTTGTCTCCCCCCTTGTCCCCCCTAAACCTACGGCCAACCCACCCCCACCCCCACCCCCTATAAATACCACACAAACCTCACCCATTTTACACTTGATCTCATTCACAAATTACACACACTTACTCTCTAATTCTCTCTCTAGTCTTTCTTACTCTAAAAAGTGTAAGTTTTAAATTTTCTTCTTCTTCTTCTTCTTCTTCTTCTTCTTCTTCTTCTTCTTCTTCTTCTTCTTCTTCTTCTTCTTCTTCTTCTTCTTCTTCTTCTTCTTCTTCTTCTTCTTCTTCTTCTCCTTCTTCTTCTTCTTCTTCTTCTCTTCTCAATGTCGACATCATCATCATCATTAAAGGATCTAGCTTTTTAGCTTTTTGATCTTGTTATATCTTGTAGATTCAAACTTGGGTTTGAATCCTTCAAGAACATGAAAGATTCAAGCTTTCTAGCTTTGAATCTTCATTTACTTGTTAGATATAGGTTTTCTAGCTTATGATTTCTTTATTTTGTAATAAAGATCAAAACTTGTGTTTATGATCCTCATGTAACTTGAAGATCTAGTCTTTTGCTTTAAGGATCTTCAAGAACATTAAAGATCCAAGCTTTCTAGCTTAGGGTTTCATTATTTTGTTAAAGATCTTAGCTTTTTAGCTTATGGTCTCATTACTATCATTAGATCTTAGCTTTCTAGCTTATGGTCTCATTAATCTTGTAAAGATCTAAGCTTTCTAGCTTAGGGTTTTCTTAATACTTGAGATCTAAGTTATCATTGTAGATCTCACTTACTTGGAATCTTTTTGTGATTGTTGTGATGATAAAGATTAAGTCTTCCATCTCATATGATGAAGATGCATAAACTTGTGTAAAAAGGACATAGGTTGAAGCTTTATTGGGTTTATGCAATAAAGAGGCAACCTTGATGTTCAAAACTTGTAGAATGATAGCTTTTACTCTTAGTTGTGTGTTGATGGTTGAAACTTGTTCAAAGTGATGCTAAAACATCAAAGAGTTGTACACTTGAAGCTTATGTGCATCAAGGATGAGAACCGTGATGAGCATCAAGCACCAAGGAACCCACCGGAGCACTTGTTTGCTATTTTTCGGGGTAGACTCCTGGACTTCTGGAAAATTGTTTTTCAGATAGTTCGTTTCGAGTAGATGACTTTTCATTTAGGCCTTGCCTAAATCCGATACACAGTTTAGGATTTATAGCCTTCCGAAATTCACTACGCCTTTGTAACGACGTGCTGAAAAATTCTGACCTACTCGCACTTAAACCGTCGCCACGGTCAAACGAAGACAAGTTAGGTTCTGAATATTGGACAGCAGATACGCTAAGATATGAATTTTTTCTGTACACTATTCATGCAATCAATGCAGCAAGACGTGTCTAGACTTAAGAATGATAAGCAGGTAATTTTCTACGGATGATAAGTAGATGATTTCCGACACAAAATGATAAGCAAAACTTTTGACATGCAGAAACGGTCGAAGTCCAGACTCACTAATGCATCCTAACGACTTATTAGTTAGACACACTAATGCAAACCTGGTTCGCTAAGACCACCGCTCTGATACTACATGTAAAGACCAGTCCTAATCTATAAGAACGAATACAATAACATATGATTACATCGCGAGGTATTTGACCTTTATATGATACATTTTATAAACATTGCATTCGTTTTAAAAGACAAACTTCCATTACATCAAAAGTTGACAGGTATGCATACCATTTCATAATATATCTATAAATGATCTAATCTGTCATTTACTTAATCATAATCTTTACTGAATTCAACGACTTGAATGCAACGTCTTTTGAAATATGCCATGAATGATTCCAAGTAATATCTTTAACATGAGCTAATGCACAACGGAAGATTTCTTTAATACCTGAGAATAAACATGCATAAAGTGTCAACCAAAAGGTTGGTGAGTTCATTAGTTTATCATAATCATTCATTTCTATCATTTTAATAGACCACAAGAATTTCATTTCCAGTTCTCATAATATACGTCCCATGCATAGAAACAAAAATCATTCATATGGATTGAACACCTGGTAACCGACATTAACAAGATGCATATAAGAATATCCCCTATTATTCTGGGAAATTCTTCGGACATGATAAAAACGAATTCGAAGTACTAAAGCATCCGGTACTTTGGATGGGGTTCGTTAGGCCCAATAGATCTATCTTTAGGATTCGCGTCAATTAGGCGTGCACTAATTCTCAAAATTAGTGATGTTCCCTAATTCTTAGGCTACCAAGCAAAAAGGGGCATATTCGGCTTCGATCATTCAATCATATAATGTAGTTTCGATTACTTGTGTCTATTTCGTAAAACATTTATAAAAATTTCGCATGTATTCTCAGCCCAAAAATATAAAGGGTAAAAAGTCAAATGAAACTCATCATACTGTATTTCGTAGTAAAAATACATATAACGTCATTGAACAAGTGCAAGATTGGCCTCGGATTCACGAACCTAAATTAATTAATTATATATATATATATATATATATATATATATATATATATATATATATGTTGGTCAATATTTGTCTATCAATTTAGGTCAAGTCATAGTGTACCACAATCCTAATGCTCGAGTCTAATATGCAAAAGTCAACAAAAGTCAATTTGACTCAAAATGATTCCCAAAATTTATACATGATTATTATATAGTTTAAATATCGTCGTTTTATATTTTTAAATATTTTTAAAAGATTTATTATAGTAAATAATATTATTCATTTATTAATAAATAAAACTTTATATAAAAATATACTTTTATATATTTTAAGTAATAAAGTTCATTAATATCATAAAAAAATATTATGATAGGTTTTATTAAGGTAAATATATTATTTGTATTACATATTTATTTGATAAAATAACATTGATAATAATAATAAGTAAAAGTTGTATTATTTTTTAATAATTATTATTATTATTCTATTAATAAAAATATCAATATTTATATTCACTAAAAAATGATATTATGATAAAATGATAATTCTAATTATAATAACTTTAATATTTACGATACTTTTAAATATTAACTTTAAAGTAATAATTTTATTTAAAATGATAATAATAATGATAATAACAATGACATTTCATTTAAAATGATAATTTTTGTTAAAATGATAGTTTTAATAATAATATTATTAATAAAAATAATAAGAACGATAATTTTATCTAAATCAATATCTTACAATATTTTAATTTTCATCAGGATACCCATACTCATTATTCCCTAATCGATTCATTTAATAGCTTTTAATCGTCTTTTATATCTCGTTCATGTTAATGATAATGATAGTAATCATATTAATTAGGTATTACTAATATTAGTTTTTAATTATAATAATACTAATGATAATAAATATTATAATAATATTAATGATAATATTAATTATAACTTTAACGATAATAACGATAATAATAAAAATAATAATTTTTAATGATAATACTACTTATTGATAATAATAATAATAATAATAATAATAACAATAATAATAATAATAATTAGATAAAAACTATAAAAACGATAATAACGACGATAATAATAATCATTTTTATTAATAATACAAAAATTCAATTGATTATAACTTCTAATCCGTTCATCGAAACCATTCGATATCTAAATGAAAATTTCTTAATTTTTCGCTAGCTTTTCAACGACATGCATATCTTATATCTTATCTCAACCGCATATGTAACTAATTCAGGATTTAACATAACCTAACTAAAGGCAATATCAAAAGTACAAGCATGCATAATCCTATATACTCGAGCACTAGTCAGGGATACACTATTAGTATGTAAAAATTAAATTATGAGTGCTTACGTATCAATATTGATATTCAATATTGCATGAAATGTACGTAGACGCAACGGAGATGCTAACCACTAAATTGACCTCACGAGCATACCCATGAACCATATCCATCATCTCCATAGCTATAACCCATAATTTCCTTAGCCCTATCCTACTCGCAACCCGTTTTGAAAATTACCCGAACATCACTCCGTCGTAGTATTTTATGTATAAATACTATAATAATACTAACACTAATACTACTAATAAGAAATATTAAGATTAATAATAATAATAATCTTAATAATAATAATAATAGTAATAATAATAATAATAATAATAATAATAATAATAATAATAATAATAATAATAATAATAATAATAATAATAATAATAATAATAATAATAATAATATAAATATATATAGATATATAGTACGAGATAAATGGATGATGAAAAATGAAAACGAATCCAGATCGAGTGAGACTTTAAGGACTTCACCTCACCAAACTCCCCATGCGATCGCATGAGGATGTGAGAGTTAATTCATGAGGTCGTATGACCGTAGCCACCAGCTGGTATCCATCTCAAAACTTTGCCGACACTCGTTTATATATTTATTTATATATATAATATATTTAATTTATATAATTAATTATATATTATATTTTATTTACACTCATGGTAAAAATGTAATTTTTATTCAAATGATTCGTACGTTGTCACTCGACTCATGTACCACTTTCAGTTTTTCGAACGCACTTTCGTACGTTTAGAAAACTAGCCTTTTACGTTACGCGACGTGTACCCTTAATAATAATTTGACTTACTCATCAATAAATTATCTTATAAAAAACGTAACTTATAAAATTGAGCGTTGTGGTCATTTGCTTCTATAAATCAGTGACTCGTTGTTTGTCAAAATATATTATTTTAAATCAGGACGTTTTATGACTAAATTAAAATATATATATATATATATATATATATATATATATATATATATATATATATATATATATATATATATATATATATATATATATATATATATATATATATATATATATATATATTTATTTAGAATTGTAAATTTGTACATAATATATGTTTGAAATATTTATCTAATGATACAATATTTAGTCTTTCAAAACCAATTATTTTTCAAAGTTCGTTTTAAAATCGTTCAGAAAAATATTATAACTCATAACGTTTTCATTTAAAAACTTAATTAAATATAATTCATTTATGTATTAACTTTTTAAATATGAATCGCATCACTAAGCGAATGTTACTATCGTGTACTAAACTAATTTAAAAACATATATATTTAATGAACATGTTTTAATGTACGTTGCAAGTTATTCATATATCTAACAACTAATATTCCAACTTACGTTATTTAAACATATACATTAATAAACTAGTTCTATTATGTCGAAAAACGTTTTTACTTAAGAGAGTAAAATAATAAATAAATCATAACAGGTTTCAAGTTATTAACTTACAGTTTATTCATGAGTTGTAGGATTAGATCAAATGGATAAATGTACGTATAAAATCATCTTAACATGACAAATGGTTTTATCTTGCCGACGAACATTAATTCAATTATTTACTCTTCATGATAAAATATCATTAAAGACTAGTAATTAACTTATCAATAGTCACGAGAAAATTATTGTAAGGCATATATTGAAAATCAAATAGGAGCCTCCACTAATCCGACTAGCTCTCGCTATTTGACACTTTGTCCTTACTCAAAGATCACTTTACCATTTATTCTGAATATCGTTAAAAAGAAATGTTTTCCAAATCAAAGTGGACCTCCTAACAGAGACTCGTAATCGTAATTCAATGTATCTGATGAATCAATCATTTGATATATCTTTTAATTCCATAGATAACTATTTGAATATATTAAGAAACAAATACGTTTATGTAAAGTATTATACGTCTAATAATTTGTTAATGTTTTCAAGTTATAATATATACACATATACATATATAATCATATTCGTTCATATAATGGTTCGTGAATCATTGGAATTTGGTCGAGGTTAAATGAGTGTATGAACACAGTTTAAAATTCTTGAGATTCAACTTACAAACTTTGTTTATTGTGTCGGGAATATATAAAGATTAAAGTTTAAATTTGGTCGGAAATTTCCGGATTGTCACAGGAGCCACAACACCATTCCGGTGGTACTGTGATCCCTGGGGGAAACGGAGACGGTCCCTTCCGTAACGAGCATGGACATTGGGCTAGACGCACCGCTGACGGACATGTCGTACCGATTACACCTGGCAGATATCGACTCATGACCACCGGCCAGACACATCCACCCGTACATGATGTACCTGCACTACCTTCAGACGATTCAGACGATTCATCATCCGATGACACCAGCGAGGAGGATTCCGAGGAGGATTCTAAGGAGGATTCCGAGGAGGATTCTGAGGAGGATTCCGAGGAGGATCCCGTGCAGCCACCCTCTACCCCACCGAAGAAGCGGTACCGCTTCGATAGTACTGTTATTCCAGGGGTTAATGGAGGAAATCCGTTCATGAACGCACATAGACAATTGGTTAGGATTACAGCCCGTAAGAGGGTTGTACCGTATCCTACCGATCCATTTATGCGTAAGGTCGCCCACACTGTGCCGTCTACTTCTAGTACTACATCCATATCATTTGTACCATCTGCACCGCCGACACCATCTGCACCACCTGCCCCACCAACATCTCCTACCGTCGAGGAACTGACGAGGGAAGTGCATGCCCTCCGTGCTCGGGTAACTGAGCTCGAGGACCAGATGGCCTACCTGATGGACATCGTTTACCAACCCTCGCCCTAGTACTATTGTATTAGATTTATTTATGTATTCCGTTTGTAGTTTCCAGTTTTTCATTTATGTATTGTACGAACCTCATGTCGTCGTATGCAACTTCTTATTTTGAATGGAATTACTGTTGTTGATTTATTGTACGGCGTTTTATTACATATTGGCTTTTATGTTATCTGCTGCTTGTTGCGATGCTTAGTTATCGTGTACTGTGTTGTTTTCATGTTGTTTACCATATGTCGTGACGTTGTTGGATTTAAACTTAAGTCGAAACTTTATTTGGAAGATCGATGGCTAACGGAAGAGGTCTGAGAGAAATGCCCACCAGAATGGGTGTACTTTCAAGGAATTCCAGAGCTGCAAGCCCCACAATTTCAGTGGAACAGAAGGGCCAGTTAGGTTGACGAGATGGTTTGAGAAGTTGAAATCTGTGTTTCGTGTGAGTAACTGCTCCGAAGGGAATAAGACTAAGTTCGCATCCTGCACTTTGTCGGATGGCGCTTTGACTTGGTGGATGTAACGATCCAAACCAAACCACGAACAACCCGCGTAAAAATATCAAATAAAAAAAAAAATTGCTGGAACAGCATATGGCGCGGCGCGCCATATGGCCGCGCGGCACGCCAAACTGGTCTGTCCAAAAAGTCATGAAACGCGAAAAAGATCGGCCACTTCCCGACATAATTAGACAAAATGGTTTTAACAACATATTCAAACATGTAAAACTAACACAATTCAAACATAAAATAAGTTTTACAAAGCAGGGCCCACTTCGGCCGTTTTATGAGTTTAATACCAAATATGAGTTTCGACCATCAAAAAGTTTAAGTACCAAACTACACTACGAGCATGGTGTTTGGGATTAAACTACCCAAGTCTCGGTCAAACTCCAAAAGATAATATCCCAAAAGCGTTCTCTAACAACAACGGGATCTTTAATCCGAGATGATGCACTTACCCTTGTCCACAACCGAACCTATAAAAAGGCAAACAACGAGAGGGTAAGCTAACGCTTAGTGAATGCAATAATTATACACATACATATATAATATACCTACTTGCAAATCACTTACTCAAACACCGCATACATGCTAGCAACACAATTAGCTTATAATCTCGAATACAAGCTAGAAATCTCCAATACCACAAGCTAGCATAGCAACGCATATAAATATAATTCGAATAATATATTATGCTTACACTTACAACACTATAACCATGGTTAACCAATCGTACAAGGGAATGGCGCTCGCGAAAACGCCATCGGTGTTCATAACATCCGTTAGGGTACTTAACACCTCGTATCACTAACCCCTAGGGTGGCACCTTAACACCTCGGTACTTCACCCCGAGTGGCATCTTAACACCTCGATACTTCACTCATTATGTTACGGAGTGGTGTCTTAACACCTCGACACTACACCCCTAGGTGGCATCTTAACACCTCGATGCTTCACCCCGAGTGGCATCTTAACACCTCGATGCTTCACTCATCACGTGAAATGTGGTGTCTTAGCACCTCAACACTACACAATTCACGCTACAACAAATAGATACATTATATACCTACACATATAATTATTCTACTCACCTCAAAATCTCTTGTGAAAAGATGCCCGAGCTTGCAAAACCTCAATGTAACGTACCTATCACATTATACATATTATCAATCACAAACTCAAATTGGTCAACCAATTCTTTCACCATTCTAAAGCCATTTTGACCCAAAGTGCAATTTCAACCCATTTACACCCTTAACCCTAATTTTGGGTCAACTCATACCAAAACCCTAACATTAGCCAAGATAGGTTTAAAACACATTTCAAAACAAGGTTTAGGCATTAATCACAAACATTAACTAACTTAGGTCCACTTTGACCCATTTGACCAATTTAAGGTCTACACACCCATTTCGGGTCATCCACTAACCCACTTAACACCCCTTTACATATATATAAGTGTGCTAGTAATTCGACTAACCAATTTAAGCTCATAAACATAAATTAATACTTTGAAAACCTTAGTTAGTCAACTTTGAGTCTACATGACCCAAATTCACCCAAAACCCCTAATTCACTAACAAATGGGTTTTATGTGCAACACTACCCAAACCCTAACCCTTAATACAATTAAAGTAAGAAATTAGGTTTTATAACTTACCAACACAATCACCACGTAGCTAGCGACCAGATGAACGACTTTAGAACTCGCACTAAGACCCGATTCAACCTCCTTCTTCCTTTAATGGAGCTCTCTCACTCTAGAACTTCCTCTCTCTAGGATTTAAATGGAAAGTGATAAGGTAGATGGAAATAGAGTAAATGAGACTCCAACAACTGATCCCAAGCCTTAAAGTCGGGTCCCATGTGAATTTACCAAAAAGCCCTTAAAATATCTAATTTAAAAGAAAGTGATGGGCTGTCAGCCCGTAATGGCGCGGCGCGCCACTGGCCCACGCGACGCGCAGATTGCCTAGGCCAGATTCTTTTCTATTTTAAATTACACAATGAAAACCCCCACAACTTGAATAACTTAAATACACATACGTACAATGAAATATTAGGGTCTTACAGTGGAATACGCTTGCCCAGGCGCAAGAAATTGACGAAGCTTATGATACACCTTGGGAGGAGTTTAAGAGGGCTATGATCGAGGAGTACTGCCCTAGAATCGAAATTCAAAAAATGGAAGCGGAGTTTTGGGAACTGAAAGTTGTAGGAACTGATCTTGATGGCTATAACCGAAGGTACTTGGAGTTAGCGTTGATGTGCCCCACAATGGTTACACCTGAGTTCAAGTAGATGGAGAGGTTTCTGTGGGGACTCCCCAAGGACATACATGGAAATGTCACTTCTTCGAAACCAGCGAATGTCCCGGAAGCTATGCGTATGCGCACACCCCGATGAATCAAATTACCCGCCAAGAGCCAGAGAAGGCGAAATCAGAATTGGGAGCTAATAATGGGAAACGTAAGTGGGACGGAAGTAAGAGAAAAGGTTTTGACCAGAACCCAGCTAAGAGGTATGAGAATTTCAAGGAAAACAACGACGAGAGGAACCTTAACCCGAACCCTAGCTCTAACCCTAACTACAAAGGTAGTCTTCCCCAGTGTAAGAGATGCTACAAGCATCACACTGGATACTGCAACGTAGAGTGTGAGAAGTGTAAAAGGACTGTAAACATTGACAGAGATTGTAAGATCACCGCCCCAGCTTTGGTTACAAACCCAAGTGGACCAAGGAAGTGTTTTGAGTGCGGTCAGCAGGGCCACTTCAAGAATGAATGTCCTAACAAGAAGAAGGATGGCGGGCCAGCACGTGAAAGAGTCTTCAACATGAATTCCATAGATGCCCGTGAAGATCCTGACTTGGTTACAGGTACATTCACTATCAATAAAGTATTAGCTTCTGTCCTATTTGATACTGGTGTCGATAGGAGTTATGTATGTAGACACTTTTTCTCTAAGATAGATTGGTCGTTAGTGCCTTTGGACGAGAGTATTCTTGTCGAGGTTGCCAATGGAAAACTTGAGAAATTTGACCAAATTGGCCGAGGAGGTATTATAAACTTAGCTGGTGTGGATTTCAAGATTGATTTGATACCCATTAAGTTAGGGAGCTTTGATGTGATAGTCGGTATGGACTGGTTGTCCAAAGTAAGAGAAGAAGTTGTTTGTGGAGAGAAGATTCTTCGGATACCTTGCGAAGAAGGAGAAACACTGATTGTTTACGGAGAGAGATGTAGCCCGAAGCTAAACCTTATTAGTTGTGTGAAGGCACAAAAGGTTATGAAGAAGGGGCGTTTTACTGTACTGGTGCACGTGAAGAAGCTAAAAACTGAGGAGAAGAGTGTGGATGATGTGCGAATTGTGAACAAATTTCCCGACGTCTTTCTAGAAGAGTGTCATGGATTACCGCCGTCGAGATCAGTGGAGTTTCAGATTGATCTAGTGCCAGGAGCTGCACCTGTAGCTCGCGCACCTTATCGACTAGTACCTTCCGAACTGTAAGAGTTGCAGAGTCAACTGCAGGAACTGCTAGACCGTGGATTTATCCGACCGAGTTCATCGCCTTGGGGCACACTTGTTTTGTTCGTGAAGAAGAAGGACAGATCTTTCCGCATGTGTATCGATTATCGTGAACTGAACAAGTTGACGATCAAGAATCGGTATCCCCTTCTCAGGATTGACGATCTTTTCGATCAGCTGCAAGGATCCAGCGTTTACTCCAAGATTGATTTACGATCAGGTTATCATCAGTTGAGGGTGAAGGAGAGCGATGTGATGAATACTACGTTCAGAACCCGTTATGGTCACTATGAATTTCTTGTGATTGCATTTGGTTTAACCAACGCACCTGTCGTGTTTATGGATCTCATGAATCGCGTATGCAAGCCGTACCTGGACAAGTTCGTTATCGCATTCATAGATGATATCCTCATCTATTCCAAAAGCGAAGAAGAACATGAGCAACATCTTTGACTCATGCTTGAACTCTTGAGACAAGAGCAACTCTATGCCAAATTCTCCAAGTGTGAATTTTGGTTGAAGGAAGTCCAATTTCTTGGTCATATCGTGAGCGATCAGGGTATCAAGGTTGATCCCGCTAAGATCGAAGCCATCAGCAAGTGGGAAACCCCCAATACTCCTACTCATATCCGCCAATTTTTAGGCCTCGCCGGTTACTATCGTAGATTCATCGAAGGTTTATCTTTGATTGCGCGTTCTTTGACTGCGTTAACTCACAAGGGGAAGAAGTTCGTTTGGGAAACTGAGCAAGAGTCGGCATTCCAAACCCTGAAGCAGAAGTTAACCACAGCTCCTATTATGTCCCTTCCTGAAGGCGGTGATGATTTCGTTGTGTATTGCGATACCTCCCGACAAGGTTTTGGGTGTGTATTGATGTAACAGAAGAAGGTTATTGCTTATGCCTCTCGACAACTAAAGATTCACGAGCGAAACTACACTACTCACGATCTTGAGCTTGGATCCGTTGTCTTTGCACTCAAACTGTGGAGACACTATCTGTATGGAACCAAGAGTACTATCTTCACCGATCACAAAAGCCTCCAACACATATTCGATCAGAAGCAATTGAATATGAGAAAACGACGGTGGATCGAGACATTGAACGACTTTGATTGTGAACTTCGTTACCACCCTGGCAAGGCAAACGTTGTAGCCGATGCCTTGAGCCAAAAGGAAAGAATGGTACCACTTCGTGTTCGAGCCTTGAACGTCACCATTCACATGAATCTCAATAGACAAATCCGTGTAGCTCAAGAGGAAGCTCTCAAGGAGGATAATATTGATCAAGAGCACTTAAACATTTTTTTTCTAGATTCGAGGTCAAGGAGACTGGACTCTCATACTTTGCCGGAAGAATCTGGGTGCCTAGTTATGGGGATTTACAAAGCCTAATTCTAGATAAAGCCCACAAGTCAAGGTATTCGATTTATCCAGGAGCTGGTAAGATGTACCATGACCTCAAGGTTCAATATTGGTGGCCAAACCTTAAGAAGGATGTTGCGACTTACGTCGAAAAGTGTTTAACTTGTTCCAAGATCAAAGCCGAACATCAGAATCTATCTGGGTTACTTCAGCAACCCGAAATCCCGCAATGAAAGTGGGAATGAATAACAATGGACTTCATCACGAAGCTACCGAAGACGGTAGGCGGTTATGATACCATCTGGGTTATCATTGACCGTCTTACCAAATCCGCTCACTTCCTAGCCATGAAGGAAACTGATACGATGGAGAAACTCACGCAATTATACATAAAGGAAGTTGTATCTCGATACGATGTACCCTTATCGATTATTTCAGACCGAGATGCCCGTTTCGCTTCTAGATTTTGGCATTCTTTACAAGAAGCTTTGGGAACACATTTATATATGAGTACTGCGTATCACCCACAAATGGATGGACAGAGCGAACGCATAATTCAAACCTTGGAGGACATGTTGTGTGCTTGTGTAATTGATTTCGGAAAGGCTTGGGAGAAGCATTTGCCGCTAGCCGAATTCTCTTACAACAATAACTATCATGAAAGCATTAAGTCTACACCTTTCGAAGCCTTGTATGGCCGCAGATGTCATTCTCCTATCTGTTGGGCCGAAGTAGGTGAAAAGCAGATCATCGAACCCGAACTCGTCCATGAAACAACCGAGAAGATTGTCCAAATTCAAGCGAGGCTCAAGACAGGCAGTGATCGTCAGAAGAGCTATGCCGACCTTAAGCGTAGAGATCGTGAATTTCAAGTAGGTGACTGAGTGATGTTGAATGTCGCTCCTTGGAAAGGTGTAATCCATTTTGGAAAGCGTGGGAAGCTAAATCCACGATATATTGGTCTTTTTGAAGTCTTGGAGCATGTTGGACCCGTTGCTTACCGTTTGGATCTTCCGACTCAGTTTAGTGCAGTTCATCCCACTTTCCACGTGTCGAATCTGAAGAAATGTCTTACAGGACCGGAACTCGTCATACCACTCGAGGAGCTTACGATTAATGTCAAACTCCACTTCGTGGAAGAACCTGTTGATATTATGGACCGTGAGGTCAAGACCTTGAAACGCAATAAGATTCCAATTGTCCGAGTTCCTTGGAATGCTAGACGAGGACCTGAGTTTACTTGGGAGCGAGAGGATCAGATGATGCAGAAGTATCCTCACCTCTTCACAACTCTACCGTCTACCTCAGCTTAAAATTTTGGGATGAAAATTTCATTAACAGGTGGGTAATGTAACGACCCGACTTTTTTGACTTACTTTTGTGCTTGTTACTTTCTGCAAAATTGCGTATTTGTGCGTACTGAGCTATATTATATTTTTGGATCATATTTCATGATTAATTACTTTCGTTCATACCATACAACATGCTATTAAGTACGTAGTTACTTAACTAGATCCCCGAATGCTTTTACGACCGTTAGTGTCACTTGACGTTGAGAACGAGCTATGTATTTTGATACACGTTTGACTTTGGTCATAATTGGAATATTATGACTACGCAATACTAATTGTTATTTTATAATAATAATTACTTGGGCTTTGGGTTGCTTAATTACGCTTAGTAATTTACTTATGCTCACTAGTTAGTCCTGTTGAACTTTCTACCTTGTTGGACTCAAGCCCACACTACTCGAGCTAATGGACTATTTAATTAGCCCAATTTTAATAAGTTTATGACTAATATAAATGTAAGACAAATGCCCATTTATTAGAGAGAACATACTAGCAATTTTGTTAACCATAATCACAATTGTTGCATGGGATCCCAACATAAGCACCAACTTTAGACAACCATTAACCAAAAAGTAAAAGTTGTCTCCCCCTTGTCCCCCCTAAACCTACGGCCAACCCACCCCCATCCCCCTATAAATATCACACAAACCTCACCCATTTTACACTTGATCTCATTCACAAATTACACACACTTACTCTATAATTCTCTCTAGTCTTTCTCACTCTAAAAAGTGTAAGTTTTAAATTTTCTTCTTCTTCTTCTTCTTCTTTTTCTTCTTCTTCTTCTTCTTCTTCTTCTTCTTCTTCTTCTTCTTCTTCTTCTTCTTCTTCTTCTTCTTCTTCTTCTTCTTCTTCTTCTTCTTCTTCTTCTTCTTCTTCTTCTTCTTCTTCTTCTTCTTCTTCTTCTTCTTCTTCTTCTTCTTCTTCTTCTTCTTCTTCTCTTCTTAATGTCTACATCATCATCATCATTAAAGGATCTAGCTTTTTAGCTTTTTGATCTTGTTATATCTTGTAGATTCAAACTTGGGTTTGAATCCTTCAAGAACATGAAAGATTCAAGCTTTCTAGCTTTGAATCTTCATTTACTTGTTAGATCTAGGTTTTCTAGCTTATGATTTCTTTATTTTGTTATAAAGATCAAAAATTGTGTTTATGATCTTCATGTAACTTGAAGATCTAGTCTTTTGCTTTAAGGATCTTCAAGAACATTAAAGATCCAAGCTTTCTAGCTTAGGGTTTCATTATTTTATTAAAGATCTTAGCTTTTTAGCTTATGGTCTCATTACTATCATTAGATCTTAGCTTTCTAGCTTATGGTCTCATTAATCTTGTAAAGATCCAAGCTTTCTAGCTTAGGGTTTTCTTAATACTTGAGATCTAAGTTATTATTGTAGATCTCACTTACTTGGAACCTTTTTGTGATTGTTGTGATGATAAAGATTAAGTCTTCATCATCTCATATGATGAAGATGCATAAACTTGTGTAAAAAGGACATAGGTTGAAGCTTTATTGGGTTTATGCAATAAAGAGGCAACCTTGATGTTCAAAACTTGTAGAATGATAGCTTTTACTCTTAGTTTTGTGTTGATGGTTGAAACTTGATTAAATTGTTGTTAAAACATCAAAGAGTTGTACACTTGAAGCTTACGCGCATCAAGGATGAGAACCGTGATGAGCATCAAGCACCAAGGAACCCACCAGAGCACTTGTTTGCTATTTTTCAGGATCTGATCTGACTCCTGGATTTCTGGAAAATTGATTTTCAGATAGTTCGTTTCGAGTAGATGACTTTTCATTTAGCCCTCACCTGAATCCGATATACGGTTTAGAATTTATAGCCTTCCGAAAGTCACTACGCCTTTGTAACGACGTGCTGAAAATTCTAACCTACTCGCACTTAAACAGTCGCCACGGTCAAACAAAGAAGAGTTAGGTTCTGAAAAATGGATAGCAGTTAGAGGACTCACATACGGAGCCTTGTCCACTGACCACGCGTGTTTTAAATTTGTAGAGAGGTTGTAGAAGCTGTCCGAAGTTAGCCTTTTGTTTCGATCTCTATTCTTGATGAAAACTTACTTTATCTTTTATGAATGATGATGACGATGATGATGTTTAGGAATTTACTTACATACTTTTAAACCTTTTGGGGACAATATACTGACTTAGTGACCTTTGACTTAGGTTGACGACCTTTCGGACCGACTTACTACTTGCATACTTTTCATATCGACTCTTACTGCTTATTCACTGTGAGTTATAGCTTCCCTTTTTACTTTAGCTATTTTTGGGACTGAGAATACATGCGCTTTTATGTTTTACATACTAGACATGAGTACTTAAACTTTACATATGTGTGGGTGATATAACGGCACAAAGTTTCCCCTTAGCACGGTAACGTTTAATCATTGATTTTTGTACCGGTGAACGCGAATATTAGATATGGATCCATAGGGTTTGACATACCCATTCGGGCTAGTCGCGCTAGCATTTAATGGGTGTTTGATACTTCGAGGACATACGCACTCGCCAAGTGTACTTTTAGGGGGTATTATTATTATGTTAAGTTAGTTACCGGGTGCCCACGGATAAGCATATACTTTTCATACTGTTTTGAATACGAAATATCGTGGTCTACATTACATTACTAAATACAAACTATAGCTCACCAACATTCGTGTTGACCTTTTAAGCGTGTATTTCTCAGGTGTTTAGACGTTTTTGCTTCCGCTATTAGACTTGCTGTCTTGGTGTTATAGACTTGCTGTTACAGACTCGCTGTGTTAGACTTCCGCTACATTACTTAGAGATGTCTCAATCATGGAACTTTTATCTTGCATTCACAACTTAGTTATTTGAATAATGGATTGTAACGACCTTTGTGTCACGTTATCTTTTGTAAAACGTTATCCTTTTTGAATGCAAAACTTGTTTTAAAACAGCATGTAGTATTATAACGTGTAATGCACCTGTTGTTGACGATTCGTACATGATGGTTTTGTACGGGGCGTCACATTTGGTATCAGAGCATCGGTTGTAGGGAATTAGGTTGCATTAGTGAGTCTTGACTGAGCCGAGTAGTATTCTCTAATAGGACTAATCTATAACTTTCTCGTTTACTTGTTACTGCTTACTACTGCTGCATGCTAATGCTTACCTTTACTGCTATGTGAACTTCCTGCATGCTACTATCTGTCTTTGATTGCATGTTACTTTTGTTTAATACTGTTATGATTGCCATGCTATGTACTGCTAGGATGCTGTAGTGCCTGATTACTTGCTTGCTATATGTCTTACTGACATGGAAAAAGTTATTTTCCTTGTTCAGATGTCATACATGCCGCCCATGACCTTTGACTTCGAGAGTGACTCGGATACGCCTGCTACCTCGCCTACTATTGTTGCTGATTCACCGCTACCCTCCGGCAACTCTGGCGATTCTTCATCCAGAGATAGTAGACACGCGCTTGACCTGATGGATGTCTCAGACGGAGACGAGGATCCTGAGGAGATTCCAGCTCCACCCAGCCCTAGACTCCCGGAGCCACAATACCATTCCGGTGGTACTGTGATAACTGGGGGAAATGGAGACTGTCCCTTCCGTAACGAGCATGGATATTGGGCTAGACGCACTGCTGACGGACGTGTCGTACCGATTACACCTGGCAGATATCGACTCATGACCACCGACCAGACACATCCACCCGTACATGATGTACCTGCACTACCTTCAGACGATTCAGATGATTCATCACCCGATGACACCAGCGAGGAGGATTCCGAGGAGGATTCTGAGGAGGATTTCGGGGAGGAGCCCGTGCAGCCACCCTCTACCCCGCCGAAGAAGCGGTACCGCTTCGATGGTACTGTTATTCCAGGGGTTAATTGTGACGACCTGGAAATTTCCGACCAAATTTAAACTTAATCTTTAAATGATTTTGACATGATAAGCAAAGTCTGTAAGGTTAAGTCTCGAAAAAGTTTGAACTGTTGTCATACATTTAATTGACCCTCGACTGTTCCCAACGATTCACGAACAACTATTTATAAACAGATTCATATATATTTAAGTATGTATATATATATATATATATATATATATATATATATATATATATATATATATATATATATATATATATATGTACATAAATATTAATTGTAAATATATAAGTTTAAATATTAAATTTATTTATTTGAAAACATATATTTAATATAATTAATTATATAATAAAACCTGAATCTATATATATATAAAGTATAAAAAAAAATAATAATAATAAATGATTGTAATACTTGTTGGATGTTCCAATTGATATTAAGCAAGTTAAATTCAAACTTATATGATTTTAAAATAAACGGTGATCCGAAAATGAGTTCTATAATTTATAGACTTATTAAATATGTATTTAGGAGCTATTTGTTAAATTTTAGAACATATTATATTTTACCCGGGATCGAACACTAATAATTAATTTAATATTTAGTTAATAAGTTTTAATTAATTAATGATCGTTTTTATAACATAAGGAATAGAATAAATGCTTATATTTAAAATTTTGGAATTTTCTGAATAATTTTATCCGCCACTGATTTACCAACGAAGTACGAAATACTATTTGTGATGAAAGTGTCGGTTACTTAAAAACAAATCACAGGATGATGAGTTGTTAATTGATAAGCTGTATTATGCTAAATAATCAAGAAAAGTGATTGCCTTTTTTAAACATGTGAGAGTAAAGTCTTAATTGATTACTACATCAATTATTATTTAACCTTATATGATGTATATACATGCATCACATTGAAATCGAGTTGCTTACTGGCTTCCTATTTCCTCCACTACCCAATTTAATCTATATAAATATATACATACACAATTATGCAGTGATATAGTTATATCTATATGTAACCTGTTGAGTCCCCAAAATAATTAAGGATTTAATTATGACAAAACAATATTTATTTGCACTAAAGTGTTATGTGCAGCCAGCACACGTTTGTTTATGTATAGTCAGCGAATATAGCTGTGTCGAGTGTTTAGTATGCTGCCTAGTCTATCAGCACAAGGTAGAAATGTATTCTTCGAATCAGCACAGGATGTGCACCCAGCAAATCAAGAATATCAAGTGACTCAGCATATGAAGGACCAGTAAGTCTGGATATTAGCATACAACACAAGACAGCCATGCTCCATTACAAGCATGGTAGTTTCCCAGAGTGGTCTACATCAACGCACTATTCAACAGAAGTCGAAGACAAAGTTGAACAGAAAAGGACAGGAGTCGGCGGCTGACAAGTGACCTTACAAGACCACGTGGGAATGCAGAAGTGGAACGCATGTGCAGACATGTGTTATACTTTATTCATACCTAGGGAACACAACATTCCATTTGTTTAAATCAAATGGTAGTGCCAAACCGAATTGGTGTGTTCCAGCAAATAGCTACCTAAGAGGAAAGAAGGAGAGCACGCCTTCTGACACAATTGTCCCCACAAGTACAAGGCATCCAATGTACTAGTGGACAATAGATTAATTACACGGTTAATAGAACTACTATATATATTGTTGTATCCACTATTGTAAAAACCAGTGGTGTGGGTTTATCTGTTAGAGTCAAAACCGTGTAATAGCTTTAGTTTATCTCTTAGCTATAATCTAGGTAATCTGTATCAACCAACTATCATTTCCGCCAAGGATAGTTGTGATTCTTTCTGATTTTATCAATAAAGAATAACAGTTGAAAATTACCTGTGACTCTATCTTATTTACTACAGAATACTAAACGTGTTTAACTGACTAGTTAATTAAGAAAACAATTGTATTCACCCCCCCTCTACAATACTCCTGTTGTTATTAAGGGACCAACATAACCACATATATCATATTTCTTCTCCTTAAACAACCATTTCTTATCTCATAACTCAATCATCACCCTCACCTTCTTATTCAACCACAATAAACCGTATCGATGATCATCATAACATCACCATTAGAATCCACTTCTATTTTTCATTACTAACGAGAATCACCACCGTACAACCACCCATCGTGAGCACTCTTAACTCCAACCCCAAAGCAACCACCACCATCATCACGTTTGAATCACCACTTTTTTCATCAACTACCTAAAATAACCACCATCCTCCACTCACCCCAATTCGAAATCCACAACCACGAAATCCTTTTGGATACTGTTACTACTACTCGTTTTCTTTTTGATCTATTGATCGAAGAGATAACCACCACAACCATCTTTAAACCAAAAACAACCAATACCTGGTGAAGCCAGCTGTGGTGCTACTGTTTCGTTTGCTACGATATGATGACCACAAATATAGATGATGATGATGAACGATGTCAAATGATGATGATGATATCACGAAAAATATGGTACCTATGATCATACTTAATTATTTAATTATTCATACACATTATTATTATTAAAGTTGCCGTCAAGCTGTCTTTATGAATACTATAATGGAACATGATGTAATGATGATGGGTTGATGATGCTATTTCGTGTACCTGATCCCATCACCTACATCTATTGATGCTAACCGAACCATCGTCAACCTCCACCACAACCTCAAACCACCTCTCTCTTTACATCTCACCCCTATCCACCTATTTCTCTCACTTCTCTCTCTCATCCGAAAAACCACCAAACAACTTCCATCACCACCTAATATTGAAGCTTTTGATCACCATCAAACCATCTTGATCCACCACATTCAAACTGCTCGAATCTTTCAGTTATTTTTGTTTCTTCGGCCATCACAAACTATCATAAATCACCACCGTGAAAACTGTTACGAATTTGTGTATCTAAAGTCAGCTGCAACTACTTCTTCGCTGCAATTACTGCTTCGACTTTCTGTTAATGATACAGTGATGAAACAATGATAATAATAATGAGCTCGTGAGATGATAATGAATTTAATAAAATACATAGCATACTTATGAATATGAACTTGATGAAAATAATTGAGATGGTGGGATTTTATTAATTATAGCCGACATATGTGAGGTTAATGAATTACACTTTATGATAAAGTTATGGTGAGCTGTATGAATATTCCTATATGTTTGATTAAAAACTGCAAATCTAAACATCTTCCATGGAACTTGGGCCGTAAAGCTAGGAGTAATGGATGTTGGGTTACGGATTGTTTTGTTTTTTTTAAATAAATGGATTATATTGTGGATCCACTAAACAAATACATATGGGCTATTGTTTCGGTTTTTCTTGTGGGAATTGAGAACGAACGATGTTGATAGATGATGCTGATTTCGAATATGAGCAAGAGGTTAAATCGTTTTCTGGCTGGTTACCTAGATAGAAACTTGAGTAATTACAATATCATAACTGATAGATCACTGGTGTTGAGTGTTGGTGTTATTCGAGACGTCTTGGGTTCGAGCCTCGTCCTAGGCAAATCTTTTTAGGAAAGCATTTTTTAATGGTATAAATTTTTATTTCATTTCCCTTATCATTATAATTATCATTTTTATTATTGTTATTATTATTATTATTTAGTTATCATTATCAATTTATGTAGTAAATACTATCCTTACAAAAATGAATATAGTTATTATTATTGTAAGTATTATTATTATTAATAACATTAGTATTATCGATATTAGGATAGTTATTAATAAAAAGTATTATCTTTACAACTATATTAGTATTGAGAGAATCATTATTAATAAAACTATTATTTTATCTTTATTATTAAAAACATCATTGTTAGTAAAATTATTATTATTATTAAAGTTATTATTTTTATTAAAATTATCATTATTTAAAATTAACATTTTTACTATTAATGTTATTATTATTATTATTATTACTATCCTTAATCTAGTATTACTGTTAAATTAACATATAAGAGTTCATTATATAAAAATATATTTAATACACATAACTTAACTATAACACTATTTTATTTACTTAAAATAAATAAAATGAATATATGTAATTAAATAATGAAACCTATAAGTTATTAATATAAAAATTAGATCACTAATAATAATATACATATATTTTGTTCGATTACGCTTATATGATTTAATAGTTATACAATTAATATAGGTTCGTGAATCCAAGGCCAACCCTGCATTGTTCAGTTATTCAATATAGTCATATGTATTTTTACTACAAAATACATTAGGTGAGTTTCATTTGCTCCCTTTTTACTCATTACATTTTTGGGCTGAGAATACATGCAAATGCTTTATTAACTGTTTTACAATATTTATATGTGTGAGTTTCATTTGCTCCCTTTTTAAATGCTTTTGCAATATATATTTTTGGGACTGAGAATACATGCGCTGCTTTTATAAATGTTTTACGAAATGGACACAAGTGATCGAAACTACATTCTATGGTTGGATTATCTAATCGAATATGCCCTTTTTATATAGTCTGGTAATCTAAGAATTAGGGAACAGAAACCCTAATTGACGCGAACTCTAAAGATAGATCTATCGGGCCCAACAAGCCCCATCCAAAGTACCAGATGCTTTAGTACTTTGAAATTTATATCATGTCCGAAGGAGGATCCCGGAATGATGGGGATATTCTTATATATATTGTGAATGTCGATTACCAGGTGTTCAATCCATATGAATGATTATTTTGTCTCTATGTATGGGACGTATGTTTATGAGAAATGGAAATATGAAATCTTGTGGTCTATTAAAAGTTATGAAATGATTATTTATGATAAACTAATGAACTCACCAACCTTTTGGTTGACACTTGAAAGCATGTTTATTCTCAGGTACGAAAGAAATCTTCCGCTGTGCATTTGCTCATTTTAAAGACATTATTTGGAGTCGATCATCGCAATAGAACCAGTTGTTGGTGACTTCATCCAGATGGATTAGGACGGGTCCTTTCAGTTGGTATCAGAGCGGTGGTCTTAGTGAACTGGGTCTGCATTAGTGTGTCTAACTGATAAGTTGTTAGGATGCATTAGTGACTCTGGACTTCGACCGTGTCTGCATGTCAAAAGTTTTGCTTATCATTTTTGTCAGAAATCATTTGTTTATCATCCTTAGTAAATTACCTGCTGATTATTCTTAGTCTAGACACATCTTATTGCATTGACTGCATGAATAGTGTATAGACAAAATTCATATCTTAGCGTATCTGCCAATTCATATCTTAGCGTATCTGTTTTTGTTATCTTTACCTGACAGCTTCCGTAGATTCCTACGTAACTTATGAGAGTTTAGTATTACATATGCATATGTAAATTATGTATTGCAGGATACTAATCTACATCCTATAATCTATTTCTTATCGAAAACCCTTCATCTGATCGTACGAGATGAATCCTTCAACTAGTTTGAGTTCCTCGGATTTCGACAGTTATTCTGATAGTTATCCCGACAGTTATTCCGAATGAATAGTCATCTAAGCTCCGGAAGCAACGTCAGCAGAATGAATCAACCAATCATCCATCCCCAATTCATCTGATGGATTCGTAGTTGACTTAATCAATGGAGACGCGCAGAAGGCGATCCCTTCCACTAACCGAATTCACCTTTTGACGAAGAACCTGAAGCACTTACCGTCGAACCTGTTCGTAACACCATTTTCACCCTCATTTCTAGAATATCTCGCCACGACTATATCATAACTCAGATTCTAAACCTTATTCATCCGCTCGCTCCGACCGACAATCATCCCGGAGTAATACAAGAAGTCAATGAACTTCGCGCTCTAGTAATCAATTTGGAGAATATGGTGCAAAACGTACCAGCTTCAGCAACATCACCAGCACCAACATCAATACCAGTACCACCAACAACTCAAGTTCACATCATACACCTTAACTTCTAATTATGTACCTCGAGCAAAATCATCAGTCTGCGAATCGTTCTACATCATTTATCTTCGTTCGACATGACAATTACGTAATCTTTAATGTTTTAGAGATTATATATTCTAGTTCTAAAGGTAAATCAAATGAGATTAATATTATATTAACTCATTAAATCTATGATTACATCTGAAGAAAATATATATGTAAGTATATTTTCATAAAGATTGTAATTAAAATTCTTTTGTACAAACTAATAATGGTGAAAATATTTTAACGGGTAGGTAATACCCGAGGAATATTTAAATTTCACATTAATAAGTTACACTGTACATTCTTCAAATCTGATTCAACAATCATTTACTATTCTACTTACATCCACCGATATACGTATCCGTTCATCACAGAATAACCATTTTCATTCAATTTCATACTTGAATTTTGATCTATCAGAATCCAACAAGTGGCATAATGAAGAAAACATTGCACAAAATAAAATTTGTTAGAAATAAACAAATTAACTATGAGAAATTTTATTAAGAATCCACGCTAACAAAATCCTAGCTAACTGTTCCTAGCTAACTGTTAATTCCGTATTACATTTTATTTATTACATTTTTATTTATCGCAATTTAATTATCGCAATTTATTTATCGCAATTTATATTCTCGTAATTTTATTTATCGTCATTTAATTTCTGTTATTTACTTCACGCATTTAATTTATCATCAGTTAATTTCTGTTATTTATCTTACGCACTTTAAATATCGGGACACGTATACAAAGTTTTGACATATCATATCGACGCATCTATATATATTATTTGGAATCACCATAGACACTCTATATGCAGTAATGATCGAGTTCTCTATACAGGGTTGAGGTTGATTCTTCAATAATATATATAGTTTGAGTTGTGATCGAGTCTGAGACATGTACACGGGTCACGATACGTATTAATTAATTCGAATATTATATGTAAAACTATATATGAATTATTGGACTGTTAACTGTGGACTATCGACTATGGACTGCCAATATTGGACAATTAAAATGAATTAAAATATTGATTATAACATATGAAACTAAATAATTCTTCAAGTTTGCCACTTAATTTCATCCTAAACTTCATTTGTATCTTGACAATTACGATATGCGTTCAAACTTTTCATAATTCTTGAAAACACCTCACTCGAGAGGATGAACCAACCACACCTCATCTACGGAAGAAAAGATTGATGCGTATAGTTATGCACCTGAAAGCAATCGGAATCTGAATAAACGTTTAACACGTATCTGTGCTAGCTCCTCTGACATTGTTACTACCGAAAATAACTTTGCAATTCCTTTCCAAATTAGTCAATTTTGTCACAGCTTCAGCAAATCAATTTCGACTTTCCATTCGGATAAGCCTTAGTGTAACCTTGTTATATAAGTTGCCTTTCGTCATTGTTACCGGGGAAACCTTTTATATCTCACCACATTAGCAGTAAACTTACTAACAACTTCATTGATCTTTGACTTTCCGAAAAACCATTATATCTGTTCATTAAAACCTTAGCATATATTCATCCGCACCTTGTAACTAGAATTACCATACCAATTATCGGGAATTAGCAAACAGTACTTTGAATCTCGCAGCATTTCTATGCCAACAGTTATATATATATATATATATATATATATATATATATATATATATATATATATATATATATATATATATATATATATATATATATATATATATATATATATATATATACATATAACGTCTATCTCCTGAACTTACATACTGCGAATGTGAAGTTTCTGAAAAACACCCTAAACTGCGAACTAGTTTTCGAAATTTTGAGATTGCTGATGAAGCAGCAAAAACTGTAAACAATCTTAACAGCCGAAAGTTTGATGATAAAGAATAGTGGCTGAAGAAGCTCAGAAGATGAGAAAAAATTTAGTATAGAAAAGCAGATTATGCGAAACTATGAAGGAGGCTGTGGACAAATCACAAAGACTAAATCTGCCTTCAAATAATCCTGATGATTCTGTTTCTGATGAAATACTTAGCGAATATCTTGCTCCGGATTTAGGTTAAAATCTTGCGGAAAATCTTTCCTCATCAACCATCGAACTTAGAAATTCCAAAATATCATCATAAATATCTTCGATATTTCTGAAGATATTTTCATAAAATTTTCGTCCGAAATTATTTATCTCTTCGTGCTATATATATTACATCATAAAGGAAACTACGTTAGTTTCTAAATTTTCTTTAAAATTTGAGTTTGAATTATGAATGATTTTGGAGTAGTGTTGGAAATTGATGCATGAGTTAGTATAATATAATGACACTTGATCAACGTGATTATATTACAGTAAGTCATGCTGAGTTTTTAATGAAACATGATGATTCACAGACTATAACGTCATCATGTGCCATGTTACACGACTCTTACATTTTATCTAATCTATATACCTATCAAGAACATATCTTCTTGATAGTTCTATTTTTCGGATATTCTGCTAATTTGACAAATCAAGACCGTGTCATTATAATATCCTTTTTAGAACATTAACTATGTTCATATCGAAACTCATATCTACAAATTCTGAACCATTATTCGCTTGACTTAAAGTCCGGAAGAGAAAGCAAAAGTATGGGACTCCAAAATATAAAGGAAATGAAGAGGGTGGATTTATAGTAAGATATTAGACAGGGCAATCAAGTCAGATCATCGCATTTAATCAAAGAGGATCCTAATTTCCTCAATTTCTGAAGGATCAAATCTTATATAGATTACAAAGGTTTGCTTTAAATTTCTTGAATTCCGGAATTCAACTGTTACCACGTCAAAGGTTAAAATGAATCTTTGATTCCTAATTACACTCTTTGGTGATAAATTCATTCGTACTCTTCGAATAATTGAAACTCTTTGGTGATAAATTCATTCGTACTCTTCGAATAATTGAATTATTTTATCCTTATTACTCGATGGTGATAAAGCTCTAAATTCCAACTCGTATGAGTCATGAAATCATAATTATTGTTAGTAATGACCATCCCAATCAAATTTCGGGACGAAATTTCTTTACCGAGTAGGTACTGTGACGACCTGGAAATTTCTGACCAAATTTAAACTTAATCTTTAAATGATTTTGACATGATAAGCAAAGTCTGTAAGGTTAAGTCTCGATAAAGTTTGAACTGTTGTCATACATTTAATTGACCCTCGACTGTTCCCAACGATTCACGAACAACTATTTATAAACAGATTCATATATATTTAAGTATGTATATATATATATATATATATATATATATATATATATATATATATATATATATATATATATATATATATATATATATATATATATATATATATATATATATATATATATATATGTACATAAATATTAATTGTAAATATATAAGTTTAAATATTAAATTTATTTATTTGAAAACATATATTTAATATATTTAATTATATAATAAAACCTGAAACTATATATATATAAAGTATAAAAAAAATAATAATAAATGATTGTAATACTTGTTGGATGTTCCAATTGATATTAAGCAAGTTAAATTCAAACTTATATGATTTTAAAATAAACGGTGATCCGAAAATGAGTTCTATAATTTATAGACTTATTAAATATGTATTTAGGAGCTATTTGTTAAATTTTAGAACATATTATATTTTACCCGGGATCGAACACTAATAATTAATTTAATATTTAGTTAATAAGTTTTAATTAATTAATGATCGTTTTTATAACATAAGGATTAGAATAAATGCTTATATTTAAAATTTTGGAATTTTCTGAATAATTTTATCCGCCACTGATTTACCAACGAAGTACGAAATACTATTTGTGATGAAAGTGTCGGTCACTTAAAAACAAATCACAGGATGATGAGTTGTTAATTGATAAGCTGTATTATCCAAAATAATCAAGAAAAGTGATTGCCTTTTTTAAACATGTGAGAGTAAAGTCTTAATTGATTACTACATCAATTATTATTTAACCTTATATGATGTATATACATGCATCACATTGAAATCGAGTTGCTTACTGGCTTCCTATTTCCTCCACTACCCAATTTAATCTATATAAATATATACATACACAATTATGCAGTGATATAGTTATATCTATATGTAACCACATATATCATATTTCTTCTCCTTAAACAACCATTTCTTATCTCATAACTCAATCATCACCCTCACCTTCTTATTCAACCACAATAAACCGTATCGATGATCATCATAACATCACCATTAGAATCCACTTCTATTTTTCATTACTAACGAGAATCACCACCGTACAACCACCCATCGTGAGCACTCTTAACTCCAACCCCAAAGCAACCACCACCATCATCACGTTTGAATCACCACTTTTTTCATCAACTACCTAAAATAACCACCATCCTCCACTCACCCCAATTCGAAATCCACAACCACGAAATCCTTTTGGATACTGTTACTACTACTCGTTTTCTTTTTGATCTATTGATCGAAGAGATAACCACCACAACCATATTTAAACCAAAAACAACCAATACCTGGTGAAGCCAGCTGTGGTGCTACTGTTTCGTTTGCTACGATATGATGATGATGATGAACGATGTCAAATGATGATGATGATATCACGAAAAAGATGGTACCTATGATCATACTTAATTATTTATTTATTCATACACAGTATTATTATTAAAGTTGCCGTCAAGCTGTCTTTATGAATACTATAATGGAACATGATGTAATGATGATGGGTTGATGATGCTATTTCGTGTACCTGATCCCATCACCTACAGCTATTGATGCTAACCGAACCATCGTCAACCTCCACCACAACCTCAAACCACCTCTCTCTTTACATCTCACTCTATCCACCTATTTCTCTCACTTCTCTCTCTCATCCGAAAAACCACCAAACAACTTCCATCACTACCTAATATTGATGCTTTTGATCACCATCAAACCATCTTGATCCACCACATTCAAACTGCTCGAATCTTTCAGTTATTTTTGTTTCTTCGGCCATCACAAACTATCATAAATCACCACCGTGAAAACTGTTACGACTTTGTGTACCTAAAGTCAGCTGCAACTACTTCTTCGCTGCAATTACTGCTTTAACTTTCTGTTAATGATACAGTGATGAAACAATGATAATAATAATAATGAGCTCGTGAGATGATAATGAATTTAATAAAATACATAGCATACTTATGAATATGAACTTGATGAAAATAATTGAGATGGTGGGATTTTATTAATTATAGCCGACATATGTGAGGTTAATGAATTACACTTTATGATAAAGTTATGGTGAGCTGTACGAATATTCCTATATGTTTGATTAAAAACTGCAAATCTAAACATCTTCCATGGAACTTGGGCCGTAAAGCTAGGAGTAATGGATGTTGGGTTACGGATTGTTTTGTTTTTTTTAAATAAATGGATTATATTGTGGATCCACTAAACAAATACATATGGGCTATTGTTTCGGTTTTTCTTGTGGGAATTGAGAACGAACGATGTTGATAGATGATGCTGATTTCGAATATGAGCAAGAGGTTAAATCGTTTTCTGGTGGGTTAACTAGATAGAAACTTGAGTAATTACAATATCATAACTGATAGATCACTGGTGTTGAGTGTTGGTGTTATTCGAGACGTCTTGGGTTCGAGCCTCGTCCTAGGCAAATCTTTTTAGGAAAGCATTTTTTAATGGTATAAATTTTTATTTCATTTCCCTTATCATTATAATTATCATTTTTATTATTGTTATTATTATTATTATTTAGTTATCATTATCAATTTATGTAGTAAATACTATCCTTACAAAAATGAATATAGTTATTATTATTGTAAGTATTATTATTATTAATAACATTAGTATTATCGATATTAGGATAGTTATTAATAAAAAGTATTATCTTTACAACTATATTAGTATTGAGAGAATCATTATTAATAAAACTATTATTTTATCTTTATTATTAAAAACATCATTGTTAGTAAAATTATTATTATTATTAAAGTTATTATTTTTATTAAAATTATCATTATTTAAAATTAACATTTTTACTATTAATGTTATTATTATTATTATTATTACTATCCTTAATCTAGTATTACTGTTAAATTAACATATAAGAGATCATTATATAAAAATATATTTAATACACATAACTTAACTATAACACTATTTTATTTACTTAAAATAAATAAAATGAATATATGTAATTAAATAATGAAACCTATAAGTTATTAATATAAAAATTAGATCACTAATAATAATATACATATATTTTGTTCGATTACGCTTATATAATTTAATAGTTATACAATTAATATAGGTTCGTGAATCCGAGGCCAACCCTGCATTGTTCAGTTGTTCAATATAGTCATATGTATTTTTACTACAAAATACATTAGGTGAGTTTCATTTGCTCCCTTTTTACTCATTACATTTTTGGGCTGAGAATACATGCAAATGCTTTATTAACTGTTTTACAATATTTATATGTGTGAGTTTCATTTGCTCCCTTTTTAAATGCTTTTGCAATATATATTTTTGGGACTGAGAATACATGCGATGCTTTTATAAATGTTTTACGAAATGGACACAAGTGATCGAAACTACATTCTATAGTTAGATTATCTAATCGAATATGCCCTTTTTATATAGTCTGGTAATCTAAGAATTAGGGAACAGAAACCCTAATTGACGCGAACTCTAAAGATAGATCTATCGGGCCCAACAAGCCCCATCCAAAGTACCGGATGCTTTAGTACTTCGAAATTTATATCATGTCCGAAGGAGGATCCCGGAATGATGGGGATATTCTTATATATATTGTGAATGTCGATTACCAGGTGTTCAATCCATATGAATGATTATTTTGTCTCTATGTATGGGACGTATGTTTATGAGAAATGGAAATATGAAATCTTGTGGTCTATTAAAAGTTATGAAATGATTATTTATGATAAACTAATGAACTCACCAACCTTTTGGTTGACACTTGAAAGCATGTTTATTCTCAGGTACGAAAGAAATCTTCCGCTGTGCATTTGCTCATTTTAAAGACATTATTTGGAGTCGATCATCGCAATGGAACCAGTTGGGGTGACTTCGTCCAGATGGATTAGGATGGGTCCTTTCATTAATGGAGGAAAGCCGTTCGTGAACGCCCATAGACAGTTGGTTAGGATCACAGCCCGTAAGAGGGTTGTACGGTATCCTGCCGATCCATTTGTGCGTAAGGTAGCCCGCACTGTGCTGTCTACTTCTAGTGCTACATCTGTATCATCTCGACCATCTGCACCGCCGTCACCATCTGCACCACCTGCCCAACCAGCATCTCCTACCATCGAGGAACTAACGAGGGAAGTGCATGCCCTCCGTGCTCGGGTAACTGAGCTCGAGGACCAGATGACCCACCTGATGGACATCATTTACCCACCCTCCCCCTAGGACTGTTGTATTAGATTTCTTTATGTATTCCATTTGTAGTTTCCTGTTTTTCATTCATGTATTAAACGAACCTCATACCGTCGTATGCAACTTTTTATTATGAATGGAATTACTGTTGTTGATTTATTGTACGGCTTTTTATTACATATTTGGCTTTTGTGCTATCTGCTGCTTGTTGCCATGCTTAGTTATCTTGTACTGTGTTGTTTCAATGTTGTTTACCGTATGTCTTGACATTGTTGGATTTAGACTTAAGTCAAAATTTTGTTTGGAAGATCGATGGCTAACGGAAGAGGTTCGAGGGAAATGTCCACCAGAATGGGTGTACTTTCAAGGAATTCCAGAGCTGCAAGCCCCACAATTTCAGTGGAACAGAAGGGCTAGTTGGGCTAACGAGATGGTTTGAGAAGTTGGAATCTGTGTTCCGTGTGAGTAACTGCTCCGAAGGGAATAAGACTAAGTTCGCATCCTGCACTTTGTCGGATGGCGTTTTGACTTGGTGGAATACGCTTGCCCAGGCGCAAGGAAATGACGAAGCTTATGCTACACATTGGGAGGAGTTTAAGAGGGCTATGATCGAGGAGTACTGCCCTAGAACCAAAATTCAGAAAATGGAAGTGGAGTTTTGGTAACTGAAAGTTGTAGGAACTTATCTTGATGGCTATAACCGAAGGTACTTAGAGTTAGCATTGATCTTCCCCACAATGGTTACACCTAAGTTCAAGCAGATGGAGAGGTATCTGTGGGGACTCCCCAAGGACATTCAAGGAAATGTCACTTCTTCGAAACCAGCGAATGTCCCAGAAGCTATGCGTATGGCGCACACCCAGATGAATCAAATTACCTGCCAAGAGCCAGAGAAGGCGAAATTAGAATTGGGAGCTAATAATGGGAAACGTAAGTGGGACGGAAGTAAGGGAAAAGGTTTTGACCAGAACCCGGCTAAGAGGTATGAGAATTTCAAGGGAAACAACGACTGGAGGAACCTTAACCCGAACCCTAGCTCTAACCCTAACTACAAAGGTAGTCTTCCCCAGTGTAAGAGATGCTACAAGCATCACACTGGATGCTGCAACATAGTGTGTGAAAAGTGTAAAAGGATTGGACACATCGGCAGAGATTGTAAGATCACCGCTCCAGCTATGAGGACAAACCCAAGTGGACCAAGGAAGTGTTTTGAGTGCGGTCAGTAGGGCCACTTCAAGAATGAATGTCCTAACAAGAAGAAGGATGGAGGGCCAGCACGTGGAAGAGTCTTCAACATGAATGCAAGAGATGCCCGTAAAGATCCTGACTTGGTTACAGGTACATTCACTATCAATAAAGTATTAGCTTCTGTCCAGTTTGATACTGGTGCCGATTGGAGTTATGTATGTAGACACTTTTGCTCTAAGATAGATTTGTCGTTAGTGCCTTTGGATGAGAGTATTTTTATCGAGGTTGCCAATGGAAAACTTGAGAAAGTTTACCAAATTGTCCGAGGATGTATTATAAACTTAGTTAGTGTGGATTTCGAGATTGATTTGATACCCATTAAGTTGGGGAGCTTTAATGTGATAGTCGGTATGGACTGGTTATCCAAAGTCAGAGCAGAAGTTGTTTGTGGAGAGAAGATTCTTCGGATACCTTGCGAAGAAGGAGAACCACTGATTGTTTACGGAGAGAGATGTAGCCTGATGCTAAACCTTATTAGTTGCATGAAGGCACAAAAGGTTATGAAGAAGGGGCGTTTTGCTGTACTGGTGCACGTGAAGAAGCTAAAAACTGAGGAGAAGAGTGTGGATGATGTGCGAATTGTGAACAAATTTCCCGACGTCTTTCCAGAAGAGTTTCCTGGATTACCGCCGCCGAGATCAGTGGAGTTTCAGATTGATCTAGTGCCAGGAGCTGCACCTGTAGCTCGCGCACCTTATTGACTAGCACCTTCCGAACTGTAAGAGTTGAAGAGTCAACTGTAGGAACTGCTAGACCGTGGATTTATCCTACCGAGTTCATCACCTTGGGGCGCACCTATTTTGTTCGTGAAGAAGAAGGACGAATCTTTCCATATGTGTATCGATTATCGTGAACTAAACAAGTTGACGATCAAGAATCGGTATCCCCTTCCCAGGATTGACGATCTTTTCGATCAGCTGCAAGGATCCAGCATTTACTCCAAGATTGATTTACGATCAGGTTATCACCAGTTGAGGGTGAAGGAGAGCGATGTGATGAAGACTGCGTTCAGAACCCGTTATGGTCACTATGAATTTCTTGTGATACCATTTGGTTTAATCAACGCACTGCCGTGTTTATGGATCTCATGAATCACGTATGCCAGCCGTACCTGGACATGTTCGTTATTGTATTCATAGATGATATCCTCATCTATTCCAAAAGCGAAGAAGAACATGAGCAACATCTTCGACTCATGCTTGAACTCTTGAGACAAGAGCAACTCTATGCCAAATTCTCCAAGTGTGAATTTTGGTTGAAGGAAGTGTTGGTCCCTTGATTAACAACAGGAGTATTGTAGAGGGGGGTGAATAAAATTTCTTTTAATTAACAAACCAATTGAAAACAATTTAGTATTCAAGCATGTAATTTAAATAGATTCAACGATAATTTTTCAACTGTTATTCTTTATTGATTAAATCACAAAGAATTACAACTATCTTTGGCGGAATGATAGTTGGTTGATACAGATTTACCTAAGTATAGCTATGAGGATAAACTTAAAGATATTACACGTTTTGGACTTTAAATAACAAAACCCACACCAGTAGTTGTTACAATAGTAGATACAACAATTTATAGTAGTCCTATTAACCGTGTAATGGTTTTATTGTTCACTGGTACATAGGATGTCTGTACTTGTGGGGACAACTGCATCAGAGAGCGTGCTCTCCTCTTTCCTCTTTGGTAGCTATTTGCAGGAACACCCTAATTCGGTTTGACACCACTATTTGTTTAAACAAATAGAATGTTGTGTTCCCTAGGTGTTGACAAAGTATAACACATGTCTGCACATGCGTTAAACTTCTGCATTCCCATGTAGTTTTGTAAGGTCACTTGTCAGTCGCCGACGCGTGTCCTTTCATGTTCAACTTTGTCTTTGACTTCTGTTGAATAATACAATTGATGTAGACCACTCAGGAAACCACCAAGCTTGTAATGGAGTATGGTTGTCTTGTGTTGTATGCTGCTTACTAGGTTTACTGGTTCTTCTTATGCTGAGTCACTTGATATTCTTGAATTGCTGAGTACTCATCTTGTGCTGATTCGAAGAATACACTCTACCTTGTGCTGGTAGACTAGGCAGCATACTGAACACTTGACATAGCAATATTTGTTCTCTATATATAAACAAACTTGTGCTGGCTGCACATATCATTTTAGTGCAAATAAATTACAGTTTTGTCATAATTAAATCCTTAATTATTTTGGGGACTTAACAATCTCCCCCTATTTGATGATGACAAAACTTATGACATTCAGAGAAAACACTAAAGCCAGTACTGAGGGACCTAATGAAAAATAGGCAGTAAATTTATCCCTTTTAAGTTTGTTTTTAGGATCTTTTGCTGAGTTATCTATATCATATAACTTGATATGATTTTAAAGATAAACTCATTTCATTTTCATTACAACAGATTATATACAGTAATTACAGAGCATCATAATGAACAATGAATTAACCAAAGATACAATTTGAGCACTAGAAGGCTATATGTCTCTATCTTTATCTTTATCTAGTTCATCACCAGATAGCTCTTCTTTTTTCACTTTCAAGGCAGCCCAGGCTTCAGGAAACAAGTAAGGCAGCTCAGCAGGGTTATAAACTGGAACTTGAGGAGGTAGAATGATGGGATCTCTTCTGTGTGGGCCTTCACCAGTAGATTTCTTTCTTTTAGGATTTTGAGAAAGAACTTCTTCTACGTCTACTACTGGTGCATTCCCAAATTTTGTTGCTTTGTTAAAGAGCTCTTGGAGTTCTGGGTTCAATGTCTTTTTAATACCACTTTCAACCTTACCAATGAAGTACTCCAATATCTCCACCCATTCACTGAATCCGAAGGTTCTCAAATCGGTGTAGTCTACCCTTTCTTGAATGTTCTCTTCCCTGCTGATAGTGAAAGCTCTTTTTGTGCCTCTGTGCACTTTGATGATCTTGCTGGGATTTGATCTACTGGTCAGTACATCACCATACTTGCTCCTATAATAGTGATCAGATAGCTCTATTGTTCGTTCAGTTTCTATAGGAGCAGTAGCAGGTGCTTTTTCAGCAGCTTCTAGTTCATCAAGAGCTTTATCTTGTTCCTTAACAATAGCGTTGGCTAGCTTGAGGGACTCAGCCTCTTGCTTTCTATCAACAGCCAATTTAGCTTCTACTTCCTGAAGCCTTACCCTTTCATCAAATTCAGCATCAGCATCCTCCCTTCTTTGCCTTTCAACTTCTAAGCCCAAAAGATAATCATCGGCAGTAATATTCAGGGACTTTGCTGTTTCAATCATTTTCCTTCCCTCATCAGTTCTAATGGCATCACGATACTGCCTTAGATCCATACCCAGTTGCCAAGCCTCTTGAAATTGAGCTTTATCTTCATTAGTATGAAGCCTTTGACCACTTTTATTTAGATACACACCAATTTCAATGCCATAGGTTAAAGCAGTGATATAGAATGGCTGATCAAGAGGATGATGCATCAATCTAACTTGACGAATCCTTTCAGAAATAGCTTCTTGTCTTTGCTCAAGCAATTCTGATATAGTGATCTCCAGCCTGTAAGCCTCTCTTTCATCTGGATTCATCCTTCTTAGATCTGGCTCACCACGGGCAACTGAATCATCTTCCCAAGTTGTGGGTTTTTCATGAGGTTTTGGGGAAGATGGAGGATACATGATTGATTCTGATATGCCTGAAGAACTCACTGAAAACTGATTAATACGGTCATCTTGTGTTCTGTTAAAATAAGCAAGAGTCCTGGGAGAGATAGGTGATTGAACAAATAAGTGATCTTCTCTACCCCAGACTGTGAAGTCAGCAGGATCAACAGTATCATCATCTTGTTTTGCACCCAGCTCAACCGCCTTGGCTGGGTCTTCAACACTTGTTTCACCCATCAGCACACTACTGGCTGGGTCTTTATTCACAGCACTCCTTGATGTGTCTTCCATACCTGCTGACTGATTAGTATCAGCTGGCACAACTGCCACAGTATCTTCATCGGCTACCTCAAATAGGGGTCCTTTCCTTAGGGGCTGGTTGTCCCTAGGAGCAGATTTCACCCTTTATTTGTCGATTGGCTTAGGTTAAGCTGATGGTTCTTGTGTTGATACTGGTTCTTATGGAGGCAGATAGAGAACAATAGCAAGATGCTCCCCCTTAACATCATCATCATCAAGGTCTATTATTTTTGCTGGCTGTTGTTGTGTATCTAGCTGAGCAGAAGATGCTGGTCGAGAAGATGAGCTAGTTTCTAACATTTCATCTAGCCATTTCATGAACACGTAAGCTCTAACTCCTCCTGACCCAGTAGATTGCAGATAATCTTTCATTTCTTCAGGAGTCATTCGTTTGATCCTTTTTGCTCGCTCAGCATACAGCTTTGCCATTTTCTTGTCATACTTAACCATGAACTTAGCATTTCTTTTACGAGCATCTCTTTTGTACTTTTTAATGCTGAGTAGTTCATCATTAATATCCAACTTTTCTAGGACCAGGCTTCTTCTATGTTCAATTCTGTGTTATTTACGAGCAACATAAGCCTCCCATTTGGCATTAAAGGCATCATTTAAATCTTGCTGTCTCTTTTGATGTCTCTCTAGTTTTCTTTTCATTTTCCTTTCAATCGTCTGAGAGATAACAAAAGATTCAGCAACAGCCAGCTCAGAAACATCACTGGGCTTACTGCCAGAACCAATATCATCCACTGATGTGGCAGACACACTGGGTTGAGATTCACCAGCTGCCTGTACACCAGCTTCAGTATGAGCGTTGCTGGGCTTAGTGCCAGCACCTTGACCAGTACCAGTACCAGTACCATCATCATCACCATCTCTCCTTTGTTGTTTAGGAGCCTTTTTATGCTCATGCTCCCCCTCAGATTGTTTTCTCTTTTTGGACTTCTTTTTAGACTTCTTCTCCCCCTTTTTATCATCAGCAGGGGCAGAAGGGTGACCAGGGGAAACCTGTGCATCAAGATCACTATCTGACTCAGGAACTGAATATGAAAAGTTAGCATCAGCAGGAGAAAGATGGGCACCAGGGTCTACACCATATTGTCGGAGACACAGATTTGAAGATCTAACTTCATTTCTTGCAACACCCATGGCCATTTGAGCAACAGTGGCCCTAACATCTGCTTGTAGGGCAACCTTTTGTTGCATAGTCTCCACCAATTGAAGATAAGTAGAGACAGGAACCATATTAGCCATTTGCTATTCATGCGAATCCAACCTCTCTGTTAATACCCGATTCTCTTCATTAAGAAAAAGATTCCTTCGATTAGCAGCATCAAGATCAGTTTGAAGAAGGGCAATATGATCAGCATATTCATTATGAGAGATGATCTGCCTTTTAAGATCCTCCTTTTCTTCATATTGTTTGACAATAGCTTCCACCGCTAGATCAACAAAAGGACATACTTGTTTGAGCTGGTTTTCAATGGTAGAAGTGGTAACCTCCCCAGCTCTGCGTATGAATATATATATATATATATATATATATATATATATGTATATATATATATATATATATATATATATATATATATATATATATGTATATATATATATATGTATATATATATATATATATGTATATATATATATGTATATATATATATATATATATATATATATATACCTTGTTATAATAGTATTGTTACTAATAATATTATTATTTGTAATAATATAGATATTATTATAATTAGGATGGTGTTAGAATTATTATCATTTATAGTATTTTTATTATCATTTTTATTAGTATTAAATATCATTGTTATTGGTATCATTCTTAATATTATTTTGGTATTATTTATTTTAAATATTAATATTTCTATTAATATCCTTACTAACAAAAATTATATATATATATATATATATATATATATATATATATATATATATATATATATATATATTGTATTAGTAATATTGTTTATTATTATTAATATTAAAAGTATTACCATTAATTATATATAATGATTATAAAAATTAATAAAATCAGTAAAGGGAATGAATTTGTTTTAAGTTACTATCCTACTACTAAGGATTTACAAATTCGTACCACTTATATTCCATCCAAGACAGCAAATCCAAAATCAGGTAGCATTCATTGTCTCATTTTTATTTTTTTTATTATTTTCTTCGTACCTGATTAGATATATCCTGTCTATATTTTTTTTGTCATAAAATTGATTCAATCACAGTTGTAAAAGGATACCAGGCGTAATTACTTCAAACCAGTGAATTAAACAGAATCATTAAATTTTTTTTCTTCTTTCTTTCTCCTTTCAGTTTCGACACCTCTGTATCATACAATTTTTTTTTAAACTTCGAATTTGAATGATTTTCCAAAATGTGTAAACGCAGTCTTATTAGGAATCAATCACTATAACTACTTGCAAAATCTTGAGTCTCAATTCTTTATATCAAGTTCCAATTTGCGAGTCAAAGATTTAAAATAAAAAGTCAAACATTTGTGTTCTTCGCGAAATTGGAATCTATTTTGATGATTCATGTTAAATTGATGAATTAGAAAGTTTATAGGATGGATTTGAAACCTATTTCGTGTTATAACCTTTTACTAAAACGTCATCAAAATCGAAAATCAAAATATATTTTTTTTAAGCCGACGGACAGCAACAGCTGTTCTTGAGGCTGTGTTTTTTTATTTTATTTATCTAGTGACTATTAATTCGAATTAACATTTATACTCAGTTGTGTTTTGTCACAAAAGCCAAAAATAAATTCGTTTAGTTTAGTTGGGAACCTCCTGGTCGAATCAGTTAAAGAAGAGGGAGAGAAAGGAAATAGAATTATAAACGGGTTTATAAATAATTGGGTTGGGATTATTTCAGAAAGAAAATAGATGGATCAATGGTCTATGGGTGTATCGGGTTAGCGAGTGGTCTCGAGTTCGATTCTCGGATTGGACAATTTTTTTTTTAAAAAAGCTTCTTTTAAGGTAGTCTCATATTCTTTATTATTATTATTATTATTATTATTATTATTATTATTATTATTATTATTATTATTATTATTATTATTATTATTATTATTATTAATTATGGTTATCATGTTGATTATTATTATGAATATTATGATTTATATTAATATAGTTTATATTATTATCAACTATTTAAGTAGTAAAATTATTATTATTATTATAAATTTGATTAATAATATTATCATTATTGTGGTTACTAGTATTATCGTTAAGTATTGTGGTTATTATTATTTTTACTATAAAAGGTATTAGTTATCAATTATTATTATTATCATGAGTACAATTACAGTTATGATTATTATTATTATTATTATTATTATTATTATTATTATTATTATTATTATTATTATTATTATTATTATTATTATTATTATTATTATTAGTAATATTATTATCAAAACTACACCAGCAGTAAAAATTGTTATTTTAGTTATTATTATTATCAATAGTATTATTATTAGTATTATTTTAGTATTATCATTAACTTAACAAACAAACGATATTATATAAAATATATTTAATACATATAACTTAACTATATAAATATTTTTATATGTATGAAATGAATATATTTAATGAAATAAATAAGTTATCAATATAAAAATTATATTACTAATAATAATATATATAGTTATTCGATTATAATTACATATTTTAATAAATATACAAATGATATAGGTTCGTGAATCCGAGGCCAACCCTGCATTTGTTCAGTTTAATGTCGTCATAGTATTTTTACTACAAAATACATTAGGTGAGTTTCATTAATCCCATTTTAAATACTTTTGCAATATATATTTTTGGGACTGAGAATACATGCGCTGTTTTTATAAATGTTTTACGAAATAGACACAAGTAATTGAAACAACATTATATGGTTGAATGATTGAAATCGAATATGCCCCTTTTTATTAAGTCTGGTAATCTAAGAATTAGGGAACAGACACCCTAATTGACGCGAACTCTAAAGATAGATCTATCGGGCCCAACAAGCCCCATCCAAAGTACCGGATGCTTTAGTACTTCGAAATTTATATCATGTCCGAAGGAGGATCCTGGAATGATGGGGATATTCTTATATGCATATTGTGAATGTCGGTTACCAGGTGTTCAATCCATATGAATGATATTTTTGTCTCTATGCATGGGACGTATGTTTACGAGAAACGGAAATATGAAATCTTGTGGTCTATTAAAATTATGAAATGATTATTTATGTTAAACTAATGAACTCACCAACCTTTTGGTTGACACTTGAAAGCATGTTTATTCTCAGGTATGAAAGAAGTCTTCCGCTGTGCAATTGCTCATTTTAAAGATATTACTTGGAGTCATTCATGACATATTTCAAAAGACGTTGCATTCGAGTCGTTGAGTTCATCAAGATTATTATTAAGTCAATTATAGTTAGATATATTATAAAATGGTATGCACGTCGTTAACTTTCGATGTAATGAAAGATTGTCATTTCAAAAACGAATGCAATGTTTGTAAAATGTATCATATATAGGTCAAGTACCTCGCGATGTAATCAACTGTTGTGAATCGTTTATAATCGATATGGACTTTGTCCGGATGGATTAGGATGGGTCTCTATAGTTGGTATCAGAGCAGTGGTCTTAGCGAACTAGGTCTTTGTATTAGTGTGTCTAACTGATAGTCGTTAGTATGCATTAGTAAGTCTGGACTTCGACCGTATCTGCATGTCAAAAGTTTTGCTTTTCATTTTTGTCAGAAATCATCTGCTTATCATCCTTAAAAAATTACCTGCTTATCATTCTTAGTCTAGACAAGTCTTACTGCCTGTATTGCATAGACAGTGTATA